>NC_082709.1:163479766-164126849 GCF_030144855.1 Hypanus sabinus | reverse complement strand
ATTGAAGTTAATGTGGTTTTGGATCCTCTACTGAGTCTTAGAACTACCACCTAAACCAATCTGTTTCAACTCTTTCAGAGCCACAGGTGTGGTCCACTATGGTAAAAAGTTTGAGAATCATTGCTTTAGTTATCTCCATGAACAAAGCTTCTAGTCACTGGTAATAGTGACACTGCTAACCTGCTGCTCATTTTATACACTCAGGACCTGGAGTATGACTAGAGATCATGGCCTTTTGTATATCAGCTGAACTAAAATGACATTGACATCAAAACTGGTTATGAATAATGCTTGGAGTTTGAAGAAAGAGTATTCACTTTCAGCACTAAGGGATATTAATTCATTGAAAGTCATTTTAAAAATTCTTGTAGTGGTGAATTTCACTAAAATCTTCTATTAGGTGGAAGTTCCATGTCAGAAACAAATTTACAGCAGCACCATTGCCACATTAGCTATTTGCAGGCACCTATTTGACTTTTTTCAAAGATTATTCTTCATCACAATATTAATTGCTTTTACAGAGAGTTTACTTGCATACCTATCGCTATACACCAACAATTTCATTTCAGCTGAAACAAGGTTCTTGTTAAATATATCCTTCCCTTTCGCAAATCTTGGGATTATTTTTGGTACTCTGCATTGAAATATTCCTAATCCATTTTCAAAGAGAGGGTTTTGTGAAGATTTTAAATGTAGTCTCTCCAATAATTCAACATTTAGTCATCTTTCCTGTAAAGTTTACAGAGGCATACCAAAGCTTCTTCATAACAGGCTGGATCCTGTTCCAGTCAATAAATGAACACAAATCATTTCCCTTTCCTCTTTTGCTAATGGACACTCATTCATTCTGTAATCACAAATTGTGCATATTGCCTTATCCTTATCTATCTGCCATTCTTTACTCTTAATTGATGACAATCCCTTTCAGTGCAGTCAATCATTTGGGCATACTGTTTGTCAGCAAATTTTGTATTACAAGCAGGCCCTTTTCCACATCATGGACAATTACTGTTACTGGTTTAAACCGAGAATATGCTTCATTGACCAACACCTTCAAGTAATATGTGCTATACCTGCCCCTAAACCTCTTCCCTCACTACCATTCAGGGCCTCAAACAGTTCTTGCAGGTGAGGCAACACTTCATCTGTGAAACCCTTAAGGTCATCTACTGTATCTGGCCTCCTGTATGTTGGTGAAACCTGATGCAGATTGGGAGACCGCTTCGCCAAGCTCCCTCCGCCAGAAGAAATGGGATCTCCCAGTAGCCACCCATTTTAATGCTACTTCCCATTCTCATTCTGATATATCAGTCCATGTCCTCCTCTACTGTCACGATGAGGACACACTCTATTTGGAGGAGTAACACCTTGTATTCCATCTGGGTAGCCTCCAACCTGATGGCATGAACATTAATTCCTTGAACTTCCAGTAATGCCCCTTCCCTTCGCCATTCCCCATTCCCATTTCCTTCTCTCCTTACCAGCCCATCACCTCCCTCTGGTGTTCCTCCCCCTTTTCTTTCTTCCATGACTTTCTGTCCTCTCCTATTAGATTCCCCCTTCTCCAGTCCTGGATCCCTTTCATCAATCAGCATCCCAGCTCTTTACTTCACCTCTCCACCCCCCACCCCCCAATCAGTTTCACCCATCACCTTGTGCTTCTTCCTCCCCTCCTCCCACTTTCTTACTCTGACTCCTCATCATGTTTTCTAGTCCTGATGAAGGATCTTGGCTTGAAACATCGTCTGCACTCTTCCCTATAGATGCCGCCTGGCCTCTGAGTTCCTCCGGCATCTTGTGTGGTGTTGCTTAGATTTCCAGTGCCTGCAGATTTTCTCTTGTTTGTGATCTTCAGTAACAGTCAGCAAATAATTTTTCATTCTGCTACGCCCTTCACTTTCCATTGCAAGGTAGTTTATAAATTCTTCAGCAGATTTTTACCATTCAACTTGGGAATAATTCTGTAATGGTTGTCTATGAATCGTTTTTCATAATGCCTCTTTAAAAGAGGCATTGGGCAGAGTGAACATTATTCCATTTGATTTCTCTAACTCCCAGTTCTAACTCCCACCTCCTTTTTCTCTGTTTTTCCATTCCCCAATGTGGTGAACTATGTGCCTGTCTGGACACGTCCCCTGCTGACTGCTCCTGAGGCTCCTCCCACAGGCCCCTGTATAAAGGCGATCTGAGGCCGGACGCTCCAGGACATAGTATGATGGACACTCACTCCTGGTTCCTTCTTCCAGTCAATAAAAGCCGATATCTTGCCTTACGTCTCAGTGTGAGTTATTGATGGTGCATCACCCACTCTGGCTCCTCTCTTAGCCTTTTTCTTCTTCTTATTTGCCCATCACCACCCTCTATGCCCCTCCTCCTTCCCTATCTCCCGTGGTCCACTGTCCTCTCCTATCAGATTTCTTCTTCTTCAGTCCTTTACCGTTTCCACCTATCACCTCCTAGCTTCTTACTTCACTCCCTTCCCCCACTCACACACATTTCCCTCACCTGGTACCTCATATCACTTGCAAGTCTGTCGTCCTCCTCCTCCTCCTCCTTGCCATCTTATTCTGGGTTCCTTCCCCTTCCTCTCCAATCCTGATAAAAAGTGCTGACCTGAAACGTCGACTGTTTATTCCTCTCCATAGATGCTGCCTGCTAAATTACTCCATCATTTTTTGTGATGACAAACAGACTTAGTTCTTTTGGTGGGTACAAAAATTCAAGTCACAGCCTATTGCTTCTTTTGGAGACAATGCATCTCATTATGCACCTTAACTTTATACATAGGTTTGATCTTAACTTCATCCATGTGTTTGCTGGATATAATATTTGTTTTGATTATCCAGAAGTGACTGCAATTTAGCTTCGATGTTTTAAAACCCCACCATATGGTGCAGAACTTTAAGTGTAAAATTCAGTTGCAAGCTGGTGGAAGTGGTGTGAAGTATGTTCCAGAAAGATCTAATGCTATGCCATTAAAGTGACATTAAGTAACCTGGATGCTCAGACTGTCTTTCCATGAGATATTCAACACTAGAACTTATTGTCTAGTCCGCTCCTGACTAGACGATTAACATAGGATTAAACATAAGCATAGAAAAACATAGAAAACCTACAGCACAATACAGGCACTTCGGCCCATGGTGCTGCGCCGAACATGTACTTGTTTTAGAAATTACCTAGGGTTACCCGTAGCCCCCTATTTTTCTAAGCTCCATGAACCTGTCCAGCAGTCTCTTAAGAGACCATATCGTATCCACCTCCACCACCATCACCGGCAGGCCATTTCATGTACTCACCACCCTCTGTGTAAAAAAACTTGCCCTGACCTTCTTCCAAGGACCTTAAAACTGTGCCCTCTTGTTTTTGCCATTTCAGCCCTGGAAAAAGCCTCTGACTATTCACACAATCAATGCCTCTCATTATCTTGTACACTTCTGTCAGGTCACCTCTCATCCTCCGTCACTCCAAGGAGAAAAGGCCAAGTTCACTCAGCTTATTCTCATAGGGCATGCTCCTCAATCCAAGCAATATCTGCCACTTCTCAGCCCAGGTTTGCATCCCATCAATGTCCCGTTGTAACCTCTGACAGCCCTCTGCACTATCCACAACACCCCTAACCTTTGTGTCATCAGCAAGTTTACTAATCCATCCCTCCACTTCCTCATCCAGGTCATTTATAAAAATCACAAAGAGTAGGGTTCCCAGAACAGATCCCTGAGGCACACCCCGGTCACTGACCTCCATGCAGAACATGACCTATCTACAAGCACTCTTTGCCTTCTGTGGGCAAGCTAATTTTGGATTCACAATGCAATGTCCTCTTGGATCCCATGCCTCCTTACATTTTAATAAGCCTTACATGGGATACCTTATCAAATGTCTTGCTGAAATCCATATACACTACATCTACTACTCTACACACAGAGGACACAGGGGACTTTCCTGTCTCCCTTTCTCTTCACCATCTACACCTTGGACTTCAACTACTGCACAGAGTCTTTCCATCTTCAGAAGTTTTCTGATAACTCTGCCATAGTTGGATGCATCAGCAAGGGAGATGAGGCTGAGTACAGGGCTACGGTGGGAAACTTTGTCACACGGTGTGAGCAGAATCATCTGCAGCTTAATTTGAAAAAGACTAAGGAGCTGGTGGTGGACCTGAGGAGGGCTAAGGCACCGGTGACCCTGTTTCCATCCAAGGGGTCAGTGTGGTCATGGTGGAGGATTACAAATACCTGAGGATAAGAATTGACAATAAACTGGACTGGTCAAAGAACACTGAGGCTGTCTACAAGAAGGGTCAGAGCCGTCTCTACTTCCAGAGGAGACTGAGGTCCTTTAACATCTGCCGGACGATGCTGAGGATGTTCTACGAGTCTGTGGTGGCCAGTGCTATCATGTTTGCTGTTGTGTGCTGGGGCAACAGGCTGAGGGTAGCAGACACCAACAGAATCAACAAACTCATTCGTAAGGCCAGTGATGTTGTGGGGGTGGAACTGGACTCTCTGACGGTGGTGTCTGAAAAGAGGATGCTGTCCAAGTTGCATGCCATCTTGGACAATGTCTCCCATCACTCCATAATGTACTGGTTAGTGTGTCAAGTATGTAAAAATTATACATTCTCTGCTTTGTGTTAGATCAGTCCATTCTGGCTCTTTATAAATAAATACTTAGCATTCAGGATCGTGGGTCATTGTAGAGATGACCTCCTGAAATTTCTTGGGAGAGGTCTGATAGCACAGAAAGTAGTCCCAATCGCTCAGTAGACTTCTAGTAACTATCCCAAGATTTCTGGGAGAAAATTCTATGTGTGGTTGATTTGGGTATCAAAAAGAATTATGTCCTTTTATGCATGTCAAATTTGAATTAGTCTAAGTTATGCGAGGTTTGACTTGTATTTTAGTTTAGGACCTGAGGAGACTTCTGGAACACTGAGCAGCAAAATTAAATACATCTTCAGTAAAATTTATGTTATCATATATTGTGCAAACCCCAGATTTCTCATTCTCCTCCAGGCCACTTGAAAAATCCTGGTTTGAGGTAATTTGGAGGTCTCATCTGAAAATGAGATGGAAGCTGAATGAATCTACAGCTCAGTTTGAGACGCACACTAAACAAAGATGCTATCAACATTCCCAAGCAATTCATAACTAGCCAATTATGTCAACAAACAAAATAATTTTTTCTGACATACTTGTGAATTTCATACAATCTGCAATTTGAGATTGACAAGGTCAACTTCTCTTTCAGAAATGATGACCAAGGATTAAATATCGGACAGGACACAAAATAACAGTTTTCCTTTTAGGCAAAATATTACCGAGGAATCTCTTGCATCCCCCAGAAAGACCCACATGTTCTCATTTTAACATCTTGTTCAAGAGGTAATGCTTCCATAAATATGAACTCTGTGGAGTATGATAGAGTCATTTAATTCAGAGGTAATAATGCTATCAACCTAGCCACAGATTGCAAGAAACTTGACAACCTTATCTGAATGGTGGCAGACAATTAAGGAGGAATATTGGTCTGAACACCAGGAGATCTCGATGCATTTATATCCATTCCGATTTCACTGCATGATTGTAATCATAATTCAGGCTAATTATACAGGTTTTGCATTATTATATAAACTTGTGTTTTATATTTATCATATCTTCCTAAAACAAAACAGTCAACTTCCATTTGTGGAACAATTTTGCCATTTTTAAATAATCTTATTTTACTTCTACACAGAATGCTACGTGGTATATAAAGTCGTAAAGATGGGAAAGTGAAATATAATAGGCAGATCTCAAAAAGCCGTGCAGAATAGCAATCAGCTTGTTGTAAATTCTCATCTTTTTATCATTCTAATAAATCAAAAAAGAAAATCTGATTGGCAGCCTGACTTCAAAGAGATCAGAAAAGAATTAAACTGTCACTGAGACTTAGGAGCATTTACACTTTTTTTTCAGGTTTTAAAACAAAATTCACAGACCTGGCAAATTGAAAGATTTAATGGCTCAAAGGTCAGTGTAAATCTTCCTATCATAGATAGCGGATGAGTGCAAAACAAAAATCTATTATCCTGGCCCAGATTGGTGGCTGAAAAATCCCTGTGAAAATTCATCGTCTAGCTTGACTGTCTCTCCTTTCAATCATCCTCCTATCTTGTCAGTTGCACCCAGCGAATAGCCAAATAGCAAGTAATAGAGGGCACAGCCTGTCTGCCAAGCAGTCACAGTGAAAGATAAAAGATATGTTAGTGTTGTGAAGCTCTTATGACGTATTTCCAGGGAAGGAGATAAAAGTCTGCTCCTTTTATTGAAATGATATTGGATAACATCGTGCATTGATAGGGTAATTCTAGTTATTATGACTTACTGCCCTATATATTATTTCATTGCCAAGGCTCAGGTGTATTTCAGATACCAGGTGATCATTTTGCTTGTTTGTGGTCTGTAATAACACAGGCCCAATTCATTATTTTGCGAGACCACTGGATAGGTTTGTACGAAGGAGGTTGTTCGATTTCACCTTTCCTCAGACGTGACGCATTGTGAACAGAATATTGCAGCTGGGATAGTTATAGTTCAGATTCATTGTAATGATGAAAGGATGTGAGATTTTAGGGGGAGAGGATTAGATAGAAAGAATCCAGCAGACATTTTCAAATTTATGGACATCTTCCTATGATAAAGGGTCCATTGACAAAGAGGCTCCCTTTGGTCCATTGTACTACCTCTAGCTCATTGAAAGAGTTTTTATTTTGTCACTTCTCCTACTTGTTCCCCATTTATTGGGAGTTTTAGTTTTAGATTTAGTCTTTACTCCTCAGAATGTAACAGAAAGTCGGTTGACCTTAGAGAAATGTTTAAAAGTATGAGATGTATAGATAATGTGGATGGAAACGTTTTTTCCACAAGGTAGAGGAGTCCAGAACAAGGCAATATAGATTTAGAGTGAGAGACCTCAGGGGCAATTTCACCGAGAGGGTGGTGAGTATATGGAACGGCTGCCTGAGGAACTGGTACAATAGTATCAATTAAGAAGCACTTGGATAGGTACAAGGGGTGATTGATACGTTTGTGGCCTAAGGTAGAAGGAGTCAATTTTAGAAAACCTAGCACGTTTATTTTTCAACATAGTCCCCTCCTACATTTACACAATTAGTCCAGCAGTCGTGGAGCATACGGATCTTGGACCTCCAGAAAGTGTCCACAGATGGGTGATTGATAAGTTCATGTCCTAAGGTGGGAGGAGATATACAGCTCTCATTACATGCACATGGAGGTCAACTTTTTGAGTGATTATGCAGAAAATTTGAAGTTAATAACTCACCTCCTTCTACCTTAGGCCACAAACTTATCAATCACCCATCTGTGGACACTTTCTGGAGGTCCAAGATCTGTATGCTCCATGACTGCTGGACTAAGTGTGTAAGTGTAGGAGGGGACTACGTTGAAAAATAAATGTGCCAGGCTTTCTAAAATTGACTCCCTCTACCTTAGGCCATAAACTTATCAAACACCCCTCGTACATGAAGGGGAGTAGTCTGGTTGGATATGTGACAAACTCAAGAAATTGGAACTAGCTAGTTGGATAATGTGGTCTGCAGGGACTTGTTGGTCTGAAGGGCCTGTGTGCATGCTTTCTATGACTCTATTCCCAGGAACACACTACTAAATCAAACCTCCAGCTTCACACCTTCCTGAAATTCGGGTGACCAGAAATGGACTTTCTTCCCTACCTGTGGTGTTACCCGTGTATTGTAGACAGTGACCTCCAGATTGTGCACTCCATGCGTCTATTCAGAAGGCTAAGGACAATGGGTGAATTTTAAATCAATTTCTCAGCCTGCCTGCTATGATCAAGGATCCAGACCCAGATACAATCAGCTTTCTTTGCTCCTGTAATCACTTTAGAATAGCAATCTATATATTACAATAATACGTCTGCTACTTTGTTCCCAGTATATAAATGAGAAGACTGTGTCTACGCAGTGTGTTAAAGATGTATGTAGATCACATCAAATTAGATATTTTCAATCTATATCCTTTGGTCAGTTGGATCAAGTTCTACCTATCCATTAGTTTTGGTTATTAATATCCCTTACAATTTTAAACAGTATCAAGGATGGATGCAGACCCTTCAAATTTCCTTGTCTCTATTATTACTTCCACTTCTACAACTCTTGCTGTTTTAGCTGGGAGTGTAGTATACAGTACAAGATCTTAAATCTCAAGAGTTTCTCTGCAGAATAATTGCAGCAGAAGTACTGCTTTAGAGAGCTAATTGCGTAGTAATGCTGTTGATGGCAGTATGGGTCTTCTTTAGGGAAACTGCCCTTCATACATGCTTCATACACTGGAGGAAAAAGACAAGCTACAAATTCACTGGGTTTGTTCTCAGTAGACAAGTGGTTCCAATACCAGGTTCAGTTCCCGCCACTGTCTGCTAGGAGTTTGTATGTTCTCTCTACAGACCACATGGGATTCCTCCAGATGCTTCAGTGTGCTCCCACGGTCCAAAGACGTAATGGTTGGTAGGTTAATCAGTCATTACAAATTGTCCCGTGATTAGGTTAGGAATGAATCATTGGTTGCTGGGCAACACAGCTTAGAGGGCTGGAAGGGCCTATTCCAGGCTGCATTTCAATAAATAAATAATAAAATTTATATATTTACCCAACTTATATTTATTATGTAACTTTATTAAATTTAAGTATACACAATTCCAAATACCTGTGCCTTTAGTCTCACTGACACTAAAGATATCACTGAAGATGTATTGCCAGGTACCAGTGTTTGTGATGTGAGGAAATGGCTCAAAATAGGTTTTTTTTGCAGCCACTCCAACCTCAGGATATTAAAGGTTGAGAAGTCACGTTAGTGAAGAACGTGAGGAGAATTGTTGATGTTTTCATTAGAACACTTTGCTTGGCTGTCTACTCGTTCAACAAGGTAACATGGTGCCAACAAAGCAAATGATTATGCCATTGGCACAATATGGGTTAAGAATGCCCACTTTCATTTCTCATGGGGCCATTAATGCTGGCATAATAAAACTCATTAATACAATCAGTCTGGGCTGGATTTGAACCAGGTTCCAGAGGGGAAACGAAGTCACACCACGACTGCACTTATTTTGCAGCTCTAACAATGTTAAATTGTCTGAAAAGAAACAGGTGTTTAAAATTACTTCCACTGATGTTTATGAAAGTATCAAGACTGATTGCCATCCTGTTTGCCCATTACTTGACATTATTACAGACGTGTTGGTACACAAATTGATGGACAGTACCAGCTAAGTGATTCCTTTTAATCCCCTCTAACAGGAAAAAGATGTTCTGCAGATCAGTTTCTAATGGTTTTATGCAATTATATACAGTACTCCACAGAAGTCTCAAGCACATAGATATATATTGCTAAGACTTTTATACAGTACTGTACTTGACAACATGCAGCAGAAAGCAAGTTTGTAAAGCTGGTTGGAGCAAAGGATATTGGGAATGGCAAGGGTAGAGCACTGTGTGAGGGGTGTGAGACAGGTGGCAGAGATGGAGTGCTAAGCGCATGGGGCTGGCAAGACTGCAGACACACCCAGCCCTGAGACACCAGGCAAGGCAAGATACAGTGCGCTATAAAGTTTGTGAACCCCATAGAATTTTCTCTATTTCTGAATAAAGATAAGCTAAAATGTGAACAGATCTTCATATAAGTCCTAAAACTCGATAAAAAGAACCCAATTCAATGAATAACACAAAAAACATTATACGTGCATTTAATTATTGAGAAAAATAATGTAATATTACATGTATTTGTTGGGAAAAGTATGTGACCCTCTGGAATAATGCCTTCTACAAAAGCTATTTGGAGTCTGGTGTTCCAATCAATGAGATGAAATTGGAGGTGTGAGTTTTCGAGATTCCCTGCCCTATAAAAAAGACACACAAAGTCAAGTTACTGACAGAGGCTGCTCTTCTCAAGAAAGTTCTCTTTATGTGTGATCAAAACAACTTTCGTAGGACCTTAGATGAAGAATTGTGGAGATGCATGAAGCTGGAAAAGGATACAAAGGCATTTCTAAAGACCTGAGTGTTCATCAGTCCACAGTAAGTGAAATTGTCTACAAGTGGGGCAAATTCAGTACTTTTACTACTGTCCCTAGGAGAGGGCATCCTGCAAAGATCACACCAAGAGAAGAATGTCCAATGCTGAAGGAGGTGAAAAAAAACCCAGGGGTAACAGCAAAAGACCTGCAGAAATCTCTAGAGCTTTGTAAAGTCTCTGTTCATCTGTCTATTATAAGAAATGCATTGGACAAGAATGGTGTTGTTGGAAGGACACTACGAGGAAAAACACTACTCTCCAAAAAAGCATTTCTGCACATCTCAATATTGCAAAAGACCACCTGGATGTTCCATGGCACTTCTGGGACAATGCTCTGTGGACAGATGAGACAAAATTTGAACTTTTTGACGGAAATGCAAGCTGCTATGTTTGGAGGAAAAGGGGCACTGCACACCAGCACCAAAGCCTCATCTCAACCGTGAAGCCTGGTGGAAGGGACTGTTTTGCTACCTCAAGGCTTGGACAGTTTGAAATTGTGAGGGAAGAAAGAATTCAAAATTGTATCAAGAAATTTTACAGGAGAATTTCAAGGTATTGGTCCATCACCTGAAGCTTAATGGAAGTTGCATGATGCAACAAGACAATGGTCCGAAAGACAAGGTTAAATCAATAACAGAATGGTTTAAAAAGGGGAAAATTTGTGTTTTTGAATGGCTGAGTCAAAGTCCTGACCTTAATTCTATAGAAATGTAGTGGAAGGACCTGAAGCAAGCTGTTCTGCAAGGAAGCCCAGCAACACCCTGGAGTTGAAGCAGTTTTGTAAGGAGGAATGGCCTAAAATTCCTCCAAGTTGATGTGCAGGACAGATCAACAGTTACCGGAAATGTTTGGTTAAAGTTATTGCTGTACAAGGGAGTCAGACCAGTTACTGAAAGCAAAGGTTCATGTATGCAGGTACAGGGTGCATTGTGCAGAAGGCCAGGGATCAACTCCGTTTCAACGCATCAAGGAAGATTGATGCATTGAGGTGAATTCCGAGGTAGTCAGCGGTCTCTCTCCACGGATGACACGTGTCGATGGCAGTTGGTGCATTCAGAAGGTCTCAGGTCAGTGGTGGATGGTTGTTTTTCATGGAAGGATTGACTCCTCGACTCTGACAGGAGGATGATGTTTTTGAAGATTTATGTGATGACTGGGCTGTAGTTGATTTTGCTCTCCTTCAGCTTTCTGTTTTTTCTTTCTTGTTGCCAATTGGCAGGCTGGGGTTCAGGGTGTTAAGTTAGTTTTTGTACGAGTGGGGGGGTTGGGGATTTGGGGTCTGATGTTCCTGTTGCATTTCTTGTGTAGGTGATCTATTAATTTTTGTGAGTGAGAGACGGGGTTGGGGGTTTGATGCCAGTGTCGCTGCTCTGTTTTACAGGTAGGGGGTTTGATGTTATTGTCACTGTATTTCTGCGAGGGCAGGCGGTTGGGGTTTGAGGTTTCTGATGTACTAGCTTTCCCATGTGCGTGATCTGTCAGTTTTAGTGTGAGGGATGGGGTGGGGGGTTTGGGATTTGCGAGTGTTGTTTCTATTTCCTTTTCATCCTGAGAGGGAGATTGACATCTTTTATTTCAGCAGCTCCTGTGGTTATTCTGTATTTCCTGGCAACCTGGGGAAGATGAATACCAGGGTTGTATTGTACATGCGTACTTTGACAGTAAAGTGTAACTTGGAACATTTGAATCTCGTATTCTGTCTGGGTAGCCTCCAACCTGTTGACAAGGATATCAATTTCTGGAACTTTTGGCAATTTAGAAAGAAGAAGTACAGCACAGAAACAGGCCCTTCAGAACTTGTAGTCTGTGCCAAACCTTTTAAACTGCCTACTTCCACCAATCTGCACCAAAACAATAGCTCTTCATACCCCTACCATCCTTTTATCTATCCAGAATTCTCTCAAACATTGAAAATGAGCTTGTGTGCTCCACTTGCACTGGCAGCTCAGTCCACACTCTGATGATCCTGAGTGAAGATGTTTCCCCTCATATTCCCCTTAAATTTTCACCTTTCACCATTAATCTATCACTTCTAGTTGTAGTCCCACCCAACCTCCATGGAAAAAGCCTGTTTACATTTTCTCTATCTATACCCCTCATAATTTGTATCTCTCTATCTTTCACATTCCATGGAATAAAGTCCTAACCTATTCAATCTTTCCTTATAATTCAGGTTTTCCAGATCCAGCAATATCCTCATAAATTTTCTCTGTACTCTTTCAACTTTATTTGCATCATTCCTGTTGGTAGGTACTACATATATAAAACTACATATAATATTCCAAATTGGGCCTCAACAATGTCTTATACTACATTAACATAACATCCCATCTTCTGTACTGAATATTTTGAGTTACGATGGCCAATGTGGCAAAAGCTTTCTTAACGACCCTATCTACCTGTGACGCCACTTTCAATGAATTGTGGACTCTATTCTCAGATCCATTTATTCTACCACACTCCTCAGTGCCCTATCGTTCACTGTGTAAGACTTACCTTGGCTTGACCTATCGAGGTACAACACCTCACACTTGTTTGCATTAATTTCTATCTGCCATTTTTCTAACTGGTCCAGATCCCGCTGCAAGCCATGATAACCTTCCCCTTTTCCATTCTATTTTTTTTCACTCCACATTCTGGCTTGCTCTTAACCCTTTTCTTCTCCTCAGCTGCCCATCATGTCTATCTGGCTATCCTCCTCCTTCCTTTTCTCCTGTGGTCCACTCTCCTCTCCTATCAGATCCATTCTTTTTGAGCACCCTGTACCTCTTCCACCTATCACCTCCCAGCTTTTCAGTTCATCTCACCAACCTCACCCACCCACGTTCCCCCTCACATTGTTTCATCTATCATCTGCCAGCTTGTACTCTTCACCTCCTCCACCTACTTCTTCCTGCTTTTCTTCAGTCCTGATGAAGGATCTCGGGATTTCAGCCCAGAATGTTGACTTTTTATTCTTCTCCATAGATGCTGCCTCACCTGCTGAACTTCTCCAGCATTTTGTGTGCGTTGCTCTGGATTTCCAGTATCTCTTATATTCATATTTCCTGCCCCGAATTCCTGATTATGCTCTGTGTTAGGAATATGCATTTCTAAATCCTTCCCTTAAATGTCACTTCTTTCTAAGTACTAACTGCTGACAAAAAGGAAATGAAATGAGTTGACCTCAACATCACCTAACATTTTGTACAAAAGCAACATTAATCCTCTTGCATGAAAGCTGCAAATTTGAATCGAGTGCTTGATATGAAGGTATTTAATGAGATGCAAGAATTAATCGTGGGTACAGCTGAGACCACATGAAGATTGGAATTTGAAGAAAGAACACAGGCCATGAGTTCATTGTATTCATTCTTTCCACAAGCTCTGCATGACTTCCTCTATTTTAGATTCTGTTTACCATCTTCAACCTCCTGGGAGCAGATTTTGTCAGATCTCCTTGCCTAACAAAAGTAAGTCAAGCAAACCTTATCAATCTAGCCTTGCATTAATTTCTACATTATATAACCTGGTGGTTGTCCTTCTTGGAACGTTACCTACATGGTTCCAGCAGTTTGCTGCCATTATGTTTCTACAGCATGAGAACCACTATCTGCATTTATCTCCACGACCTTCACTCTCGTTTCTCATCAGCTCTTTCGTGGAGGTGTTAATGCAATATTGATTGGTTAATCTGGAGGTCTATTCTGCAGATCTACCACTCCATAGTAGAAAAAAACAAAATCCTTCTAATCCTGGTCTTGCTCAAAGCCTATTTAAATTGTAGGTTTATCATTTAATTCTGTGCTCACTGTGCAAACTAAATGCAGTACATGATTGTGTTCAAGGCACTGCGCTTGTTTCCACTGCGCACTTAAACTGAAATCTTTCAATGTAGAAAACAAAGTAATTCAAAGGATACTTTCTTTCACAGGCTCAAGAAAAGTTAATGTGAATATATATAATTAGTCAAAACTTTAATTCAAAGTTTTCCAACATAGAAATAAATAATTGTTTGATTTATTTTTGTCTCAATAATGATATTTCTTTTAGTTACAAAGCAAGAATAGCAAAGGTTAAAATAGCACACTAATTAAAACATCTTTTCTATAATGATGGTAACAATCACTTGTATAAATATGATTTTTAATATGCCAAAACACACACCATTTTTCAGAAAAATATTATTAAACCAAATTTGATTGATTTATATTAGAAGGTATTAGGGCTTAACCAGGGTTAGATATTAGAGAGTGTCTTAAAATAGGGGTGAGGTAGAAGATAACAGAAATAGTGAGAAAAAAAATTCTAGACTTTGGGATTGAAAGCAGAAAATGCCAGAGATAATTATTAAGTCAGGCCACATTTGTGAAGTAGATTCAAAGATTTAAAGTATATTTATTAATCAAAGTTTTTATGCAATATACAACCCTGAGATTCTTCGTCTCCACATTTAGCTTGGAAACAAAGAAACTGTTCAAAGAAAAATATCAAACCCCCAACACACAAAGAAAAAAGAACAAGTTGCATAAATGACAAAAGAAAACATGCAAAAAGTACAAAATATTAAACAGCAAACCAAAAATCATCCAACCAGTCCAGGCATATTCAGTCCAGCTCTGTGCAGAGTAAATAACGGAGTTATTCACCCAGTTATTTACTGGGCTGGTGAGCCTTCATAACTGATGACACTCCTACCAAAGCTTGGGCTGAAATAGTTAAAACTGTGGATTAAAACAAAGTGGAAATTTTTTAAAAAGCTGCAGGTGTTGGCTAGCTGAGATAAAAGCACAAACTGCAAGAAACACTCAGCAGGCTTAATCTCATTGATCCACACCAGGAGCATGGTTCTCCATACTGTTACGAAATGCACCCAATTGCGCCAGCTTCTGATGTTACAACACTCTAACTACCAGGAGTATGGATGGCTTTAAAGCCCCTTTAAGGGTTCAGGACTATCTAACTAATTGGCAATCATATGTTATTGCCAAGAATTCTGAAAGTAGATGACCCACCTGGACCAGATGGTACACAACCCAGAGTTCTGAAAGAGGTGGCTGAAGATATTAGTAATGGTCTTTCAAGAATCACTGGAATAGTTCTGGAGGACTTTAAAATTATAGGCCAGTTAGTCAGCCCTCAGTTGTTGGCAATATGTTGGACAAGATTGTTAAGGATGTGGTTTCAGGGTACTTGAGGGCCCATGATAAAATAGGCATGATTTCCTCAAGGGAAAATCTTGCCTGACAAATCTGTTAGAGTTTTTTTTGGGAAAAAAAAGACAAACAGCATAGACAAAGGAGAATTGGCTGATATTGTGCACTTGGATTTTCAGAAGGCCTTTGACATGGTGCCACACATGAGGCTGCTTAACAAGTTATGAGCCAATGGTGTTACAGGAAAGCTTCTAACATGGATAAAACTGTGGCTGATTGGCAGGAAGCAAAGAGTGGGAATTGAGGGAGCCTTTTTTGTTGGCTGTCGGTGACTACTGATATTCCATAAATGTCTGTGTTGGGATCGATTCTTTTAAGCTACATGTCAATGATTTGGATGATGGAATTGATGGTTTTGTTGCAAAGTTTGTAGCTGATACGAAGACAGGTGCAGGCCATTTTTAGGAAGTAGAGAGGGTACAGCAGGACTTAGACAGATTAGCAGAATGGGCAAAGAAATGGCAGACATAATACAGTGTTGGGCAATGTATGGTCATGAACTTCAGTGGAAGAAATAAAAGGGTTGACTATTTTTAAATGGAAGGAAAACACAAAAATCCGAGGTGCAATGGAACTTGGGAGTCCTTATGCAGAGTTCCCTAAAGGTTAACTTGAAGGTTGTGTTTGTGATGAGGTAAACAAATGCAATGTTAGCATTTATTTCAAGAGGACTAGAATATAAAATCAAGGATCTAATGTTGAAATTGTATAAAGTACTGGTGAGGCCTCACTTGGAGTTTTAGGCCCTTCATCTCTGAAAGGATGTGTTGAAACTGGAGAGGGTTCAAAGGAGGATCAGGAAAATGATTCCGGGATTGAATGGCTTGTCATATGAAGAGTGTTTAATGAAGAGCGTTTGAATTCAGTGAAATTCAAAATGATGAGGGGTAACCTAATTGAAACTGGCTTGAAGCTCTGTATTTTCAATTTTGGCATGGACCTGACTGAAAGGTAGCTCTTCTTATGCACTGCCTTTTTGTGATTAGTCACTCCTCAAACCAGGATTGTCCCTTCCTGGTTTGTCCTCCATAAGTGCAACATCTCACCCTGTCTGCATTAAGTTCCTTCTGCTACTTTCTCAATGCACTTTTCCAGCTGGTCCAGGTCCTGCTGCAAACTTTGACAACCTTCCTCACTGTCCACTAGTCTTTGTATCCTCTGTAGATCTGCTGATCCCATTTACTACACTATTATCCAGATCATTGATAAAGATGACAAACAGCAATGGACCCAGTATTGACCCCTTTGGTATACTGCTAATCAAAGTCCTCCAGTCTGGAAGGCAGTGATCTTACTGAGTAGTAGATTATCTAATCTCTGACCATCTTTCCTTTCAGTTACTCCTGACGAAGGGTCTTGGCCCGAAATGTCGACAGTGCTTCTCCTTATAGATGCTGCCTGGCCTGCTGTGTTCCACCAGCACTTTGTGTGTGTTGTTTGAATTTCCATCATCTGCAGATTTCCTCGTGTCGTGTCTCAGAAAGTTGGTGTTCATTATTAAGGACTCCCATTACACAGGACATGCAGTCAGGATGTGCAGTGGCTAACGGACTGGTGCAGAGCTGACAACCTGTCTCTGAATGTGAACAAAACAAAAGAGATAGTTGTTTTCTTCAGGAGGGCCTGGAGCAATGCACGGCTGAGGAAAGTCCATCTCCCACCCCCCCATCCTCATCACATTCTACAGGGGTTGTACTGAGAGCATCCTGAGCAGCTACATCACTGCCTGTTTTGGAAATTGTATAATTTCGGCTCGCAAGACCCTGCAGCAGATAGTGAGGTCAGCTGAAAAGATCATCGGGGTCTCTCTTCCTGCCATCACATACATTTACACTGCACGCTGCATCTGCAAAGCAAACAGCATTATGAAGGACCTCACGCACCCCTCATACAAACGCTTCTCTCTCCTGCCATCTGGGAGAAGGCACCGAAGCATTCGGGCTCTCACGACCAGACTATGTAACAGTTTCTTCCCCCAAGCCATCAGATTCCTCAATACCCAGAGTCTGGACTGACACCAACTTACTGCCCTCTACTGTGCCTATTGTCTTGTTTATTATTTATTGTAATGCCTGCACTGTTTTGTGCACTTTATGCAGTCTTGGGTAGGTCTGTAGTCTAGTGTAGTTTTTTCTGTGTTGTTTTACATAGTTCAGTGTAGTTTTTGTACTGTTTCATGTAGCACCATGGTCCTGAAAAACGCTGTCTTGTTTTTACTGTGTACCATACCAGCAGTTATGGTCGAAATGATAATAAAAAGTGACTTGACTCGACTTCTCACTGTTATCATCAGGAATGAGGCAAAGAAACCTGAAGGCACACACTCAGTCAGAGATTCAGGAACAGTTTCTTCCCCGCTGCTATCCAATTCCTAAATGGCTGTTAAACCACTTTTTAATATAATTTCTGTTTTTGCACTATTTTTCATTTAACAATTGAATATACATGTGTTTATCTACTGTAATTTATTGTTTTCATATTATTCTGTATTGCATTGTATTGCTGCTGCTAAGTTAACAAATTTCACAACATGTACTGGTGACATTAAACCTGAGTCTGATCTACCACTCTTTGGCTTCTCCTGTGAAGCCAATGTTGAATCCAATTTACTGGATCAGCTTGAATGTTTATTTACCTAATCTCTGTCCCTCCCTCTCTCACACACTCTCTCTCTCTCTCTCCCTCCCTCCCTCCCTCTATCTCCCTCTCTCTCTCTCTCTCTCTCTCTCTCTCTCTCTCTCTCTCTCGCTGCATCTTTCTACGTGAATATGTGGTTAAATTCTTCACTGAGGTGAAATGTTGCACTTTCTTAGTTACGTATGTGATTCCTGCAAATGAGATGAAACACAGCCTTCTGAATGCAATGTAAATTCTGGTGACAAAATATGACAACGGACAGCATTCAGCCATCAATATTCCTTGTACGGTTGGCACATACCAAACGCTTACAATCCCCCCTTAATCTGATAACATTAAATGTTGTGTAGTGCAACTTTGGTTGCATCTTGTAGAAATAAGTAATTGATCCAGCCTCTAGCTTGAATGCTGATTGTAATGGTTTCTTTTGCTGCCGGTTATGTAATCAATCGCAGTACCTGATAAATCTGATGCAACTGAGATTCTGCTACTGGCCTCAGAGAAGGCTGGCTGTGTTGGATTTTCTTTGGCATGTTAAAAGAGAAACACTCACCTGTTGGAAAATGCAGGGTGGATAATTTATCCCACATACATTGTCAATAGCTTCAATGCCATATTTAAATTTGCTGTTGTTGGCTGAATCAAAGATGGTGACAAATCAGCGTATGAGAGAGAAACTGAAAATCTGGCTGAATGGTACCGTAATAACAACCTCTCACTCAATGTCAGTAAAACCAAAGAGATAATTAGTGACTACAGGGAAAGGAAATGGGAGGTCCATGAGGATCCTCATCAGAGGTGAAGGGGGTCGGTTTCTTTAGATTCCTTGGCATTTTCTTTTCAGAGGACCTGACCTGGTTTCAGCATGGCCGTGCCTTCACTTTCTTAGAAGTTTGCAAAGATTCAACATCATCTGAAACTGACAAACCTCCATAGATGCATGATGGAGAGTATGCTGATTGGTGACTTCATGGTCTGGTATGGAAACACTAATGCCTTTGAACAGATAAGCCTACAGAAATTAGCAGATACAGCACAGTCCCCAACCTTCCCCACCATTGAGCATATCTACAAGGAGTGCTGTCGCAGGAAAGCAGCACCATCATCAGGGCCCCCAGGGCTGCTGTCTTCAGGAAGGATTTTCAGGAGCCTTAGATCCCACATCACTACGTTCAGGAACAGTTATTAACATAAAACATAGAAAACCTACAGCACCATACAGGCCCTTCGGCCCACAATGCTGTGCCGAACATGCATTTACTTTAGAAATTACATAGGGTTACCCGTAGCCCTCTATTTTTCTAAGCTCCATGTACCTATCCAGAGTCTCTTAAAAGACCCTATCGTATCCGCCTCCACCACCATCGCTGGCAGTCCATTCCATGCACTCACCACTCTCTGCGTAAAAAACTTACCCCTGATGTCTCCTCTGTACCTACTTCCAAGCACCTTAAAACTGTGCCCTCTCATGCCAGCCATTTCAGCCCTGGGAAAAACCTCTGTCTAGCCACATGATCAACGCCTCTCATCATCTTGTCTACCTGTGTTGCGGATTATTACCCTTCAGACATCAGGCTCCTAAATCAGAGAGGATAACGTTACTCATGCCAATGCTGAGCTGATTCCACAGCCTATAGACTCACTTTCAAGGACTCTACAACTCAGTATTTATTATGTATTCATTTATCTTTTATTTTCTATTCTCACAATTTTTGTCTTTTGCACATTGGTTGCTTTTCTTTGTTGTGTGCAGTTTTTCCTTGATTCTATTGCCTCTCATAGTACTTACTATGAATGCCCACGGAAAAATATATCTCAGGGTAGAATATGCTGGCACTTTGATAATAAATTTACTTTGACCATTGAATGTTGAGTAACTTTTAAAAGCAAGACATATTGAACAACATAGATGCAAGATGGGGCAGCACAGTAGTGTAACGGTTAGTGCAACACTTATCATTACCAATCACATGGGTTCAAAATCCGCTGCCTGTCTGTAAGAAATTTGTACCCTTTCCCTGTGACCGTTTCCTCCTACGGCCCAAGGTTGTATCGGTTGGTAGGTTAATTATACATTTAGAATTGTCCATGATTAGACTTGGATTAAATTGAGGTTTTGCTGGGAAGAGTGAGCAAAGGGCCAGAAGGACATTTTTTGTGTTGTATCTCAATAAAAGAAAATAAACTTTGATTCTACGGTGCTTATAGAACAAACCAGATATTAGAAATTCAATTTAATAGAATAATGTATGATTTGGAGTTTTCAGTGATGCCTTAATTAACAAAAGTCTTGAACTACTTTATTAGAATAAAATATTATTGGTCAATATGTAACAGTTCATGAGACTCAACCTGATCTTTCTGTCAGAGCAAGAACATCTTTGTTTTTAACCTGACTTTATCAACATTTCAATGGTAAAAATTTAGTTGTAAAAATCTTATGCAAAAGTGAGAAATTTGAAGGAAGCCTTGGCAGAAACTTATTTATAAGAATTTAATCCTTACTTTCAAATCTGTAAATGGCCTGGGCGTACAATATCATAATAATCTGCAAGTTAAGAACAGTTATTATGCTTCACCCATCAGGCTCCTGCGCCAGCGTGGAAAATTTTACACACCACATCACTGAACTGATTACTGAACACAACCTCAGGACTCATTTTCAAGGACTCTACAGCTCATTTGTATATATGGTGGTGTTTCATGGGGAGGGAAGTGAGATCAACCAACACTATTTATTATTCTTGTGTTAAAACATTTTCATGGGATTATGGTGAGATGGCAATTTCATTTATTGTTACATTTTAGCTTGGGTGAGTTATAGAGTTATTTGCTTGTGTGTTTATGGGTTACCCTGACTGTAACCGGGGCGTGCAATAATCACCTCCCCTCTCTGTATGTGACTTACTGGGTTCTCCTGCTGGGTCATAGTACCTGGTCTGTTTTTGTGCTTGTCACAATAAAACTGGCAGTTGAGATAAATGAGCTTTTCTGGTATGTCATCATGGACTGAATGCTCACCGTATTAGTGTCAGGAGTGGGATCGGAAATTGACGGTGAGATTGAAGAGCTTGGGCATCGGATGGAGCGCTTTAAGACCTGGGGAATAAGTTGACTTCCCCGCACCTCTGGAGCAGGCTTCTGAAGACGGGACGCATACCCGGAGGGAGGAAGTGGAAACTGAGCATTGTGCCTTCCCAGGGAACCCCAATGGGATGAGTGTACCCTGGTGCCCCAACCCTGGGTACACAGCAGAGTGCATCACCTGCTTCACGCGCCAAGGAACCCAAGATGCCACGGCTGTGGGAGGACGGGCACTGTGGGAGGTTCCCTCCGATGCCACTGGAGAAAGAGAAGACCTTACGGGCTCCAGCAATTAGTGGCACAAGGTCTACCCTGAAGCTCCCCAGATACAATTGTGCCAGCTGCCTGGAACCTTACCTGGCGTAGTCAAACTTGCCACACGGTACAGTGGGTGGAATCCCACAGAGATGGCGGTGCATTTTGCCCTGGCACTGCAGAAGGATGCCCTGTGGGCTCTCCTCGACCTTACACCTGCTGAGCAACCTGACTATAGGGCCCTGGAGCAGCATTTCGAACTGAGGGCCTTAGAGGAAGCAACGAGGGAAGAACCGGGCAGCAACTGCATCGGTGCACAGTGGCGACATTGGCAGCCCTTCTGCGGCATCCGCCAGCGAGATCGTCCACACTGTGTGAGGGCTGTGGCAGTGGAGTAGCGAGGGCTCGGATCAGGACCAATCGCGGCGGCTGGAAGACCAGCTCGACACCTTCACGGCCAGAGCTGAAGACGGCAGCCACATGGAGCTTGTCCAACATCACAGTAACACCAGGGCCACCCAGCCCAGCTGCTTTCAGCCCTATCACCTGCTCCTCACCAAATGCCAGGCAGCGGAGCAGCGGATCAAAGAGATGACAATGGCTGGCATCACCGAGCCCTCTGACAGCCCGTGTACAACCCCAGTGGAGTTGGCCGTGGTGGCTCTGTGTAGAGTACTGTCATCTCAGTGCCGTCACCCAGGATTCCTACCCACTACCCATCGATGTCCTGGACTATATCGTAGGTTCGACCTGGTTCAGCTTTCTCAGTCTCTGAAATGGATATCGGCAGGTCGAACTGGCACCCAATATTGCCTATACTGTTGGTCAAGGGCTGTGGCACTTCTGGATAATGCTACTTGGCCTGTGTAATGTCCCGGCCACATTGATGGAGAAGGTGCTGGCTCACATTCCGCGGAGTCGCAGTGTCGTCTGTTTGGATGATCTCCTGGTGCACTCCACCATTTCTGATGATGCTCTGCATAACCTGGAAGAGATCTTTACCACCATCCAGCAAGCGAACCTACGCCTCAACCCCGTGAAACTCTGCCCGCTGCACTGCCGGACGAAGCTGCTGGGGCATTCGGTGAGGGCAGAAGGAGCGGCGAAAGGCCCCAAGAAGGTGGCATGGTCAGGGAATGACACACCACTGGCAATATCTTCGAGCTTCAAAGCTCAGCCAGGGGCCAATAAGAACAGGCGTATGATGTCTGCAGCGCGGGACAGGAATTTCCAGCAGGGGACTGAGTATGAATTTACTGCCCTTCCTGAAAGGAGGGACTATCCCCCAAACGGGGCTGGGGGTGGAGCTCAGCCGCGTGTCCTACATGGTATATTGGGTGTGAGCGGCGGAAGGTAGTTGTGCTGCACTGGGACTGGCTGGCATCTGCCCCTGGCTGCCACCGACCCAGCGAGACCGAAGGACAAAAGTGATACTCTGCATGCCCTGCCTCTTGCCTCCTGAGGGAGGAGCTCCAGAAACCCCCACCACCACCCCAGGAAGCAACACCACTGGGACTTTTGGACTTATTGTGAACTCTGGGGATGCCGGGGATGGCTGACCCTTCCGGTGGGGGCAGTATGGGGTTCCAGCAGAGAGGGGGTTGACAGCCCACCCAGGCATTCCTAATGACCCAGCACCATTTATTATTCTTGTGTTAAATGCCTTTGTGGGATCATGATGGGATGTTCAAGTTCATTTATTGTTTCATTTTAGCTTGAGTTATATAGTTATTCGCTTGTGAGTTTTTGGGTCACCCTGATTGTAACCAAGGTCTGTAATAATCACTTTCCCCATCTATATATGACTGAGTGGGTTCTCTCCCTGGGTCATAGCGCCCAGTCTGTTTTTGTGCTTGTCAAAATAAAACCGGCAGTTGAGATGAATGGGATTTTCTCGTCTGTCATCATGGACTGAATGCTCACCACATTCGTTTAATCATTTACACAGTTTGTCTTCTTCTGTACATTGATTGCTTGTCAGTTTTTATGTGCTGTTTTTCATTTATTCTACTGTATTGTATTTCTTTGATCTACCGTGAATGCCTTCTGTTAAATATTTCAATAATATTTGAGTAATCTTGTGTGTATATATATATATATGGATGTAGTTTGATTAAGCATTGTTGTCTATTTAAATAATTAATTCTGGGTTATATGTAAAATACTTTAATTGCATATGGCATCACACTACCACTTGATATGTAGCATGCCTTGCTTAAAGTAAAGATGAAGCTGGAACTACATTTTGTACTCCATGTGTTCCTTTGAATTAGTTTAATGTTTTAGTTAAACATAACATTGGTGACAAAATAGTTTTTTAAATAAACCCGACACAGCTGCCAACCTGTTAAAGCGAGCAAGACGTTCAACATAAAACAAAGCAGCTTCACATAGCGTAGCACGTGATGAGACAGTCTTCGGAAAGGAAGACGTGATCCAGTTTTAAGTTAGAAAGTGGAAGAATTCATGGTTCAGAAAGAGAGAGTACTGGATGATACTGATGCACCATCATTAACTATCAGAGATGTGAGGTGAGATATAGGCTTTAATTGGCTGGAAGAAAGAACAAGCAGCAATTGACCACCACACTACATCCTGGAGACTGAGGCCGGGGCTCAATCTCCAATCGCCTTTATACCGGGGTCCGTGGGAGGAGCCACATTCAGTGGGAGGAGTCACAGGAGCAGTCAGCGGGGGGGGGGGGGGGGGCGTGTCCAGACAGGTATATGTAGTTCGCCACAGATACTAATCATTAAAAAAAATCAGAAATGGCTGGTTACATGGAAAAGACTGATGAGTTTGATTACACATCGAGGAATTGGCTCATGTATACTGAGCTATTGGAACAGTATTTTAAAGCAAATAAAATAGCCAATGAAAAGCGAGTACCAAGTTCATTAGGCTTAAAGGCATACAGCTTGCTTTGAACCTTGACTGCTCCAATCAAACCATCAGAAATTAGCTTTGCTACTATTGTAAAAGTGACACAAGAAACTTAAAACCAAAGCCACTACTGTTGATTTCAGAAATGGAATCAAAAAGAGGTGGAGTTCATTTCAATGTATGTGGCTAAATTCAAGAGATTGTCTGAGCATTGTCAGAGCTTAATGATACATTAAGAGATTGTTTAGTTTGTGGAATCTTAAAAGAAAATGGTTCCTAAATGAAGCATATATTACATTCAAACGAGCAGTAGAAATTGCTGTTTCAATAGAAATTGCAGACTGAGATGCAGTTAGGAATGAGATTAAGAATTAGGAATTAAGATGCAGTCAGGAACGTAAATGAATGTGAACAAAATTGCTTCATCTAGACAGAAACCAAACTGGCCAAACAAATTGTGGCAGGGGCTGACATAAACCAAACAAATACAGATTTAAAAGCAAAACTTGCAGAAAGTGCAACAAAGTAGGTCACATGCAAAGAGCATGTTGGGCAGACAAAAATAAATGGTCTGCACAGCACAGGGAAGAGGAAATGCTAAAAAGTTGTAGCTTCCAAAAGAGCACTAATCTGCACGCTATTGATGAAAAATCTGATAATGACGAGGGTGACACAAGACTGGCTAGCCTTGAGATTTTCAATATGAAAACTAATAATAGACAAGCAATATGATGTACAGTAGTAAATGGCATATTAATTACAATGGAATAGGACTCTGACTCAGCTGTTTCAGTCATATCACAAAATTAGTTTGAGAGGCATTTCAAACATACCAAACTACAGATAATCAACTAAGAACTTATACTGGAGAAAAGATAGCTCCTGTGGGAATGACGTTTATAACTGAAATACAACAACTAACAGGCCACACTGAGCTTGTGTGTGGTAAAAACAGGGGGACCAGCATTGTGGGAACGTGACTTGCTCAGACAACCACAACTTGATTGGATATCCATCTGCAATTTGCATGCCACATCTTCTGCAATGAAGCCAATTGAAGGTGAAATAAGAAAGGTACTGGATGATGCCACAACTATCTCCCTGTCAAACACCATATGCCATTCCCCAACAGAGGACAAATCGGTGTTGGTGCCAACCTCTGTGCCTCTGCTCGGAAAGCATATTTGACCAAGGAAGGGCCATTCTGTTCTGAGGAGCGATCAGATCATAAAAGGGAGCAAAAGAGGGATTGATAAGAGATTATCCCAATGAACTAAACGGAGCTTCCTAAGATCGAGATGCACAAATGAGAAGCAGAGAAAGGGAGGAAGAGATGGATAGAAGGAACGTGGGAAAAAAAGAAAGGGATCGAAGTAGGTCCAGAGAGAGAAAAGGAGAAGAAATGTGTCGAGCATTATCAGAACCACTTCCTCAGGTCTCAGAGTCAACTCTTACAACCACTCCAGAGGAGGCCCTAGAACTGAGATTGCTTCACAATCACAGCTCTCACCTGCCAAGCAGAATGATTCCCCCATTTCAGGAAAGACGTTATCCCACACGAGTAAGAAATCCTCCGCAGCAATTAAATCTTTAAGACTGAATGGATCAGTTTAAATATTTGTTATGCTGTGGATATCTGTATATAGTAGTTGTATTTTATAATCAACCACCCTGATTTCCTTGGCTGTGTAAATCTAGGGAAGACAACCTCCAGCCCTACCAAACTTATGAGATTGAGACGCACTCAATCCCACCCCAAATCCCGGTTTGTGTGGATGCTGTGTCATTTGCCACCCTGTTACAAATTAATGCCACGAAATAACAGACAGTGCACTGCGTACGATTAAAGGAATTATATTTATGAATCTTAACTAAAGGGTTAGTAAAGAATAACAAAAAGAAAAGGGCCCATTTTAATTAAACAGTCAAATGTGCACAAGTTGGACCTCATCTTGAACTTCTCTGTCACTCATGTGCCGGGTGCTCGGTCAATGGGAAAGCTCACACCATCTTCTGAACATTGCTTGCAATTCATCTCAAACAAACAGGATGCCTACCAGATCATATGCTATGACTCATTCTCCCCAGCGTCTTTTCTCTTCAACTCCTCTCGAACAAAAGCTCCAAGCCCATACTTAGTGCCCCTCAACAGAGAAACCTCCCCTTAATCCGACCATCCTAATTGGATGGCAGACATTTCTCCTCATCTTTTATCTTCAACAATAACCCAAAGTTAAGCTGAAAACAAGCAGCTTGCACAAAACAGCACAAATTGAAATGCATACAGTATATCAGTAAAATATATGAACCAGGGCATTACACTATATACTGAGTATTTAATTAAGATTCATTCTACATTGAGTTGGAATTTATAGCTAAGCAGGGAGGAGTGTTGTGTATTTAATGTTTCAATAATATTTGTGTAACCTTGTGTAAATATATATATAGTTTGATTAAGCACTCTTGTTCGCTCTAATAATTAATTTTGGGTTATATGTAAAAAATGTTCATTCCATATGTCACCACACTACCACATGATACGTGGAATGTCTCACTTAAAGTTAAGCTGAAGCTAGACCTGCATTTCAGACTCCCATGTGTTCCTGTGAATAAGTTTAATGTCTTGAAGTTACAAAATGTAACACCTCCAAAAAAAGAAATCTCAGGGTTGTATAAGAGGACATGTATGTACTTTAATAATAAATTTATTTTTGAACTTTGCTGTCTTTAATGCTCTGTAATATCAGAGAAGCTCCAATTCTGGTCTCTTGATCAGCCATGAATTTAATTGCTCCACCACTGGTGGACATTTCTACAGCTGCCCTAGTCGCTCAGACTCGGTTTCCCCCATTAGATGCCATAAGGTTGTCTGCCATAAGATTTCCTTGTGTAGTTTGGTGAGAATGATTGTTCAAAAATGTTCCTATGAAGAAATGTGTTTAGAGAATATTTAAGACACCATATAACTGGGTGCTGTTTCTCTTGATTTAAGTCATTCCAGCTAATCAGATGAAAATATAGAAGTATAAGATATCAAGAATGTTATTCCACTGTTTTGTTTTTCTGCTAATTCTCACAATTCAATTTCTCCATTTTTTCCTATGATGTATCAGTTTAAATGAAAAGGTAAGAAAACAAAATAGCCTTTAGATGGATTTTTCTGTCGATTCAGCTTTTAAAATAGATGCATCTGGTGCTGCTCTTTACATGCATTGCTATAAATTAGAGGACAATGTTGTGAAGAAGCTGACACGTTGGAGGACATAAATTCCCCTGAAAGTTGTAACATGGAACTAACTTCCCATAGATTGAAGCTACTGAAACTATAAATGTAACAACATTTTAAATGTCATTATTGAAATATAGACTGCAAGGCAGAGTGACAGGGTGGCAGAAAGTAACTTTTGTTCCATTAATATGTTTTGGTGCTTCAATATCTTAGCCAATTTCACTACACACCGGTATCGATTCAGAAACAACTAAAGTGAAACAATTCTGACAGCTAAGGAAAAGGAAAAAAAACGATGCTTACAAATCCTAACAAACTGACAAGGAGAGCATGTTCCATTCCAAACTGGTTTTCTTTCACGTTCCACTGTTAGCTGCCATTCTTTCAGCTTTGCATCCTCTGGGTCCCGGAAATCTCTCTTCAAACCTGTCTGCTTAGATCTCTGATGCACCATCAATAACTCACACTGAGACGTAAGGCGAGATATCGGCTTTTATTGACTGGAAGAAGGAACCAGGAGTGAGTGTCTATCATACAATGTCTTGGAGACTGAGGCCGAGCGTCAGGCCGTAGATCTCCTTTATACAGGGGCCTGTGGGAGGAGCCACAGGAGCAGTCAGCAGGGGCGTGTCCCGACAGGCACATAGTTTACCGCAATCTCCTTCTTTTAAATGTCTTTTATAATTAAACCCATTTACCAAGCTTTTAATATTTGTTAAACATTTTGTGACACTTTGTTTTTTTTTTAAAGGCTGTATAAGGTAAAGATTGATGCTATCAGTTGCTATGTGGTTCTGATGTGAATACACCAATTGGTGCTACATTAATACAGAGACTTGGATTAGATTGCTAAGATATGAGAAACATAGATTTTAAGTGAGTCAAGGAGAATTTGAAGAGACCTGGCAGATCTTTTATAGGCAACTTTGAAACAACTGTGCTCCTTCCATCTGCAGTGGTGTATGAAGTCATTCTGTTTCAGATTCCCTGCAGCTATTGATTCCCTGCCTCCTCCTTGGCTTCTTAAGCTGGGTCTAAAGCATCTGGAGAGCAACTAATGAATTTGTGGAGCCCTGGCATGCTGGTACATTATGCATGAGCAGAATTAATAATATCAGATCGTAGGTGCACCCAGCATCTGGAGAGTAACCATCAGGCTGTTCACCGAGGTATCCTCTGTTAGTCCTTTCTTGATGAATATGCTACTGTAATTAGTAAGACACTGCTGATGCATCCTTATTTTCATAGTTATATTTCCATTTTGCTCCCTGGGAGCCTTGCTGGTCTCATGAAGAGTTATTACAGGACATAGAGGAAACAGCTATCCATTGATTCTCAGTAACCAATCACAAACTTTGTGTTGCTCTTGAAATAGTGCTGAGGCAATGGATTGAACAAATAAGGCCACAACAGTTCACAACATATAATGAATGGACCCTGATGTATCATTGCAGAGGAACTGGATATTTAAGGAATAGAAGTGATTGCATTTATATTGCAGTAGTAGTGTGATCACTTGAGTTGAGTATGATGTTCTCCTAAGGGGTCAATCAATTAACGGAGAACGCCTGTGCATGACTTCGTTTAATGTGGAGAGGCTGATGCAAGAGAAAGCACCACCTAGTTCTTGATACATTGGGGTCAGGGTCCAGCGGCATAGAATGCAGACAACTGGGAACCTTCACTCCTGCAGTTTTCCTCCATCTTCACTGTCATTGTGACGTGTCAGCATCTTCCGCCAGCTCCACTGTCAATGTCCTGGTTGGATCGCTCTTTGTCTAGAACTTCCCCCTTGAACTTCCCACCATGGGTGACCTAATCAGGAGCTATGGCATAGGAGGCACCACTCTCAGGACCTCAGGAACTGACAAGCCTCTCCACCATGGCAAGGTGACAGCTCTCAGAGAAGCCATTTCTTACAACAAATATTGGAGATGGTAGCTGCCAGGTGCACTTGGGTCATGCAATACTATCCTACACAAAAGCTTTCTCACTAATATTTCTTGGAGCTCTGTCAAAATGTCGAAACTTAATTGCTGTGGTAAATAGTGAGTTACAAATTGGATTACAGGAACAAAAAGGTCTTTGTGACTGGGACAAGCTCTTGAGACAGAGCAGATGGAAGAGACTTCAAAAGTGTTATGGGCGCTATAGGACCCTGCTGCATGGGTTGTGCTCAGATCTTCTACCTCTCCTCTGGTGCTGCCTGATTTATCTGGCTTCCATTACAAACTCCTGCCATTTCTTTTTCTCCAGCATATAGATCATGTGAAGCTGCATTCCCATTGGGAAGATGATCGTGCAACCCTCAGACCCTTTCTCAGTAATTGTGTTGAACTGTAATACTTTCTAGGGGTAATACAGAATGTTTCACAAACAGAAGAGTGAAGAGCAAATTTCAAGTACCTGCAGTGACCCAAGAAATCACCAAGAATTTCAACAAACAAGTGCAGTGAGGAGAATTACTTTAACCAAGCACTTCTGTTTTGATTAATGGGCCTTGGAAGCTGAACTATACACGGGAATTTTTTTGCCTCGGTGCATTAACCTAAATACAAATAAAAGTAAGTCGGCCGACTGCTTCACACCTCATCATTTTTATTTCCATTGAAGTCCATCAATTCTTCAGCCCATTTATTCATTCATTTGAGGAAAATATTTCTTCCATCATTTAGAGCTGAGTGGAATCTACAGGGGCAAGGGAAGCTTGAAGTCTCATTGGGGAGGCATCATCCTGCCCAAGTACTGAGGCTTCACTGTGATTGGGGTAGCACTCTGGAATCTCTGGCAGGACTCGTTTTCAGATGAAGTGCATAGTTAGCGTAACGCTATTACAGCATCAGCGGTCTGTGTATAATTCTGCCGCTGTCTATAAGGAGTTTGAATCTTCTCCTCGTGGCAGTGTGGGTTTCCTCCCACATCCCAAAAACAGAGAGGTCAGGGGGCTGATTGGTTAAATGGATGTTGTGGGCTTGTTGGGCCAAAAGGCTCAGTCACTGCGCTGCGTCACTAAATAAATAAATCTTCTCCTAAGGTTTTCAGCCTTCCCCAAAACCTGGAATACCCAATCAATGTGGAGGGGGGGGGGTGGGTGGTGGAGGTGTGAAATTAAAAACTAAGAGAATGCAAGAAGTATTCAACAAGTTTGGAAGCATCTGTGGAGAAAGATAAAAAAATTAATGCTTCAAGCTGATGAAAGGCCTCTTTTAGAATCATTGAGACACTGACCCTGATCAATAACACCAGGTTTTGGAGGTAGAATAGAACACACGGCCAACACAATGTGCACCATTTAGCATCACGGACTGAGAATAATGACAGGGACTAGAGTCAGGTCCTCATGGCTTGGTTCCTTGCATTAATGGCATGGCTATCTGCTTTCACGGAATTTAGAGCATGAATGCAAAAGTTCTTCTCCAGGTGGGACATCTCAGGAGCTCCAGTGCAGTGTCCAAAAATACATCTCTCCCTCATACTCCCCAGGTCAGGTGACTAACCCTGGAGACATCCTCCCCAATCTTTAGGCATTCAGGATAGCTTTAAAAGGTGGTGCTAGATAACAATGATACTGGTTCTTTAAACAAAGATGTAGCACATTGACTGCATTGTTAGTAATGGTGGTCCGTGGTAATTGTCAGAAAGAGGAGGCCTGTATGAAATTGTGATTATCTCTGCACAGCAACCAACAAGAATGGATTAACCAGACTTTAGAATCTCCACCTCCGATTTTGGGGCTTTCCAACCTAGGGTCTTGTTAAATCTGTATTCACATAGTTTACTCCATCCCCTCCCATATTAATGCATCTTGAGCCTATTGTAGCAGCTCCTGGGTTGGACTTTTGAAAGAAAGGACACCTTTACTTCCTCAGAACTTTCAATTACATGATAGGTTCTTTATAATCCTCACTGCTGCAAATGACATTCAACAGATAATTTGGCAGCAAATATCAAAAAGCCACTTTCAGATGAAGAGGATGTACAATACTTCAAGTGACTTTGGAACATGTGTTCTCTCTTTAGATCAGCTTCAAAAGCAATGTTCTCATATAAATGGCCGTAGTCAGTGATTTTCAGATGTCACAAGCCTTTGACACTTTTCGATCTTCGACACACCCTTCTCCCGGCTACCAGCTGTAGATTGTGAATCTAACATTCATAAGCCTCACTTCAGACCCACAGACTTAGCATTGTTGCTCAGAGCTTCAAATCCGTCTTTCTGGCTTGAGAATAGTGTCAACTTCATTAATACAGTTATGGGCTTAACAGTGCAAGCTCTAGATTACCTTTACATAGGCACATAGCATCAGAGGCTTTCATTGGAACATTCAGGGTGCAAACATGATTGGACTGATTCAGACCAGGAGTCCCAGGTAGCCAGGTGAAATCTAACCTGCAAGTAGAGGAAATTTTATTAATTTAATTTTATTTTTATCTTGCATAATATGTGTTAGGGGTGAAAGGTTTAGAGAGGCTATAGACAGGACCAGGGAAATCAAAAATACTATTGGTCAATCAAGTCCAGAGGTGCCCATGGAGTAACAAGCTCAATTTGATCATGTGTAAGTACTGACTCATCACCAGTTGTGGTGTATATGTCCATGGTGCTTTGTTTTGACCCTCAGTAGTCATTATTGATCCCAATTACCTACCCACGGTTTTGGCTGCAGATGTTCTGATTAGCATTACATTAACTTCTTGCACACTGCTAATAATATGCCATGCAAAGTAATAGAACCCAAAAAAGCACTTTCAAGAAAATGAGTTGATATAATAGAAATTGGGTTATTAGTGTCATGTTGCAGTGAAGCACAAATCCACTATCTTCTAGTCATTAGCAGTGATACTTAAATGTATACAATAATATGGTTTTCAAAATGGGGAGAACTAGATTATCTGCAGGCAAAGTGTGAACTAATTCAGAAAAAAAATCAGAATGATATAGTTCTTTTTTTAAAAATTATTCTCAAAACCAGTCTAACAGAAAGTCAAATCACTGGCACAGGGTCTGCCTTATTTCTTCAGTGTGCTTTGCTGATGCTGCAGCGTAAAATTAAAATGTGCTTTGAGAAATAATTTACCAGCGTCATCCCAAGGTGATAAACAGAAATATATAGCCAATGGTTTACATAGCTTTTCCCCCGCCAAGGATACTGAATGTAATTAACCAGCTCACCATGCGCATAAATAATTTACAGAGCACCTTAGGGTTCCTGGACTATATCATGCATGCAACAGTCACAATTCAGCATTTACTATACTTTTATCAACCCTTTGGAAATGGTTTGCAGTCAGTGGCAGCTTTGTTTTCGGATGATGCTTCACTTACAAGTGACCAGTGAGATGAAAGATAAAGAAATAATTGGAGGAATCTTAAGACAATGTTAAATGCTTAAATTTAACATTACATTTTGCATTCCCAAAATACATTTAATGTACCACACAGAGGCCTCTTTATTAGATACATCTGCTTGATAAAGCAAATATTTAATCAGACAATCACATGGCAGCAATTCAATGCATAAAAACATGTAGAAATGTTCAAGGGATTCAGTTGTTGTTCAGAGCTCACATCAGAATGGTGAAGGAATGTGACCTAAGTGACTTTGAACGTGGAATGATTATTGGTGCCACAAGGGGTGATTTGAATATCTCAGAAAATGCTAATCTCCATGGATTTTGGTGCACAGCAGTCTCTAGAGTTTGCAGAGAATGGCGCAAAACAACAAACAGAAAAAATTCAGCTGAGTGACAAATCTATTGGCAAAAATGTATTGTTAGTGAGAGTGGTCAATGAAGAATGGCCAAATTGGTTGAAGCTGACAAGAAAGCAACAGTAACTCAAACAACTGTGTGTTACAACAGTGGTGTGCAGAAGAGCATCTCTGAATGCACAGCATATCAAACCTTGAATAGGATGGGCCACAACTTCAGAGAAGCACATTGGGTTCAACTGCTAAATCTAATGAAGTGGCCACTGAGTTTATAACTTTCGTATCATAAAATGTTAAGCTTCCTGGGAACCATGTGAATTAAGCTTCCTGGAGAAGGTTAATAATATTTTGGGATAATTTATATAGATAATCTAAATTATGGTAAATGAGTTTAATTCCTGAGATATCTAGTTTGGCATGTGAGGAAGGATTAAGCAGTCTGGGCTTGTACTTTCATAACTTCAGAAGAACTTGTTTTTTTAATCATTTAAAGGATGTGGGCTTTGCCAGCTGAGCTGGCATTTAATCACAGATCTGAATTTCTATTGATAACCTGGTGGTAAGCTGCCTTTTTGAGCAACTATAGTCTTGAGATGTGTATATACACATAGTATTGTTAGGAAAGGAGTTTCAGGATTTTAACCCAACCATAGTGAAAGTCTAATGATATATTTCTAAGTCAGTATGGTATTGTTTGGAGGTAGAGAACTTTTGGGCGATGCTGTTCCCATGCATAGGCTGTCCTTGTCTTTATAGCTGGAAGAGGTTATGATTTTGAAAGATGCACTCTAAAGAAACAGGTGAGTTATTTTACTGCACCTTATTGATGGTACAAACTGCTGGTACTGTGCATCAGTGTGGAGTGAGTAAATGATTGTTGATGGGGTGCCTTTCAAATTGCCTGCTGTGTCCATAAGACTATACGACATAGGAGCAGAATTAGGCATAGAGTCTGCTCTGCAATTTCACCATGGCTCATTTATTGTCCTTCTCATCTCCATTTACTTGCCTTCTTCCCATAGCTTCTGATGTCCTGACTAATCAAGAAACTATCAACCACTGTTTTACATATAGACTGACCACAGATTAGCTACTCCTGGCTATAGAGGTTGCTCCTCATCTCTATTCTAAATGGATGTCCTTGTATTCTGAGGCTGTGTCCTCTGGTCCTAAAATCTCTCCATGTTCATCTATCTAGGCATTTCAATATTCAATAGGCTTCAATGAAATCCTCTTCATTTATTTGAAGATTAGGAACTTTTAAGAGATGTTTAGATCAGCACATGATTGTGAGGGAAATGGAAGTAAATGGATATTGTGTAGGCAGAAGGGATTAGTTTTACTACCCATTTGATTACTAATTTAAATAGTAACTTACTAATTACATTGAGAGGGAAATGGCTTCCTGGAGATCATACCTACACCTCCTGTAGAATTCATGGTCTCCAGACTTGATTACCTCTGATCTGGCCCTCAGAACCTTTTGGATCTCATGGTTCATCCAGGGCTTCTGATTGGAGAAGACTCTGAATGATTCTCATTTACAGCTGTTTTGATAAAGTTGGTTACAATCATGGTGTATTCATTCAGATGTGTAGATGAGTGGCTTGAACAAGGCCCACAGCCCACAGAAATTCACTGATGATCGCCGGTGCAAACATACTTTGAAGCTGAACTCACTTCGGTAAGTGGAGAAAAAGCTATTACACTCTTCTCTTGAGCCTTGTAGATAATGGATAAGCTTTGGAAAGTTGGGAGGTGAGTTACTGACAGGATTCTTGGTTTCTGTTCTTATAGCCACATACATGTACGGGTGTCTTCCAGTTTAGTTTCTTGTAAGTGGTTATTCCTAGGTTATTGATAAGGAGAGAATTCAGTGAAAGTAATGCCATTTAATGATGGAGTTGATAGATGGATTTTCTATTAATGAATCTCGTCATTGCATCAATAAAAGGCAATGCTATCAAAACAAACAACATTCTTATTGATAATGCTTCCACTGGTTAGAGTTTTGAGGACTGTGAAGGAACAGTTACTGAGTGTGTTTCAGAAAGATAAATAGATTTTAGATATTTGGAAAATTGCAATAATGCGCCACAGAGATAAAAGATCACTCAATAGCTTACTGAGCAGGCACAAGATCCAAATGACACATCCTTGCATGAATTTCTATGTGATGTTCTTATTGGCTGCAAAGTGCCATGGTTTTGAAAGGAAGAAAAAAAAAGAATTTTCGTCTTTCTAAAAGGAAGGCAGCAAACGGGAGGAACAAGTTCATTTGGACACAAGGTTCCCACTGGAGGTTTTCTATTGACTTAAGCAACTGGAGCTAATAGAAAAGACAGAATAGCTGAATTTAGATTTTTATCATCTCATTATTCTTATATTCTGATTCAAATCAAATCAAGTTTAGTTATCATTCAAACCATACATAGATACAGCTGAATGAGACAGTGATTCTCTGGGGCCAAGGTGCAAAACATTCAAAAATAGCAAATAACGTAATTCAAAATTCGAGCAAAGACGCATATTCGCTTGAAAAAAAACTTATATAGTCCAAGACTCTAAGCAACAATGTCCAGCAATCAGTGGGAGTCTCCCAGAAGTATACATACACATGCAATCCAGCCTGTCATTTCACTGATCAAATACGGGAGGGCAGCACCGATGGGTGAGGCCAGGCTCCAGTCGAGTTCAAACACACAGTGTTTCTCATCTGCTCTGCGGCAGCAGGCAAGCCTGAGGCTTGAGGCCTAGCTGCAACTGAGGCTACACAGCTCCCATGTCAACAGTCCAGACATCCCACCCTGCAAAAACTCATTTCAGGGAGGTAGCACACCCCGCCCCCCGCAACCTCATATCCCCACCCCCCTCGCAAATCCATATCCCCACCCCCCTCACAACCCCATATCCCTCCCCCTCCCCCTGGTCGACCTCCAATGGTGTATGTAATACCTTGTTTAGTGATTGTAAAACAAGTTGGGTACATGCTGAAAATGTGACATTAAAATATGTACTTATATTATCATGGAGTCATTTTTTATTCTATTACAACTTTCAGCAAGTCTACAGGGAGTTTGGCCTCATCACGTAGGACATCAAAAGAGTAGGTCCTTAGCAGCTAGCCAGCTAGTTTAAATAACATTAGCTATGCTAATGAATGAATGAATGACACCTGTTAAGCTCACCTCAACATATCTTTTACATTTTAACCCACCATGGGCAATAGAAAAGTCACTGTTGCAAACAGAGCAGCGAGCAACACTGTCATTATTTTTGAGGTCGACTGCAAAGCCCGCCCACAGAGAAAACTGATTGGTCAACTGAGCACAAAGAGAGACCAATTAGGATGCTCCCTCTTGCTCCCCCTCATCCTCTCCCTCTCAAAAAAATCAATTTCCGGGATATTGTATTGTATATTGCATATAATTTGCGGGCGTCAGGGAGCTGCTGTCAATATGCGGGAGACTCCCGGAACTTCCAGGAGAGGTGGAATGTCTGACAGTCCTTCCACGAGACAAGGGTAACCGGCCTGCGGCAACTTACACTATCACTGTCCAACAGTGTCTTGCGAAGTACCGAAGACTGGGATCTTTGAATACATTGCCAACACTAATATTTAATTTCTAAACAGAGATAGCAAAAGTAATACCAAAGTTATTTTCTGTTGAATAGGAAAAGAAAATAAGCACACCTGTTAAGATGTAAGTAGTTAGAAGAATTGCCTTTGAATAAAAGATGTAAGATAAATACATAATATTTCTCTCACCTGAATCTAATTGATAGTTTTATTACTGTAAAATCCGTCTATGGAATTAGACATATAAAATATTATCTTTGTTGATGGAATTAGATTAAAAAGGTTTATTCTCATATACACTAGGATGAAATTCCGTGTTCTTTGTGAAGCTTAGAGAGCAAGTAATAACAATAAATACTAACAAAAAGTACTTTAGCGGGCACAGAACTGCAGAATGGTGTAAAGGTTATGGACTCTTACTCAATTCTCCTGGATTGCTCACTACAGCACCATGGTAGTTTTGTCAGACTACATTAAGAGCCCCACCTGCCTGCACATACTGGTGACAGAAGGCCCAAGGAAATTCAGGAGTTATCTGTTGACAGATAATCGGTTAGAGTAAACCGATCTGACCATGAAATCAAGTTGCTGATAAGCATCAAAGCAACTCCATCAGAGAGTCAAAATGGAAATTCAAGAGACTGGAATCTGGAGCAACAATCTGTTGGAGGGACTCAGCAGGTAAATTAGGGGAAAGAAGCTGTTAACCTTACAGGTCGAAACCCTGCATCAGGAATCTGTTAATATGATTGAGTTAATATGATTTTGCATTACTTTGGCTTTGCAATGGTTAAAATACACACTGCTAATGAATTCAGGGCATAATATCTGCAAGTCAACAGTGCCATCAACTCGGCTGTACTGAATACTGAAGATAATGAGGGGTGGATTTATCAATTTTCCATTCACTAACTTTCAGACTTCCTCAATGCCTTAGGGAAAATGCTGTCTCCCGTACGCTGGACATATGGAGAACATTCATCTAGGCTGAAGAAAAATGCTGCTCAATTAAGAGCTGTTTATCATTTATTTTCCATGAGGCTCCGTGTACCTTTGCTAAGAATCAAATGCAAAGGTTTGGCGGAATCATCCTCAGTGGTATAATTTCCTGCCGGAGAAATTGTTATACAAGGTGAGATCCAATTTCCCATTTTTATTTAGCATTTATATTGATGGCAATAGTGATTTAAAAAATAATCTTTGCTGTATTCTGAGAAAGAGGAATTATGATTTCCCGACATGTTAATAACCTGTATCTCACGACTCCTATAGCTGGAGATACCACAGCCTACGTGGCATAATTTACAATGCCATTGAAAAGCCAGGATTTGCACCTTCAGTATCAAAGTCTTTGTGTGTCATTCTCTGATATAAGTATGAGACAGATAGACAATAAACTGCAGACACTGGGCTGAGATAAACCATTCAGCAAGTTATGAGGTGTGATTCACAATTGGTTTAGTTGGCAGTCAACCACTGAGACCGAGCTGTATTAACAACATTATTTTATGACACTTAAAACTCATCAATTTTGAGCTGCCGCAGATCTGCCTGTAAATAACAAAATAAACTCTGACCTAAAGCAATAGTCCCTAAAAATATCTTAACTGCTCTTCCACATAAATCACAGAGATAAGAACTAATTTGTCATTGTCCTTTTACAGGAGGCAAAATAGAAATAAAATGAATGTCCAGGAATTGAAGCAGGAGTCAGAAGAAAGAATGAGCTTTTCAGGTCAATAATCTTTGATTAGAACTTGCCCCTTCCCCTTCAACATTCAGACTTCTTTCTATTGGGCAACTGTCTCACACAATATGTCTATCGGGTCATAAAGTCTGCAGATACTGGAAATCCAAAGCAACGCACACAAAATGCTGGAGGAACTCAGCAGGTCAGGCAGCACCCATGGAAATGAATAAAACTCAATGCTTCTTCAGGACTAAAAAGGAAGGGAGAAGATGCCAGAATTAAAAAGGTGGGTGGAAGGAGAAGGAGGATAGCTGGAAGGTGATAGGTGAAGCCAGGTGGGTGGGAAAGTTAAAGGGCTGGAGAGGAAGGAATCTGATAGGAGAGGAGAGTAGACCATAGGAGAAAGGGAAGGAGGAAGGGACCAGGGGGAGGTGATAGGAAGGTGAGAGAGGTAAGAGGCCAGAGTGGGGAATAGAAGAAAAGAGGAGGGGATATAATAATATTTTTACAAGAAGGAGAAATTGATATTCATGACATTTGGTTGGAGGCTACCCAGATGGAATATAAGGTGCTGTTTCTCCATCCTGAGGGTAACCTCATCTTGGCACAAGAGGATCCCGTAGACTGATGTAGCAGAAAAGGAATGGGAATTGGAATTAAAATGCTTGGCCACCAGGTAATTCTGCTTTTGGCAGATGGAGTGGAAATGCTTGATCGACTTGTCAGAATGGGAACAGGAATCGTTGACATGTCGGGGATCACTGGTCAAATTAAACAAAAATAGAATGTTAGCCTTTTGCCAAGAAACCTTTCAACACACTTGCCTCATACAATTGCAATGCAATTGGTTGTACAGTTTTGATATATGTAACATGCCATTCTATTGCAATCATTCAGTTGTTTGTCAATTTCAATTACAAAGTATGTACATTTTCAATATGGAAATCTGTATATGAATTTCAAATCACTATGATGGTACTTCTTATATTTTGTTCTTTCGTTATCCAGACATTCTTGATAGAACTTCAATAAATCTTCCGGCAAACAAAAGTATTGAGCTGCTTGTAGGTTCTTTTGAAACTGGATATACTCAGCAGGCCAGACATCACCTATGGAGAGGAAACAACATAACGCTTCAGGTCATTCACCTTTGATTCTTACAGAAAAGTTAGAAATCAAGCATGTTTTAAGTTACAGATAAGGTGGAGAGAACAGAGAGAATGCTTACAATAGAATGGCTAAATGACTCACATGATATCTGTGTTGTCTGAGACCGTGAAGCTTTCTTAATCATAAACAACCTACTTGGAGGATGTGTAATTGGAAGGAGAGAAAGAAGGGAACAGAACATCGGTGTTGGGATTGTGGGATGCAACACATGGCAGGTGTTAGACCTTTTTGACTGGATTAATTTTATCTTTATTTTGGTTAAATATGACAGTTATTGTACAAATTAATGTCCTATTAGCCTATTCAGGGGATTGTTAAGAGTCAAATATAATTGCAGAACTACAACTAAGCTAGAGTGGATAAGAACCTTTAGTTCTTTTTATTACTCAATAGATGGTACTTTGAAAGGTTAATAAAATTTTACACCTTTGTGAACAATTAAATCGGACCTACTTTTTGCTTATAACACTTTCATTATACTGTATGTGCAAAGCATAAATAATTTAACTACTTTCTACATGATAATAGCAGTGTAGTTACAAACACTGCAACAAAAGTTTGTACTTTTTGTTAAAATCTTCAAAGAAAGTTAAAAGAGGTAGAACACTAACTTAAAAACACAAAATGCTGGCAGAACTCAGCAGGCCAGACAGCATCAATGGGTGGAGGTAGTGACAACGTTTTGGGCCGAAACCCTTCCTCATGACTCCTGATGAAGGGTTTCGGCCTGAAACGTCGTCACTACCTCCTCCCATAGATGCTGTCTGGCCTGCTGAGCTCTGCCAGCATTTTGTGTTTTTTATTTACGTATAGTATAGACTTATATCACTAAAAATGTTGCTTATAGAAAACGGATAAAATATGACTCATTTTATCCTTACTCTATTAAACATAGCATATCACATGGGATGGACACAGCATAAGTCGCTCCTTTTGGTAATCCATCATACAATATATTCCTCAATTTGGACATTGGTGCTTAAATTGGGAGATCTATTTCAATATTTAAGAGAAATCTGGATAAGTACATGGATGGGAGGAGTATATTGGGCTACGATCCAACTGTGGGTTGATGGAATGAGGCAGAATAATAGTTCAGTATGAACTAAATAGGCCGAAGGGCCTGCTTCTGTGCGGTAGTGCTCTCTGACTCTGCGTCCCACAGAAAGTCGAATAACAAAATGACATTTTGAACTTTCCTTAGGACAAAGGCCATTGTGGCACTTCGAGCCCGTGCTGTCTCACAGAACAATCACTTTCCTTTCTAATTTTTTTCTCTGTTTCCTTCTTTTGATATTCTCTTGAGGCCTCTCTACATTCCACCTCTCATTTGCACGCAATATACAATAGGTAATCAACCAGCCATATTTAGGGGCACCATGCATAGCTTTGATCCCCTTTAGTTCAATAATTCAAGATTGTTTACTGTCATTTCCAGCGCACAGGTGTAAAGGTGAATGTTACTCCAGACCCTAGTGAGGTTTCCGTCGGTCAGGGTTGACCATGGATATTGTGTTCTAGCTGTCTAGATACGCAAGCCTGGGCAGTACCAGAGAGAGCAAGCTGTTGTCCACGTAGCAAGCTCCTCCTCTCCGAGCACCTGATCAACCTGAAGGAAGAGCAGAGTCCAATACAGTCTGGTACCAGCGGCGTTGCAGAAGTTGTCAGTCAGGGTTGAACTCAACCGTGGAGCGTCTTAGGGACTCCAACTTCAGATTTGTTCCCTCAAGGCTTACTCCTTAGCTTTTCCCATGAGTGGGTATAGCCACAAGGTTTGAGATACGAGTTTTCCTTCTCCTAGGTGAGCTGCCAACCATGGCTGATGAGTCCCAGCTGCCCGAAGCGACTTGTTTTAAGGCACCAGTAACCTGCCTTTGCCTCTTCTCTTGTCAGTAGAAACAGTTCCACCAGGCTTAGTAGCTAAGCTACATATGAAGGCCAGGAACTGGACCAATGCAACACAATCCAGATACAATGCAGCACAAAAAAACTGAATAAGTTAGAGAACACAATAACAGTCAAAACACCGTGAATATAAATATACAAAACAGCTTACGTACATAGATTGATTGCATGTCCATGAAGTAGTTCTAGGCACAGGAGTATTTGTACATAGGGTGACCAACAGGAAATGATAGAAGTGTGGTGGCTGGGGTTGTGGAGAGTTGGGTTAGTGGGTGGAGGTGTTGATCAGCCATACTACTTGGGGAAAGTTATTGTTTTTGAGTCTGGTGGTCCTGGCGTGGATACTATGTAGCCTCCTCCCTGATGGGGGTGGGACAGACAGTCCACGAGCAGGGTGGGTGGGATCCTTTGTGATGTTTCTGGCACTTTTCCAGTATCTCTGCATCTCTGTCCCGGATAGTGGGTAGGCTGGGGTGCTGGTGCTGCTTTGGCCAGTTTTGGCTAGCCATGGTAGAGATTTCCCGTTTGCCAGAGTGCAGATTCCGTGTATGCACTGTTGCAGCCTGTTAGGATGCTCTCTACTGTGCATCTGTAGAATGGTGTGTGTATACACGAGCGTAGTTGTGCATAATCTGGCTCTTTGCAGCAACCTCAGAGTGCAGGGGCATTGGTGAACGTTCCTGATTGTGTAGGGAGTGTTTCGGGACCAGGACGGTTGTGCGAGATGCGCTGTCTCAGGAGTGTGAAACTGCTCGCCGTTTCACTCTCACCGATGTGAGAAGGGGTGTGAATGGTGCAAATTCTCCTGAGGTTGATTAATCTAAGGAAGGATATAGAATGTAGGAGTTAGTCCAAAGTAGATTCACCAGGCTGATTCTTGTAAACAGAAGACTGTCCTGTCAAGATGGGCTAAACTGGTTGGGAGTTCAGAATTCTTTGGAGTTCAGAAGCAAGAGACGTGAATTTATTGGAAGTTGTCTGATCCTAAGGGAGGTTATCAAAGGTAGACATTGGATTGTTTTCCCTAGTAGGAGAACCTGGAATGAGGGTACAGATTAAGGTTAAGTGGCAGAGCATTTAAGACTGATGTTCACAGGAATTTCATCTTATAGAAGTAATGAGTCTCTGGAATTATCTACTCTCGGGCAGGTGGAGGCCAAGACATAACAGACAATTAAAGTGGAGATAGATAAGGTTTTGAAATACTGTATATAGGAATTGAGTGCTAGAGGATTGTAGAGGAATTGCGTGCTAGAGGAGTTAAGGTCTGTGGTAGGTCCTTAGACCAAATGACCTTCTCCTGCTGCATTTATCCTGCGCGTACATGTGGGGAGTGGGAGGGGGGGAACTCGAACAAACATAGGAATCTGATGTGGGGGGAGAACTGGAGCAGCTGGGGGAATCTGATGGGGGGTGGAAACTGGAGCAGCCAGGGGAATCTGATGGGGGGTGGTAACTGGAGAAGCCAGGGGAATCTGATGGGGGGGTAACTAGAACAGCCAGGGGAATCTGATGGGGGGTGGTAACTGGAGCAGCCAGGGGAATCTGATGGGGGGTGGTAACTGGAGCAGCCAGGGGAATCTGATGGGGGAGGTGGGGGTAACTGGAACAGCCAGGGGAATCTGATGGGGGGGGGGACTGGAACAGCTGGGGGAATCTGATGGGGGGTGGTAACTGGAGCAGCCAGGGGAATCTGATGGGGGGGGAACTGGAGCTGCCAGGGGAATGTGATGGGGGAGGTGGGGGTAACTGGAGCATTCAGGGGAATCTGATGGGAGTGGTAACTGGAGCAGCCAGGGGAATCTGATGGGGGGTGGTAACTGGAGCAGCTGGGGGAATCTGTTGGGGGGTGGTAACTGGAACAGCCAGGGGAATCTGATGGGGGAGGTGGGGGGAACTGGAGCAGCTAGGGGAATCTGATGGGGGAGGTGGGGGGAACTGGAGCAGCCGGGGGAATCTGATGGGGGAGGTGGGGGGAACTGGAACAGCTGGGGGAATCTGATAAGGGAGGGGGGAATCCTTCAATATCGATTCTAGCCTACACGTGGCCTTGTGGCACGAGATAAAATGTAGGTAAGAAAGCCTCCTTATTACCACCTTGTGTCATATTTTAGCTGATGAATCATCACTCCTCTATTTTGAGCAACACTTGGAAAAGGCAAAGAAAACAGCAAGGGCAGAGAATATTCTCTACAATGGGGGACCTCTGAGGGACATTTGTGGATCAATAGCTTTGCCCTCAACAGTCTGGCAATTTTGCGGATGCATATCACTGAAATTAAAGTCTTTTCTGCCACAGTGTGGCACAAACTCAGTCATTCAGGATTCTGAGTGTTTCTGAAGTAACAACCACTATGCTACCATACCTCTCTTGAAAGCACCTTGCCTAGTTCTTCAGAGAATTCCATAAGTAATATTCTATATAGTAATACTATGCATTGCATTCTCTGCAACTGTGATCATTGTGGTAGATATAGGAATATAATTTTACTCCTTGAAGTTTGTAATAAAGTTACAACTGTTGAACTTCCAGTGGAATTATCACATATTTCATTATAACTAAAATAAGAGCTAATGAGCTCTATAAAAACTCGCAGGGCTGATAGTCTGGCCAATGGGCCTTGACTTCCAGACTTCTTATTTGACCCTTGGATCTCTATCCTTGGCATTGACCCAGGACCAACCAATCACCAACCACTATGCCTCGAACTCCAGTCTCACCAATTTGTGAACCCAGGGGGTCATTAAACCTTGTTCGTCTGATTACACAGAACTCTGACTCTGAAACCTGCCAACAATTTTGTGACCCCAGGGAGGCCACAGTGCCTCATCACACTGATCTGCTGGTAAATGGTAGGACACTGAGGAGTCCAGTAGAACTGAGGGATCTGGGAGTACAGTTACATAATTCTCTAAAAGTGGCATCACAGGTGGATAGGGTCATAAAGAGAGCTTTTGGTACATTGGCCTTTATAAATCAAAGTATTGAGTATAAGAGTTGGAATGTAATGGTGAGGTTGTATAAGACATTGGTGAGACCGAATTTGGAGTATTGTGGGCAGTTTTGGTCACCGAATTACAGGAAGGATATTAATAAAGTTGAAAGAGTGCGGAGAAGGTTTACAAGGATGTTACCAGGACTTGAGAAACTGAGTTACAGAGAAAGGTTGAATAGGTTAGGACTTTATTCCCTGGAGCATAGGAGAATGAGGGGTGATTTGATAGAGGTATATAAAATTATGATGGATATAGATAGAGTGAATGTAAGCAGGCTTTTTCCACTGAGGCTTGGGAAGAAAAAAAACAGAGGTCATGGGTTAAGGGTGAAATGTTTAAAGGGAAAATTGGGGGCGCTTCTTCATGCAGAGAGTGGTGGGAGTGTGGAATGAGCTGCCAGATGAAGTGGTGAACGCGGGCTCACTTTTGACATTTAAGAAAAACTGGGACAGGTATATGGATGAGAGGGGTTTGGAGGGATATGGCCCAGGTGCAGGTCAGTGAGACTAGGCAGAAAATGGTTCAGCACAGCCAAGAAGGGCCAAAAGGCCTGTTTCTGTGGTTCTATGGTTCTATGGTTTGACATCTGGCCAGCTGAATCTCAAGGTTATATAATGTAGACATACTTTGATAACAAATGTATTTTGAACTTAGAACTTTAAACATCCCAGCTCTGCTTGCGAATATCCCACATTTGCATCGCCTGTCTTTGAATGCAGAATGGAGACTTAAGACTCTAGCCTGTCCTCTAATTCTCTCACATCCTTGTTTCTAAGCTCCATCTTGACCCCTAGTTACCCTCTCCATCCCCAAAACCATTTCCATAAACCCAAAAACTAATGAAAACAACTTAAACTGAGCTGCAACCTCAATGGAGGTGCCACCTTGATATAACACATAACATAGTTAATGGACATAAATTCTGTAGGAATATTACATACAAGGAGGGTCTTGATGAACCTGATCATCCATGCAATAGAAGCAGAGTAATTAGTTCAGTCCCTAATGTCTACTCCACCACTCAATAAGATCGTAATTGATTGTTAAATCATAGGTATAGAAAGCAAGTAGGAAGGCAAATTCATGAGAGGATCTAAGTACAGGAGTGAAGATATCTTAATACAATCATGTAGAGTCTTGGTGAGAAAGCACCAGTAATATTGTACAAAATTTTTGTTTCCCTACCTTTAAAGAAATCTACTTGCCACAGAAGAATTACAACAGATATTTATCAGACTAGTTCCTGTGATGGTGGGTTTTTTGAAGGAAGTAAGATTGAGTAGACCAGGCCTGTATTCTCTAGAGTTCAGAAGAATGAGAGATAATCTTACTGAAACTTACAAAGTTCTTACAGCAACATACACAAAATACTAGAGGAACTCAGCAGATTAGGCAGCATCTATGGAAATGAATAAGCAGTCAATGTTTCGGGTTGACAGCTTTCTTCAGGACTGAGAAGGAAGGGGAAAGACGTCCTTCCTCCTTACTGCTTTGAGAGAGTGAATACAGACCTAATGCTTCCTCTGTTTGAGAACCCTCAAACCAAGAGTCATAGCCTCAGAATAAGGAGGAGACCATTCAGATATTTGGTATTCTCTACCTGAGAGGACGGTGGAGGCTGAGACATTGAGTTCATTTGAAATAAAGTTTGATGGTTTCTGAATATAAAGTGACTCATTTGTTCTGCTGTAAGGCAATGATGTCGAGATAGTAGATCACTCATGATTTCAATGAATGTTGGAGCAAGGCCAAAGGCTAGAATGCCAACTTGTTCCTAATTCTTCTGCTCTTTATATTCTTATGTTCTGTAAATCCATTCCCTAGTTCGGCAGTCACTCAATGATATTTTTGTCCCAATCTTAGAACACTGAAGATAGAACAGAATAATGCAGTACAGGTCCTTTGGCCCATGATGTTTTGCCAGTCTTTTAACCTACTTCCAGATTAATCTAATACTTCCTTCCTCATAGCCCTCCATTTTTCTTTCATTCATGTGACTATCCAGGAGTCTCTTAAGTGATGTTCCTAATGTATCTGCCTCTAACACCACCACTGGAAAATATTTCCCTCTCAAACATCTCCCTTCTGCTTTCTTCCAATCATCTTAAAGTTATGCTCTCTCATTTTAGCCATTTGTGCCCTGGGAAAAAGATGCAGGACTGTCCACTCATTCAATGCCTCTTACAATCTACAATCTTGCAATCTTACAATCTCTCAGGTCACCTCTCATTCTGTTGAAAATAACAATTGACAGAGGATCGATGTCTGTTTGGCCCATTGCCTCCGGTAGCAACAACACACTAGCACGATGAATTCATGGAGAGTCAGACTGCTCAACAAGCCAAGGTTACGTGCAGCCATAACTTGGCCTCTGTGATGTTCTGCCTTTGGAAGGGAGGGTGGCTTTTAATGCTGAATTTCTGAGTAGGAACTGCTCTTTGAACTATTTGGGTCACTTCAGCGTATATCTGACATTGAACGGAGGTGTACTGTGTTTTACTGCCAACCAAGAGGGCAGGGACAATGGAAATTAACTTAAGAAACATAGGAAGTAGGAGCAGGAGTCGGCCATCTGGCCTGTTGAGCTGGCTCTGCCATTCAATAAGATCATGGTTGATCTGGCCATAGACTCATCCTTGCCTACCCGTCTTTTCCCCATAACCCTTAATTCCCCTACTATGCAAAAATCTGTGCAACCTTGCTATCCAACACCACCTAGCTATCCAAGAAAACAAGAAGACACTACGGAAAGCAGATCCAGTATCCTGTCAGTAGCCTAGATAGGTGCCAGCCTGTTAAGCAAAGCAAGGCTTGCACCTTTGATCAAGCTCCATGCCATTCATGCACTTTATACATGTGACATCGGTCCTGTATTCTGTGCTGATGAATGAAACAGAATCATCACGATTGTCCTTCTTCCTTAAGGTCTTCCTATTTCCTAGAGACCTAAATGTTGCTAGTCAAACAAATCCAGCAGCTCCATTCATATTTTTCAGGAAGTGCGCTATCTTATGTTCTCGAAGGCCAATTGTGAATAGCAACCTGATTTTTTTTTTTTTTTGATTTTATTAGGTGTTTTATTCTTCCAGCCAATGGTGCAGAAACATCACAGAAGATTTTTATTATTACTATCACATTATTTTTTTTAACTTTTTTTTATTGCATTTTTAAATGATTACAAAGTATGAAAAAACAATGTATATAACCCTTACCCCCTCCCCTTAACCCCTCCCCCCTAACTGCCCTATAGAAAAAAAAAGGAAGAAAGAAAGAAAGAAAGAAAGAAAGAATTACTTGGAAATCGGATACACATTTAAGTATAGATTCTTGGAAGAAAGAAATCTATGGTTGTATTCCATTAGAAAAAATTACTTATAATTTAAGAGATAAATATGAAACATTTCTGAAAATTTGGAGCCCTTATTTACAAAAGACAGGATTAAATATATAGATGCTCTGAAGATGAAACAATTGGTTATTAGGGGAAAGAAATAAATATACATATTAAAGTTATTACGAATTCCATGGAGCATGTGGAGATCTTCCAGCAACCTGATTTTAAATCACTATGCTCACAATAAAATGTCTAACCCGACCTATATACTCTGTGGGCACTTTATAGGCACACCTGCTCCTTAATGCAAATATCTAATCAGCCAATCATGTGGCAGCAACTCCGTACATAAAGATAATGCAGACAAGGTCAAGAGTTTCAGTTGTTGCTCATTCGGAAAATCAGAATGGGGGAAGGAGTGTCATATATTTTAGGATTTGAATTTATATTTGAATTTATTTAAATGTTACATCTGTCCCACAACGTGACGGAGTAAAAATCTTTGTGTTATGACTACGTTGCAAGTACAGATATGTGAATTTATAAATCAAATGACTTGTGGAAAAAAAACTGATGGTACCCTGTTGGTCCTGGCTTTAAAGCTGCAGTACCATTTGCCAGATGGAACCTTCTAATTGGGGCGAATGCTGTTCCTAATGATCCTCCAGGCCTTCTTTACATATCTGCTACTGTAAATGTCATCAATGGAGGGATGTTCGCGTCCATAGCACTCTCTGCAGTGCCCAGCGATCAAGGTTGGTGCAGTTCCCGTACCAGGCGGCAACAAAGACAGTCAGGATGCTCTTAATGGTGCTCTTGTAGAAGGTCTTGAGGATGTGGGGGGCTCATGCTAAACTTTATCAGTCGCCTGAGATGGAAGAGATGCTGTAGTGCTGTTTTTGCCACACAGCCGGTGTGTACAGTCCGGTGTAAATATGATCTAAGTGACTTTGACTGTGAAATGGTTGTTTGTGCTAGATGGGATGGTTTGAATATCTCACAAGCTGCAGGTCTCCTGGGATTTTCATGCGTAACAGTCTTTAGGGATTATAGAGAATGGTGCGAAAAACAAAATGCATCCAGTGAGCGGCAGTTCTGTGGGTGAAAATACCTTGTTAATGAGAAGTCAGAGGAGAGTGGCCAGACTGGTTCAAGCTGACAGCAAGGTGACAGTAACCGTGGCGTGCAGAAGAGCATCTTATGCAGGAACAGGAGGTAGTTAATAAAGTGGCCACTGAGTGTATCTTCTTCCCATTGGATTGGCTCCCTTTTGGTACAAACAAATTAAAGATGGTCAATAAAAATAATTGTCCTATTAGCAATTATTGTATGGCCAATGTTAGGAGACATTTCCTCACAAGTTTCCCATTCTGCCATATTATATGATATTGCATAACGTTGTATGACATTATCAATGGGACCTCTGCCTCTTGGATACATGTATCAAGTTTTTCTATTATTGGTATCCAGTATATTTTATTTATCATAGTACTATTGAGTGCAATAAAACACTAAACTTTGCAAACTATCTTGCACACACCAGTTCAAACCCAGTAAGTTACATTATGTTAATGAATTTGGTTGGAAGGGACTGCGCAATCCCAGGTAAATGGCTTATTATGGAATACTGGTGTCATTTCTCCTGGCTCCCCTCCAAGATACAGGTGGCAAGTAATGTTGTAAGCTGTGAGACAGGAAAGAGTTTAGGGACTCTCAAATGACTATTAAGTATGAATAGGCCCATTCAGTCATTTTTATTTTCAATTTATTTTGCTATTCATTTAATGAAGAATGCATTAGGGTAAAGAAATATAGTGAACTTCCTGCCAGCTCAGTAGGACAGACTGTGTCAGAAATAGCTTTTCCTAGGTAAACATTAATAGTGCTGAGTTTACAATTAGGAAGATAGTAGATATTTTGTGTGTATAAGTCTTTCCTGAATGACTAATATCCCCCTAAGACTAAACACGGTATGTGAAGCCAATTTACAATAAAGCCTTGGCAGATAACAAATTTCAGTATGTTCTGAGAATGACAAGTATGAAGATGCTTTAGCACAGCTTTGTTGTTACATGCAAGGTCAAACTCTCATAGCTAGAACCACATCCTAATTTACGTCATTTATCATCATGCGATGCCACTTTGTAGAAATAAATTCTAATGCAAAAAATCCTCAGTACGGAAAGGTTCATTGCAGAGAGTATCGCAGACACTAGGGTTCATGTGCAGGATTGTGAAATGATACTCTGAGGAGATGTAAATACGTTTGATAAAATAAATTACCGTTTATTTATTATTATGCAACATGAAAGACTAGTTGCTTTTGATTTTTTTTTAAACTATATCTGTCAAGTATAATAGCTGTTAAGGTAGTTACCATATATCATTAAAGCCTTCTATTTTACAACACCTAATTCCTATTAGTAATGGCATTTGAGTTAAAAAGAGAGTAAGGTAAATGCATATAGTAAATATAAATATTTTGCCCTATGTATTTGGATGATGTAAAAATGATATGGAATGGAAGATTTCACAATCAGTCTGCATTTAAAAAGGTTTAGCTTTGCTTTGGGTCAATGCGATTTTCATACAAAGGGATTCAAATGTGAGCATCATTGGCCTGGAGTTTTCGGTGTGGAGCAATAGCGTATTTCTTGAAATTGCATCTAAATGGAGCACCTGGACATATTACAGTATCGAGGGCTGGGAAGTAAAAACTTAATGAGGTTGTATAAAATTAATTGATCCAGTATTATTAACTTCAACATGTGTGTGAATGTCAATGGGAGAATTTAGCATTAGTATGCTGCCTACTTTTTTCTGCAGCCAACACTTTTAATTCTGTGCATAAGGAAAGCAATTCAATGCTTGTTATTCCCCATTTATGCCACCTCTTCTGGAGATCTGATAAGAAAATTGTGATAAGTGAAAGCAAACACGCACCTTATTAAGGAGGACTTGAAGGGCTGATCTTTCCAGCCCATTTTTTCATTTGCCATTTTCATCTGTAAGCTTGATAAAAGAAAGACACCTGAATGGCCAACCACATGAAGTTAGCACCCAATACCATTTCACCAGCTGTTGCCTTTGATTTTTGTCCAAATCAGGAGAGCTGACTGGCCCTTGTCTCCTCAGAATGAGATCCCTGATGTAATATTCATTGAAAAGCTTGTGCTTTCAGGTGAGAAGCTCTTTGAGTACCTTTCCATATTGATCAGCTACTCACTCTTTCTTTTTCTATCTTATCTAATCGCAATCCCATCATCATAGCTCTCTATGAATTTAGGCAAAATTAAAGCAGGCGGAAGCGAAAGAAACTTACTTGCTAATCCTTTTACTTTGTCATATCCATCTGTAAGCTTAGTTGTTTCAAGATGGTGTCGGTGATCCCCAGTGATTACTTACCTTTGGCAAAAAAAAACACAAAGAAAACTGCTAAAATCCTCATTAAGGACATTAATAACGAGAATTAGATACTAAGGGAATCAGGAAAAATGAAGTTAATGTCCAGGAAAGTAATGCCGAAGTAAACAATCAGACATGATCTTATTGGCTGTTGGAGTAAGTTTCCACTCTTTATTTTAAATGTTCCTTACACTAACTTTCTAGCTGGCTGCTGTAGAATGATAGCTTTCTGCTCATGAGGAAGCGAATTCCTGCTGGAAATCTCTTGCTTATTCTTCCTAGTAATTTGGAATGATTGTTAGAAACATAGGAAAACTAAACAACATAATTTTTCTGTGTTTCTGTTGTTATTACAACACAGAATGAGGCTCTTTAGCTCTTCATGTCCATGCTACCTCCTAAAACTACAATGAATCGTATTCCCCTCTCTACAATTTCTTCTCTTCCTTCAGTTTTTATTCTATTTGAAATCAATTCAAATTAAATTAAATCTTAGAAAGATGGAACATATGATCAGAAGATGTTGAATCATTGTGGGTAGAATTAAGAAACTGGAAGGTAAAAATAACCTAATTGGAGTTATATACATGCCTCTGAATAGTAGCGAGGATATGGGTACAAATTACAACAGGATGTTACAATTGTCATGGGGGAGTTTCAATATGGTGGAAGATAGGGATAATCAGGTTGATACTGGATCCCAAGAGAAGAAATTTGACAATGCCTACAAGATAACTTTTTAGTGCAGGTGTTCAAGCCCACTCGGGAAAAGGCAATTCTGAATTTGGTATTGTGCAATGAATCAAGTTTGATTAAGGAACTTAAAGTAAATGTACGCTGAGGTGGTAGTGATCATAATATAATAGCAGGTTGGGAAGGAGAGGCTAAAATTGGATGTTTCAGTATCACAGATGAATAAAGACAACGGCAGAGATATGAGAGGGGTGCCAGACAAAGAAAAGGTCATTGGCAGGAATGACGTTAGAGCAGCAATAGCTGAAGTAATTTGAAAAATGCAGGATATGTTCGCTCAGAAGAAGCATTTTAAAGAGAAGATTAAGCAACTGTGGCTGACGAATATAAAGCAAAGAGAGGGCATACAATATCGCAAAAATTAGTGGGAAGGTAGAGGATTGGAATGCTTTTAAAAAGCAGCAGAAGACAACTAAAAAAAAAGTAATAAAGCGAGAAGCTAACCAATAATATTAAAAAGGATAAAAGTTTTTTCAGATATAGAAAAAGTAAGAGGGAGGCGAGAGTGGAAATCGGACTGCTGGAAAGTTGGTAATGGGAACAAAGAAACATCCTTACTTTGCATCAAACATCACTGTGGACGATACCAGCGACATGCCAGGTATTCGATAGAGTCAGGAAGCAAAAGTGAGTGTAGTTGTTATTACAAAAGGAAGCTAAAAGGTCTGATGGTAGGTTAATCACTTGGACCAGATGGTCTACATCCCAGTATCTGGAAGAGGTAGTGGAAGAGGTTGTGGGCACTTTAGTAGTGATCTTTCAAGAATCACTAAAGTCTGGTGTAACCCTCAGGTTTGGCTGGTGGCATTAGTCTAGAAAAGGCTGTCTCCAGCCCCGCCAAACCTGTGAAATCTGAGGTGCAAAACCTCTATTTTGTGTGGATGCTGCGTAATGTGTTACCCAGTTACAAATCAGTACCACGAAATTACATACGGTACACCATATGCAATTAAACAATTTAGCTTTATAATTCTCGATTTGACTAGTGGGTTAGTTAAGAAAACCGAAAAGAAACACTCTAATGTGTACGGTGGAGCTCATGGTTTCATGTCCGTTAGACCTCCATCAATTTCCCTCGGGTGTCGTTGACTCCCGGCCCCATTCCAAGTCCATTCCATCCTGCAGTCTATGACCTCTCCTGTCTCTTCATCTCTTGCTGAACAAAAGACCTAGAACACCTCGCTCTCATGCACACAAGAAAAACACTCCCCTCATTGGACGCCGCATATTCCAAAGCTCCTGTTATCTCTAGTCATAACCCAAACACTGCTGCTACAGAAAAACTATTACATTAGCAGTCAAACCTTTCCAAGATGTTACACTGGAATGGTTCTGGAGGACCGGAAAACTGCAAATCACACTACACTCTTTAAGAAGATGGGAAGCAAAATAAAGGAAATTTTAGGACTGTTAGCCTGGCTATAATGATTGATAACATGTTAGATTTTATTATTAAGGATGAGGTTTTGGAGTACTTGTATTACTTGGAGGCACATGATAAAATAGGCCAAAGTCAGCCCATGGTTTTACAGAAAAGATACTGGCGAGGATGGAAAATTAGCTGCCTGATAGAAAGCAAAGGTGGCCTTTTCTGGTTGGCTGCTGGTAACTGGTTGTTTGCACAGTGGCTGCTGATGGGTGCATATTATATGATGGAATTGATGGTTTTGTGGTGAACTTTGTTGATGATACAAAGATACATGGAGAGGCAGGCAGTGTTGATGAAGCAGATAGTCTGCTGTTAGACCTTGACAGATTAGGAGAATGGGCAAATAAGTAGCAGTCAGAATACAGGAGAGAGAAATCTAAGGCCATACGCTTTGGTAGAAGGAATGAAGGTTCAGACTGCTATCTATACAGGGAGCAAATTCAGAAATTCGAGGTGCAAAGAGACTTGGGAGTCCTCATATTGGATTTCCCTGAGGTTAACTTGCAGGCTGAGATGGTAGTAAGGAAGACAAATGTAACATTAGCATTCATTTCAAGAGGACTAGAATATAATAGCAAAAATGTAATGCTGAGGCTTTATATGGTGTTGATCAGTCTACGTTTGGAGTATTGTGAGCAGCCTTGGCCCCCCGTACTTCAGGGAGGATGTGCTGGTGTTGGGGAGGGTCCAAGTGATCCTGGCAGTCAAAGGGTTATTGTACGAGGTACATTAGATGGCTTTAGGCCCGTACTCACTGGAGGTTAGAAGATTAAGTGGGGATCACACTGAAGTGTAAAATGCAAACCAAATATTGAAAGGACTAAATTGAATGTACAGGAAGAAGATGTGTTCATAAATGGTAGAATCTGGGACCAGGGCAAAGGGAAATTTCTTTAGAATTTAGAATTAATTTAATCTTACATTCATCCCACAATGGAAGGGAGAACAAATCTTTGCATTATGACTCTGTTGCAATGTAGACGTGTGAATTTAAAAGTCTAACGGCTTGTAAAAAGAAGCTGTCCTGTAGCCTGTTGGTCCTGGCTTTAATGCTGCAGTAACATTTGAATCAGAATCAGAATCAGGTTTATTATCACCAGCATGTGAGGTGAAATTTGTTAACTTAGCAGCAGCAGTTCAATGCAATACATGATATAGAAGAGGAATAAATCAATCAATCAATTACAGTATATGTATATTGACTAGACTAAAAAGCATGCAAAACAGAAATAATATATATAAAAAAGTGAGCTAGAGTTCAATGCCCATTTAGGAATCAGATGGCAGAGGGGAAGAAGCTGTTACTGAATCACTGAGTGTGCCTTCTGGCTTCTATACCTCCTACCTGATGGCAACAGTGAGAAAAGGGCATGCCCTGAGTGCTGGAGGTCCTAATATTGGATGCTGCCTTTCTGAGACACCACTCCGCGAAGATGTCCTGGGTACTTTGTAGACTAATGCTCAAGATGAAGCTGACTAAATTTATGACCCTCTGCAGATTCATCCAGTCCTGTGCAGTAGACCCCACCAGACCAGATGTATCACCAGGTGATATGGCCTGTCAGAATGCTCTCCATGGTACATCTATAGATGTATTTGTGATTTTGTTGATATACCAGATCTCTTCAAACTTCGAATGAAGTATAATTACTATCTAGCCTTCTTTTTAGCTGTATCAATATGCTGGGACCAGGTTAGATCCTCAGAGATCTTGACCCAGGAACTTGAAACTGCTCACTCTCTCCAATTTTGATCGCTCTGTGATGATTGGTATATGTTCCTTCGTCTTACCCTTCCTGAAGTCCACAATCAGCTCTTTCATCTTACTGACGTTGAGTGCCAGGTTGCTGCTGTGGCACCACTCCACTAGTTCTCACTCCTATATGCCCTCTCATCTCCATCTGAGATTCTACCAACAATGGTTGTATCATCAGCAAATTTATAAATGGTAGTTAAGCAATGCCTAACCACACTGTCATGTTTATATAGAGTAGAGCAGTGGGCTAAGCACACACCTGTGATGTGCACCAGTGTTGATAATCAGTGAGGAGGAGATATTATCACCAATCAGCACAGATTGTGGTCTTCCAGTTAGGAAGTCGAGGATCCGATTGCCAGATGGATGCAGCTGACACAGTTTATTGTTGGGGTGACTGGTGTCTCCAATGATCTTTCAGTCCTTTGTTACACACCTGCTGCTGTAAATGCCCTCAGTGGAGGGAAGTCACATCCACAGATGCACTTTGCTGTCCATACCACCCTCTGCAGTGCCCAGTGATCAAGGTTTATGTAGTTCCCATCTCTGTAAGTGATACAGCCAGTCAAGATGCTCTCAATGGCATCCCTGTGGAAAGTCTTGAGGATTTGGGGGGGCCTATGTCAAATTTCTTCAGTCACCTGAGGCGGAAGAGACACTGTTGTGCTCCTTTCACCACAACGCTGGAGTGTACAGTCCAGGTGAAATCATCGATGATATGTATACTGAGGAACTTGAAACTACTCACCCGCTCAACTGCAGACCCATTGATGTTGATCGCGGTGAGCCTGACTCCGTTCCTCCTGTAATCCACAATCAGCTCTTTTGTGTTTTGGACATTGAGGGACAGGTTACTATCTTGACACCACTGTGTCAGGGTGTCACCTCACCCCTCTAGGCTGTCTCATCACCACTAGAAATAAGGCTGATCAAAGTGGTATCATCTGTGAATTTGATCTGCAGTTTGGAGCTGTGTGTGGCAGCACAGTCATGGCTGTAAAGGGAGTAGAGGATGGGACTCAGAACACAGCCCGGGGAGCACCTGTGTTGAGGGTCAGAGGAGTAGAGATGAGGGAGCCCATCCTTACCACCTGTCGGCAATCCGATGGGAAGTCGAGTATCCAGCAGCACAAGGTGGGGTGCAGGCCGAAGTCTCTGAGCTCCCTGTCAACTCCGGAAGGAATTATGGTGCTGAATGCTGAGCTGTAGTCCAGGAACAGCATCCTAACATATACATCTCTGTTCTCCAGGTGAGTGAGGACAGCATGTTGCACTGTGGCTATGATGTCATCAGTAGACCGGTTCTATTGGTAGGCGAGCTGTAGGGGGTCCAGTGTGGGTGGTAGCATGCTGCAGATGTAGTTTATAATCAGCCTCTGAAAGCATTTGCCTGTAATTGAGGTGAGTGCGACAGGGCGCCAATCATTCAGGCATGCTACCTTGGTTTTCTTAGGTACAAGGACAATGATGGTTGATTTAAAACAGGAGGGCACTACTCACTGGAAGAGGGGGAGATTTAAAATATCTGTGAACACACCACCCATCTGTTCAGCACACACTTTGAGGACATGGCCTGGGATGCCATCTGGTTCTGCTGCCTTGCAGCTGTTGACACGTTGGAATGTCCTACGTACCTCAGCCTCGGAGATGACAAAGGTGCAGGTCTCATCGGCGGCTCTTCTCAGGGGTTCAGTCCTCGAATCGAGCGTAAAAAACCTTTAGCTCATCCAGGAGTAAGGCAGCTGTGTTTGTTGTACTGCTGCGCTTCCTCGTGTGCAGTCCCTGCCATACGCTGTGTCTGTCATTTTCACAGACAGTGGAATGGAGAATGGAGACAAGGAAGAATTTCTTTATCCAAAGAGCAGTGAATCAATTCATTGCCACAGTTGGCTGTGGAGGCCAAGTAATTTTGTATAGTATATTTAAAGTGGAGTTTGATAGGTTTCTGATCAACCTGGGTGGCAAAAGTTATAGGGAAAAGGCAGGAGAATGGGGTTGAAAGCCAAACAAATCAGCCATGGTCTGATTCTGCTCTTGTGTCTTAAGGTCTTAATATCTTGTTTTTGCCACTTATCTACAGAGGATTTTTGAAGGAGCCATAAAAACATACCTGCTTGTATTTGGGATGAAATTGGAGCAGCCTGCAGAAATCTGAGTGTTCTTAGGGATAATGTGTAAACTCAATGAAAGCAACACCTGTGCTGACCAGGGAATCCAGCAAAAACTCAGTTCCCTGAGCAGAGACGCTCACTGGAAACTCAGCCTTCAGCTAGTTTTTCATCCGACGGTTCGGCGAACACTAATTTCCACAGTGTTTTTTTTTGCATATCACCTCAAGACATTAAACGAGCAACAAATTCACAGCTAAGTCTCTCTTCATGTTATCTGCATGAGTAATGAAAATTGCAAAGGCTGCTTTGACTGTGATTCCACTGAATCATCGGCCTCTGCCGATTACAATGGAAAATTATAGTGTGTTTCATGATGTACAGGCTTTTTATTGCACAAATTATGGGGTATGTGCTGGCTTGGAATTCCATTAGCATGATCGGTCTTGAGCTTTTGTCCACTATCAGGCTTAAAATGTAGTCTTCTTTATGCTTTATCTGTACAAATGAATATAATCATTTCAAGACGAGCTCAGTTTCTTTGGAAGTGATTTTTTAATACTTGTTACAATATGGAAATTACTTCTCTTTCAGTCCTTTTAAAGGAAGTTGGTAAATGCCTTCATAAGAATTTGAATGCAATTATCAAACCTAAAAATATCAAAGATTAGTTGTGGAAAATTGCAAACAAATGCTGGAAGACCAATTTTGATGGTGATTTTGTCAAAATTAGAGATATTTTCCAGATCAACTGCGACACAGCAAATGGAAGCCATCTACCTACAGATCTGCCATGAATGCACAAATTGTTTCAAGTGTCAGCGAGTAGGTAAGAAGTAGAAATGAGAGCACCAGTGTCTACAAAGCTATGATCTCATATCATTACAAAGCCACCACAATATCGATATAGTTCCAACGGAAGTACTCTGATAGCCAAACCACAGTAAGATCTCAAATTTGAAACAGCTTGTGGTTTAAGCAGGCAGCATCAGTTTCTTTTAGTCAGGATGTGGGCATTGCTGAAGAGGTCAGCATTTAACACCTGTCTTTGAGCTCTCTTGAAATGAGTGGTTTTTTGGTTAACAGATAAGCTGACCAGATAGATTACCCTTGCATTCTGTTTTTCCTTATTCATGACTTGGCCCTCCAGTGATGAATTCTGACATTTTCTCAGGCCTCAGGCTTTTTGCAGTTTTCAACCACACTTATACTTTCATAGAGTCGTAGAGTAACACAGCACAGAAACCATTCCAACTGGTCCATACTGACCAAGGTGCCTGCCGTGTTTGGCCCACATCCCTCAAAACCTTTCCTATTTATATACTTAGCCAAACGCCTTATGCATTTTGTTATTGTACCTACATCAAATAGTTTCTCTGGCAGCTCTTCCATAAATGTGACTTTCCCTTTAAATTAATATTCTCTTTAACTTTTCTTATTAACCATTTCATGATCACATTAGTTTTAAATCATAGTAGTGTTTAAAATTATTTATTTAAGTTTGTTTTAATGATTGGAACTGACGTTTAGTTTGTGAATGTGGTTTAGTCTTTTAGCTATAAAAGCAATCCTTAAGCAATGTTTCAATTTTTAAACTGGCCCCAAGTATTACTAAGCATCCACAAACGTTCAATCTCTTAACTGCACTGATATCTCTAAAAGCCATGAATTAGAGCTACGACTTATTGGTAGTCAGAACCATTCTGTAAGTGTAGCCGGTTGACTGTGCTGTGATAGTCTTTGTGCAACATCCAGCTGCAATAAAATACGGGGGCTTGAGACATGGAGGAGGACTGAGACCACATTGGAAGCATTCAGAAGCAAAGGGGAGGTGACTTTTCCAGGGCAAATGAAGAGCTATCTTATTGTCTGTAAGAATATAAATTGAGCCCCAAGCTTTAAAAAGGAATGCAATATGGTCAATATAGTCAATATGGATCCTAGCAGTGTTTTGATCTTTAATTCAGATACAATCATCAATTCGATTTGATTAAAAGGACCATTTATCATTTGAACTCATTTGTCTTTATTGAATTAGTTGGTCAGGTAGTTAGGAAAATCACGTCATACCATTTGCAGAGAAGAGCTCCTCTCATCTCGGTGAAGCAGATGCGAAGGTGAAAGAGAGCAGAATAGAAACAGAAGTCAACAATGCATCAAAATGTATCTCAGCACAGTTAAGTCTGCCATCCCAAATATTATGATTCAAAGGTTTCTGTTGTATCTTCTAATCTTTTCTTATTATGAAACCAATATCATTAAAGGATACTGATAATACATGTTTAATAGGTAGATGCAGTTATTATTCCATTACAACCACGGGCAGATTTTTTTCCCTTCAATTCCAATTTTAAAATTGAGTATCAAAAGTGTTTTTTGCCATTGTCTATGTTACTGCAAGGACTTTAACATTTCGCTTCTATTTTTTGAGATATAGTCTAATTTTATCCCTTTCATGTCCTGTTATGGCCACAACAGTTCTAAATTAAGAGAGGCCTAGTGAGGACATTCTTTGAGACCTCAGCTAGCTGCTGGGATCTGTATAAGACATATCTATTGGGTAACACTATTCATCCTCTTACAGATATGCATATCTTTTGGAGGCCAATGTACGGACAATGAGCATCATAAGACCAGAAAGCCATAAGATATAGGAGCAGAATTAGACAAGTTGGCCCACTGAGCCTTGTCCACCTCTTCATGGCTGATCAAATTTAATCATAACTTTCTTTTTCAATAATTCTGAATCAACATAGCATTGCCAGATGAAATACAGAGAAATTTACTGAAATCTGATTTGAAAGGTACTTTGAAGACATATTAAGGATGCAAATGATGACCCCTTGGTTATTAAAAATGGGAGAAATGATCAGCAGTTCAGGCAGCTTCTGTAGAGAGAGAAACAGAGTTAACTTTTCAGATCAAGGATTTTTTGTCAAAACAAGAAAAGCTGGAGGTACATATGACAGGTTTTAGGAGAATATAAAGACAGGGTCTGGGGTAGAATGGCGAAAAGCAAGTCAATGTCTATGTTTGGTCAAAAGGCAGAAATGATTAATTGACAGAAGATTATGAAAAAAGGAGACAGTATACAGGAAGTGGTCAGAGAGAAGCCGTAAATGGCTACAACAGAATCATTACTAGAACTGGTTGTCTGAGGAAACTTGTTTTATATTGAGGGGCAAGGTTTTGGATTGTGTGTTTTTACATGAAAGAACAAAACAATCAAATATAAGACATCTCACCAACAGTCTTGTTATAGAAACCTATAAATTAGTGGCATGGAGATACGAGAGATTGAAATCAGGAATTAAAAACAAACTATTGGAAGAGCTCAGTAGGTCAAGCAGTATCTGAGGAGGTAAAGGGAAGTTTTGGGATGAGGCCCTGTATCATCAGATTTAGTGATTTACTTTGTTTCCATCCAAGCATTAAACAAATTCATACCAGTTTCATTCATATGCAATTTCTCAAAACTTTTATGTGGAACAAAAATACTCGAAACATTTAGCACTGGCAGGTCCAGTGTTTGAATAGTTCCAGCCCAATGACTTGGTGATGCACCATCAATAACTCTTGGAGACGTGAGGCGAGATATAGGCTTTTGATGGTGCATCAATTTTATTGGCTGGAAGAAAGAACAAGCAGCAATTGACCACCACACTGCATCCTGGAGACTGAGCCGGGGCGGTGTCTCCAATCGCCTTTATACCGGGGTCTGTGGGAGGAGCCACAGGAGCAGTCAGCAGGGGTGGTGGGGGGGGGGGGCATGTCCAGACAGGTATATGTAGTTCACCACATTTGGTTAAAGCAAACTTGCTATGGATACATTGGCCCTCCATTGAGTGTGTGTGTGTGTGTGTGTGTGTGTGTAAGCTCAAGTTCAAGTTTATTTTCATTTGATTGTACATAAATACAATCAAACAGAACAATGTTCCAGCAGGTCGTGGTGCACCAAGCACAGAAACCAAAATGTTACTATAAATAAGTTAATCAAATATGATTAAAAATGCATGTAAACAGAATGCAGGTAAACAGTAAACAGCTTGCTGTTCTAGTAATGAAACCTCGGTGGTGGCAGGGTATTCATTAGTCTCACTGCCTGAAAGAATAAGCTGTTACCCAGTCTGGCATCCGTAGTCCTGATGCCTCCTTCCTGATGATAATGGGTCTAAGAGTTTGTGAGATTGACCCTTTGTCTGCAACATTCCCTGTAAATGTCACAAATAGGGCGGAGGGAGACCCCAAAGATCCCTTTGGCGGTTTTTACTCTGTAGCTTCTGTACCACACAATGATGCAACCAGACAGAACACTCTCGCTGGTGCTCCTGTAAAAACCTGTTAGAATGGGGGCAGGGAGGTCTGCACACCTCACTCTTCTCAGAAGGTATCGGCATTACTGTGCCTTCTTGACTACTGAGGAGGTGTTGTGGGTCCAGTTTAGACTGTCTATTACATGCACTCCAAGGAACTTTGTGCTCTCTCCATGGCAGAGCCATTGATATGCAATGGAGAACGATCAATCTGTGTCTTCCTGAGGTCCACTGGCATCTATTTTGTCTTGTCCATGTTCAGACTCATGTTGGTGCTCCCAAACCATTGGACATGCCTCTCTTATTGCTCTCTGTATGCTGGCTCATTGTTGCTGATGAGGCCAACCACTGCAGTACCGTCAGAAAAATTGATGATGCAGTCTGAGCTGGTTCTGGCAGTGCAGTCGTGAATTGGCAGCATGAACAGCGGTAGGCTGAGCACAACCTTGGGGGACACCATGCTCAGTGTAATCGTGCTTGAGATATTATTACCAACTCTGACTGATTGGGGTATTTCTATCAAGGATTCAAATATCCAGTTACAGAGAAGGGTGTTGAGTCCCAACAAGGACGGGTTACCTACCAGCCTCTGTGGCATGATGGTGTTGATGAACAACATCCTGCTCTATGAGGAATTGTTTTCTAGGTTGAGCAGAATGGAGTGGTTGGTTGAGGCATTGATATCATCAGTGAATTGCTTTGAGTAGTAGATGAACCGGAAGGGTCCAATAAAGGAGGGATTTTATGCGATCCATTACCAGCCTCTCAAATCAATTCACTTTGAGGTCAGTTCCAGTGGGCAGTAATCATTTGAGCCAGTTACCGTTGCACTCTTGGGCACCCGGAATAATGCTTTCAAAAAGATTAAAATTTTGCCTGTTGTTGATGTGCTGGGTAGACTTGTAATCCGTTATGGTTTGCATACCTTGTCACATGCGCTACGTATTCTTGATGCCACAAAGGTGTCTGTGCATGCTCACGCTTTGCCTTCCTGATGGCACAGGAGAGCTCGGTTCTTGCTGACCTTTTTTTCTTTAATTAGGTTTTTTCAGGTTTCTTGCTTTGTGGCTACCTGTGAGCAAACAAATCTCAAGGTTGAATAATTTAGACATTCTTTGATCAGAAGCATAGATTGAGTAGATTTTACTTCTTTACACTCACAGAAGGAAATTTCCTGAAGCTCCTTGAACTCTCTTACAGTTTAAAACCAAGTCTCATTTCACAAATAAATGCCTGATTAACATATTAGAAGATATGCCGCCTATGAAAACTGCTGTAGAGGAACCATGCTTTCATCAGTTTCACACTTCCTCTGAACAGCATGGTCCTTCCTTGGTCCAATATGCTTTCCAACTGGAGGCTCAGAGGTTGGCACCTGCTTGTCCTCAGTTAGGCAACTGTTCATAGTGTTCGGCATGGAGACAGTTGTGGCATCATCCTTTATTCACTTTCATATGACTTCATTTCAGGGGACGTGGCATGCAAATTGTGGGTGGATCTCCAATCAAGTTGTAGTTGTCTCTGGTTCTTCTGTTTTTACCACACACAAGGTCAGTGTAGCATATTGGTTGTCGTATTTCACTGTTACAAATGTAAGTCCCACAGGATTTATCTTTTCTCCACTATGAATTCTTAGTTGGATATCTTAGCAGGCTTCAGTTTAGTGTCATTGAAACATGTTCAAATGCATTTTGTAGATTGACTGAAGCAGCTGAATCAGTGTCTAATCAGTGTCTATGATACTAAGGTAGGAGGTGTTGTGGATAATGAGGTGGATTTTCAAAGCTTGCAGGGAGATTTATGCCAGTTAGAAGAATGGGCTGAACGTTGGCAGATGGAGTTTAATGCTGAGAAGTGTGAGGTTCTACATTTTGGCAGGAATAATCCAAATAGAACATACAGAGTAAATGGTATGGCATTGAGGAATGCAGAGGAACAGAGAGATCTAGGAATAACTGTGCATAGTTCCCTGAAAGTGGAGTCTCATGTAGATAGGGTGGTGAAGAGGGCTTTTGGAACGCTGGCCTTTATAAATCAAAGCATTGAGTACAGAAGTTGGGATGTAATGCTAAAGTTGTACAAGGCATTGGTAAGGCCAAATTTGGAATATTGTGTGCAGTTCTGGTCACCGAATTATAGGAAAGATATCAATAAATTAGAGAGAGTGCAGAGACGATTTCCTAGGATGTTACCTGGGTTTCAGCAATTAAGTTACAGAGAAAGGTTGAACAAGTTAGGTCTCTATTCATTGGAGCGTAGAAGGTTGAGGGGGGATTTGATCGAGGTATTTAAAATTTTGAGAGGGATAGATAGAGTTGACGTGAACAGGCTGTTTCCATTGAGAGTAGGGGAGATTCAAACTAGAGGACATGATTTGAGAGTTAGGGGCAGAAGTTTAAGGGAAATACGAGGGGGTATTTCTTTACTCAAAGAGTGATAGCTGTGTGGAATGAGCTTCCTGTAGAAGTAGTAGAGGCCAGTTCAGTTGTGTCATTTAAGGTAAAATTGGATAGGTATATGGACAGGAAAGGAGTGGAGGGTTATGGGCTGAGTGTGGGTAGGTGGGACTAGGTGAGATTAAGGGTTTGGCACGGACTTGGAGGGCCAAGATGGCCTGTTTCCGTGCTGTGATTGTTATATGGTTATATGGTTATATGGTTAATTGCAGTTTAATTAATTTGTCATTCACTTCTGGTGTAAGCCATTGTGCTTGTCTTTTGTTAGTTTTCATATTGACCTACTTTGTTATATTTTCTGCAAGGTTTGCCCTTAAATCTGCATTTATTTGGTGTATATGAGTCCCTGCCACAATGGGAAAACAATTTGTTCTGCCAGGCAGGTTTCTGTTTAGATGTTGCAATTTTAATCATGCTCACTTTCGTTCTTGACAGCCACTCAATTGTAACTCTTGTCTGTGGTTTCCATTGAAACAGCTCTTTTGAATGTAAGTTTCACTTCAGTTAGGAGTCATTTTGTAATGTTTTCTTTTAAGTTCCACAAACTAAATGATCTCTTAGTACATCATTATGACCATTCCCACACTGACAATGATCAATCTCTTCAATTCAGCCAAGTTCGCTGAAATGGATTCCCCTTCCTTTTGATTCTGTTTATGAGACCTAAAGAGTTTTTCAATCAACATAAGCTATGCTTCTAAATGTCCCTACATTACTTTGACAATATCAGGAAAACACATTTCTGAAGGTTTGGTTGTAGCAGCCAGACTTCACAGCAAATTGTATGCATTTAAGCCCAATGAACTCAACAAAATTGGCATTCACTTCTCATTTGCTACTTCATTTGCTTCAAAATATTGTTCCAATAGCTCAGTACACTTGAGCCAATTACCCATTGTGTAATCAAACTCATCAATCTCTTCGACATAGCCAGCCATTTCTGAGTTTTTAAATGATTATTATCACCTGGTACTCACTCTTCCATTTAAAACCCCATGTCTTTGCACATGCAAGTCTGGATTTTTTACTTGTTATTGTTTTTATTTTGAAAATCTTACTGCGCTTTAACAGGTTGGTAGCCGCCTTGGGTTTATTTTCTAAATATCCCATTGCCAATGTTATATTTTGTAACTTCAAAACATTAAGCTAATTAAAAGGATGACTCAGGAGTCTGAAAAATGGGTCTAGCTTCAGTTTTACTTTAAGTGAGGTACCACATGGTAGTGTGATGATGAATGCAACTAACGTATTTGACATATAGCCCAAAATTAATTATTCAAACAAAAAAGAAAGCATAATTAAACAATGTGTATACAAGATTACTCAAATATTATTGAAATATTAAATACACAACAGGGTGGGCCTGTACAGAAAGAAAACAGCACAAGAGCCAAGCAATGTTACATCAGAATTACTGTTGACTTAAGATCACTAGAGCTGGCAGCCTCGGAGACTGTGGCATTTATTCTTAATGAACAGAATCTTTCATGTTCCATTTAGTTCTGCAACTACAAAGTACCTCATTTCCTTTGACTTGATTTTAAAATCCTGTGGTTGTGAAAGATGCTGAAAAAATGGAAGATTTTGTTTGTTCAGATGGAGAAAGAACACAGATAGAAAGCAGAATCACTGGATAGGTTGGTATAAACATACAAAGTAAGCTGAGGTTTCATTCCAAGAATGAAACAACTGTTATAACAAAGCAGCAGGTTTTGCACCCATGATATTTTTGGCCCTACCTTCTGCAATGAAATGAGAATGCCTCAATTACATATGCAGAACAAACTAGTTACTGCACTAGTTTGTGGGCAGCAGACAATTTTGCACTGTTTATTGCTTTCACTTAAAGGTGGTCTGAGAGAAAATCAGAATTGTTATATTTCAAGTTATGCTATTATGGGATGACTTTAATTTATCATGAAGCAGAGCTGAAGTGTGTCATCACATTCTCAGGTGATAATGTTGCTGTCACCCTGGTCCTCAATGTGATATAGAGATGAAGTATCTGTAAGATATCTGTAACTTCACACAGTTCGCAGCGTAGAGAATCCTGAATCTTTGCATCGCAGCCGGGTATGTCCATGAATGGAAAAACTTACAAAAAGTAGTGGATCCAAGCCTGTCCATCACAGGAAAATCCTCCCTCACCATTGATCACATCTACAAGGAGTGCTGGATGAGAAAGCAGAATCCAGGTCATGCTCTCTTCTCACTGCTTCCATAAGGAAGGAGGTACAGAAACCTCAAGTCCCACACTGCAAGGTTCAGGAACAGTTATTACCCTGAAGCATCAAGCTCCTGAACCAGCAGCGATAAATTCACTCAACTCAGCACTGAATTTTACTCACTTTCAAGGACTCTGCAATCAATGTTCTCAATGTTATTTATTACATATGTCTGTGTGTTTTTATTTATTCATTTATTGTATTTCCACAGTTTGTCTTTTGCACATTAGTTGTTTGTCTGTCTTTGCATGTAGTTTTTCATTGATCCTAATATATTTCTTTGTTCTGTGAACGCATGCAAGAAAATGAATCTCGGGGTAGTATATGTACTTTGATCATTAATTTACTTTGAACTTTTAAGCCTTAGAAGTAGGTATTTGCTGCAATGAAGCTGCTCTGATATTTACAGATTTCCCACTGATTGAATAGATGTACCTATGGTTCACCTTGATAACAGCATGCAGAAATCCGCGGGCCTTCACAGCTGACTGTAAAACTCAGAGATTATCAGATAAACCCAACTGGTTCCTTGATTTCCAATCAGGAATATTCTTGCCATGCTTCCTTTTGTATCACACCAACATTTAATTGACCGAGGAAGTATCTTGGGACAGCAGAGCAAGCAACAGATGTGGGTCATGGCAATAATACTCATATCCTGAGAGTGAATTAAAATACCATCATCGGCCCTCAGTTATCCAGACGAAAATCAAAGTTGTTTATTTGTGCAGATTGATTTCATTAGAAGCTTCAGATATTGCAGCTGAGAATTGTGAAGAAATATGCATGGATATATAAAAATCTCTTTCTAAGAGAAAATAGTATGATCACAAAGATTGTGTTCTCTAAGATTGGTAGATTCAACATCATTTACCCATTCTGCCCTGGAAACAAGTTAGCTATTTTCAGGGGGTTTTACATTAAAATTAATATGAATTTCACCTGGGTTAGTCATATGGTCATCGGTCGCCTCCAATCACTGAATGTTCAGTAATCCTAAACAGGATTGACTGAATGCTACAGGGCACCTAAGAAGAATATTATATATTGTGGAAGATGGTTGGTGCTGGATTCCAAGAGGGGGAATTTCTAGAGTGCCTTTGAGATGGCTTTTTAGAGCAGTTCATGGTTGAGCCCACTAGGGGATCAGCTATTTTGGACTGAGCATTTTGCAATGAAACTGTATTGATTCGAGAGCTTCAGGTAAAAGAACCCTTACGGGTAATTGATCATAATACGATTGAATTCACCCTGCAATTTGAGAAGGAGAAGCTAAAAGGGAGCTAATATTCTCATGAGCACATTTGTTAGAATTATTGCGGAGGGTTTAAACTAATTTGGCAGGGAGAAGGGTCTTAGGATAGGATGGATGGTAAAAAAGCAAAAATAGCATGTTGTCAGATTGTTGGGAAGAGCAGGCATATGATAGGACAATATTGCAGCCAGAAGGGTGAGGATCAGTGCATTAGGGATGCAGAATCAAAAAGGATAGCAAATATGGTACTCAAAATGTTACATCTCAATGAACATAGTATAAAAAATAATGTAGATGATATAGTTGCACTTTTACAGATTTCTCAGTGTGACATGGCCATCACTGGATCATGGCTGAAGGTTGGTTAAAGTTTTGAGCTGAATGTCCAAGGGTACACATTGTATTGGAGGGATTGGAAGCTAGGTAGAGGGTGTGGTGTGGCTTTGCTGGTAAATAATAGTATCAAATCATTAGGAAGACGTGACATAGGATCGGAAGATGTTGAATACTTGTGAGTTGAGTTAAGGATCAGCAAGGGTAAAAGGACCCTGATGGCAGTTTTATACAGGTCTCCAAATAGTAGCTGAGATGTGGGCTACAGAATACAATAGGAAATCAAAAGGGTGTGTGAAAAGGGCAATGTTATGATAGTCATGGAAGATTTTAACATGCAGATAGATTGGGAAAATCAGTTTGGAAATGGATCTCAAGACAGTGAATTTGTTGAAAGCCTGCAAGATGGCTTTATAGAGTAGTTTGTCATTGAGCCTACTAGGGGATCAGCTATAATGGATTTGGTGAATTGGGAGCTTAAGGTGAAGGAACTCTTAAGAGACAATGTCATGATACGATGCAATTCAACTTGAAATTTGATAGGGAGGGAGTAAAGTCTGATGTAGCAATAGTTCAGTGGAGTAAAGGAAGTTATAGTGATAAGCAAGACAAATTGGCCAAAGTAAATTTGAAGGAGATACTGATGGAGATGACAGCAGAGCAGCAATGGTGTGAGTTTCTGGGGAAAATGAGGGGAGCTGTAGGATAGATGTATTCCAAAAACAAAGAAATACTCAGGTGGCAAAATAGTGCAACTGTGGCTGACATTGGAAGTCAAAGCTAATGTAGAGGCAAAAGAGAGGACATACAACAAAGCAAAAATTAGCTGGAAGATAGAGGATTGGGAAGCTTTCAAAAATCTTACAGAAAGCAACTCAAAGAATCATTAGTACTGTACAGATAAAATATGAAAGCAAGCTAGCAAACAATATCAAGGTGGAAAGTAAAGGTTTTTCCCAAGTAAAAAATAAAAGAAAGATTAAATTGGATATAGGTCCACTAGAAAATGAGGCTGGAGAAATAATAACAGGGGACAAGGAGATGCCAGATGAACTAAATGAGTATCTTACATCAGCTTTCACTGTGGAAGACACTTGCAGTGTGCCAGATGTTGAAGGCTGTGAGGGAAGAGAAGTGGGTGCAGTTACTACTACAAGGGAGAGGGTACTCAAAAAGCTGAAAGACCTAAAGGTACATAAGTCACACACACACACACACACACACACACACACACACACACACACACACACACACATGGACCATTTGAACTGCACCCTAGGGTTTTGAAAGAGGTAGCTGTAGGGATTGTGGAGGCATTAGAAGTTATCTTTTAAGAATCATTGGACTCTGGTTTGGTTCTGGAGGACTGGAAAATTGCAAATGTCGCTCCACTTTTTAAGAAAAGAGGGAAACAGCAGAAAGGAAATTATAGACTGGTTAGCCTGACCTCAGTGGCTGGTAAGATGTTGGATTCAATTGTTAAGGTTGAGGTTATGGAGTACTTGGTGGCACAGGGCAAGATAGGTCAAAGTCAGCATGGTTTCCTTAAGGGAAAATCTTGTCTGAGGAACCTGTAGGAATTCTTTCAGGAGATTACAAGTAGGATAGATAAAAGGGATTCAGTGGATGTTGTATATTTGGATTTTCAAAAGGCCTTTGACAAGGTGCCACACATAAGGCTACTTACCAAGTTAAGAGCCTGTGGTACTACAGGAAGTTACTGGCATGGTTAGAGCATTGGTTGATTGGTAGGAGGCAGTGAGTGCGAATGAAAGGATCCTTTTCTGGTTGACTGCCAGTGACTAGTGGTGTTCGGCAGTGGTCAGTGTTGGGTGTTGGGCCTACTTCTTTTAGATGACACACTAAAGGTTAACGTGCAGGTTGAGTTGGTGATGAGCAAAGCAAATGGAATGCTAGCATTCATTTCAAGATGTCTAGAATACAAGAGCAGGGGTGTGATGCTCAGGCTTTATAAGGCACTGGTGGGGCTTCATTTTGAGTATTGTGAACTATTTTGGGCTCCTCATCTAAGAAAACATGTGCTGGCATTGGAGATGGTTCAGAGGGGGTTCACAAGGATGATTCCAGAAATAAAAGAGTTATCATATGAAGAATGTGTGATGTCTCCAGGCCTGTATTCACTAGAATTTAGGAGGAGAATGAGGGGGGGATCTCATTGAAACCTTTGAAGGTTGAAAGGCCTAGACAGAGCGGATGTGGAAGAGATGTTTTCTCACAGTGGAGATGTCTAGGACAAGTGTGCACAGCCTCAGGATAGAGAGATGTCCACTTAAAACAGTGATTTGGAAAAACTTATTTTGCGAGAGGGTGGGCTGATTGGTTCTTGATTGCCATGGCATCAAAGATTACGGGTAGAAGGCTGGGGAGTGGGTCTGAGGAGGAGATATGATTGAATGGTAGCCAACGCAATGGATCAAATGGTCTAATTCTGCTACTAATGGTCTTATAGTCTAAAGGAGGTGTATCAGTGTTATAGTGGAGTAAAGAGAATTACAGAAGCATGAAAGAGGAGATGGCTAGAATTGATTGGAAATGGACACTGGCAAAAATGACAGCAGTGCAGCAATGGGAAGAATTTCTGGAACCAATTCAGGAGGCACAGGATATATACATGCAAAAGAGTAAGAAGTAGTCTAAAGGACAGATGACACAACCGTGGCTAAAACCCAAAGTCAAAGCCAACAGAAAAGCCAAAGAGAGGGCATATGATAGATCAAAAGCTAGTGGGAAGTTAAAGGATTGGGAAGCTTTGAAAAAAAAAACAACTGTAAGCAAATAAAAACGTCATTAAGCTGGAATACGAAAGTAAGTTGATCAATAATATTAAAGAAGATATCAAAAGATTGTTTGGATACATGAAATGTAAAAGAGAGGGAAGAGTGGATATCAGACTGGAAAAATTGCTGGAGAGGTAGGACAAGGAAATGGTGTAAGAACTGAATAAGTATTTTGTCAGTATTCACAATTGAAACCACTAGCAGTGTTGTGGAAGTTCCAGGTGTCAGGGGTCATTAAGTGTGGGAACTTACGATAATTAGAGAGAAATTTCTTAGGAAACTGAAAGGTCTGAAGGTACATAAGTCACCTGGACCTGATGGTGTACACCTCAGAGTTCTGAAAAAGATCATGGAGGCATTAGCAATGATCCTTCACCAATCACTAGATTCTGGAATGGTTCTGGAAACTGGAAAATTGCAAATGTCATTCCACTCTTCAAGAAGGGAAACTATAGGCCAATTAGTCTGACCTCAGTGGTTGGGAAGATGTTGGAGTTGAGATGAGGTCTCAGGGTACTTGAGGGCACTTGATAAAATAGGCCATGGTCAACATGGTTTCCTCAAGGGAAAATCTTGCCTGTCAAATCAAATGGAATTCTTTGAAGACATAACAAGCATGATAGATAAAGGTGAATCAGTTGATGTTGTGGACTTGAATTTTCAGAAGGCCTCTGACAAGGTGATACGCATGAGGCTGCTTAACAAGCAACAAGCCCATAGAAAGATTCTAGCATGAATAAAGCAGTGGCTGATTTGCAGGAGGAAGAGTGTGAATAAAGGGAACTTTTTCTGTTTGGCTGCCGGTGACTAGTGGTGTTCCATAGGGGTCCACAGTGGTCTGTGTTGGGACTGATTCTTCTTAATTTATATGTCAATGATTGATGATGGAATTGATGAATTGTTGCAAAGTTTGCAGATGATATGAAGATAGGTGGAGGAGCAGGTAGTTCTGAGGAAATAGAGAGGCTACGGAAGGATTTTGACAGATTAGCAGAATGGACAAAGAAATGGCAGATGGAATACAGTGTTGGGAAGTGTATGGTCATGCACTTTGGTAGAAGTGGAAGGATTAACTATTTTCTAAATAGAGAATATACAATAACAGAGGTATAAAGGGACTTGGGTGTCCTTGTGCAGGTTTCCCTATTGGTTAATTTGGAGGTTGAGTCTGTGGTGAGGAAGACAAATGCAATATTAACATTTATTTCAAGAGGACTTGAATATAAAAGCAAGGTGAAGCTTTATAAAGCACTGATGAGGCCTCACTTGGAGTATTGAGAGCAGTTTCGGTCCCCTTATCTTAGAAAGAGTGTGCTGACACTGGAGAGGGTTCAAAGGAGGTTCACTAAAATGATTCCAGGATTGAATGGCTTGTCATATGAAGAGTGTTTGATGGCTCTGGGCCTCTATTCACCAGAATTCAGACGAATGTGGAGTGACCTCATTGAAACCTATTGAACGGTGAAGAGCCTTGATACCTATGCCAGGAGAGTCTACAATCAGAGGACAACACCTCAGAATAGAGAGGTGTCCTTTTAGAATGGAGATGAGGAGGAATTTCTTTTGTTAGTGGTGAATCTGTGGAATTCTTTACCACAGACAACTGTGGAGGCCAAGTTTTTATGTATATTTAAGTCAGAGTTTGATGTATTCCTGACTGGTCAGAGCATGAAGGGATACAGGATGAGGCAGACCACTGGGGCTAAGAGGAAAATTGTATCAGCCATGATGAAATGGGCAGAGCAGACTTGATGGGCCAAATGGCCTAATTCTGATCCTGAATCTTATAGTCTATGGTCTAAGTATATATATGTCACCATATACAGCCCTGAGAATAATTTTCTTGCAGACATACACAGTAAATCCAAAAGAATCAATGAAAGACCATACCTCAATGAAAGAGGATGGTCAAACAACCAATGTGCAAAGTGAAACAAACTTTGCAAATGCAAAAGAGAAAAAAGTAATAATAAATAAATAAGCGATAAATATTGAGAACATGAAACCAAAAGTCCAAGGACTTTTGAACAGAAAACAGAACATTTTCAAGATGTTCTGTTATGTGGGTGAGTGAAGTTAAAAAAAAGTTATCCCCTTTGGTTCAAGAGCCTGATGGTTGAGGGGTAGTAACAGTTCCTGAACCAGGTGGTGTGGGTGCTGAGGCTTCTGTACCTTCTTGCTGAAAGCAACAGTGAGAAGGGATATGTGCTCGGTGGTGGGGATCCCTGATAATGGACACTGCTTTTCTGTGACTGTGCTCAATGTAGGTGTGCTTAATTGTGGGGAGAGCTTTACCAGTGATGGGTTGGGCCACGTCCACTACTTTTTGTAGGATTTTTCAGCAGCTGCTTACTATTTGTTGTTTTCCAGTATCTGCAAGTGACTTTTTACAAAATCATTTACTGTAACGTTCTGACTGATTACTCTGTCCCAGATATTACAAGATTGAATAAGTAGCAAAAAATATATCAATGTGCAGATTTTCCTGTTTAAAGCTAATAGTTACCTGTTAAATTTCCTGTATTCACCATCTCTATTGGTGGAAGTTGAGAACAGCTGAACAAAAGTCACGATCTTCTGGCAAACACAACGCCACTACTTTTGTCATTATGCTGAGACCCTGAACTCACTGATGACGCACAAAGTAAACTTAACATTTCTGGACTCCACCTGCCCTCTACCATTGTCAGTTGGTTGACTGGTAGGTATGTTTAAACAGCAGCATAACATTCCGCTTGTAAGAAATTTTAAGAATAAAGAGAAGTCATTAGATAAGTGAGCTTGTGCTTTCACTTTCCATCTCAAACTTGCTAACATACAGAAGTCATTCAGCTATTCACCTAATATTATCTTGAGCCAACAGACTGTTATTCAGTTATTCATCTACTTTGTCCCCTCTGCTTCCTTGCAAATGAATTCATTATTTTGTTTTCTTTTACTTCGCTGATTTCTTTTCTTAATCCGATCTATTATCTTGTATTTGCACGCCCTGTTGTTTACGTTCTTTGTTGTGGTCCTTCATTTGTCAGCCTCCAAGGGGACCACAGTCTTGCAGTGGTTTGCAGGCTTACATGCCTCAATGAGTCACAGAGCTATGCTGGCTGGAGTCAGGGCTTGATGCTTTGTCTCTTGGAACGGTCAGCCACGCCAAGAGACCAGACTAAGTGTGGTCCTCCAGGTTTGGGGGATGAGCTCAGGACTAACAACCCTGAACGGTAAAACAAAATTGTTATAGAAACAGCAATGAAGAATCCTTCTACATTTCAGTGTGATGGTATTCCTGAGTCTTCAACGAGGACTTGAATGACCGACATTTGTGAGAATCAAGAGGAAGCTATTGACTGAGACCATAAGACCATAAGACACAGGAGCAGAATTAGGCTTTTCAGCCCATCAAGTTCACTCTGCTATTTCATCATGGCTGATTTGGGATCATGTTCAAACCCATACGCTTGCCCTCTCGACATATCCTTTGATGCCCCAACCAATCACGAATCTATCTACTTCCTCCTTAAATATACCCACGGACTTGGCCTTCACCATAGTCTGTGGCAGAGTATTCCACAGATTCACCACTCTTTGACTAAAAAAACTTCTTCTTACTTCTGTTCTAAAAAGTGGTTCCTCAATTTTGAGACTGTGCTCTCAAGTTCTGGATACCCCCACCAGAGGGAACATCCTCTCCACATCCACCCTATCTAGTCCTTTCAACATTTGGTAGGTTTCAACAAGACCCCCATGTATTCTACTAAATTCCAGAAAATACACTCCTCATATGTTAACCCCTTCATTTCTGGAATCATCCTTGTGAACATCCTCTGGATTCTCTCCAATGCCGACATATCCTTTCTGAGATAAGGAGCCCGAAGCTGTTGGCTCTACTCCGAGACATGATGAAGGAAGCCCTGAACACCACCAGAGGTGGAGGACCTACAATGTTGCCTTGAGTGCCAGCAGTATGCGGTCAGTTAGTAAGTAAGTAAGTTAATTTGTCAAGTTCAGCTTCATCACAGTACTCACACACTAATAATACCAAGGATATCAACTGATTTACCATGAACTCACTTGAATGTGAACATTCCAAAAACTCCTTAAACTTTTCAAACAAATTAAATTCTCATTTCCAGAACGTTACTCATATTACTACCTATGCAAGGGTAATGATATCTTTCCTAAGACACACTGAGTAGGAGTATGTTCATTAAATGTAGTTTATTTTAAATTTGAATTGATGGGATCGAGAGGTTTTAAACTAGGGTGATCAAGAGCTGTGCTGTGTCATGCTAACCACAACATCACATTCATCTTCACATTCTTTGTACTACCAACCTCCTCGCCAGAAATACACCCCTCAGCTCAGCACAGGCTAACAAAATATTTCAAACAGAGCTCCATTCTCACCATTTTAATGTATTTGCTGCTTCCATTCTTTTATTGCGAGCAGTTTCCAAAGTAACAACATATTTATATAATACAGTTGTAAAATACTTCCAGGCTCTTTACTGGAGAAGTAGAACTTGGAGCCATACGAGGGGTGGTTGTTAAGTTCGTGGCCTAATGTAGAAGGAGTCAATTTTAGAAAACCTAGCACATTTATCTTTCAACATAGTCCCCTCCTACATTTACACACTTAGTCCAGTGGTCGTGGAGCATTCAGATCTTGGACTTCCAGAAAGAGACCACGGATGGGTGATTGATAAGTTTGTGGCCTAAGGTAGAAGGAGATGAGTTATACAGCTCTCATTCCGTGCACATGCAGGTCAACTCTTTCAGTGATTATGCAGTGTTTGAAGTTAATAACTCATCTTCTACCTTAGGCCACAAATTTATCAATCACCCTGATGAGTTATTAACTTCAATCTTTCTGCAGAATCACTCAAGGAGTTGAACTGCATGTGCATGTAACGAGAGCTGTATAACTCATCTCCTTCTACCTTAGGCCACAAACTTATCAATCACCCAAGCTGTGGACACTTTCTGGAAGCCCAAGATCCGCATGCTCCACGACCACTGGACTAAGTGTGTAAATGTAGGAGGGGACTATGTTGAAAAATAAATGTGTTATGTTTTCTAAAATTGACTCCTTCTACCTTAGGCCACAAACTTGTCAATCACCTGTCATATAATGAGTTATTATAAAAGTTAACTAACAACACCCAAGAGGTTGCACTTAACGGGCTGAGGCAGGTCAGCAGATGTGATTGCATGGGAAATATTGGAGAGGAGATTCAACAAGGTGTTGCCCAGGATGCAACATTTCAATTATGAGTGATGTTTGATTGCCTTGGACTTAGGAGTTGAGGTGAGTTATGCTAGTAGGCATCAGAGTTGAAGTTAATGCTAGAAATGGATATTACAAAATGAATATGTGCCTTACCGAGGTCAATTGAATATTAGTCAAAGAGTCAGAGAAAGGTACAGTACAGGAACAAGCCCTCCTAGTTTGTGTTGAAACACTTAAGCTGCCTGATCCCAACAGCTGCACCCAGACCATAGCCCTCCATACCCCTGGCATCCCACTTACTTGTCCGAACTTCTCTTAAAAGCTGAAATTGAGCTTACATGCACCACTTGCGCTGGCAGCTTGTTCTGCACTCTCACAACCATCAAAATGAAGAAATTTCCCCCTCATGTTCCCCTTAAACTTTTCACAAATCACCTTTATAGGAGGGCGATTGGAAATCTGGCTGAGTTGTGTCATAACAGCTATCTCTCACTCAATGTCAGCAAGACCAAATAACTGATTATCGACTTCAGGAGAGGGAAACCAGAGGTCCGTGAGTCAAAACTCATCAGAGGATCAGAGGTGGAGAGGTTCAGCAACTTTAAATTCATTGGTGTTATTTATATTTCAGAAGACCTATCCAGGGCCAAGCACGTAAGTGCAATTACAAAGAAAGCATGGTAACACCTTTACTTCATCAGGAGTTTGCAGGGATTCGGCATGACATCAAAAACTTTAGCAAACTCTATGGATGTGCAGTGAAGATTGACTGGCTGCATCACAGTCTGGTATGGATGCACAAATGCCTTTGAGTGGAAAATGCTACAAATTTAGTGGATACGTTCCTGTCCTTCATAGATAAAACCCGCCCAACCATTAAGCACATTTACATGAAACGCTGTGGCAGGAAAGCAGCATCCATCATCAGGGATCGTCAAACACCTAGGACATGCTCTCTTCTTATGGCTGCCATCAGGAAGAAGGTACAAGAGTCACAGGATTTGCACCACCTGGTTCAGGAACAGTTACTACCCCTGAACCATCAGGCTCTTGAACCAAAGGGGATAACTTCACTCAGCTTCACTTGCCTATCACTGAAATGTCCACAATCAATGGACTTACTTTCAAGGCCTCCTAATATTTAGTGCTTATATATTTTCTATTATTATTTCTTCATTTGCATTTGCAGTTTGTTTTTTTCTGCAATCTTTTATTGCTTCTGCTCTAATTATCATTGTATAAAGTTGTTAAGTATGCCCACAAGAAAATGAATCTCAGAGTTGTATATTGTGACGTATATGTTCTTTGATAATAAAATTTTCTTTGAACTTTGAACTTAACCTATGACCTCTAGTCGTAAATCTCAGTGCAAAAGCTTATACCCCTCATAATTTTGTATATCTCTGTCAAGTGTCCACCCTGTTCTTAAATTCACTCAGTCCATTTCTGACACCTCCCTGTCTCTGTCTCCATCTCTGGAAACAAATTGTCTACCGACATCTTTTACAAACTTACTGATTCCCACTGCTAACTTGATAATAGCATTTCCCACCCTGTTTTGTGTAAAAAGATGCTGTTCCCTTTTTTGTCTCTGCCACATCTGTTCCCCGGATAAGGCTTTTCTTTCCGATACATCAGAAGTGTCATCTTTCTTCAGAGAACGGGGTTTCCATTCCTTCAGCATTGATGCTATCCTCACCTGCATCTCTTCCATTTCCTGAATATCCACATTCACCCCAAGTACTACAAGCTGCAATAAGAAATAGATAAAAAAGTGCAAAAAGAGAGCCAAATAGTGAGATAGTATTCAGGGGTCTATGGACTGTTCAGAAATCTGATGGTAGAGGAGAAGCTGTTTCTAAAGTGTTCACTATGCATCTTCAGGCTCCTGTACCTTCTCCTTGATGGTGACAATGGGAAAGAGCCATGTCCTGGACTGTGAGGGTCCTTAATTATGGATGCCACCTTTTTGAGCACTGGCTTTTGAATATGTCTTTGACGGTATGTGCTTATGATAGAGCTGACTGATTCGTCAATTTTCTGCAGCTTTTTTCAAGCCTCCATACCAGGCAGTGATACACTCCATGCTACATTAATAAAAATTTAGTGACATATCAATTCTCCTCAAACTCCTAATGAGGCACACCCACTGGTGTGCCTTATTTATAGACGCATAAGTATGTTGGACCCATTCGATCTGCAATTCTTCTAGAGATAACTTGCTTCCCAGTGGAATGGTGCTAGTTGGATTCTTGTAGAAGCCTTCTGATTCAGTGTGAAGGTGGGACAAGCAATCATGGTTCATCTCACTTGACATCAAACCAGATGACATACTTTATTTATCCTTTAGATGGTGACTGCTTATAATCCATCTCTGACTCCGGAACACAGGAAGAAAGCAGACACAAAGTCTGTCCTGCTGATAGTATTCCCAGTTCTTGAGAAAGACACAAAGCATGAAACAAGCCCTGCATTAATATCAACAATAAATGTCCTGTTCTAAATGTTATCTTGCTCTGTGTTCACTTTCCATCTAATTAGGACCACAGGATTTTGTTCTTCAAACTGTTGTCTGTATTTGAACATAGTGGGAAGATTCATTATGCTAAACATGTCTGTGGTGGAACATAATAAAATATAGAACACGAAGGGGTCACTTAGCAACTAAACTTCAATCACTTTGCAGATATTTAATTTAGCCTGGACAAATCATCCATGGTAAAGAAGTAAAAAATAGCAAAAAAACTGAAGCTTCCTGCAAAAAAAATCCCTCTTGAGCCCCAAAGGGCAACAAATAATAATGCCAAATGAAATCTTAAAATACAACCCAATTAAAAAAATCCATAACTTTACAATCTGACTGAGATCAACGGGAGAAACTTAATGGATTTTGGCAACTTCGCTGGCCTGACAAAAAATGAACTAATTTGTTTGAAATGGAAATGACAGGAGTCGATTAGCACTTTAGTGCAAAGGTGTTTATTAGGTGCTTCATAAATGAAACTTATAAAAATTAATGAAAATAGCAAAAAGAAAACTGCCAATAGTTACAAAAAACTATCTACTAGAAAACACAATGATAGCTTCATATAGTCCAATGAGGTGGGCTGGCTGGTGGTGTAGTAGCGTCAGCACTGGACTCCGAAGTGGATTATCCTGAATAAAAAATCCGGCTGGGTCCCAACCTGGGCAGCAGTAGTATCTGTGCAGAAGAAATGGAATATTCCTCCATGCATGACACGAGAAACAAGATGATGCCAACCTGAGCACATCTGCTCAGTTTAGGACCCTTTATGAGAATATACTAGGGAGACACTGAAGTGTGTACACTTAGTGTAATGACAGCAGAACTGCAAGGCAATGTTTGTGCGCGTGTAAGAAGTGTGTTTACTGAGTGCTCTCTGTCTCACTATTCACTACTTCTCTCTCCACACAACCTCTCTCTCCATTCCTATTCTTCCCCCAATATTTACACTTATCTTTTCAAATAAATTACTTTTACTGGAAATGCAGCTCTCTTCAAATTCTTCATTATGTAGGACTTCTCCAAGAGAAATAAGGATTAACTGTTTCCGCTGGCAGGAATTCAGAGACCACAGATTAAGTAGTGGAACAGAGACAGGAACGATGAGAGTTGTTTCCTTTTATACAGCAACTTGTTACAATTACTTAGAAGTTTGGTGGAAGAAGTCTGAACAATAGCAGTCAAAAAAGAACTTGATATGTGGATGTAAAGGAAAGATTTGCAAAGCTACTGTGAAGGATCAGGATGGTGGACCCAATCAAAAAAATTCTTTCATCGAGTTAGGCCAAACGTTTTGTAAAAAATATTTGTTCCACTCTATGAACTGCTGGAAAGGTCAAAATTTATTGCCCATCCCAAATTGTCCTGTGGATAATAGATTTATAGTTCATTTTCGTGGGTATTTAAAACTCAGTTTACTCGGGATCTGGGGTCACCTACAGGACAGATCAGATAAAGAGTGGCAGATTTTCTTCCCAGAAAGACATTAATGTCATGGCCAAGACAGCTGGCCAATGCTCCACTTCCTCAGGAGGCTAAAGAAATTCAGCATATCCCCTTCAGGTCTCACTGATATTTATCAATGTGCCATAGAAAGCATTCTGTCTGGATACCTATTGGCTTAATATCACAACTGCTTTTCATGGGACTGCAAGAAACTGCAGAGTTTATATCACAGGATCTAGTCTCCCTTCTATGGACTACCTCTATGCTTCTCATTGCTTCATTAAGCTATCAGCATAGTCAAAGACCCCACCCACTCTGGACACTCTCTCCTCTAATCTCCCATTGGGTAGAAGATACAGAAGCCTGTAAGCACGTAAAATCAGGCTCAAGGACAGCTTCTATCCCACTGCTATCAGTCTCTTGAACATACACTTTAACAATAAGATAGGCACAGCCTCACAATCTACCTCATTATGATCTTGCACTTTAACTTAACCTCCAAGAGGACCATAACCGTGTCATGGTATGGAGGCTTGCCTACCTCAACGACCCAGAGAGCTACGCTGGCTGGAGTCAGGGCTTTAAGCTTTAATGATTGGCAGGGTCACCCATGCCAAACAGGTCAAAGGGTAGAGGCCAGACTCTAAGTGGACCACCAATCTTCCAGGGTCAGGGGTGCAGCTCAGGGCTAATAACGCTGACTGGTAAAATGAAATTGTTAAGAAAATAGCAATGCAGTATCCTTCTACATCCAAATGCAATGGTATTCCTGAGTCTCCACCTGGAACTTGCATGACTGACAGCAAACTGAGAGGAAGCTACTGACATGATGAAGGAAGCCATGAATGCCACCAGAGGACTTTCATTGCTGTCCTAAGTGTCAGTGACATAACGGGCAGAAGAAGAAGAATTTTAGCTTATACACTTTATTCTGTATTGTTATTATCTCATCTTACTCTAGCTTAATGGATGTGTAATGATTTTATCTGTATAAACTGCATGCAAGACAAGCTTTTCACCATATCTTGGACATGCGACAATATAATACCAAAAACAGTACCAACACCAATACCAATACCAGATAGGCTTCAGTAGTTTCATGATCATCATCACTAAAACTAACTGTTCTTTTATTTCAAAAAATGAGTGGGCAGATACTTGGCAGATGGCGTTTAATGTGAATAAGTGTGAGGTTATCCACTTTGGGAGTAAGAACAGGAAGGCAGATTATTATCTGAATGGTGTAGAGTTGGGTAAGGGAGAAATACAAAGAGATCTAGGAGTGCTTGTTCATCAGTCACTGAAGGTGAATGAGCAAGTGCAGCAGGCAGTGAAGAAGGCTAATGGAATGTTGGCCTTTATTACAAAGGGAATTGAGTACAAGAGCAAAGAAATCCTCTTGCATTTGTCCAGAGCCCTGGTGAGACCACACCTGGAGTATTGTGTACAGTTTTGGTCTCCAGGGTTAAGGAAGGGCATCCTGGCTGTAGAGGAAGTGCAGTGTAGATTCATGAAGTTAATTCCTGGGATGTCTGGACTGTCTTACGCAGAGAGGTTAGAGAGACTGGGCTTGTACACACTGGAATTAAGGAGATTGAGAGGGGATCTGATTGAAACATATAAGATTATTAAGGGATTGGACAAGATAGAGGCAGGAATAATGTTCCAGATGCTGGGAGAGTCCAGTAACAGAGGGCATGGTTTGAGAATAAGGGGTAGGTCATTTAGGACAGAGTTAAGGAAAAACTTCTTCTCCCAGAGAGTTGTGGGAGTGTGGAATGCACTGCCTCGGACGGCAGTGGAGGCCAGTTCTCTGGATGCTTTCAAGAAGGAGCTAGATAGGTATCTTATGGATAGTGGAATCAAGGGATATGGGGATAAGGCAGGAACCGGGTATTGATAGTAATTGATCAGCCATGATCTCAAAATGGCGGTGCAGGCTCGAAGGGCCGAATGGTCTACTTCTGCACCTATTGTCTGTTGTCTATTGTCTATAAATAGCAAAATTTAAATTCCACAGCTGACATGGTGAGTTCAGGCCTTTAAGTTAAGTGTCTATTGGTTTGAATTCCTAATCCATTATTTATATAACAATGCATTAGGTTTACAAATATAAAAATATGAATAGCTAACACAAGTATTTTGCACTAGTTCTGCTTTATTATTCTACAGAATACATAATCAAATTTGTTTTGCAAATCCTCTTGTTGCGAGGGGAATCAGAATACAAGGCCCTGGTGATTTTTTTTTAAATTTAAGGGCATATGTGTAAAATACCCTGATGAAATAATAGCTTCCATATTGATGCAGGCTGGAATCAGTAGAACAATCTGTTTTGTAAAGAACAATGGTCTCTGAGGCCCTACAATGTATAAAACTGCCAGAAGTGGGAAAGGGCAATGACAAGACCAGCAAATCATGTTCTGCAGACTGACTTCCAGTAATGAAATTGTGAGAGCCAAGTGTAAGAGCCAAGCTCCTCAAAGTGCCAGAAATAGAACAGTTCACAAGAGTTCTGCCATTAATTTAGAAAACAATTTCAATGCTAAATTTCCAACATAAAAGGGCATTATATGGTTTATGTTCATTTACAGTATATTGACAAAAGAAGCTGTGTGTAATCACATTTTTTCACTTTTTGTTGCTAAAATCATTGAGCAAAGGTGATAGCTCTTTACAAGCGGATAATTGACTTCCAAGAAATGGATGAGGTAGACTTTCCATCAATGTGCCAATACAGTGGTAGTGGTTAGCACAGCACTTTACAGTACAAGTGACCTGGGTTCAATTCCCTCTGCTGCTTGTAAAGAGTTTGCGAGTTTGCCCTATGACCTCATGTGTTTCCTCCAGGTTCTCTGGTTTCCTCCCACAGTCCAAAAACATTCTGTTCAGGAGGTTCATTGGGCATTGTAAATTTTCTGGTGATTAGGCTAGGATTTAACTGAAGGGTTGCTGGGTGACTCAAAGGGCTGGCAGAGCCTATTCCATGCTGTATCTAAATAAAAATATATAAATCCCCATAATTTTCTGCGGAATTCTATTGATATAGAAAAAAATGTTTACAACTGATTTTATTAGTTTACAAATATCCTTTCAATTTTGTTTCACTGCTCAAATGATTTTTTAACATATAATTGAATGTGTCTTTATTAAAATGACAAAATGCTCAGGATTTGATATTTCTTTTTGAAACAGATCTTGTTGACTCAATCATTCTACTTGTTATTTTCAGATGTAAAGACCACCATTTCTGAGGAATGCTGATTAAGATACTTTCCTTATATTTTACTTCTGTCAAATTTATAATTTTATCTAAAGTTTTTGAAAATGAAGTTCCCTACTTTTTAACATTAGTAATGTGTTTACCAGTGTGTCTGCAATAACAAGATACATTAAGGGAACATATCAGAATTTTGTAGCTCTATATGCACACAGGCCCTCATCACAAGTCAGTGTACGGTCGATAGCACTCTCTCTTCTGACTGGATTCTAGAGAACTAAGCTCAACAATGCTCCACAGTTTTAGAAGGGAAGTTAAACTGTTCTCCCAGCATGATGTGAAGGATTCTGCAGCCCTTAACCAGCATCATAAAACAGATTTTATGTCAATATCATGTTGTTTTTTGTTATGTATACAGTAAATCAGCTGCACTGTTTGCTGTATCTCATTGACAGCTACTTTTCAGAAGTGCTTTATTCACTGTGACGTGATCTCGGAGATCGTGTGAAGGCAGGAAATGTGTAGTACTGATATAAGATGCATTTTGAATGTCTCGGGCACTTTCTGTTTGTACATGGGACAACACAACAATAAGGTATAGGAGTAGAATTAGGCCATTTGGCTCATCGAGTCTGCTCCACAATTTCATCATGGCTGATCTAATTTTCCTCTTAGCCACAATCTCCTGCCTTTTCCCCACATCCCTTCATCCCCTGACCAATCAAGAATCTGTTAACCTGCCTAATATATACATAAAGTCCTGACCTGCACAGCTGCTGTGGCAAAGAATTCCAAAGATTCACCACTCTCTGGCTAAAGAAATTCCTCACCATCTCCATTCTAAAAGGACACCAACTCTATTCTGAGGCTGTGCCCTCTGGAATTAGGCTCTACCACCAAAAGAAACATCTCCTCCACATTCACTCTATCAAAGCCTTTCACCATTCAATAAATTTCAATGAAGTCATCCTCATTCTTTTGAATTCCTGTGAATACAGGCCCAGAGGAATCAAACGCTCTTCATATGACAAGCCATTCAATCCTGGTATCATTTTTGTAAATCTCCCTTGAACCCTCTCCAGTTTCAGCACATCCTTTCAAAGATAAGAGGCCCAAACTTGCTCATAATACTCCAAATGAGGTCATATCAGTGCTTTATCAAGTTTCAACATTACATCCTTGCTTTTATATTCTTGTCCTCTTGAAATGAATGCTGACATTCAATTTGCCTTCCTCACCACAGACACGACCTGCAAATGAACCATTAGTGAATCCTTCATAAGTATTCGCAAGTCCTTTGCACCTCAGTTTTTTTTTTTAAATTTTCACTCCATTTTCATTTCTTCTACAAAATGCATGACCATGCACTTCTCAATATGGTATTCCAACTGTCTATTCCCCATTTTCATCTGTCAAAGTCCTTCTGTAGCCTCTCTACTTCCTGAAAGCTACTTGCCTTCCACTCATCTTCATATTGTTTGCCAACTTTGCAAAAGTGTCATCAACTCCATCATCCAAATCATTGATAAATACTGTACAAAGAATCAGTCCCAGCACAAACCCCTGTGGAACACATCTAGTCACCAGCAGCCAGCCAGAATAGGCTGTCTTTATTCCCAGTCTTTGCCTCCTGCCAATCAGCCACTGCTTTGTCCATGCTTGAATCTTTCCATGATCTTGTAGCATGTTAAGAATCCTTATGTGTGACACCTTGTCAGAAGCCTTCTGAAAAGTACGCAACATCAACTGATTCTCCTTTGTCTATGCTGCTTGTTAATTCTTCAAAGAATTCCAACAAGTTTGGCTGGCATCATTTTCCCTTGAGGAAACCATGCCAACTGTGGCATATTTTATCATGTGGTTCCAAGTACCCTGATAATCGACTCCAACATCTTCCCAACCCCTGAGGTCAGACTATAGTTTCTTTTCTTCTGCCTCTCTCCCTTCTTGAAGAGCAGAGTGACATTTGTAATTTTCCGGTCTCCCACAACCATTTGTGAACATAGTGATTCTTGAAAGATCATTACTAATGTTCCACAATCTCTTCAGCCACCACGTTCAGAAAACTGGGGTGTACATCATCTGATTCAGGTGACTTATCTACCAACAAACCTTTCAGTTTCCCAAGAACCGTCTTTCTGGTTCAAACACTTCATGGCCCCTGACACTCGGAACTTCCACCATACTGCTAATGTCATCCACAGTGAAGACTAATGCAAAATACTTATTCAGTTCATCTGCCATATTGTTGGCCCCCATTACTACCTCCCTAGCATGATTCTTCAATGGTCCAATATTCACTCTCTCCTCACTTTTACATTATATGTATCTGAAGAAACTTTTGGTATCCTTTTCAATATTATTGGCTAGCTTACTTTTGTATTCCATCTTTACCTTCTTAATGACTTTTTATTTGCCCTCCATTTGTTTTTAAAAGCTTCCCAATCCTCTAGCGTCCCACTACATTTTGCTCTCTTATATGCCCTCTCATTGGCTTTTATGTTGGCTTTGACTTCTCTTGTTAGCCATGGTTGTGTCATCTTTCCTTTAGAACATTTCTTCCTCTTTGTGATATATATCCTGTGCTTTCAGAATTTTTTTCCAGAAATTCCAGCCAGGAAATTATCATCCCTGCTAGTGTGCTTTTCTAATCAATTCTGGCTAACTCCTCTCTCATGCCTCTGTAATTCCCTTTACTCTACTGTTATACTGATACGTCTGACTTTAGCTTTTCCTTCTCAAATTTCAGAGTGAATTTGATCATATTATGATCACTTGCCCCTGAAGGATCGTTTACCTTAAGTTCTCTAATCAATTCTGTTTCAAGGCACAACACCCAATCCAGACTTTCTGATTGTCTAGTGTTTTCAACCATTTGCTACTCTAGACATCCCCACCCCCCGTCCTGCAATCCAACACCAGCATGATTTTTCCACTCTACCTGTGTATTGAAGTCCCTGATGACTATTGAAACATTGTCCTTTTGACATGCATTTTTTTATCATCCATTGTAATTTGTAGGCCACATTCTTACTACTGTTTGGGTATTTGTATACAACTCCCATCTGGGTCTTTTTGCCCTTGGCCCCACAAATCAGTGGATTCTGGAATGGTTCTGGAAGACTGGAAAATTGCAAATGTCACTCCATGATTCAAGAAGGGAGAGAGGCAGAAGAAGGGAAACTATAGGCCCACTAGTCTGTAAATTTAGGCCAGTTGTATGAATATGATCCTTTCTTATCTCAAGAATCTCACAGATTTGGGATTGCTAACTCTTCAACTGCAACAACTAAACTTACTTTCTTGTCACTGGCCCACAAGCTTTTACATTTGTATTTTAAAATTTATAACCAGCAGTTCTCCTCAAAACAACTCACTGTTGGACACTGTTTCTTGTACTTTATTCTAATCAACCTCTCTGTGACAATGTTTTCAAACATCTCCTTATCTACTAATTATTGGAAATAATCTATCCTCACAAAACCCTCTATAGATCTATATTTTAGGTTCTCTTTTTAACTTCCTGTGATCTCTTAGTAAAGTGCTCCTACAGTTTAAACTTCATTTAAGAAAATGCCTCCTCTAGATCTTGTCATTGACAGAGGACACAACAGTGATAGCTCAAGAAATTGCTATATTCTGTAAGCTTTAATTCTATATGCAAATTAAAGGATAATAAGTGTAATCCTCCCGCAAAAAAAGAAGAGAAAATCCTGAATTACAGGTAAATTAATCTGATGTTTGTTTTGAGCACAATGCTAGAATATGCCATTAAGGATCAAGAAGGCTGAGGGGCAATGTGATAGAGGACAGAGGCCTGTTTATGTGCCTGAGGGGTTGGAGAGAGGAATGGGGTTTGTTTTGCCATTGTTGCTTTATTGCTTGTTGGGTTCTGTGTTCTTCTGCCAAGCACTTTGGGCAGGCTATGTTGGAACCAGACTGTGTGGTAAAACATCCTGGCTGCTCCCAGCACAATTTTGGATGTTAGTTGTTATTGCAAATGGTGCATTTCACTCTGTGTTTCGATGTACATATGTTAAATAAACTTGAATCTTGGATCTTGAAAGGGAGGATAAACAATATCGTTTTCTCAGGGCCATCATCATCATTATTGTGTGCTGTGCCATATGATGTGGACTTTGACCATGATTTTTCTTGGAAAATGTTTCTCCAGAAGTGGTTTGCCATGGCCTTCTTCCGGCCGGTGTCTTTACAAGACCGGTGACCCCAGACGTTATCAATGCTCTTCAGAGTTTGCCTGCCTGGTGGCAGTGGTCGCATAATCAGGACTTGTGTTGTGCGGTGGCTGCTTATATGATCGTCCTCTGCCTGCTCCCATGGCTTTATGTGACCCTGATCAGGGGACTGCGGGTGGGGGGGGGGGTGGTCTAAGCAGGTGCTATGCCATGCTCAAGGGTGACCTGTGGGCTGGCGGAGGGAAGGAGCACCTTACAGGTCTTTTGGTAGAGACGTATCTCCACCCTGCTACCTGACAGGGTAGGGGAGTCGGAAACTAGAGGGCATAGATGTAAGATATGTAAGATGTGAAAGATTTAAAGTGGATCTGAAGGGTGTGTTTTTCACACGGAGGGTGATAGGCAATGTATGTGGAACAAACTGCCAGAGGAGGTGTCTGAGGCAGCTACCACTGCAACATATAAATGATAGGTACATGGATAGGAAACAGTTAGAGGAATATGGGTGGAACATAGAAACTGGAATTAATTTAGATAGGTATTTGGACAGCATGGACAAGCAGGGCTGAATGGCTTGTTTATGAGCAGTACAATTATAAAGCAGCTTAGGGGTTCTGATTCAAAGACAGAAAGGCAATTCATGACTTTGGACACCCAGGTGTGCAAACATACCCATATCATTGTTATCGAGTCAACCCCTGTAATGACCTTTCTCAGGCAAGCAAGAAAGCTGAGTAATAGTAAAAGTGACATTATTAGAATAGTTCCATTCTGCAGAACATCTGGCAGGTCTGGGATCCAGGTGGGTTTGTACAGTAATGAATATGTTGTAATTTATCATTAATGCCGTCATCTATTTATGCGTCCTGCTTTAAGACAGGGTCCTTCACCTGTTAGACTGCCAGCAATTGTGTCTTCAACCAAGAATTTTGGGAAAAGCAGAAAATTGTTCTGTCATGAACTATTCCAAACATTATCAAAATTGTTTGATTTCTTATTGATATGGCAGAGCCCTTTTCAGAATATAATATTTAAATCCTTGTAAGTAAGGACCTTTATTACTTACAGTGCGATCACCAATGGGCGTTAATGTTTACCTTTTGAAGATTATGGTGGACAACAAAAGGATAAAGGAAAAAGTCAAGAGCATCAGCCTTCCAAAGCTATACTCAGTATATTATGTTGCTCCCTCCAATATCTATATCGGCGGTATTCAATCACATTTCATTTGGTGCCTTTACAATACAGTAGAATATCATCAATATATCTTGTATAGTTCACCTCTGACCTTCCCTCATGTCTATTGTAGCCTCTTCATCTATAAGATACACATAAATATGGAGAGGCAGTAACACCTCTGCCATGGTTATTGTGGCCCACAAGGCTGCATCCTCAATCCTCGGCTCTATTCTCTATACACTCATGACTGAGTGGCCAGGTTCTGTTTTAATCCCATCTCCAAGTACGCAGTCAGTGTACAAGAAGAAGATGGAGACTCTAGCAGCATGGCATCACAACAATAACCTTTACCCAATGTCAGCAGAACAAAAGGGCTGGTCATTGATTTCAGGATGTGAAGCAGTTGACATGAATGATGCCGAGGTGGAGATGGCTGAGAGCTTCAGGTTCTTATAAGTAAATATCGTCAATAGTTTGTCCTTGTCCTGGTCAAAAAGCATACCAGTTCCTCTCCTTCCTCTGGAGGGTAAAGAATTTTGGCATGTCCCCATTGGCCCCTCTTTAATTTTTATTAATGCATCAGAGGGAGCATCCCATCCGTATGCATCACAGATTAGTATGGCAACAGCTCTGCCCAAGACTGCAAGACACTGCAGAGAGTTGTAGACGCAGCTTAGCACAGCACAAAAATTAGCCTTTCTTCCATGTATTCAGTCTACACTTCTCAATTCCTCCGTAAAGCAGCAAACATAATAAAAGACCCTTCTGACCCTGGGCATCCTCTATTTCCCTCCCTTTCATCGGGCAGAAGATACATAACCGTATGCCAGCAGGTTCAAGGACAAGTTCCTCCTCACCGAAATAAGCCTACTGCATGCACCTTTTTTAATGATTAGATAGACTCCTTTCTGCCTTTGTACTGATTTGTGCCTCAGGTACACTGATCTTGCTTTGAATACTATAGATTAAAGATTCAAGGTTCAAGATTTCTTAACGTTGTTTCCGGTACATAAGTGTAAAGGAGAATGAAATAATTTTTACTCAGGATGTGATGCAGCACAGAAAAAGCACAGTAAAGTAAAGAACACAATAATAGCAAGTACGATAATTTAAAAAAAAACACAGTAAATATAAAGACATACGATAACTTATATACGAAGATTGATTGCATGACAATGAAGTGACACTAGGGACAAGAATGTCCATACATAATGTGACACTGACAGGAAATGATAGTGGGGCATGTGGAGGGGTGTGTTAGTGGGTAGAGGTGTTGATCAGCCTTACTGCTTGGGAAAGCCACTGTTTTGGAGTCTGGTAGTCCTGGTTTGGCTGCTATGTAGCCTCCTCCCTGATGGAAGTGGAACTAACAGTCCATGAACAGGTTGGGAGGGATCCTCCAGGATGTTGCTGGTCTTTTTCCAGTACCTTTCTCTATATCTGTCCCCGACGGCCGATAGGCTGGTGCTGGTGATGCATTGGGCAGTGTTGATTACCCTTTATTTTGGCATCTTCCTGGCCAACTCAGTACTGTTTCCAGACCAGGCAGTGATGCAGCATATTAGGATGCTCTCTGCTGTGCATCTGTGGAAGGATGTGAGTGTTCAGCTTTCTCAGAAAATAGAGGCATCAGTGAACATTCCCGATTGTTAGAATGTGTTCTGGGACTATGAGATATTGTGCAAGATGTGCTCTCCCAGAAGTTTGAAATTACTCGCAGTTTTTACTGCTATGTACTGCCAGATACTCAATAAAGTGCTCTTTGCACATATTGTCCTTTAAGAATCTACTTAACTTTGTGCTTCTTCTATTTGGCTTCTCTGTACTCCACTCTGACTTTATTTATTTCCAACTTCTGCTTTTCTTCTCTGCATTGCTTCCCTCTGTTTTACTGTCTGGATTCCCAATCCTCTGCCATATTCTTTTAAAGCCACCCAAGCAGCATTATCAAGCAACCCCCCTAGGTCATTGATCCTGGTCCTGCCCTGCAGTACACCATCTGATTGTTACTGGTCTCACCACTAGTTCCTGTGCCTTAGAAGTCTGAGACACTTCCTCCCGCACAAGCCACATATCCATTCTAACGATAGTGATATTGGTACTCTGTCTGACAGCTGGTTCAAGTAGCAGTCCTGAGATTATTACCTATGAGGTTCTACTTTTTAATTTATCTCCTTGCTTCCTATATTTGGCTTGTTGGAACTCTTCATCCCTATATCGTGGGGATGAGGGTTGTCAATAGATTGTGGGAGTGATGTGACTGCACACCCTTCATGCACAATTTGAAATGGAAAACAATGAGGTATCTACGTAAATCCCCCTATCAACCGGTGATCCTTTGATCTCTGTCTTGGAAGGCTGATGACGAACCATTCTTCAAGAGGATGAACCTTCGCAAGGTGTCGAGGCTCGATGGTGTACCTGGCAGGGTGCTGAAAATCTCAACTAGCTGGGGTGTTCAATGACAACTTCAACCTGTCACTGCTGTGGTCTGAGGTTCCCATTGCTTCAAAAGGGCAGCAATCATACTAATGCCCAAGAAGGGAATGGTGACTTGCCTGAGCAACTATTGCCCGATAGCGCTCACATCCACTGTGATGAACATCTTTGAGCTATTGGTTATGGCTAGAATGTGCACCTAACAGAAAAGATCTTAACATTTTGCAAATTGCCTACCACCACAACATATCTACAGCATACTACACTAAGTGACCACTTTGTTAGATGTACCTGTACACCTGCTTGTTAATGCAAATATCTAATCAACCAATCATATGGCAGTAACCCAATGCAGAAAAGCATGCAGAGATGGTCAAGAGGTTCATTTGTTGTTCAGAGCAAACATCAGATTTGGAAAGAATTGTGATCTATGTGAATTTGACTGTGGAATGATTGTTTGTGCCAGGTGTGGTGGTTTGAGTATTGCAGAAACTGCTGATCTCCTGAGATTTTCACATGCAATATTCTCTAGAGTTTACAGAGAATGGTGTGAAATACAAAAAAAACATTGGTGAGTAGCAGTTCTGTGGACAAAAACACCTTGTTAATGAGAGGTGCCTAAGGGCAATGCCCAGAGAAGCTAACAGGAAGGTGACAGTAACTCAAATAACCACATGTTACAACGTGTGCAGAGGAAGATCTCTGAATGCATAACACATTGAACCCTGGAATGGAGGGGCTACAGCAGCAGAAGACCATTGTGTAGTCTCACTGGTTCTTCATTCTGCTTTGGGGCACCTAGACGCCAGCAAAGTGTACGTCACACCATTGTTTACTGATTGCAGATGAGCACTTCAGGAGCATCAACCCATAAGTATTAATTAACAAGCTTCAAAACCTGGGTTTTGTACCTCCCTCTGAAATTAGATTCTTGACTTCCTTATTAAGACACTATAGTCATTGTGGATTGGTGATAACATCTCTTTCTTGCTGATAAGCAATGCAGGTATACTTCAAGAAAGCATGAATAGTCTACTGCCCTACCATCTCTATACTCATGAATGTATGGCCAAGCACAATTCAAACTCCATTCCATCGACTGTATATAATTGCTCATGATAAAATCTCAGATGGCAACTGGCAGGTGTACAGAAGTGAGGTAGATCAGGTGGTTGAGCAGTGTTGCAACAACTGACTTGCACTCAACATCAGCAAAACCATGGGGGTGATTGTGGACTTCAGGAAGGGAAGTCTAGAGAACACACATCAGCCCTCATTGAGGGGTCAGTAATGGAAGGAGCGAGCTGCTTCAGAATCGGAATCAGGTTTATTGTCACCGGCATGTGACATGAAATTTCTTAACTTAGCAGCAGCAGTTGAATGTAATACATAATATAGAATAAAAAAATATATTTTTTTTAAATATTAAATACATAAGTAAATCAATTACAGCATATGTATATTGAATAGATTTTAAAAATGTGCAAAAACAGAAATATTGTATATTTTAAAAAGTGAGGTGGTGTCCAAGAGTTCAATGTCCATTTAGGAATTGGATGGCAGAGAGGAAGAAAGGAAGAAGCTATTCCTGAAATGCCACATTGTCAGCATCTTGGAAGATCTATCCTGGGCCCAACACATTGATGCAATCATGAAGAATACACACAGGCAGCTCTACTTTGTTTGGAGTTTGAGGAGATTTGGAATGTCAGAAAGGAACTTTGCAGATTTCTACAGAAGTACAGTGGAGTGTGTTGTGCCTGGTTATATTACAGCCTGGCACGGTGGTTCCAATGAACAGGATTACAAGAGGCTGTAGATTCAGTCAGCTCCATCACAGGCACAGCCCTCCCTGCCAGTGAAGACATCTTCAAAAACCAGTGCTTCAAGGAGGTAGCATCTATTACTAAGGACCCTTACCATCTGGGACATTCCCTCTTCTCGTTACTGCCATCAGTAAAGGGATTCCAGAATCTGGGGACTCATAGTGAGCAATTTAGGAACATTTTCTTCCCTTCTGTTATTAGACTTCTGAACGGTCCATGAACCCATGAACTCTTGTCTTTATTCCCCATTTTGCACAAGTTTTTAACTTTGTAATTTATAGTAATTTTATGTCTTTTTATTGTACTGCTGCAGTAAAGCAAAAGAAAACTCAGAGAATATATGTCAGTGACAATAAACCTAATTCTAATTCTGAACCTACATAAAACAACAGCCTCTTTCCATGTCATAAGAAAATATAAAAAGTATTGTATTCAACTTTCAGGGAAGATCATAAATCTGCAACGGTTTCACTCTGGCATGTGCATTCTATGAATTGAATCACAGCTTTTTAATTTTTATTTCCTACTCTTACCAACTTGTGCTCCAAATACTTGCAGAAGCAAGAAGTCATTTCTCCACTGATACTCTGATGTCTGCATTATATTTGTGAATTGTCTGAAAGTAATTCAGAAGGGACTCAATAGAGCGGATTTCATTCCTAAATTTGCTCAGCACATACTCTGCCCAGTTTATCAATTGACTACACTACAGGGAACACTAGGATAGTTGCTTTTCCTCCTGATCATCAATAAAAACTGATTGAGTATTTCTACAGTAGAAGTACTTCATTTTAATGCCCACAGTAGTGTACTAGATTGTATTTTTTTCCTAAAATCACATAAAGCCTGGTGCTTCTGTAACACTGATGTTTTCCTGCAACATCTGTATTACTCAGTTACCCGAGGGCTCACTTAAAGCTAGATCCAATGCTACAATAGGGCAAACCTTGCAAGGTGGCCATATTGCCTGAATATGCCATCTGACTCGAAGATTCAGTGACTCAAATCCTTGACTGATAAGTTTTTTTTTCAAAAGAGATGTTTTATACTCAGTGGCCGTTCTTTTAAGTGCACCTGCTTGTTAATGCAGATGCGTAATCAGCCAATCATGTGGCAGCATAAAAGCGTGCAGCCATGGTCAAGAGGTTTGCGTAATTTTAAACGCCAGCCCAGATAGTCTGGGGGCTTCTCTCTCCATGACACTAAGCCTGTGAGACTACCCCCCGCTGCTGTGCTTCTTGTCTGTGAACTTGGCAGCGATTTGACTGACAGAAGTACCTTCACTTGTCAAAACCATCTCCCAAAATCTCTTCCAATTGCTTCAGAATCAGGTTTATTATCACTGACATAGCTGTATGTTGTGAAATTTCTTGCTTGGAAGCAGCCGTACAGGGGAATACATAACATATACTATAAATTATGATAAGAAATATATTAAAAAATTAATAAGAAGTGCAAAAAGAGAGCAGAAATAGTTCTTCGGTTTGTTCATTGTCTGTTCAGAAATCTGATGGTGGAGGGGAAGAAGCTGTTCCTGACATGTTGAGAGTTTGTCTTCAGGTCTTGTATCTCCTCTCTGATGGCAGTAATGAGAAGAGGGCATGTCCTGAATGGTGGATGTCTTTAATGGTGGATGCCGCCTTTTTTGAAGCATCGCCTTCTGCGGATGTCCTCGAAGGTGGGGAGGCTGGTGCCCATGATGGAGATGGAGGAGTTTTCAACTCTCTGTAGCTTTTTTCGACCCTCTACAGCTTTTTCCAATCCTGTGCAGTGGCCTCTTCATACCAGATGGTGATGCAACCAGTCAGAATCCGCTCCATGGTACATCCGTAGAAACTTGCTTGAGTCTTTGATGACAAACCAGATTGGCTCAGATTCCTAACGAACAATAGCCATTGGTGTGCCTTCTTCATAATTGCATCAAAATGTTGTGCCCAGGACAGCTCAGAAATGTTCCACACCCAGGAAACTGAAACTGCTCACCCCTTGATGGTGTCTGTTCCGTCAACTTCCTCTTCCTGAAGTTCACAATCAATTCCTTGGTCTTACAAATGTTGAGTGCAAGATTATTGTTGAGACACTACTCAACCAGTTGATTTATCTCACTCCTGTATGCCTGCTCATCACCATTTAGATTGTGCTGACAACAGTTGTGTCATTGGAAAATTTATAAGATGGCTTTTGTGCTGTGCTTGCCACACAGTCATGTGTGCAGAGAGATTAGAGTAGTGGGCTGAGCATATATCTTAACAAAGACACTCCTTTATACATTGACTAATCCTCTGAAAACCTTTTCTTAGCTAGACTTTTCAGTCATTGTACTTATGCGTTGTGCCTTGAGCATTTTCTTTTGCTGAAAGCTTGGAAAAGTTGCTGTAATAAAACACATAATAAAAAACAAGTCACGTCAAGTCACCTAGAGACAGAAAATAACACTGTTTAAAAGGCTACCTACATTAAGTAATGGTAATTTGTTTTTGAAGATGTTTAAGAAGACTGTCTTGCCACTGTCTGTAGAGAATTTGCACATTCCCCCCATGACAGGATGGGTTTCCTCCCGCATTCCAGAGTCGTACTGTACAGGTTAGTGGGTTAATTTGTCACATGGATGCAATGGGGCTCACAGGCTTATTGAGCTAGAAAGGCCAGTTACTGTGCTGTACCTCTCCAAAGGAGTGTTGTCTGTGACAGCATTCTTACCTCCGTTGAGGATACCCTAGAATCTAATGATATGGAGCTTTGTTTTAATCATTCATCCAAATGCTCTCATTGAAGGACATCAGCACTCTCCGAAAAATACTCCGGAGCATCACCTAGTTCATGAAAAGCTACAGATCTTGGAATCCTCAAATAAAAACAGAGAATACTGGAAATATTTGTCAGGTCAGACGGTACCACATCTGCAGGAAATCTGTCTTTGATCACAACGGTTAAGAATGACAGTTGATTGTATTAAACTCTAAACATCTGCTTCTGTTGGAAATATGAAGAACCACTGCCTGATTATATCATCACAAATTAGTTCTAGCAATGCAGAGCAGATCTTTCCATGGCTTGGACCCAAAATCTTATGGTGATGACAGTGTTATGTACCAAAAATTTGTTTAAATACTGTAAAGGGAAAACAACAATAACTTAAAGGTGCAGATAAATATATAGAACAGTTCAATTCAGCAAAGAAACAGATTTCAAGGCCCAAAACATCTGTACCAACCATGATGTCAACTTAAACAAATCCAATCTGCTTGCACATTGTCCACGTCCCCCTATTCTCAACCTCTTCATGTATCTGTCTAAGTGCCTCTTAAACTTTGCTATCCTATCTGTTTGCGCCACCTTTCCAGGCAACATGTTCCAGAACCTGCTACTCTCTGTGTAAAAAACATTGTCCCAAGGAACTTCTTTAAACATTCCCCTCTCGCCTTAAACCTGTGCTCGCCAGTATTTGAAATTTCCACCCTGGGAAAAAGACTTTGATTATCCCTACCACCTGCGCCCCTCATAATGTTATACATTTCGGTCTGGTTGCCCCTTTGCCTCTGACATTTTGGAGGAAGCAATCCAAGTTTGTTCAAACTTTCTTTGTGAATGATATTAATTAAGCCAACCAACATCTCAGTGGAAGTGTTCTACACTCTCTACAAAGGCACCAACCCTTCCAGCAATGCAGTACCCAGAGTTGTACACGATAATCTGAACATTTTATACAGCTATAATATGACTTGCTGTTTTTCTACTCAGCAGCCAGCTGATTAAGGCAACTATACCATATGCCTTCTTTACCATCCTATCTTCTTATGTCATTTCTCTTCCTGTATTCCCAATTGACCTATATCCTGTTGCATCCTTTGACAACTCTCCTCACTATCATTTGTCTGCTTATTATTGCATCATCTGTAATAAGACCCTAAGATCATAAGACAGAGGAGAATTCAATTATGGCCAATCCTTTTATGCTCTCCTCCTCAACCCCAGTTCCTGGCCTTCTCCCTGTCATCTTTGATGCTACGTCCAATCAAGAACCTATCAATCTCTGCCTTAAATACACCCAACAAACTGGCCTCCACAGCTGCATGTGACAATAAATTCCACAAATTCACCACCCTTTCACTAAAGAAATTTCTCTGCAGCTCTGTTTTGAAAAAGCACTCTTCGATCCTGAGGCAGCACCCTCTTGTCCTAGACTCTCCCACCATGGGAAACATCCTTTCCACATCTACTCTGTCTAGGCCTTTCAATATTTAAAAGGTTTCAATGAGGTCTCTCTCATCCTTCTGAATTCCAGCAAGTACAGACCCAGAGCCATCAAATCTTCCTCATATGATATCCTCGTATATGGGATTGGACAGGCTAGATGCAGGAAGATTGTTCCCGATGTTAGGGAAGTCCAGAATGAGGGGTCACAGTTTAAGGATAAAGGGGAAGCCTTTTAGGACTGAGATGAGGAGAAACTTCTTCACGCAGAGAGTGGTGAATCTGTGGAATTCTCTGCCATAGGAAACGGTTGAGGCCTGTTCATTGGCTATATTTATGAGGGAGTTAGATATGGCCCTTGCAGCTAAAGGGATCAGGGGGTATGGAGAGAAAGCAGGTACAGGGTTCTGAGTTGGATGATCAACCATGATCATACTGAATGGCGGTGCAGGCTCGAAGGGCTGAATGGCCTACTCCTGCACCTATTTTCTATGTGGTTTTTTTTTAACCCTTTCACTCCTGGAATCATCCTTGTGAACCTCCTATGGACCATCTCCAATACCAGCACATCTTTTCAAAAATGAGGGGCCCAAAACTGTTCAAAATACTCAAGGTGAAGACTTACCAGTACTTTAGAAAGCCTCAGCATCACATACTTGCTCTTGTATACTAAACCTCTTAAAATTAATGCTAACATGGCATTTGCCTACACTGACTCCACCTGCAAGCTAACCTTTGGGGTGTTCTGCACAAGGACTCCAGAGTCCCTTTGTATCTCAGATTTTTGTATTTTTCTCCCCGTTTAAAAAACTAGGCCGCACACTTATTTCTACTACAAAAGTGCATGACCATGCATTTTCCAACATTGTATTTCACTTGTCACTCTGTTGCCCATTCTCCTAATCTGTCTAAGTCCTTCTGCATCCTGCCTGTTTCCTCAACACTACCTGCCCCTCCACCAATCTTCGTATTATCTGCAAACTTGGCAACAAAGCCATCTAGTCCGTCATCATTTAGCATAAAAAGAAGTGGTCCTAGCACCGACCCCTGCAGAGCACCACTAGTCACTTGCAGCCAAACAGAAAAAGATCCTTTTATTCCCATTCGCTGCCGCATACCAATCAACCGATGTTCTAACCATTTTAGTAACTTCCCTGTTATATCATGGGCTCTTAACTCAGTAAGCAACCTCATGTGTGGCCCCTTGTCAAAGGTCTTCTGAAAGTCCAAATATACAACATCCACTACATCTCCTTTATCTATCCTACTTGTAATCTAATCAAAGAATTCCAACAGGTTCATCAGGCAGAATTTTCCCTGAAGGAAACCACGCTGACTTTGCACTATCTTGTCTTGCGTCACTAAGTACTACATCACCTCATCCTTAATAATTGACTCCAACATCTTCCCAACCACTGAGGTCAGGCTAACTGGTCTATAATTTCCTTTCTGCTGCCTTCCTCCTTTCTTAAAGAATGGAGTGACATTTGCAATTTTCCAGTCCTTTGGTACCATGCCAGAGTCCAATGATCTTTGAAAGATCATTTCTAATGCCACCACAATCTCTAATGCTACCTCTTTCAGAACCCCAGGGATTGTTCATCTGGTCCACATGACTTATGTACCTATAGGTTTTTGAGCACCTTCTCCCTTGTAATAGTAACTACACCCACTTCTCTTCCATCACACACTGCAACATCAAGCATTATGCTAGTGTCTTCCACAGTGAGGACTGATGCAAAATACTCATTTAGTTCATCAGCCATCTCCTTGCTGTCCCCTGTTATTATTCCTCCTGCCTCATTCTCTAGCAATCCTATATCCACTCTCGTTTCTCTTTTATTTTTAACATAATTGAAAAAACTTACTATCCACTTTGATATTATTTGCTACTTTGCTTTCATATTTCATCTTTTCCTTTCTAATGATTTTTTTAGTTGTTCTCTGTAGGTTTTTAAAAACTTCCCAATCCTCTATCTTCCCACTAATTTTTGCTTTGTTGTATGCCCTTTCTTTTGCTTTTATAGTAGCTTCGACTTTCCTTGTCAGCCATGGTTGTACTATTTTACTATTTGAGTATTTCTTCAATTTTGGAATACATATGTCCTGCACCTTCCTTATTTTTCCCAGAAACACACACCATTGCTGCTCTGCTAGTAGCTCCTCCAATTTACTTTGACCAACTCCTCTTTCATACCTCTGTAATTTCCCTTACTCCACTGAAATATTGTTACATCAGACTTTACTTTCTCCCTATCAAATTTCAAGTTGAACTCAGTCATATTGTGATCATTGGTTCCTAAGGGTTCTTTTACCTTAAGATCCTTAATCGCCTCTGGTTAATTACATAACACCCAATCCAGTATAGCTGATCCCCCAGTAGGCTCAACGACAAACTGCTCTAAAAAGCCAACTCTTAGACATTCAGAAAACTCACTCTCTTGAGATCCATTACCAACCTGATTTCCCAATCAACCTGCATGTTAAAATCTCCCATGACTATCATATCATTGCCCTTTTGACACGCCTTTTCTATTTCCTGTTGTAATCTGTGGTCCATCTCCCAGCCACTGTTGGGAGGCCTGTATATAACGACCATCAATGTCCTTTTACCCTTACAGTTTCTTAACTCAACCCACAAGAATTCAACATCTTTCAATCCTATGTCACATTCTTGTACTGATTTGATGCCATTCCTTACCAATAGAGCCACACCATCCCCTCTGCCTACCTTCCTATACCACTGATATAACGTGTAACCTTGGACATTCAGCTCCCAACTGCAACCATCCTTCAACCACAATTCAGTGATGAATCTTCCTAATCAGCCCACCTACACCTTTGTCCAAATCATTTAGGTTACAAAGCTGATCCCTGTGAAAAACCACTGATCACAGACCTCTAGTCAAAAGAAAACCCCTTCACCAACTATGCTCTTTCATCTATGGCCAAACCAATTTTGAATTCAGTTTATCAAATCATTGTAATCCCCTGTGCCTTCATCTTCTGGCTCAGCCTGCTATAAGCGACCATTCTGAACATTTTACTAAAGTCCATGTATAACAACATCCACAGACCTATCCTCATGAGTAATCGTCATCACTTTCTCAAAAAATTCAATCAACTTTGTAAAACATGACCTCCTCTGTATAAAACCTCACTGACTATCCCTAATAAATCAATGCCTTTCCAGCTGCGAGTAAGTCCTATCTTTAAGAATCTTCTCCAGTGATCTCCTAAGAGATTCTGCAGAAGCTGCAGTTCCAGGCCAACCCACATAACATGTTGAAGGAACTCAACAGGTCAAGCAGCATCAATGAAGAGGTACTGACATTTCAGACCCTTCATCATGTCTGGAAAGGAAGGGTGACAAAAGCAGATTATGAAGATGGCATGAAGGGAAGGAGTACAAGCTGGCAAGTGATAGTTGACAGCTATAATAACAACCTATAAACCTGGCTTGTCTCCATAGGTCTTCTTTATCATTAACTAGTTGCTCGTTCTCTGGGATCTGAGATGTGAATGTTAAAAATAACCAAAGTAATAACAAAACAGATCAAGGAAGAGAAAATGATTGAAAATGGAAGGCAAGAAGAAAATTATTATTATGGAAATTTTATTAACAAATCAGATTTTTATATACCTCATCATAGTTTAGACACAGAAAATCAATTAGCAGCAGTGATTGGCCTGAGGTGTAAGCTGTATCATGGTCCCTTCACACATGCAGTTGTGACTTCAAAAGACATGACAGGGCAGCAGTGTTAGATAAGGATGTAGAACAGTTATTTTTCTTATAGTTTAACTTCCTTAAGCTTGTATGTATTTTTATATAGTTACCCATATGCATGTAGTTATTTAATGAGTTTTCCAGTGGTTACAGTTGCTTCTATATTTTTTCTGGAAAAATTATTGGTTCCAGTGGTAGGTATCAGATTACTTGAATCTAGCTACCTTATTGGTTAATTGCTATCAGCCAAATTTTCTGTTATCAGTGGTTTGGGATGAGAAGACAATACTTCTTTTAGTCTTTCTGCTCTTCTCTTTGTTTATAACAGGCTTCTTCCTTTCCATTCTTTGCTCTTGTAAAACTAAATAAAATGGTCAAAAGCGTCTAGATTCATGCTTCATTCTTGACTTCTGAAGAACCTTTGTATCATAAAAGCATCAGGGTCCAACAACAGCAATGCTGTAATGCATACGTGTGTTGAGAAGAATATATTATCCGGAAATACAGGTGCAGGACTTAGCTAGAGTATGAACTTATTCTCCAGTGCAAGCTTGAGAGCCCTCACTGCTGAGGTCTTCCTGCTTTGAGAGTACTGGAGAAAGACCACTGTTTATGGCACAATGCCCAATGGTCCAATGGAGACATATAGTTTGACTGCTTCCTCTTGAAGCCTGAACTGCTCTAAATCTGCCCCATTTTCTAAAACAGCATTCATCAGTGAGTGGCACCATTAAGAAGCTTTGGTCAAAGAAGAAGCTCAAGCATTGTGGTTCAAAAGGAGTATATAGGAGATGCTGGAAGTCTGAAATTAAAATAGAAAGTGATGAGAATAGCCATCAGGTCAGGTGACAATGGGCAAAAAGGCAATAAAGTTATGCTAAAAAATCGCACCATCTCAGATTGCAAGACCCTGCAGCAGATAGTGAGATCAGCTGAGAAGATCATTGGGGTCTCTCTTCCCGCCATTACGAACATTTACACTACACGCTGTATCCGCAAAGCAAACAGCATTATGAAGGACCCCACGCACCCCTCATACAAACTCTTCTCCCTCCTGCCATCTGGGAAAAGGCACTGAAGCATTCGGGCTGTCATGACCAGACAGATTCTTCCCCCAAGCCATCAGACTCCTCAATACCCAGAGCCTGGACTGACACCAACTTACTGCCCTCTACTGTGCCTATTGTCTTGTTTATTATTTTTTGTAATGCCTGTACTGTTTTGTGCACTTTATGCAGTCTTGGGTAGGTCTGTAGTCTAGTGTAGTTTTTGTGTTGTTTTACGTAGTTCAGTGTAGTTTTTGTATTGTTTCATGTAGCACCATGGTCCTGAAAAACGTTGTCTCATTTTTACCATGTACTGTACCAGCAGTTATGGTTGAAATGACAATAAAAAGTGACTTGACTTTAAAATTTGTTCCTCTAGCAAATGTTAATACGCAGTTTCCTTGGTTAATTTTATAAATGTCGGGATATGAACTAATTAAACAATATAGTGGATGAAATGGAGGAATATTTCTTCCAATATGTGGAAGAAGTGGAGTCTCTGTGGGAAACTGACATGGATGGTCCTCATCATGCCAATTTGGTACAAGCTACAATTTTCTGCTCCATAGTTTTTCTTTGAAGTTTCTTTAAAATAAAGCACTAATTTTGCAACAATGAGGTGGTTCTTGACAATTAATTATAATATTTTAATACAAGATTTCAACAGATCCTTGAATGAAGCCCTTAATTAAGATAGTTTAAGGAATGAGCTTAGGATTCCCTAGAGGATGTGATATAAGGGTTAAAACAAAGTGCATTCTTTAAAAAGTGTTTCAAAGCTGCAAATGCCTTAGAGATCAGATAACATTCAGAATCCAATTTTGTAGGCTATGACATCCTTCAGAGCCTTGCAGTATTTGTTTTCCTCTATCCTGTAACCATCACTCATGGTCAATTCAGTCTTCCTGTAAGCAACTGAGAAAACACTGCAGTTTTGCTCAGAAGGCTAGTAAATATTGTAATTAATGTGTGTGCTCTGCTCTCCAGCATGCAGTCACTGCTGCGCTTCTGCTCTAAGTACCTTTCCCGATAAATGCACTCGGAGCTGGAAAACTGCACACTGCGTCACTTGTAAGTCTGTGGGTGAAAGGAGAGATTAATGTGCCCATTAATGACTTGCACCTGTGGCTCCCCCCTATGCACTTTGATCTCTCATCAAATCATTTGTAATTCCACCTCCTCCCTCCACCCCACAGTCCCTCGAACTACATGGTTCTGTCAACAGCAGCAGGGTGGCAAAGCAGCGGAGAGCTCGATCTGCCTCTCATTTGATTACCCCATCAATTAGCCGCCTCTTGCATCTGTGACCTCACATTGACATGCAAATTTTACAACCAGCCTTTCTGTTAATATCCTGTTAATCAATGTTGTTCTCCCAGTAGCCATGATTTTGTGATGTTCTCATTTTTTCTCAAATAAGATGAACAGCAAGGTGATTGTGAACCCCTTCTTCAACCGACAAAGGAAGAACAAATAACAATACAGCACAGTACAGGCCATTCGGCCCACAATGTTGTGCCGACCCTTAAACCCTGCGTCCAGATAACCCTCCACCCTAAATTCCTCCATATACCTGTCTGATTTTGTATGATGTTGTACAATTTAGTATAACTGACTGAGCTGCCAGTTAAGAGGACTGTTAAGAGTCAAGCAAATGGCTGGCTAGTATGTAGTCATTTACCAGCCAACTGAGTAAAGATGGTGGGTATTTTCTTTGTCAGGACATTTGTAAGCCTGATAGGTTTTTACTGTAGTTCAGTAGTCAAAACTTGATATTATGTGTATTACAGATTTATTATTGGTTTATTATTGTTTATTATTGTTACATGCACCAAGATACTGTTTATATAGACCGAACCATTATACAGCGCATTGAGCTAGAAAAAGGTAGAACAATAATAATGGTGTATAAAGATTCAAGATTCTTTAATTGTCATTTCCTGTACAGGAGTGCAAGGAAGTCAAAATAATTGTTACTCCAGATCTGATGCAGCATAAAGTAATACAAAAGATAAAGAACACAATAATAATAATAAAACATACACTAAATACATAAGCTAGACTAAATACGTAAACATAGACTAAATACCCTCAATGCACAGAGCCTGGACTGACACCTTGCCCCACTGTCCTGCTTATTATTTATTGTAATGCTGCACTGTTTTTGTGCACATTATGCAGTCCTGAGTAGGTCTGTAGTCTAGTGCAGCTTTCTCTGTGTTGTTTTTTTACGTAGTTCAGTCTAGTTTTTGTACTGTGTCATGTAACACCATGGTCCTGAAAAACGTTGTCTCATTTTTACTATGCACTGTACCAGCAGTTATAGTCGAACTGACAATAAAAAGTGACTTGACTTGACTTGACTTGACTTGAAATTGATTGTACATCCATAAAGTGAGTCTAGGCTGAGCATAAGGTGACTGACTGGAAATAATAAGTGGTGGTGGACTTAGTTGGTAGATGTGTTGATCAGCCTTGAAAAGTAACTGATTTTGAGACTGATGGTTTTGGTGAGGATGCTATGTAGCCTCCTCCCTGATGGGAATGAGACAAACAGTTCATGAGTAGGGTGTATATGACCCCTCATTATGTTAGTAGCCATTTTCCACTACAAAAAAAGTGCAATGTAGGTAAACGATAAAGTGAAATATCAGAACAATCATAGAGGTTGCCAAACCTACTGAGTTCTTCCAGTGCTTTAAATACCCTTGTTACAAAATCATTAACCTAGGCCTCTGGGTAATCAGTCAAAGAAAGTTACAGTCAAAGAAAGTTATCTACAGTTTTGGAGAGAATAGAATGTAAACTGTTCACTTAAGTTAATATGTTAACTCTGCCACTGACGAAAATGTAAGAATAATAACAAAAAGACATTGGAAGGTTTAGATATTAATGTAGTGAAAAAGAGAACTTTTTTGAATTTTCTTCTATTGCATCAATTTATGAATTTGCAGCTGAGGATAAGGTGAGTCACCAGCATTAGAGTCTGATCAGGAGTGAGACATAGGAGCAGGATTAGGCCATTCAGCCCATCAAATCTGCTCCACCACTCCATCATGGTAGATTTAATATTCACCTCATCACCAGTCTCCAGCCTTCTCCCCTTACCCTTTTATATCCTGACTAATCAAGAACCTGTCAGCTTCTGCTTTGAATATACCCAGTGACTTAGCCTCTGTAACTGCCTGTGACAATAAATTGCACAGATTTACTACTGTCTAGCTCAAGAAATCCCTCCTCATCTGTGTTCTAAATGGGCATCCCTCTATTCTGAGACTGTGCCCTCTGGTCTGAAACTCACCCACTACAGGAAACTGTCATTGTCCGGTCCGAAGTCTGCATTCCGGTTCAGAGTCCGGTCCGCAGACTCCGGACTCCGAGTCCTCCGGTTGTTTCGGTTGGACTTAATCATAAGCACCTGATGCTCATCTTGGGGTTGGGAATATAAGTGGCCCTGGGATTGAGTGTGGTGGGGGTTGTGTTGTCAAGCTTCCCTGGGAGCAAATGGCTGGTGGAAGGCTAGAATGGCCACTTGCCATCTTTAGGCTGTGTTGGAGAGCCATTGCTTCTTGAAGCCTTGCTGGTAGTAGTTGGAGCTGTCATTGTGGTATGGATTCAGCTGTTTCCTGGGCCAGCTGGGTGGCTGTCAGCCACTCTGAGCTAGGTAGGGATCTAGTTGTTTCTGTAGCCAGCCAAGGCTGCTGGCTGTAACTGTGACTTGGAGCAACTCCAATGCAGAGATGGATATGTCTGTTCTTCAGTGTTTGTCTCTTCATGTCCTTGCCCTGTGGGGTAAGTTGGGCTGTTCTGCTGTTGTCCTGTGGGGGGAATCTGTCTTTGTCTCTGTTGGGTAAGTCAGGCTGTTCTTCTGCTTTACCTGATGGATGGACCTGCCTCACCTTGGTGTGGAGTGAAAGTTGAGTCCTGGCTTGTTGAAGGATGAGTCCTGGCTCTATGTTGATGTACAGTTCCTAGTCTGCCTCCAAGCCCCAGCCTCAAGATCTGTCATGTCTTTGCCTGGTTTGGGTTCTGAGCCTGAGTCTAGACACAGGTTCTGGGTCCTTGTCCAGTCTTGGGCTCAGAGTCCACCCCAGACTCCTTGTTCCCAGTCCCTTGTCCTGGTCCTGCTTCCCTAGCCTAGTCTGTGACCTGTCCTGTCCTTTAGTTTTGTCCTGTCCTGTTCCTAGTACTTCAGTGTCTGTCCTGCATTTGGGCCCATTCCCAATTCCCCCACCTTATGACAAACATCCTCTCCACATTCATTCTATCTAAGCCTTTCAATATTCAATAGGTTTCAATGAGATTCCCCTCATTCTTCCAACCTCCAGAGAGTACAGGTTCAGAGACTTCAAATACTTGCTGTATGTTAAACCTCTAATTCCCAGAATCATTCCTGTGAACATTCTCTGGGCCCTCTCCAATGCCAGCACATCTTTTCCTAGATGCCAAAACAGCTGACAATACTCCAAGTGTGGTCTGACCAATACTTTGTAAAAGCCTCAGCATTATATCCTTGTTGTTATCCTCTAGCCCTCTTGAAATGAGTGCTAATATTGCATTGCCTTCCTTGCCTTACCACTGATGTAACCTGCAAGTTAACCTCCATGGAGCCCTGCACAAGAACTTCCAAGTCCCTTTGCACCTTTGAATATTGAATTTTCTCCCTCTTTAAAAATTAGTTCATGCCTTTATTCCTTTTACTGAAGTGCATGACCATATACTTCCCTACAAAATACTGTATTCCATAATCCACTTCTTGCCTTTTCTCTCAGCCTTCAGCAGATACCCTGCTTCCCAACTATGATTTTCTTTCAGCCATGACTCAGTGATACCCACAGTGTCATACCTGTCAATCTCGAACTACACTACAACATCATCTACCTTTTCCTGTATGCCGCATGGTTTCAAATATATTCAGACTTGTTTTCATCATCCTTTTCAATCTTGCCCCCATGTTGCACTTCTATCCCACTGACTGCAATTTTACCATACCATCTGCCTTTCCTTTCTCAGTCTCACTACACACTTCATCTACTTGTAAACCAACTGCCCCATTCTCAGCTCTATCACTCTGGATCCAATCCTCCTGCCAAATTAGTTTAAAACCTTCCCCAATCACTCAGTTAAAATGGACTGATTGTATATGGAAGACAGTGGATTAAATGAATGATGGCTGTTACATCAAACTTCAAGATTGTGTCATTTTTTGGCACACAAATGCAAAGGAGAGTAAAATAATTGTTACTCAGATCTGATGCAGCATTAAAAACACACTAAGTGTGAGGAACACAATAAATATTAATGTAAAAGCAATCCTTTGAAACCAAACATACAATTAACTATTATATACCTAGACTGATTTTATGTATGCAGAATGACACTGGGTGATGTGTATGTAGTGGGGAGGTATTAATCAGCCTGACAGTTTGAGACAAGTATCTGATTTTGTGTCTAATATGTGGACATCACATAGCCTCCCCCCTTCATGGCAGTGAAGCAAATAGTCCATGAGCAGGGTGGATGGGATCCTCTATGATATTGCTGCCCTTTATATGTGTCCTTGGTGGTGTGTAGGCTTGTGCTGCTGATGTGTTGGGCATTTTTAACCACCTGTTGTAGAGACCTCCTGTCAACCACAGTGCAGTTTCTGTACCACACGTTGGTGTTAGAAATCTGCAATATGCAGTTTCCATTTCTCAATCCTTTTTTTCAGAATCAAAACTTCCCATTTGGTTGGTGTAGCATTCAGATCATCAGGATTTTAAAAAAAAAAGATTTGATGCAACAAAATTTCTAATAGTTTGTGGGGAAGCTCTCCAGTCCTCTGATCTACTTGCACTCAGTAGCAGCCAGGCCTTTGTTGTATATACAGAGTTTCTGTCCTGTTCTCAGTAACTGCAAAAGCAATATATAGTTCTCACCTCAGTGCAGAAACTCACAGTTCATTGCTGCTGCTGTACAAATTTTTCCCTTTCCAGTTTTCTAAATATTTGAACTTGGCACAGCTGAATTCTTGAATATATTGTCCATACATGACCAAGTGCCCCATCAGTTTTTACACTGACTAAAAAAACTTCTGTTTACTTGGTGTATCATCACATCTCAAAGGAACATCAACAATCACATCGAGTAAAACAAACTTTATCACTGAAATGGACATGACAGCAACAGTGTCATAAAGTTCTTGTTATGCATAAGAATACATCCCCTCAACAGTTAAGTTAAACAATCATCAATGGGTAGAGTGTTATTATCAGTTGTTATGAAGGACAGAGCTCTGGGTGGAAGTGATGTGTTTATAATTCCTGGACAGCATGACATTTAGCAATTATAATTAAATTACATACTCATTACATTGAGTTGCCAGTAGGTTTTCTCTCACAATCCAAAATAAATATGTTGTAGTATTTTGACTTTGCTCATTGGGAAGCAGTTAATTGGTATGCAATTCCTTCCTCTGAGCTCTTGATATATTGATCCATTACTTCATTATTTCTCCTCCAATATGCAGTACAAACTGCCCCTAATTTTAACACTTACAGCCTGACATGAAGTCCTCATCTATCAGCCTTGCTACATTTCACTTCCCCACACCTTGCCCAACTACAATCCTAAGAAATTAGCTCAAAGTTTCAGCTGAACAACCCAGCCTGAGCCCAATGGACTCCTAACTATGGACTGTGAGAGCAACAACACCACCGCCTACTTCCATTCCACTTCCTCTTCCTTGTTGTAACACTGAGAAAGACAACTCATCTTTTTACTTCAAGTGCTTTTCGCAAACCTCTTGCTCTATCCACAATTTTTGAGCTTTTAATGTTCTTCCCCTTGGGTCTTGCTCAGCCTTGTCCTCTCCCCTTTGAGAGTTAAAGGTCTGTGCTTACATTGCATCTTTCATGGCCCCAGAACTATGCAGCTTGTAAAAGAATGCTTAAACCTTAAACTCCTAATGTACAGGTAATGCAGGGACCAATAATGTAATGCAACTTCTCTAAACATGCATGTCTCCATAAGCAGATAATTTTATGTGTTCTTGATCAGAGGGATAGAGATTGATAAATATCAAACATTTTAAGAACAGCAGAATATAGGCAGGAGAGGCAACTAATGGCTTCACATTTACCTCAGTACCACATTTCTACACTAACCTGATATGTCTTGATTCCTTAGCTAAAGATTTATCACTCTTGAATGCACTCAGCAGCAAAACCTCCCACAGCCCTCTCAGATGGAGAATACTAAAGGTTTACTATCCACTGTGTGGAGAATTTTCTTCCCATTGTTGCCCTACAAATGGCTGACCTCATATGTTGAGAAAATGATTTTGGGCAGCTCAGCCAGAGGAAACACTAACACCATATCTGCTCTGTCATAATCGAGTAAGAATGGTGTACTGGCCTGATCTGCTTTTTTCCCCTCTAAAAGTGAGAATCATGGGCAGCCAAGAGAGTAGATTAGAATCTTCACTATAAGGTGATATGTGGTGTTTTGCAACATAAAGAGAATGATGCAAAGGACAATGGTATTATTTTATATTTTATGCCTCCTGGCTGTAAATTCTTTATTCTAGAATGGGGACTATTATGCCGGCCTGAACAACAGATGAATTCCAGTTTTACATCCTGGAATTTTACTACCAAGACTGAGAGATGAATTATATCATACCCTTTGGATGACACATTTCACATCAAAACAGTTGTAAATTCAGACTAAGTGGAAATTTACAGCTACACCATAAACAAGTAGTCATAAGAAACAAGTTACATGATAGGCCAGGGATCTGCAATGAACCATATCCCTTATAAGAATAGGGACAAACTGAACTCAGTGTGTTTTTGTAGGCTTATTATCTCATGGGACTGATGAAGTAGTATCAGTTTCAATGAACTTTCAGTACCCTTTTTGTGTACTTGCTCCAAGATGAGCATGAACTCAGCATTAAGTTGGTCATAGCATAATATTAATTTAATTAATATAGCTTTTAAATGCCTTGTCCTTTTAAGCATGTTCTTGTGGGTTAAGGATGTGTTCCTCCCTTCAGCGTGTCCCACTTCCTTTTGATGAACCTTGCCTTCTACACAGATGTTGGAATTTTTGAAACAATCTTTCTCCATAAACTTGCGGATATAATCTCTACATGAGCCCAGGGATCATTTGCAGCTTTCTGTGATATCTAACAGTAATTAATTGTGCAATATGTCATCAGAAATCTATTTTGATTGTCTGTTGCAAATAATTTCCAACTGTCACAATTTTTCAATTTCAATATGGTTTATATTTTTGGAGTGCATGTGATAAACATCATTTGAGAAACTATTTGTTTGAATCAGCAACTCCTAGAATTTAGAAACCCCCATCTCTTAATTCCTGGATATGGGTAGTACTGAATTTATATATTAATTAAATAAATAAAACCAATGATTCATGCATTTCTGCACTTGCTTTCAGCACTGTTCTAATATAGTGTTGTATAAACAGCTTGGAATATATACTCAAAGGCCACTTCATTAAATACACCTCTACTCCTGTTCGTTAATACGAATATCTAAGCAACTAATCACATGGCAAAAACTCAATACAAAAAAAAAGCATGCCGACATTTTCAAGTGGTTTAGTTGTTGTTCAGACCAAACATCAGAATGGGCAGGGAATGTGATCTAAATAACTCTGACCATGGAATGATTGTTAGTGCCTGACACAGTGGTTTGAGTATCTCAGAAACTGATGACCTCCTGGGATTTTCATCCACAGCAGCCACTAGAGTTTATAGAGAATTAGGTTAAAAAACAAGAAAAAAGCATCCTGAAAGCAGCAGTTCTGTGGGCAAAATCACCTTGTTAATGAGAGAGGTCAGAGGAGAATGGCCAGACTGGTTCATGCTGACAGGAAGGCAGCAGTAACTCAAATAGCCATGTGTTACAGTAGTGGTGTGCAGAAGAGCATCTCTGAGTGCACAGCACCTTGAACCTTGAAATGGATGCACTACATCAGTAGAAGACCATGAACATACACTTAATGGCCACTTTATTAGGTACAACTGTACCTAATAATGTGGCCACAGAGTGTACATGCAGTGGGGTTTATTGAGGAAGATGCAAGTCAAGAAAGCATACTTGAAAAGATGTGGCACTTGAATGCTTTATTAATTAAATTAATAGCAGTTCTGAATAATAACAAAAGTTTTATCTGTCTAAAAATCATTTAATGTTTTCTCTTGTAAGGAAAATATTGCTTCAGTTGGTTTAGACAGCAAAGGAAGTATTTAGCCAGTAATGGATCCAGTAGGTACCTAATTTTTATGAATACAGTTTCACCTCAAAGTCAACAGAAATAATGAGAAAAGACAAAGAAATTAATCTGGCTCAAAATATAGTTGGACTGTAGAAATTAGTGCAGATGATTTTCGTATGTGTTAACTAAAATGCAAAGCAGATGCATAAGTATTTACCGCCACTAGCGCATTGCTGTCTCTAAGGACATTTTCACTACAGATTAAACATTTTAGGAAAGATAAACATTGACAAATAAACCCACCAGGAAATGCAGCAACTGTGTCCATGTCAATTATTTCTGTTGTTTCAGCTCTTTCTGACCTTGGAGTAATGCAAACGATCCATACAGGCTAACTGAAGGTGAGAATTGGAGAGGTTTTCGTTTTTCCCTTAGGTTAGGCCTTGCCTAGCAACACTTTTAAAATTAGCAATGCTCATAGTTCTGGTCTGTTTCCATTATGTGAACCTTGAATTTATTTGATTTCACAGACTTATGATCAAAGGGAACTTAGCTGGAGGATTATATTTTTTCATAAAGCATTATTTTCCACTACCTTTCTTTCTTGTTACTGGTGTGCTTGTTAACCCCAATGGCACTCTAGTTCTGGTGAGTGAATTTGTACTTATGGCACAAGTCCAGCATTTTTTTTTTGACATTTATATCGAAATGTTGACAGCAAACTCAATTTCTTAGGGCCCTAAGGCAGAATGTGACAAATCATTGATATATTTTACAGAAATTTCTGGCCGCTTCCATTATTTTTCCATTGAACCAGCATTCAATGTTTTTCTTCACATAGGTCTTCAGCACCATAACACACATCAAGATTCAAGAACATTTATTATGAAAGAGTGTATGAATTATACAACCTTGAGATTTGCTTGCTCACAGGTAGCCACAAGGAAAGAAATTCAAAATAACCCAACTAAAGAAAAAAAAGAATAAAAATACAAATAAAAGACTCACACTCGATGCGTAAAAGAAAGAAAAAATTCCAGTCATACAAACAATTGAAGCAAACAACAGCATTCTGAACCAAAACGAGACCTCAAATCTGAGCCCCAGAGCAGCCCGGAGTAGGCCCAAAGCCTCACTCATCAGTTCATCATATTAGCAGGCATGGAACACAACAGACGGGGCAGTCTACATAGCCTCAGCGTCATGGAGATGACTAACGCATTGAACAAGTGAAATCAGCTCCCATCACGACCGACACCCTATCTTCTTAGTCCATCTTGTGCACGAGACACAAAAGATTTAACTGATGCTGAAAATCTTAAGTAACACACACAAAATGCTAGAGCTCATCTACCCCCAGCTTCGATGAAATTGGCCATGACTTTGAAATATTCCCATCATAATACCTTCACTCCTCATGTCATATTAAGAATTTAGTCTATCTCATAAACTGGACCTTAATTACATCTAAGCTGAGCATTTCACCTTCATTACCACCTCCTTGTTTTAGAGTCATAGAGCGTCATAGAAAAGTATAGTACAGTATCAGGCCTTTCAGTCGATTTAATATCTGCTGAGTCAGTTAAACTGCCTACTCCTTCAGCTTGCTCTCGGACATACCCTTCCATAGTAGAAATAGGAGGTTATTTCAGATGAATACGTGGCTTGAAAAATGGTGCAAGGGGCAGGGATTCAAATTTCTGGGGCATTGGAACCAGTTCTAGGGGAGGTGGGACCGGTATAAACAGGACGGTCTGCACCTGGGCTGGACTGGAACCAGTGTCCTAGGGCAGGGGTCGGCAACCCGCGGCTCCGGAGCCGCATGCGCTCTTTCATCTCTGTGCTGCGGCTCCCCGTGGTTTGTTGGTTTTTGAAATGTAATTCGAAATTTGAAGATTATGGTGATCTTGTACAATCTAAAAACGTTGTGGAGACCCCATTTCCTGGCACATCCGAACCGGCTCACAATTAGCCACCGTTCCGGCTAAGGGAGATAGCCTACGGGGGTTTGTGAGTACGTGTCTTTTGGAGCATCCGCGCCCACGGGAGGTTGAGGGAGGCTTTAAAGCAAGGCTGTTTAGTTCGAATAAAGTTACCTTTGACTGCAGTGTCTTTATTTTAGCGCTGCGTGTAGCACACTGCTACAACGTGTTTTTTATCGCTAATAATATACATCACCACTGCCAATGCCTGACACCCGTCAGTGCGCGCTTTCTTTTAATTCTTCAATCCAAGGTAGGCTAACTATGGAGTAACCTTCAACCCAACGTCCTTTTTTCGGAGCTCAAAATGTTTTTGTTGCATGCAGAAATGTAATTTCGTTTTCTCTGCAGGAGTTCATCAATTTCATAAATGCAACACATTATAGTTTGTTTATACATAGCATAAAGGCAAAAAAAAACATTGTATGCAGTGTTATTTCATTTTAAATGTCAAACGGGTTTTGTGGCTCCCAGTGTTTTCTTTTCTGTGGGAAATGGGTCCATATTGGCTCTTTCAGTGGTAAACGTTGCCGACCCCTGTCCTAGGGGGAGCGTTTGCTACCGTTGTTCAGGAGGATTTAAACTAATGTGGCAGGGGGATGGGAACAAGTGCAGAGAGACAGAGGGGTGTAAAATGAGGGTAGAAGCAAAAAGTAGTATGGTGAAAAGTAAAAGTGGCAGGCAGGCAAATCCAGGGCAAAAAGCAAAAAGAGCCACTTTTTAACATAATTGTATAAGGGCTAAGAGTGTTGTAAAAACAAGCCTGAAGGCTTTGTGTGTCAATGCGAGGAGCATTCGTAACGAGGTGGATGAATTGAATGTGCAGATAGTTATTAATGAATATGATACAGTTGGGATCACAGAGACATGGCTCCAGGGTGACCAAGGATGGGAGCTCAACATCCAGGGATATTCAATATTCAGGAGGGATAGACAGGAAAGAAAAGGAGGTGGGGTAGCATTGCTGGTTAGAGAGGAGATTAATGCAATAGAAAGGAAGGATATTAGCCTGGAGGATGTGGAATCGATATGGGTAGAACTGCATAACACTAAGGGGCAGAAAACGCTGGTGGGAGTTGTGTACAGGCCACCTAACAGTAGTAGTGAGGTTGGGGATGACATTAAACAGGAAATTAGAAATGCGTGCAAAAAAGGTACAGTAGTTATAATGGGTGACTTCAATCTACATATAGATTGAATGAACCAAATTGGTAAAGGTGCTGAGGAAGAGGATTTCTTGGAATGTATGTGGGATGGTTTTCTGACTCAACATGTCGAGGAACCAACTAGAGAGCAGGCCATTCTAGACTGGGTATTGAGCAATGAGGAAGGGTTATTTAGCAATCTTGTCATGCGAGGCCCCTTGGGTAAGAGTGACCATAAAATGGTGGAATTCTTCATTAAGATGAAGAGTGACATAGTTAATTCAGAAACAAAGGTTCTGAACTTAAAGAAGGGTAACTTTGAAGGTATGAGATGTGAATTAGTTAAGATAGACTGGCAAATGATACTTAAAGGGTTGACGGTGGATATGCAATGGCAAGCATTTAAAGATCGCATGGATGAACTACAACAATTGTTCATCCCAGTTTGGCAAAAGAATAAACCAGGGAAGGTAGTGCACCTGTGGCTGACAAGGGAAATTAGGGATAGTATCAAGTCCAAAGAAGAAACATATAAATTAGCAAAAAAAAGCGGCACGCCTGAGGACTGGGAGAAACTCAGAGACCAGCAGAGGAGGACAAAGGGCTTAATTAGGAAAGGGAAAAAAGATTATGAGACAAAGCTGGCAGGGAACATAAAAACTGACTGTAAAAGCTTTTATTGATACGTGAAAAGAAAAAGATTGGTCGAGACAAATGTAGGTCCTTTACAGTCAGAAACAGGTGCATTGATCATAGGGAACAAAGGCATGGCAGACCAATTGAATAACTACTTTGGTTCTGTCTTCACTAAGGAGGAAATAACTAATCTTCCGGAAATAGTAAGGGACCGAGGGTCTAGTGAGATGGAGGAACTGAGGGAAATACATGTTAGTAGGGAAGTGGTGTTAGGTAAATTGAAGGGATTAAAGGCAGATAAATCCCCAGGGCCAGAAGGTCTGCATCCCAGAGTGCTTAAGGAAGTAGCCCAAGAAATAATGGATGCATTAGTGACAATTTTTCAAAACTCCTTAGATTCTGGATTAGTTCCTGAGGATTGGAGGGTGGCTAATGTAACCCCACTTTTTAAAAAAGGACGGAGAGAGAAACCGGGGAATTATAGACCGGTTAGTCTGACATCGGTGGTGGGGAAAATGCTAGAGTCGGTTATCAAAGATGTGATAACAGCACATTTGGAAAGAGGTGAAATCATCGGACAAAGTCAGCATGGATTTGTGAAAGGAAAATCATGTCTGACAAATCTTATAGAATTTTTTGAAGATTTGACTAGTAGAGTAGATAGGGGAGAGCCAGTGGATGTGGTATATTTAGATTTTCAAAAGGCTTTTGACAATGTCTCACACAGGAGATTAGTGTGCAAACTTAAAGCACATGGTATTGATGTGGATAGAGAACTGGTTGGCAGACAGGAAGCAAAGAGTGGGAGTAAACGGGACCTTTTCAGAATGGCAGGCAGTGACTAGTGGGGTACCACAAGGCTCAGTGCTGGGACCCCAGTTGTTTACAATATATATTAATGATTTAGACAAGGGAATTAAATGCGACATCTCCAAGTTTGTGGATGACATGATGCTGGGCAGTGGTGTTAGCTGTGAGGAGGATGCTAAGACGATGCAGCGTGACTTGGATAGGCTAGGTGAGTGGGCAAATTCATGGCAGATGCAATTTAATGTGGATAAATGTAAGGTTATCCACTTCGGTTGCAAGAACAGGAAAACAAATTATTATCTGAATGGTGGCCGATTAGGAAAAGGGGAGGTGCAACGAGACCTGGGTGTCATTGTACACCAGTCATTGAAGGTGGGCATGCAGGTACAGCAGGCAGTGAAAAAGGCAAATGGTATGTTGGCATTCATAGCAAGAGGATTTGAGTAAAGGAGCAGGGAGGTTCGACTGCAGTTGCACAAGGCCTTGGTGAGGCCGCACCTAGAGTATTGTGTGCAGTTTTGGTCCCCTAATCTGAGGAAAGACATTCTTGCCATAGAAGGAGTACAAAGAAGGTTCACCAGATTGATTCCTGGGATGGCAAGACTTTCATATGAAGAAAGACTGGATCCACTAGGCTTTTATTCACTGGAATTTAGAAGATTGAGGGGGGATCTTATTGAAACGTATAAAATTCTAAAGGGATTGGACAGGCTAGATGCAGGAAGATTGTTTCTGATGTTGGGGAAGTCCAGAACGAGGGGTCACAGTTTAAGGATAAAGGGGAAGCCTTTTAGAACCGAGATGAGGAAAAACTTCTTTGCACAGAGAGTGGTGAATCTGTGGAATTCTCTGCCACAGGAAACTGTTGAGGCCGGTTCATTGGCTGTACTTAAGAGGAAGTTAGATATGACCCTTGTGGCTAAAGGGATCAGGGGGTATGGAGAGAAAACAGGTACAGGGTTTTGAGTTGGATGATCAGCCATGATCATACTGAATGGTGGTGCAAGCTCAAAGGGCCGAATGGCCTACTCCTGCACCTATTTTCTGTTTTCTATGTTTCTATACCCCTACCATTCATATATCTATCTAAACTTCTCTCAAATGCTGAAACCAAGCTTGCATGCACCACTTGCACTGCCAACTCATTGCACACTCTGACAACTCTCTGTGCAGAAGTTTCTCTTGACATTCCTCTTAAACTTTTCACCTTTAACATATGACCTCTATTTGTGGTCCCTCACAACCTCAGTGGAAAAGCCCGCTTGCATTTATCTTATCTATACCCCTCATAATTCTGTATATCTCTATCAAATCACCCCTCAATTTTCTAATATCAAAGGAATGCTTTCCTTATAACTCAGGTCTTCCAGTCTCAGCAACATCCTTGTAAATTTTCTCCACACTATTTCAAACCTATTTACACCTTTCCTATAGGTAGATGACCAAAACTACACACAATACTCCAAATTAGGCTTCACCAATGCCTTATACAACTTCAGCATCTCCCATCTCCCGTACTTGATACTTTGATTTATGAAGGCCAATGTGCCAAAAGATTTCTTTATGACCCAATCTACCTGTACACCACTTACAATGAATTACAGATCTGTATTCCCAGATCCCTTAGTTCGACAACACTCCTCAGTGCCCTACTGTATTATTCCTACCCTGGTTGGTGCTTCTGAAGTGCAGCACCTTGCACTTGTCTGCATCAAATTTCATCTGCCATTTTTCAGCCCATTTTTCCAGCTGGTCCAAATCCTACTGGAAGCTCTGATAGTCTTCCTCACTATCCACTACCGCCCCAACTTTAGTATCATTCACAAATTTGCTGATCCAGTTAACCACATTATCATCCAGATCATTGATACTGATGAGAAACCACACGGCACTCTATCAGGCACAGGTCTCCAGTTAGAGAGGCAATCATCTACTAATTCTCTCTCACTCCTCTCACAAAGCCAATGTCAAATCCAATTTACTACCTCATCTAGAATGCCAAGAGACTGAACATCCTTGACCATCCTCCCATGCGGGACCTTGTCAAATGCCTTGTTAAAGTCCATGTAGACATCATCCACTGCCTTGCCTTCATCAGATTTCCTGGTAACTTCCTCAAAACACTCTATAAGATCAGTTAGACACCACCTACCATGTACATATCTATGTTGACTATCCCTAATCAGGCTACACTTATTCAAATACTCATATATCCTGTCCCTTAGATACCTTCTGATAACTTCCCCACTTCTGAGGTCAGGCTCACTGGCCCATAATTTCCTGGTTTATTTTTAGAGCCTTTCTTAAACAGTGGAGTAACTTAGCTATCCTCCAATCCTCCAGCACCTCACCTGTTGCTAAGGATGATTTAAGTATCTCTGCTAGGGCCCTGCAATTTCTACACCTATTCTGAAGGAACTTGTCAGGCCCCAGGGGTTTGCCTCAAGACAGCAAACAACTCCTTCTCTGTAATCTCTAGATGATCCATGACCTTGCTGCTCCTTTACCGCACTTCTATCAACTTCCTGTCCATCTCTGGAGTAAATACAGATGCAAAAAATTAAGAGCGTTTGATGGCTCTGGGCCTGTATTCACTAGAATTCAAAAGAATGAGTGGTGACCTCATTGAAACCTATCAAATGTTGAAAAGCCTTGATAGAGTGGATGTGGAGGGGATGTGTCCTATTGTGGGAGAGTCTATGACCAGAGGACACAGCATTGGAATAGAGGAATGACTTTTTAGAATGGAGAAGAGGTGGAATTTCTTTAGCCAGAGAATGGTGAATCTGTGAAATTCTTTGCCACAGGCAGCTGTGGAGGCCAAGTATTTATGTATATTTAAGGCAGAGGTTGATAGGTTCTTGATTAGTTATAGCATGGAGGGATATGGGAAGGAAGCAGGAGATTGGGGCTGGGGATTGGATCAGCATTGATGAAATGGGCGGAGCAGACTCGATGGGTCAAATGGTCTAGTTCTGCTCCTGTATTTTAAGATTTCCCCCATCTCTTTTTCAGTCCACACATGGATTATCATTCCAGTTTTCCAGAGAACCAATGCTGTCCCTTGCTCTTAATTTATCTGTAGGATTCTTCTTCACCTTTTCTGCTAGGGCAACCTCATGACTAGTTTTACCTCTTCTGATTTCTTTCTTAAGTGTTCACTTGTGTTTCTTATCATGATCATATATTATAAGCACCTTATTTGTCCTTATCTAACTATACCTGCTATGCACCTCCTTTTTTTCTTAACAAGGGCCTCGATTTCTCTTGAAAGCCATTCTGACAGCCACATACAAGCTTTGTACATAAGCCTTCCACTTAACAGGTACACTTTGATCAGAAAACAGCCTGTCCCAATCCGCACTTGCTTGTTCTTCTCCGCTACCATCAAAATTGGCCTTTCTCCAATTTAGAATCTCAACCCAAAGACTTTACCGTCAAACTGGCAGATAAGGGAGTTGCTGTAGTAGTCCAGTGTGCTGTCCTCTACCTTACTGAGGCCCAGCGCCAACTCTCAGACACCTCCTCTTACTTACCCCTTGAACGGGACCCCACTAAGGCCATTGTCTCCCACACAATCACCAAACTTATTGACTCTGGGGATCTCCCAGCAACCTCATAGTTCACGTACACTATACCACCCATTTCTACCTACTTGTCCAGGAACACCCATTGTTTCAGCTTGTTCCTGCCCCACTGAACTCATATTGGCTTACCTCGACTCTGTTTTAATCCCCGCACCCCCCCCCAAGTTCATTCAGTTCCTACCTACATCCGTGACAACTCCCACATTCTGGATCTTTTTGTGGATTTCAGGTTCCCTGGCCTCCATCATCTTATTTTCACTATGGATGTCCCTGTATACCTCCATCCCCCACCAGGAAGGCTTCACAGCTCTCCATTTTTTTCTGGATACCAGACCCAACCTGTTCCCCTTCACTATCACTCTCATCCCCCTAGCAGAACTTGTCCTCACTCTTAATGATTTCTCCTTTCGCTCCTCTCACTTCTTTCAAACAAACACGGCAAACACGGGCACCCACTTGAGACTCAGCAATGCCTGCCTGTTTGTTGGCTATGTGGAACAGTCTGCATTTGAAGCCTACACTGGTGATTGTCCCATATTTTTCCTATGCTACATTGATGACAGCATTGGTGCTGCTTCCTACAGCTGTGCTGAACTCATCAACTTCATCAACTTTGCCTCCAATTTACCTGGTCCATTTCTGATACCTCCCTCCCCTTTCTTGATCTCATTGTCTCTATCTCCAGAGACAGCTTATCTACGGATGTCCATTATAAACCCAAGGACTCTCACAGCTACCTGGACCACATCTCATCCCATCCTACTACTTGTAAAAATTCCTTCCCCTTTTCGCGATTCCTCTGTCTCCACCGCATCTGCTCTCAGGATGAAGCTTTTCATTCTAGAATGAAGGAGATATCCTCCTCCTTCAAAGAAGGGGGCTTTTCTTCTTCCACCATAAACGTTGCTTTCAACCGCATCCCTTTCATTTTATGCATACCTGCCCTCACCCCATCCTTCCACCACCCCACCAGGGATGGGGTTCCTCTTGGCCTCATCAACCAGCCCACCAGCTTCCACATCCAGCACTTAATTCTACAAAACTTCTGCCGCCTCCAACAGGATCCCACCACCAAGCATGTTTTAACCTTTCTCCATTTTCTGCTTTCCACAGGGATTGCTCGCTACATGACTCCCTTGTCCTTTCATCCCTCTCCTCCAATCTCCCTCCTAGCACTTAACCTTGCAAGTGGAACAAGTGCTACACCTGCCCCTACACCTCCTCCCTCACTACCATTCTAAACAGTCCTTCCAGGTGAGGTGACACTTCACCAGTGAGTCGGTTGGGGTGATTTACAGTTCGGTGCTCCCAGTGCAGCCTCTTGTATATTGGTGAGCCCCGATGTAGACTGGGAGATTGCTTCGCCAAGCACGTACTCTCTGTCTGCCAGAACAAGTGGGATCTCCCAGTGGCCACTCATTTTAATTCCACTTCCCGTTCCCATTCCAATATGTCCATCCACGGTCTCCTCCACTATCGTGGTGAGGCCGCACTTAGGTTGGAGGAAGAACACCTTATATTCCGTCTGGTTAGCCTCCAACCTGATGGCATGAACATTGATTTCTCAAACTTCCGGTAATACACCACCCATTTCTCATCCCTTTTCCCTCTCTCACTTCATCTAACCAATCAACTTCCCAGCTTCTTACTTCATCCATCCCCCTCCAGGTTTCACCTATCACCTGGTGTTTCTCTCTCCCCTCCCCACCACCTTTCAACTCTATTCCTCAGCTTTTTTTCTCTAGTCCTGCCAAAGGGTTTCGGCCCAAAATGTTGACTGTATTTTTTTTCTTTCCATAGATGCTGTCTGGCCTGCTGAGTTCCTCCTGCATTTTGTGTGTTCCACAGACCAGACATTTCCATATTTTCTTTGAGACTAATAGCTTTAGGATCACTAGGTGCAAAGTGTTCGCCTACTCAGACTTTTGTCATCTGCCCTGTCTCATTCCCTAGTAACAGGTCAAGAATCACACACTCTCTCATTGGGACTTTTCCGTACAGATTAAAGAAACTTTCCTGAATACATTTGATGAACTCTGTCCCATTTAGTCATTTTACAGTATAGGATTCCTAGTCAATATGTGGAAAATTAACATCACCCACTATAACAGCCTTATGTTTCTTGCAACAGTCTGTGATCCATGTATAAATTTGTTCCTCTAAATCCCGTGGACTGACCCACGGCTGTACCTGTTGTTGAAGGGGTTGGCCACAGGGTACTCTGCATTGGCTGTTCACCCCCTTTCCTATTTCACATGTAGGCCAATCTCCTGTGTTCTGCACTCTATGTGTCCTATCTATCACACCCTCAGCCTCCCAGATGATCCAGAATTCATCCAATTCCAGTTCCAACACTTTAATGTGGAGTTTTATAAGCTGCAGCTGGATGCACTTCTTGCAGGTGAACTTGTCAGGGGCACTCAAGATCTACCTGCCTTCCCACATCCCACAAGAGGAGCATTCCAGTACCTTGCCCGGAAGCCCTACTGTTCTAACTGTGTATATATAAAGAAGGAGAACAATAAATAAATTGGGGAGAGAAATCCACCTACAGCTTTTTTGCCTTCTCTCACTCAAGCCTCTCCTTGCTGAAGATTCAAAGAGCTGAAGCCTTAAAATCCCCACTCGAGCACCATCTACTCCAACAAGGACCACTGCATTGTTGGGTACTCTACATGGCCCTGCCTTATTTTAATTTGTTCTTGCCAATCAATCCCAATTGCTGATTGCCCACTTCTCACACCACCAAACTGCTGCAAATTGATGTCATATGTAATCAATCGGCAAACCTAAGTGAGCTACATCTTCTCACCCTTTGGACTGACTGCTATACTCAATCAGTAAATCTGAGTGACTCTACTGATTGACTGCTGATCAAAACACTAATCTGCTGTGAATTGATGCCTGATGCACTCAATCAGTAAACCTGAGTGAGCTATGCCATTTCGTGCTTCGGATCTCCAATTGACCACTGATCAGGACACCAAACTGCCTTACGTACTCATTTGGTGAATCTGAGTGAGCCACTTGCTTTCACACTTCCGATCACTGATCGGCTGTTGCTCAAACGAATGCCTTTCGAGGTCTTTTGAACCATTGCTCATTTATGGCTCTCTATCACTCACTAGCACACCTTTAAAAGTTTGCATGCAAATGTCTATACAGTAGCTGTATTTTTATATATATGTGTATATTGCATGTGTGTGTGGGTGTGTATATATGTATATATATATATACACATACATACGCACAAGCCACTGTATATACTGTCTTGTAACACAATTCAGCCCACAACCCGTTGTTTACCAGTGATGTTAATCAATTTTACTGAGATTTCTGAATTACACGCTCCTTTTTCACAGTACAGCCCAAAAAACAGGAAAAATTGTAAAATATGAAAAATTAACCACTCAAAAAATCTGAAACCTCAGCAGTTTAAAAGTATTCATCCCCCTTTGTTCAGTACTTAATTGAACCACCTCTCACGGCTGTTACAGCCTGTAGTCATTTTGGATAAGTCTCTATTGGCTTTGCACAATGTGATGGAACAAGATTTGTTCATTCCTGAGGCAATGTGGCTGTAGTTTCATATTTTTTCCGCTTTGTCACGGTGGATTGCATTGAGGTCCAAGGTATGTTCAATGCCTTTGAGATTGTCTCGTACCCTTCCCCTGATTTCTATTATCATTTCCCTGACATGTCTTGATGCTCTTTTGTTTTCATTTTGGTTTGGTCTGTTGAGAATCTACCATACTGCTGGACCTTGCAGAGAGAGGTGGTATTTATTCAGGTGATCCTACAATTTTCTACATCAAACAATTGGGTGAATCGGTAAGGTAATATACAGTACTGTACCTGAGGAAAATATTAGCGTAGTAACTACAAGGGGGTGAATTTTGGTTTTTGATTTTTTAGTAAATTAATGACAGGTTTTGGAACTTTTCATTTGATTTAATATGATGCACAATGTTTTGCAAATTAGCACAAAAGTATCCTTCATTATATATAAAATTTAGGAAATGAGACAGTAAAATGCGGCTGAATATAGATGACTAGAATGCAATACATGACATATTTCAGTTGAGATACATTCTATATTGAGTTGGAGTTTATAGCTAAATAGGGGGGAGTGTAGTGTATTTAATATTTCAATAATATTATTAATATATTGTTTGATTATGCATTCTTTATTTGGTTACATATTCATTATGGGATATATGTAAAAAGCTACATGAATGGTGTTCATCATTACACCATCATGTTTAATCCTTCAGTTTAAGATGGCTCTGATGAAGCCCAGTTTCTACTTAACTGATGGCAAACAAAACAAAGAATATATCTAAATGTTTTATTATTAACATTTTTTCTTGTAAAATTTATATTTAATAATCACTGCAAACAATGAAGAGGCTGGGTCGAGGGTCAAAGAGTTAGTGGAGCGGAGGAAAGTCAGAGCAGAGGAGGGGCAGATTTGAAGCTTATCCCCCTAAACTGAGAGCAAGATTTGATTAATCTAAATGCCAGTCTGATTTGCAAAGTTTGGTTATGAGCCGAAAAGTGGTAGCAGGGTAGCCCAGAGTGTATCAATGCAATGGGCCTAGGTCCTAGCGCTAGTCCTAGTACGAAGAACAACCCGATCTTTGACAATTTAAACGCTGGGAGGAATGGATTGACAAGAGGCAAGGGTCGGCCTGGTTCTGCTCCCTGCTCTGTGATGTTTACTCAGCTCTGCGCTGAACTGAGGCTGTGGCCTGATCTGGATTCCGTGTCTGAGGGCTCCACAATATTTATTCAGCTCTGCATTGAACTGAAGCTGAAGCTATGATCTGTTCCAGCTGCTCTTGGCTTCATGTCTATGGACCCACATTGTTTTGAATGCTATTTGCTTACTTTTATTGTTTGCACGGTTTGTTTTGTTTTTCTTTCTCTCCGCTCTTTAGGAGTTTAATGGTCTTCTTTTTCTCAGGGTTCTTTTTGAGTTTCTTTGTTTTGTGGCTGCCTGTCAGGAGATGAAAATCAAGGTTGTATAATGTATATAAACTATGGTAATAAATGTATTTTGTACATTGAGCCACATTTATACGTGAGTGTCTCGCTAAAAGAAAACTATGGAGACAAGTTATCCCTGTTCTTGTTTCGATAATTTTCTGGAGTTACAAAACATAACAGTAAGGAAAGCAAATATAATATTCAGATTCAATTTGAGAGGGCTAAAGTATAAAAGCAAAGGTATAATGCTAAGGCTTTGTTAGATACTGGTCAGACTACACGGAGCATTGTGGGTAGTTTTGGGCCCCATATCCAAAAAGGATGTGCTGGCATTGGCAAGGTTCCAGAGGAGGTTCACGAGAATGATTCCAGGAATGAAAGTGTCTGTGTACGAGGAGGGCTTGATAGCTCTGTGCCTGTAATTGCTGGAGTTCTGAAAAATGAAAGGCATCTTGAAAGGCCTAGATCAGGGGTCGGCAACGTTTACCACTGAAAGAGCCAATATGGACCCATTTCCCACAGGAAAGAAAACACTGGGAGCCACAAAACCCGTTTGACATTTAAAATGAAATAACACTGCATACAACATTTTTTATTTGCCTTTATGTTATGTATAAACAAACTATAATGTGTTGCATTTATGAAATTGATGAACTCCTGCAGAGAAAACGAAAGTACATTTCTGCATGCAACAAAAACATTTTGAACTCCGAAAAAAAGACGTTGGGTTGAAGGTTACTCCATAGTTAGCCTACCTTGGATCGAAGAATTAAAAGAAAGCGCGCACTGGCGGGTGTCAGGCATTGGCAGTGGTGATGTATATTAATAGCGATAAAAAACACGTTGTAGCGGTGTGCTACACGCAGCGCTAAAATAAAGACACTGCAGTCAAAGGTAACTTTATTCGAACTAAACAGCCTTGCTTTAAAGCCTCCCTCAACCCGCCCCCCCGTGGGCGCAGATGCTCCAAAAGACACGTACTCACAAACCCCCGTGGGCTATCTCCCTTAGCTGGAATGCTGGCTAATTGTGAGCCAGTTCGGATGTGCCAGGAAATGGGGTCTCCACAACGTTTTTAGATTGTACAAGATCACCATAATCTTCAAATTTCGAATTACATTTCAAAAACTAACAAACCACGGGGAGCCGCAGCACAGAGATCAAAGAGCTGTGGGTTGCCGACCCCTGGCCTAGATAGAGTGGATGCGGAGATGATGTTTCCTATAGTGGGCGCGTCTAGGACCAGAGGACACAGCTTCAGAATAGAGGGGAGCCCATTCAGAATAGAGATGAGGAGGAGTTTCTTTAGCGAGAATAGACAATAGACAATAGGTGTAGGAGTAGGCCATTCGGCCCTTCTAGCCAGCACCGCCATTCACTGTGATCATGGCTGATCATACACAATCAGTACCCTGTTCCTGCCCTCTCCCCACATCCCTTGACCCCGCTATCTATAAGAGCTCTATCTAACTCTCTCTTGAATGCATCCAGAGACTTGGCCTCCACTGCCTTCTGGGGCAGAGCATTCTACATATCCACCACTCTTAGGGTGAAAAAATTTTTCTGCATCTCTGTTCTACATGGCCTACTCCTTATTCTTAAACTGTGGCCTCTAGTTCTGGACTCACCCATCAGAGGGAACATGCTTCCTGCCTCCAGCGTGTCCAATCCCTTAATAATCTTATATGTTTCAATCAGATCCCCTCTCATCCTTCTAAATTCCAGTGTATACAAGCCCAGTCGCTCCAATCTTTCAGCATATGACAGTCCCGCCATTGCAGGAATTAACCTTGTGAACCTATGCTGCACTCCCTCAATAGCAAGAATGTCCTTCCTCAAATTTGAAGACCAAAACTGCACACAATACTCCAGGTGGGGTCTCAGCAGGGCCCTGTACAGCTGCAGAAGGACCTCTTTACTCCTGCACTCAATTCCTCTTGTTATAAAAGCCAGCATGCCATTAGCTTTCTTCACTGCCTGCTGTACCTGCATGCTTGCTTTCATTGACTGATGTACAAGAATACCTAGATCTCGTTGTACTTCCCCTTTTCCTAACTTGACTCGATTTAGATAGTAATCTGCCTTCCTGTTCTTGCCACCAAAGTGGATAACCTCACATTTATCCACATTAAACTGCATCTGCCATACATTTGCCTACTCACCCAACCTGTCCAAGTCACCGTGCATTCTCATAACATCCTCCTGACATTTCACACTGCCACCCAGCTTTGTGTCATCAGCAAATTTGCTAATGGCAGTGAAGGTAGAAGGTAGTGAATCTGCGGAATTCATTGCCATAGATAGCTGTGGGGGCTAAATCTTTGGGTATATTTAAAGCGGAGGATGATAGGCTCTTGATTATTCAGGACATCAAAGGTTATGGGGAGAAGGTAGGAGAATGTATTTGAAAGGGATAATGCATCAGCCATGATAGAATGGCAGAACAGAACAGATGGGCAGAATGGCCAAAGCTGTTCCTATGTCTTATGGTCTTATTGAATGGAACGGTGCATTTTTTCCCTGCGGGATTTATTTTCTTTCTCAGTTCACTGTCAATTTTTCACTAGCAAGCTCAGTTCTGATGGAAGTTTCCTGCTGAAAATGTCAGCTGTTTATTCCTCGCCACAGATGCTGCCTGACTTTCTTTAGTGTTTTGTGTGTGAAGCTCCATGCCTATTGTCAATGCCAAAGACGGCTTTGAGAAGGTGGTGGTGTACTGCCTTAAATCATTACAGGTCAACAGGAGCCTTTGCTGACCCAGTAAGAGCTGTTAGTGAGTTTATCCCACTGATAATGACCTGGAGGCCCCATCAATACCTATCCATCTCCCAATGTCACAAAGGCAATTCGTTTGGTCTTTATGACATTATTGATCTTGGGAGTCTACTCTTTGTAAATGGGCTGCCATGTTTCACCCAGCACTATGGTGGCAAATTCAAAGACAGTTCATTGGGGTAGTTTGCAACATTCTGAATGAAACATGAAAGATGCCATATAAATGCTATATTTTTTCCTTTAAGCAGACTCATGGAGTATAATGTAGAAATTGCTGACAAAGCATTTGCTGTACGTAGAATAAAATATAGTTTCTAATCATTTCTCCGACAGTAAATAGACTAAACAACAATGAAAACCTACGTTCATTTTTTGAGAGCAAGTAAAAGCTGGGGGCACAGTGCAAGATGAAGATGGGATTGACTCTTGCAAATTAGCCGCCACATTCAATTTAGAGTAAGTTTTATATTCTTCATGAATTGAGCGTAGCCAACAGTAGTAAATGAAACTCCACTCCAAATGTATGTAAGCACTTGTAAATGGCCAAGCAAACATACCAATTTCATAATAGTTTGCCCAAGATATATTACTCTAAATAATTTATATTGCAATGAATATGCACAGTACCAACAAATTGCAATCTTTTAGTAATTTACTCATGAAGTCCCAGTGATATCCACGAGGAACAATCTTCCTGACCTACTCTGCATGAAATCTGCAACGTTGCCTGATTGATAACATTTCAAAATGGAATAATCAGGCATATTCATAAAAAAGGTTGATGCAGTTACACACCTGTGTAGACACTTGGCCCATGGGGAAATCCTAGAAAAAGGCTAGTTTTGCCAATGCTGCATTTTAAAATATCAAGTATGCTATTTTCCCAGGAAACAAAATGAAATGCCATTGTGGTATACTTAAGACCTTCTTCCAGATGCTATTTGTTGTAAAATTGGGCAGCCATTACCACAGCAAATGTAGAGAAAAGGCCAGAATCTGGTCAGGGCAATGCAGGCAGCAATGATATAAGTGCTACAAGATTGAGTGTTCAAACAATAATCATATCAAGGAAATTTCTGGCATGAACTGACACTCAATTAACCTTTACATGAATCAATAAGCTAAACTATCATTACTCATTGCTGGCAGGAACGGTAGCCTTCCCAGAAGCAAAGCAGAAATACCTGGATATAGCAAAGATCACTATGATAAATAATAAGAAAAAATGCTGAAGATACAAGGTGGTCTTGAATGTCTGTTCCTTTTTTTCTTATCTAATTCATCTGATATTGGCATAATCGAATCAGATATTTACAAAGTTCTAAGGACAAATGAGATCCACAAAAAGTCACATTTTCCTTATAATCTTATGCTCCAGCCTTCAAGTATCATTCTCTGCATGGGTTCAAACAGAACTATGCCTGAGGTTCATTTTACTTGCATCCACCTGTAAATTATGTAAATCACACGCAAAATAGAAACGCCACCCCAGTATGCCAATCAGTAGCTGGAAGAGATGATATATAACTCCGATAACCTTTGGAGTAAATGGGAAAGAAATATGGCTCCTGGTCAGCACAAAACAATGGAGGGAAGATTATATCTGAAAAATGGACCAGAAAAAAACAAAAATGATGCCGGCAACACTCAGCAGGTCAGGTAGCACCTGTAGTCAAAGACCTGAAGCAGTAACTCTGCTCTCTTTCCTCAGATGCTGGTTGGTCTGTGAACGTTTTTGACATTTTTTGCTTTTGCTCTCAGGTTTCCTGAATCTGATCTTTTAGTTATGCGAGCCAGCAAGACCAGAGTTTGAGGCCTAGTGCTTGGGGCCTGTTATCAGTGAGTCCTGAGGTCAATACAAAAGATCGAAGCCCGAAGATTGATTGGAAGCTAGAATAGTGGGTCTGTTTGTCGGCAAGTCCACGGTCCGTTGGAGAAGTCGAAGGCCCAATGTCTACAAGTCTGCTAGTTTACTGAAGGCTGGAGGCCTGGAGATGGCCTTTCTTGGGGTTAGGTGGCTCTATGAGCATGTGTGGTGGGGAAGAGGGAGGAAGGAAAGAGCCTGGTTTCACTGTTGTTATTTTGCTGCTGTTGTTCTGTTTTTGTTGTTGATGTTGCTTATGTTGTTCTGTAAAAATGGTGGGTATGCTATGTTAGTGCCAGAATGTGTGGTGACACTAGCGGGCTACCCCTCAGGTTGTATCGATTGTTAACACAAATAACATTTTACAGTACATGAGATAAATCAATAAATCCAAAATCTGATCTGTTTTGATTTTCAAAGGTGCAGGGGAAACTTGTATAAATATAATTTACAGATAGTTATAAATATAACAAAATGAGATTTGTGTGGTCTCTTTTACGAGCTATGGTGAAGCAGGAAGTTGTATGGTTTGCATGGAGTAAAGTAAAGGTTAGATTTGCAGCATAATCAGGAGTTTTATTCTCCCTTTCATTATATTTGTTCGTTATTGGTGGGCATCATTGGTTAGATAGGCAATGAAGAAGCTAGGAAGCCACTTTTTTTAAACCATTGTGGTTCTCGTGGTGAAAATACTCCTGGAGGGCTGTTTCCAGTCTTTTAGTCTAGGAAGAGTGCAGATATAGATTATTTAATGTTTAAGTAAAGGATATTGGCTCCCTAGGCTGAGTCAGCTATTATTTGCCTATTCCTGGTTGCCCTTGAGAAGTGAAAAAGCTGTCTTCTTGATGTGTAGGCATGCTCACAATGCTATTAGTTTCAGGATTTACATCCAGTGACAGTGAAACAACAGCAATATTTTTCCAAGTTGGAAATGTATGACTTGGAGGCAGCTTCCAAGTGGTGGCATCTCCATGCTTTTGCTGACCTTATCCATTTAGCTTTTGGAGGTGATGGGTTTGGAAGGTGCTATCTGAAGGGTCTTGGTGAGAATAACAGGCAAGTTGAATACAAACTTGTAGACAAAATGGTGGTATTTTTTGTGCAATTGCTGGCCTTTTTCTTCTCAGTGATCTGAGAGATTCTGAGGAAGAGTCTTTGTGGGCAAGTATGCACTTTCTGGATTACAGTGTGCACTGGTAGAGGAGAGGCTGCCGTGGAGTTGTCAATCAAGCAGACTTCTTGTAGACAACTTCTTGTGGTACCGTATTTTGATGATATCCTCAATGGTTATGGAGCTGGCTGAGTCTTTGACGACTCTTGTAATCCTGTGCATTGGAGGCTCCATACCAGACTGTGATGTAATCAGGCAGGATACTCTCCACCATGCATCTATAGAAATATGAAAGAATCGTTGGCGACATATGAAATCTCCTCAAACTCTTAACAAAGTAGAGCTCCTGACATTCTTTCTTCATGATTGCAATAAAGTTTTGGGCCCAGGATAGATCCTCAAAGATGTTGTTACCTAGGAACTAGAAGCTGCTCATCTTGTTCATCAATAACCACTCACCGAGAAATGATGTACATTCTCCTGACATCCCTTTCCTGAAGACCACAATGAATTCTTTGGTCTCATTGATTTTCATTGAGATGTTACTGTTGGAACACCACTTATCTAGCTGATCTATCTCATTCCTGTGCACCTCCTCATCACCATATGAGGTTTCATCAACAACAGTGGTGTTGCCTGTGAACTTATAGATAGCTTTTGACCTGTGCTTAGCCTTATAGTCATGAGTGTAGAGAGTGTAGAGCAGTAGGCTAAGTGTGTCTGTCAGAGATGGGGGATATATTCTCACTGTTCCATGCTGACTGTGGTCTTCCAGTGTGGAAGTCTAGGATCCAGTTGCAGAGGGAGATACAAAGGCCAGGTTTCGAAGCCTAATGATTAGTACTAAGGGGATGATGGTATGGAATGCTGAGTCTCTCACTGGAGAATATGCAGCTTCTAACTTGTTTTTATAGACACAAGCATATAGAGACAACACATTTACTTTTATGGTCAAAGATGATGCCCAGCATGACCAGATGATGCTAACACCTAACTTGTGACTTCTACTGCACTGTTTTTCTTCACTTTGAAAACAGCTTAATTATCAACACTCCTGATCCAAATAGTTTGTATCTACAAGCTAACCTATCCTTACTCTATTCAGAAGTCTTCTGAAATTTAACATGCTTCAGATCTTCTCTTGCTTTTGGGCAGTTTGGAAGAAGGTTATCTCATTGAATAGGGAGATCTTTCAGAAGCAGGTTGAAATTCAGTGTGCTTTCAATAAATGCAGGGAGTGGATTTCCCAGCTATCTAGAACTTGAGGGTTTTCTTTATTTTAATCGGAAAGGTTTGCCTCCCAAATGTCAAAGAAATAAGGCACTTTTGGCTTGTTGGCCTTTCTGCATTTTTTTTTATGTTTAAAGGTCCCTCCTGTTTCAGAGAAAATGAGCAAATCATGGTATCCTTGACACTCTTTGTACTGTTTTGTTGTAGATTTTAAAAATTCATCTAGCCCCATTACACCAGATGTACTGCCAAGCTGGCACAGAACAAGCATAAATAACAGTAAGAGGAACATTCAGTGATAATCAAAGTCCTTGCTGAACAATTCATTGCTCCCCTCAGAAGTAGGCACCAAAGGTAGCACAAATTGTGAAGATAGAAAGCATGGTAATATTTTAAACCTGTTCCCCTCCAATGCTTTGCACAGCCATTGAAAAATAGCTGTGGGATCAAAATCTTAGACAATACTTCACTGAGCCTAATCTATTCTAATCAACAAAAAATCTATTTTGCTTTTTCTAATCTAGAGCTTATCTGGGAAAAAAAAAGATGGACTGACTCTGTTCTGCACATCTGGATTGTGATTTCCACCTTCCTGCTTTTCTTCACTTTGAAAACTGCTTCATTATCAGCATTTCTGGTCCAAATATTAATTAATTAATTAATATAGATAATCTATCCTATAGAGACAGCCTATATAACTTTTCCTTTCTGTGGTAACTTCTACTTTACAAAAAGACCACTCGACAACTTGATGGCCAAAAGAGCATCTTTATCTGGGACGGCAAATGATATTTACAATACAGAGGCTTCCAGGTACCTCGTGCGGCCTGGGTGGAGGAACTATATACAATGCATACCGGGAGTAAAAAGAGTGGAAGTAAAGACCCCGCCAAACCCGGATCCCGCCTCTTGCTACCAACAGCTTCCTGATTGGTATTAACTTACTTTTAATAATACTCACATTACAACACTTTCAATATTCAGAAGTCTTCAGAAGTGTAGCATGTTGCAGATGATTTGTATAAATGCCATATCTGATTCAAGAGTGAAGTTGTCCAGACCATTTTTTAGGTGAACTGTTTGCATAAAAAGGCCACTTGGCGCTCCCATCTTAAAGAAGGAATGAACTTGCATGTGCATGGTTTTACCATGTCCCAGAAGTGTCTGTGAGCAGTATTATCAATTCGTACTCAGCCAGCTCCACAGCTGCTGCTTAGGTTATTTGTTTCAGAGACAGGTATATATATTACTGGCATATGCTATGAAACTTGTTGCATTGCAGCAGCAGTTGTGCAAAAAGGGAACAAAAATAGTGAGGTAGCATTCACGGCTTCATTGGCCGTTCAGAAGTCTGATGGTGGAGGCCAAAATGCCATTCTTAAAATGTCACAGGTACTTCTGGATAACTTCTGGCCAGGATATCAGCTTGGCATTACTCCCTTGTTCTTCTAGATGATAGTTCCTCAGCATCTTTAGTGATCGTCTGAGAGGCAAGTTACAGGCTTTGTTCAACATCTTATCTGGGAGGAAATACCATGCATGGTGCTGCATACCCCACCACTGAACACATCTACATGTAGTGCCGTCACAGGAAAGCAGAAACCATCCTCAAGAGCCTGCACCATCCAGGCCACGCTCTTTTCTGCCTGCTGCCATTAGGAAGGAGGTACAGGAGCCTCAGGACCTACATCACCAGGTTTAGGAACAGTTATTACCCCTCAATCATCAGGCTCTTGAACCAATGGGTATAACTTCACTTGCCCCATCCCTGAATAACTACATTCCACTGGTTTTGTATCTAAAGCCCAAGAATGGAAAAGCCTACAAAGAGTATTTTTTTACAGCCCAGTCCATTTTTGTAAAAGAGTGGAATACTTCACTCTTCTCAACCTGATCCCACAACCTATGGACTCTCTTTCAAGGACAACTTATGTTTTCCATTTTGTTTATTATTTTAAAAATATTTTATTACTATTATTTTTTTATTTTTTATAATTCATGTCTTTTGTACATTGGTTGTTAGTCCATCTTTGAGTATACTTTTTCTTTGTGTTATTTTGTATCTACTGTGAATGGCTTCAAGAAAATTAATCTCAGAATGGTATATGGTGACAATCGGTACAGTATTCTGACAATAAATTTACTTTGAACTTTGATGCCCTCACCTCAATACTAGATTAGAGTGCTGATTTTGGTTTGCTTGCTAAAATCAAAAGCAGTCTATTGGAAATGCCAGGTTCTGATCACTAAAAGGTAACTACACAATTGTAGTATAGTCAAATTTCAGAAAGACATCAGCATGGGGTGTATGGGGTGTCCAGGGAGGGATAGCACCTCTGGTGAAGGGAATTGTCATGCCCAATCAGGAATAGCTCTCTCAACTTTGGTCCTCACTAGAAACTCAGCTGACACCTGTGACTCCAAGTAGCAGTTTGTGTATGACAGCAGCCATACTCTGGTACACTGCCCCGACAGGCAGGCTAAACCAGGTGAGCGTAGCTGGTGGGCTTCTTACCCCGGTGAGGTAGGGGCATGCCTGTCCGAGCATGCAAGGTCAGCTTAGGCAGACTGGGTGGATGAAATCTGCCAGTGAGATCCAACGGCCAGGAAGGTGTTTCTGTAACACTCCATTGATAGCAAAGGGCAGGATGAGGCACAGAAGAAATTATGGTCATCTACTGAAACCAAGGAAGACCCCGCTACTCGACTACTCACACAACTAGTCTCAGAATTCGACTACTCACACGACTGGACTCAGAATTCCACTACTCACACGACTGGACTCAGAATTCGACTACTCACATGACTGGACTCAGAATTCGACTACTCACATGACTGGACTCAGAATTCGACTACTCACACGACTGGACTCAGAATTCGACTACTCACACGACTGGACTCAGAATTCGACTATTCACACGACTGGACTCAGAATTCGACTATTCACACGACTGGACTCAGCGACTACTCACACGACTGGACTCAGAATTCGACTATTCACACGACTGGACTCAGAATTCGACTATTCACACGACTGGACTCAGAATTCGACTATTCACACGACTGGACTCAGAATTCGACTACTCACACGACTGGACTCAGAATTCGACTATTCACACGACTGGACTCAGAATTCAACTACTCACACGACTGGACTCAGCGACTACTCACACGATTGGACTCAGAATTCGACTATTCACACGACTGGACTTAGAATTCGACTATTCACACGACTGGACTCAGAATTCGACTACTCACACGACTGGACTCAGAATTCGACTACTCACACGACTAGACTCAGAATTCCACTACTCACACGATTGGACTCAGAATTCGACTACTCACACGACTGGACTCAGAATTCGACTACTCACACGACTAGACTCAGAATTCCACTACTCACACGATTGGACTCAGAATTCGACTACTCACACGACTGGACTCAGAATTCGACTATTCACACGACTGGACTCAGAATTCGACTACTCACACGACTGGACTCAGAATTCTGTGGTGGAGAGACTGGAACACCTCTAGTGCCACAGATTTTCCACTTTAAAAACTCTTCCATACAGGTTTCCTGATATGATGGACAACCACCAAACATCAGCATAGGTGGAACTTGAGAGAAAAATAAAGGTCCATTTGACCAAGTGGGTATCTTTAAAGCTTTGTGTGTTTGCTTCTTAAAATGGATGAAGTAAATTTCCAAAATATTTGAACAATACATCCCCTATGGCCACTTACTTGAAATATATTTAGCTTTTAGGCATGCACAGTTATTAATTCTGACAAGGCTAAACTGAACCTATATAGCGAAAGAACATTGTTACTGGAAATACATCAGCTAAATTCTCAGTGGATGATGTTTTGCAGAAAGAAAGATCATACTCAACACAAATAATCTTACATTTTTTAAACAAACATTTAGCCCCGGAGGAGCTGCAATAGTATGTATTATTAAAATCATTAAAGGATAAGGAATTCATTATGCATTAACATAGTGGATGCTGGAATACTAGGGACATAATGAAATGCCAGGTCAGTGTAACAGGTTGATCTTCAGCATTAAACTACTTAAGCTCAGATATACAGTATACTACATTATAAGTTTTAAATTAGTACTATGTTCCTTTTAATACACAAGCAAGCAGGGTGTGAAACCCCACTTGGAGATTTTCTGTTCTTCAAGGTACACAACTAGGCTGTTTCAATTTTGAAAAAAAACTCAAATGGAATCTAATTACATAAGGTAAAAGTCAGAAGGCACAGAATTAGACTGATCAAGTCATATTCATATAGCCAAAGTTTCAAAGCAAATTAATCAGTATTGAAATCGGTTTATTATTGTCACACGTAACCGAGGTACGGTGAAGTTCATATGAGTCAAATCATGAAACCAAGTGTTGAGGTAGTACGAGGTAAAACAATAACAGAATGCAGAATGAAGTGCAATGCCTACAGACAAGGTGCAGTGCGATTAGGCAATAGGGTGCAAGGTCATAATGAAGTAGATTGTGAGGTCAAGAGTTGACATTATCATACTAGGGAATGATTCAATAGTCTTATATCAACAGGGTAGAAGTAGTACTTAAGCCTGGTGGTATGCGCTTTCAGGCTTTTGTATCTTCTGTCCAATGAGAGAGGGGAGAAGAGAGAATACCTGTTATGGGTGGGGTTGTTGATTATGCTGGCCGATTTACTGAGGCAGCAAGAAGGGTAGGCAAAGCCCATGGAGGTGACATTGCCTTTCTGCTGTTTCTTGTGGTCATAGGCAGAGTAGTTGCTATTTTAAGCTTTGATGCACCCAGGTACGATCCTCTCTATGGTGCATCGATTAAAATGGTAAGGATCAACGGGGAATACTAGATTTCTTTAGTCTCTTGAAGATGTAGAGGCACTGGTGACCTTTCTTGCCATGGTGCCCATGTGGTTGGAGCTGGACAGGCTACAGGTGATGTTCACTCTTTGGAATTTGAAGCTGTCAACCTCCTTAAACTCAGTACCACTGATACAGTCAAGAGCACGTGCACCTTGAAGTCAATGGCCAGCTCTTCTGTTTTGCTGGCATTGAGGGAAAGGTTATCATGACACCATGTTACCAAGCTCTCAATCTTTTTCCTGTACTCTGACTCATCATTATTTGAAAACTTGTAGTAGCAACTGGAGTAGAATTGCATTAGTGAGTGTATAGGGAGTAGAGTGGTAGGAGGTGCGGGGTGAACTGGGGGCTGTGGTCTGCTTGTGAAGCACTAATGTTGAGAATAATCATAATGGAAGTGTTGTTGCCTATTCTTATAGACTGCAGTCTGTTGGTCTGGGAATCAAGGCCAGTTCATTTGCAGAGGGGGGTGTTGACTGCCATGCCTCAGAATCTGTTAGAATATACACTCAAACGTACAACCACACAGAACTTCACTGAATATCATTCGGTCATCTTCTCTACCAATCACTTTGCTTTGGCTCTCAGCCTGTAACTTCAGTGAAAAACTAAGGTCATGTGTGTATAAGATGTCTTGAATTTAACATTGTCTGCTTTGAGTTGACTTTGAAGATCATTTCTCTGCCCTTTTTTGTCAGGTTACCTTGTAGATATGAGTATGGCTCTTTCAGAAAGGTCCCAATTTACATATGTAAGACTGTATAATTAATCTGCCTTTTGAGATACAGCATTTTTGCAAGGCAGTGTGATTTTCAGCTCAAACATCCTACTGTGAAAATCAAATAATAAATACAAAATCAAAGGTGTCTAGAATCTTTCAAATTATAGTCACAGAGCTTTATATCTTAGCTGCAAGATATCAACAGAGAAGGAGTAAATGTGAACGCTCTCACCTAAGGTTAATTGGCTTGCAATGGTTTTTCATGTTTGTTGTACGATGTTTTGTAATGGACATAATGAGAAGGCAAAGTATGAAGCACAACAAAGGAAAAGGCCATTCGGCCAACATTGAGCACTAAAGTGATCCTATTTTAAAGACTAACTTCATTTGTCACGTGTATATCACAACATTGAATTGTGGTGAACACACATTAAATAAGCGAGTATTGCACTGGGAAGCTCACAAGTGCCTCCACACTTCCATGCCCACAACTCAGTAACCCTAACGGTACCTCTTTGGAATGTGGAGGGAAACTGGAACACCCACAGGAAACCCACGAGGTCACAGGGATATCGTACAGATCCCATACAGGCAGTAGTGAGAATTGAAGCCCGATTGATGATCACTGGTGCTGTTTTGCTCAGTATTATGTTACTCTGCCACCCAAATTTGCTAGCATCTGGTCTACATCCTTCCCATACCCTGCCCATTCATACTCCTGCCTAAATACCTCTTAAATGAGACGTGTTTCTGAAATGTTAAGATTTGTTTCCATGTATCAGCATGCAATGTAGATAATTCAATCTTATAAGAACTTTTAGTCCATTGACACTTTTAGTTAGATCAGGACTGATCAAAGCTGCTTAAAGTCAATGAATTCCATAAAACCATGGTGCCACCATACAATGCTCCCAAAGGCAATATCATCAAAACGGGTCACGATGCAACTCCTTTCATTTATTTTATGTCTTCTTTTTATTTCAGATGTGGTTCTGCTGCCTTTTGATTTTGTGTTTTAAATTCTGTGTTTTTGATCTTTTTTTGTTGCCATTTGCGCAATTTGTGGAGGTGAAGGGGGTTTGATTCCTGTTTCTTTTAGCGGGTTCCATGGTTCTGTTTTGTGACTGTCTGTGAAGAAGACAGTTCTCAGGGTTGTATACTGCATATATACTTTGATAATAAATGCACTTTCAATCCTTGGAAGAGATTAACAGAGGGCAGCAGAGATCACAGAAGGGGAGCAGTGAGAGAGCGTTTCACTGAACTCCTGCCAAAGGGAAGATTTAAAGTTCTTCAAGGTACTCCCCCCCCAGAAAAATCCACCTTATTTCTCCCACCTTCACTATTCTCCACTTCAATTTCCCCCTATCACCTTATCTCTGTACTTGTCCGTCATCTCCCTCTGGTGTTCCTCCCCTTTCCCTTCTTCCATGGCTTTCTGTCTGCTCCTATCAGACTCCCAGCTCCTTACTTCTCCCCTTCCCCTCTCCCAGTGTCTCCTATCACTTACTATCTTGTATTTCTCCTACCCACCCACCCCCCACCACCACTTTCTCACTCTGACCTCATCTTTTTTCTCCACTCCTGATAAGGATCTCAATCTGAAATGTCAACCGTACTCTTTTCCATAGATGCTGCCTGGCCTGCTGAGTTCCTTCAGCACTTTGTGTGCTTTACTTTGAATCCTTGAAACCTTTGAAATATTTATTAATGTGCAGTCATTGCAGAAATTCTGGTATCCAAGCTGTGCACAGAAGGATCCAACAAATAATTCTGTGGTAATTACCTGTTTTATTTATTTATTTAGTTATTGAGGCTGAATAGATAAATGTTATACTGTTGACATATTGCAATAACTGTTTGGACAGCACACTTAAAATCAGCAATTATTTCAAAGCAAATTGCCTTGGTGATAAGAGTTTTTTTTTCTAAAAGAATATTATATGTACAAAGCATATGGGCATTTTCCATTTTCACATTACAGTATTAAGAAGAGAGCTAAAATCCTATTAGTTTCTGAAAGAAATGAAGTGATGAATGACTGTTTTTTAATTGTGAATGGGATGATGAAATTTCGAGCCGAATCTGCCTTGAATCATTTTTCATTCTTACTCGTTGTGCTTTGGAAAATATATAAAATAATTTTCCTCATCCTGCTGGTTGGAGATAAGCTTTGGCACTTTTGTGCAGACGAATACTGGTTTTGATTGGGTAGACAAAAATTCTTGGAGATAAATTACAAATCATTTCAATTCCATGTCAAAATTGGACAGATTGTTCAACTGCATCTTATCATTCAACTGACACCAAACTGTTGAAATGCTTTATCAACTCTGGAAATTAAATTTCTTCTATTGCTAATTTACTGAAATTGTTGGTGTAAGTACCAGTGCTCAAATCCTTTAGACACAGGCTGGAGTTTCATTTAACATTTTCTTGGCAAGGTTATTTTGGTATAAACACAATCATAGTTCCGATAAAATGTTGCTGGATTAAAACTCTGATAAGCATGTAATGCTAAAAAAAATGCTTCCTTGAAGCAAAACCATAATGCAACCATGTTTTGAATGAAGTTTACACAATGAGGACAATTCCTTTTGAGCCATCCCTATCACGTGAGAAAATGGGAGGTAATTTCAATGTAGGCTTGGATATTCCTTTAGGTGCCTGGTTGTACTAAGGCTGTTTTGAGAAGTGCTCTTAGAATCAAGATCTTCAAATGTGATGCTTATTAAATAGCTCTATAGGGCACACTGTTGTTTCAGGGCCCTGGTTCAGCTTATCATTCTTTACAGAGTGTCTCTGTGTGAAGAAAGGCCGGAAGATTTGTCCAGAGTAGAAAACAGGCTTCATGATTCTCCAGAGGAAGTTCTTCCAGGCCATGCTGCCTCCTTATTGCTGTTATCAGGAAGGAGATACAGGAGATTTCAATCCCAGACCAGCAGGTTCAGGAACAGTTATTACCCTTCAACTATCATGTTCCTGAACTGGTGTGGATAACTTCATTCACCCCAACTCTGAATTGATTTTAAGACTCTGTAACTCATGATCTCAGTATTCATTATTTACCTGTTTGTTTGTTTATTTATTTATTGATTTTTAATTTGCACTATTTGTCTTCTTCTGCCTATTGTCAGTTTTTGTATGGGTGTAGTTTTTCATTGATTCTATTTTATTTCTCTGTAAATGTCCACAGGAAAATTAATCTCAAGTTCGTATATGAGACTTGTACTCAGTGGCCACTTTGTTAAGTGTGTCTGTACATCTGTCCGTTAATGTAATCAGCCAATCGAGTGGCAGCAACTCAATGTACAAAAGCATGCAGAAATAGGCAAAGCATTCAGTTGTTGTCAGGATGGGGAAGAAATGTGGATTAAGTGACATTAGCTGTGGAATGATTAATGAATAAACTCTTCTCGGGCTTCCAGCCGGGTACAAGTATTGATTATAACCAACATTTCTAACTTTGCCATCTTCATCAGGGATGATGCCTGGGCGTGGCTGGTCTCATGGTATTTATACCCCCATAGTCCTTCTTGTGGAATGATTGTTGGTGCCAGATGGGGTGGTTTGAGTATCTCAGAAAATGCTGATATCCTTGAATTTTCACACTTAGCATCTCTGAATGCACAACACATCAAACCTTGAAGTGGATAGGCTACTGCAGCAGAAAACCACAAGCATACACACAGTGGCCACTTTATCTGGTACAGGAGCTGTCCACCAAGTGGATATTTTCTTAAATAGTACTGTACTTTAAGTGTTTGATAGAACAAGTCACTTCCAGAAGTGATATGCAATATGGAAATCATACTCCAGAGAATTCCTGGGACCCTCCATCAGGGTATCTCTATTATGAAGATGAAATCTGTTTCCTTGATGAGGGGCTGTACTTAGAAAACACATGCAGTGCCAGGAAATCCTTCTGCCTAGTCTTCATTATCCTCTGGGTTTAAGAAAAAGTAGGTAAAGTCTTAGCTCTTTCAGTATGAAGATTCAACCCAACTCAATGCAATACCCAGCAGCACTAAGGTCAAAAAAGTGCTCTAGTTCTCATAAAAACCAATTTGAATTTCAGAATCAGAATCAGATTTATTATCACTGACTTATATAATGTTAATTTTGAAGTGTCTTGGCCCAAAACGCTGACTGTTTCTTCTTTTCCATAGATGCTGCCTGGCCTGCTGAGTTCCTCCAGCATTTTGTGTGTGTTGCTTGGATTTCCAGCATCAGCAGATTTTCTCATGTTTGTAAAGTGAAATTTGTTGGTTTGCTGCAGCCAAAGTTCTTTTCACACAAGTTATATTATAAGCTGTTACAAATGTTGATACTGCATGCATCATTCTGCAGATATTCCCTGGATTCACCTGTAAATGGACTCATTATCCTTTCCAATGGGGAATTTGCTTTCCCCACTTGATCATTCATCAATGTGATCCAAGGTTAGTAACAATGACAAATTGCCATTGTGCCAGATGCACGCTGTGATTCTAAGTACCCACACGCGCACTTCTGCTATCTTCCAGAAGGAGGCCTCCTGAGCATTATAATGAGACGACGACAATTATAAGCAAACAGACTGATTTATTTTGCAAGTAATATATGAGCAAACAGATTGATCATTACTCTATTATTTCAATCTAGTTTGTAGGACTCCTTGCATTGCAGGGATAACAAAGCACAACACAGCATCCAATTAGCAGACTATTGCTGGCTAATTACACTCTTCTGACAGGCATTTGCTAGTTAAAACCATGGCTACTGAGTTCCCCAAACAAAAATAGTTTAAGTTTAATCTCAGCAGCTGCTTTATTAGGTACACCTGCACACCTACTCATTAATTCAAGTACCTTTTGTGTTTTAAAGTATATATTTCTGACTAAAACCACCTGGCAACACTATTAATTTCTTTTGGGATAAATAAAGTTTTATCTTATCGTATCCTAATCAACCAATCACGTGGCAACAGCGCAGCATATAAACACAGGCAGACGTGGCCATGAGATTCCGTTATCGTTCAAGCTAACCATCAGAATGGAGGAAGAAATGTGATCTAAGTGACTTTGACAATAAAATGATTGTTGGTATCAGAAAGTGTGGTTTGAGTTTCTCAGAAACTGCTGATCTCCAGCACAAATTTTCATGCACAACCTTCGCTTGGTGCAAAAATAAAAAAAAAATCAAGAGAATGGCAGTTCTGTTGGTAAAAATGCCTTGATAGTGAGCGTGCTTAGAAGAGAATGGCCAGGATGGTTCAAGCTGACAGGAAGGCAACAGTATCTCAAAAAAAAACACCCATTACAACAGTTGTTTGCAGAAAAGCATCTCTGAATGCACAACATGTTAAATCTTAAAGTGGATGGACTACAGCTGTCGAAGACCATGAACATACATTCAGAGGCAGCTTTATTTAATACAGGAGGTGCGTAATAAAGTGACCACTGAGAGTAGATAGTATTTTTTGAAGAATTAAAATGCTCCTAGACACTGGGAGATTTGGAGAGCCAAACAAAAACATTGTTAAAAAGGCCATTGTTTTAATGGCCTTTCCATAGGAGGCAAGATAGTAAAGAGCTCAGAACCTTATGACCAATTTCCGTTAAAATGATTGAAGTTCAAAGTATATTTATTATCAACGTAGATATATCTCACTATATAGGACCCTGTGACTCATTTTCTTGCGGGCATACTGAATAATTCCATAAATAATAACCATAATAGATTCAATAAAATACCACACCAACTTGGGTGTTCAACCCATGTGCAAAAGACTACAAACTGTGCAAGAACAAAAATGAAAGACATAATAATTAATTAATAAGCTATTGATACTGAGAACATAAGATGAAGAGTCTGTGAAAGTGAATCCATTTTCAATGATGGCAAGGGGAATTGAGCAAAGTTATCCTCTTTGGTTTAAGAGCCTGATGGTTGAGGGGTAGTGACTGTTCCTGAACCTGGTGATAAGAATCCTAAGGTTCCTGCATCTTTTTCCTGAAGGTAGCAGTGAGAAGAGAGCTTGTCCTGGGTGATTGCGGTCCCTGATGATGGATGCAGCTTTCCGGTGACAGCGTTTTATGTAGATGTGCTCTGTGGTGGGGAGAACTTTATTCACGATGGACTCGGCCGTATCCACTACACGTTGCAGCATTTTTCGTTCAAAGGCATTGGTGTTTCCATACCAGGGTGTTTTTACAGGCAGTGAATACACTCTCCACTACACATCTATAAGAGTTTGTCAAAGTTTTAGATGTCATGCCGAATCTCCGCAAACTCCTTATTGAAAGGCAATACATAAAATGTGGCTTAGAAGTTCAGTTTGTTAGACATAGCCTATGGATGGAAATGAACAGTCAATACTTTGGGTTGAAACCCTGCATCCCAGTCCTGTGAAGGATCTTGACCTCTACACTGACTGTCCATTTCCCTCCATAGATGTTGCCCAATCACCTGAATTCAGTATTCTGCTTCTTGTTACAGATAAATATATGTGACTCTGAAGGAAATCAACAGGATAGATGCTAAGAAGGGATATCTGGAACTAGGGTGCATACTTCTAGGATGAGGGATTGACTGAGACAGGCAGAAAATTCTTTTCTTGGAAGGGTGTGAATCTTTGGAGTTCTCTATGCCTGAATTGTGTAGGCATTCATTGAATATCATTTGAGGTTCAAGGTTGAATATAGGTGGAGATGAACAGAAACTGAAGCTTTATGGAGTTAAGGGGGTTCAGGGAGAGGGCAGGAATGTAGTATTGAAGCATTATTTTGTTTTATGTTGGAGGAGGCCTGAGACTGACTTACTCCTGCTCCTGTTTCTGATATCTTATGAACTCTTAGATTTTAAAGAGTTCTTTTGTTTTTCTGACAAAGCAGCTACTGCTGTTTTCATTCATTAGTTTTGTTTGTCATTTGTGTTAGTTATTATAGAAGTGACTGAATCTGTAGTCTCCCTCACGTCACTGGATGTTTCGTACCACCAAAACTGCACAACATTTTGATTGACAGGGTGCTTATGGCCAGCAGCTATCAATGAGACTGTCCTGCAGTGCAGCATACGGCAGCCGCTTAAATTAATTTCAATACCCTGAAGGGTGAAATTTGTATCTGAAAAGGCATTTATTTTCTCGGCGTTAATCATGCAGGTAGTGCTGGAGTGGGAGCATGGCTCTCCAGGGCCATGACAATAATATTGTTATCTATGAGGTCCTGAAGGTACAAGCCAACAATTCATAGCAGGAGGAACTGCCCTATCATCAATATAACTGATTCTTATAGCCTAAATAGATGAGCGGTCTCCTTTCCTTCACATGCATTTCACATCCCTTGATGTATTATGTTGGTCTGCTGGAAATATTGCATTGAACATTGGAACAGGAACAGACCATTCAGCCCGCATTGACTATGCTAAACAGAATGCTAAATGAAACTAATTCCTTCTACCTGCACTTGAGCATAATTCTTCCATTTCCTACATATATGTATGCTATCTAAAGGTTTTGTAAACACCACTCTTGGATAGTACTGTGCAAAAGTCTCAGACACATACCGTATATTGATGCCTAAGACTTTTGCACAGTTCATTTATCAACATGGGGCAGAAAGTGAGTGTGTAAATCTGGTGGAAGCAAAGAGTGTTGGGAATAGTGAGGGTAGAGTACCACAGGAGGGAATGTTGGACAGGTAGCAGAGCGGAAGATGCAAACACATCCAGTCAGCCCTGAGACACCAGGCAAGGTCATTTGATTACAGACAATTGGTTTATTGGTCATTATAGAATGCCTCTCAGGTGCTTCCCTCCCTCCCCTCTCCCTTCCCCTTTTCCCAACCATGACACCCATCTCCTTGCACCCTTCCCACTTTCAGTCCACAATAGAGACCCATATCAGAATCAGGTTTATCGTCACTCAGATGTCATGAAATTTGCTTTTTGGTGTGTCAGCAGTACAGTGCAATACATAAAATTACACAGCGCTGTGCAAAAGTCTTGGGCACTCTAGCTATATATATGTGCATACTTCTCCCACTATCACCTTTGGCAGTATGTTCCAGCAACTGGTACTCTCTGCGTTTGTTTTATTTTCAGAATAGTATACCCTGTCTTTCTGAAGTATCCCAGGTGGCAAGAGTAGGGTTTAGATGGAAGTTTGATATATTTTAATGATTGCATTCTTTGTCTGAGAAATTTAACATTTTGGTCACCATTTGACTACTTGAATGGGGCGCCATGTTAGAGTAGTGGTTCGAGTGACGTTATCACAGTTTGGGGCATCAGGGTTCTAAGTCCATTTCTGGTGCCGAGGAGTTTGTACGTTCTCCCCATGACTACATAGGTTTTCTCTAGGTTGTCTGGTTTCCACACACAGTCCAAAGGCACACTGGCTAGCAGGTTAATTGGTCATTGCAAATTGTCCTGTGATTAGGCTAGTGTTAAATAGGTAGGTTGCTAGGTGCTGGAGCTCATTGGCCCAGAAGAGCCTGTTCTGCACTGTATCTCTTAATAAAATAAGTACATAAAGGTGTTGGGATTTTGTTAAAGACTTCAGACAATTGGATACTTCATGTACTAGTAATGAACACCTTCATGAATGGTAAGGTTGCTGAAGATGTTCAGATACATAAAGTGATGCACACCTCATGTTTTGGCAGCAGTCGTAACTGAATTGTTTAACACGTGTGAGACTTGAGATCAGTACACCTATCACCACCTTCCTTGTGTCTATCCACCCAACTAGGACATGATCTCACTCCACTAGTTTCCCCCAATGTCCCTCTTCTTGTCCAGAAACCACCTAATGCTGATCCAATTCTGTCCAGTCCTCTCTGTTTATCTCTGATCTCACTATCCAACCCAGAGACTTTGTCCCCATAGAGTGGGCAAGACCATGTGGGCAGGGTCTTATGCATAGTGGAAATTTCCTGTTGGCACCCTCACACACAACTTCCAAGACTCCCCACACTTATGGACATACCGTCTTTTCTTACTACCTCCAAGGAAGAGGTACAGGAGCCTGAAGACACACATTTAGCATTTCAGGAACAGCTTCTTCCCCTCCACTATGAGATTTCTGAATGGATAATGAACCCATGAACCCCACATCAGTATTTTTCTCTCTTTTTGCACCACTTACTTAATTTAATTTTCTTTTATATATATTCTTCTTACTGTAATTTACAGTTTTCATTATAATAATTGTGCTGCACTGCTGCCACAAAGAAACAAATTTCATGACATGTGCCAGTGATATTAAAGCTGATTCTGGTTCTGCTGAGGTGGATCCTTTAGCCCCATGATCTTACACTGAATACAGTATATTGTTTTGCTGTCTTATATTTGAGGGCGTATTTTCAATCTAAATTTAGATTTCCAGTGAAATGACCTCAAAGCAATATAAAAGAAAGTACTTGGTGCCTTTCTTAACTAAAGAAAGTCTGGATAGATAAAAAACAAGCATCAACTGTAAGGAGTTTGTACATTTTCCCCGTAACCGCATGGGTTTCCTCTGGGTGCTCCGGTTTCCTCCCCAAATCCAAAAACGTACAATTAGGGTTAGTATGTTGTAGGCATGCTATGTTGGCACCAGAACTGTGACTTGTGGGTTGCTCAGCACATCCTTGCTGATTTGAATTGACACAAACTATGCATTTCAGTGTATGTTTCAAAGTACATGTCACAAATAAAGCTAGTCTGTTAAAAACCTTTACTGCCTTGAAGGCATTTCGAACAGTGCAACATTCCAGAGCATTGCTCTGTATTGAACTTATAATAATAATACTTCCTCTGAAAGACTGAAATAGGGCAGTCAATGTCTTTCAACTGTGTAAACTCTATCCCTTAAGTTACAGTGAATCAGCAGTTTAAAATGATTTTCGAGAACGCATCATCATTTCCTGTTAATTCACTTTCATTGGCTCTGTAATTTGTACTGGGAGATACTCTGAAATATTAAATTTATTTCATGGTATGATTGTTTGTAACATGCCACATTATATTTGTTGAAGAGTATCCTGATTGCTTAATGTACTGTGTCAAAAACTGGGTGAAACCCAAAACCTGGAAAATAGAGAAGAATATAAACAGGGAACAAAGTAGATGTTTGGACAGCAGCAAGTAGGTGCCTCACAGTGCTGGCAACCCATGTTCAATCCTGCCCCTTGGTGCTGCCCCTGACATATTTGCATGCATGGGAACCATATGGTTTACTTTTGCATGTTCTGATTTTCTGTCACAAGACATGGTGCTTGGTAGTTTTGTTTTGTTCTGTACTTTGTAGTGCGTTGGACAGCAACCTTGCTGTTCCTTTAGCATTTGTCTTCTTTTTACGAGATCGAGTTGCCAGCTGGAAGCTCAACCCAGCAGGGATGGAAAGCATGCAAAGAGCCGGCCGGATTCAAACATGTGATCACTTGTCTCGAAGTCCAGTGCGGATGCCTCCGCACCATTGTCTGACAGACTGGTATGTTAATTGGTATTTAAAGTAAGCTAGGTGAGAAGGAGAATCAGGGGGAGCTAGTGGGCATGAGAGGGAATATGTTACCAGGAATGAGGTGAAAGAATAGGATGGGTGGGAATATTCTGAGAACCAACATAGACTCAATGGGCTGAATAGTCTCCTATTTTATAAGGAAATATGCAAATATGAAATCAAATGAACTCTGCAATTACCAGTAACTTAACAGAAATATGACTGCTTTATGTGATATGTTCAGAATATGAATACAAAAGTATTTAATTCATTCTTACTCTTTCTGAAACGCAGCTCACAAAACCGGCCAGTTATCTGAATGTGAAATATTTAACTGAATCTAATTCTAAAAAATACAAAAAATCATTGTTTTGCTCTTATGTCCTTCCTATTACTTTGCATGTTTCTATTTTTGCCAAAAATGGCCTTAACGACATTCACAAGGACAAGACTACACAATTTTAAACTACCCAAGTAAATTTATTTTCCAATTAATTTAATAGTCATTTGTAAACTATGTTTATTTTGCATAATTAATTTACACATTTATCTTTAATAATGTGGCAGTTGTATTTTCAATCTGTGTCATCAACTTTAGTTTTCAGTTTGTAAAGTCTATTTGCAATTTAACACAATTTACATCCAGATGTGAATATCGATATATTAAAATTTTACTTACATTTCATCCAGGTCAACAATATATATTAATATTGAATGTACATCTTCTGATTTGTGCTTCTACTTTTAAATTAATTTGATTTCCATAAAATTCAGCTTAAACTAATTAATCACATTCAATCGTCTTTTTAAAAACATAATAATTGTATCCTTATTTCATAAGAGCTTTTATGAAAAGACTTATGGCATCTGAATTATTAATACAAATCTGGAAAAATTATGTTATTGATATTAATACCAAAACAATTCTGTGTTTTTGGACTCAACTGTCACACGAACAGAGTAAAAAGTGACAAAGGCAAGTAAATGTATTGCTGGTTGCACTTTCAATAAAATGTAGTAGAAATTTTGGGACCTACGCTGCATTGGGAAAGTAATGCGATCAAGTGCCATACTATTTTCAGTTGTGTACAAGTTTAGTCTTGGTTGAAATCAGTGGAAGGTAACTAGGCCACAAATGAACCCAACACACCCAGTGAATTTCCTACTTGTATAGGTCAACATTCTCTTAATGATCATAGATTCGGGTTTATTTGCTACCCATTTCAAAAATATATAAAATCTCTGGTCTATTCAAAGAAAAGATTAAAATTAAAGATTATCAACGACCAAAACAAATCCAAGGATGCATTGGAGGTGGCCCACAAGTGTCGCTTGAACATTGCATGTCCACAAGTTATTAACCCATTCTTCTTTTTGGAGGAACTCAGCAGGCCAGGCAGCACCTATGGAAAGGAATAAACAGCTGACATTCCAGGCTGTGACCCTTCATCAGGACTGGAACAAAAGATGAGAAATCAGAGTAAGAACGTGGGGGGAGAGGAGGAAGAAGTACAAGGTGGTAGGTGATAGGTGAAACTGGGAAGAGGAAGGAGTGAAATAAAGAGCTGGGAAGTTGATTGCTGAAAGAGATAAAGGGCTGGAGGATCTCTTATCTCTTTCACCAATCAACTTCCCAAATCTTTACTTCACCCCCACTCCCCCTCTCCTGGTTTCACCTATCCCCTAGCATCTTGTACTTCTTCCTCTACTCCCCCCACCTTGTGACTTCTCATCTTTTTTTTTCCAGACCTGATGAAGGATCTCAGTCCAAAATGTCAGGTGTTTACTCTTTTCCATAGACGCTGCCTGGCCTGCTGAGTTCCTCCAGCACTTTGTGTGTGTTGCCCTAGATTTCCAGCATCTGCAGACCAGATTTTCTGGTGCTTGTAACCCATTCTTCTTGTTGGAATGCGGGAGTGAACCGGAGTGCCTGGAGGAAATCCAGGTGGTCACAGGGAGAATGCACAAAGTACTTACAGGCAGCAGTGGGAATTGAACCCACATGACTGGCTCTGCTAAGCATTATGCTACCCATTAAACAATCGTACTGCCTGTACTGTGCTATTGGGAAAGAGCAAATTACTCGTGCGCACATTGGTATACAAATAGATCCCAACGAAATCTTTGCTAAGGATAGTATAAATGAGCATCTTAAAGTTCCTAGAATGTTCAAGCTTTTATATTTCAAGTTATCCATTTCATAGTTAAAGATGATTGTCTCCTAAGGAGGTGATATGTGGGTTGAAAAATGGAAGAGGCTGAACCAGTTTTGCAAGCTCAATTTGGGGCATGATGTATACAACAGTTTGGCTAAGTCTGGTTTATATATTTGTGAAGATAAATAACAGGGTGTGTAAGCCAACGCTAGAAAGACAAGGCACACAAGGACTGTACTCTCCACAGCTACTTCAGACTTCGATGCTTTTGCAATTCTAATTTGATAACATTTTCCTCCTACTCTATTCCTGTGGCCAGTTGATGCATAATTTGGGTATTTCTTGGAGTTACACAGTGTTACTTGATTTCATTTCATTGTGAGCCTTTCTGTGTTCTGCCAGATCTAGACACATTGAGTAACAATGCAACTCTCTCTCCTGGATCCTTAAAACTGACCTAAATGCTTCTGAACTAATCAATCAAAAAAGTCTGGAGCAAGACATGACCACACACTCCAAGGGAAAAATATAATACCAGTGAAGAATATATAGTGTTGATTATCTGGGATGTTATCAGGGATGAATGCTTATGATTGTGAAAACTTGTGAAGTAGGGATTTCTTTACAGCTGTGGATATTCAGGGGTGACATGTTTTAAATCTACAGGATTCAAAAAAGGCTATGATAAGACACATTCTGATTGTTCCACAGATCAGTGAAAACATAAACAGAAGACATTCTCTAATGAATTAAAGAGGCTAGAAAAACATTCTTTGCATGGAGTGTGGTTAGAATTTGGAATTCTTTGCCACAAATCATTGCTGAAGTAGAACTCATAAATTCTTTTTACAAGAGAGTCAAACATTTGCTTGACGAAGAGATTTAAAAGGTATGTCTTAATAGAGCCAGATTAAATTCGGTGGTCAAGGTAACGGGAAAAAACAGCAATGCAGAGTCAATGAGCAATAACTAAGAATCTATAATTCCATAATCATTTTTTTTTCAGAGCTTAACTCTCCAGCATTGTATCTAATTGTATTTTAACCACACCAGTATTTTCATCTTACTGTTCTGCTTTACCCTTATTGGTTTTTAAATAAGATTCTTCTTGTTGTCTAATTCCAGCCAGTGTATAAAAATACTACATTTGTGGAATAGTCTCCATACAGCAAACACTTCATAGGAGAGTTATCATACAAAAATGGTTGATGATGGCACATCTTAGGAGAAAATTAGAGCAGAAATGCAAAAAATCCCATGAATGATTGGTATTAATGGATGCTGTAAAGGAGAATGGACAGCAAAGCTAAAAAATTGTCTGGACAGTAATGCCATGTGTTAAAGTTGTGGAACAAATGTCAGATTTAGTGTTATCCCTATTATACTTTATTTCTGAATATTAGCAACGTGGATGTACACTTGGGCACACGGAAGAAAGGGAGGTGAAGTTACACATGATTTTGACCTACCTGCAATCTTTAACCTTGAATAACCATTCCAAAGGTTACTGTAAGTCTTTCAGTGCATCTTGCTCTGTTTGATTTAACAACATCAGCAAAGTTAACACATTTACAAGATGAGGCCACTCTCAAGGTGGAGGAGCAACACCCTATATTCCATCCGGGTAGCCACCATCCTGATGGCATGAATATCAATTTCTCCTTCCAGTAAACAAGTTCCCTCCCCCCTTTCCTCTATTCCCTACTCTGACCTTTTACCTCTTCTCACCTGCCTATTACTTCCCCCGGGTCACTCTTCCTCCCCTTTGTCCTATGGTCAACTCTTCTCTCCTACCAGATTCCCTCTTCTCCAGCCCTTGCCCTTTCCCATCAACCTAGCTTCACCTATTACCTTTCAGCTAGCCTCCTTTCCCTCTCTCCACCTTTTTATTCTGGCATCTTCCCACTTCCTTCTCAGTCCAAAACATTGACTATCTATTCATTTCCATAGATACTGCTTGACCGCTGCATTCCTCCAGCGTTTTGTGTGTATTGCGCTGAGTTTCCAGAATCTACTGACTCTCTCATGTTATATGACACATTTAAAATTGCCTTCAACATCCAGGTCCTATTCATGGATATTCTTGATTCCCATTGAAGCCTTAAATCCATTCCATATCCTACCCTAAATTCCCATGCAAGCAAAGATTATCTAAGAAATACACAGCAGATCAGGCAGCATCTGTGGGGAGAGAAGCAGAATTTGCATTTCAGATCAATGACCTTTCCTAAGAATTAACATCTGAATCAGGTAACAAAGAAAAGCCGGTAACTCTGGGTTCCCTCTCCACAGATGCTCCCTGATCAGTCTGAAATGTTCTCGACAATTCCTCTCCTTGCAACTTAAAATATGGTCCTTCTCTCACTTCTCCAGCCCTGAAGAAGGATCCTTGAGCGAAACCCCTCACTGTTCCTCAGTGATGCTGCACAACTGGCTATGCATTTCCAACATTTTTCATTTTGATAAAAAATATAAGATTTTTCAGGCAGGGATTTTCCCTTCTAACTTCATGCTATCCTTGTAATATCATGTGATTATTATAATCACTTGAGTAATAATCGAATGCACTCTAGGCTCACCAGTATGAATTATTTATGAATATATGATCACGTTTGGCTGGATTTGGCAACATTCTAAAATAAAAGATTTAATACCAACTATGCATGCTTCTCAGCCCTGTTGAGTCTTAAAGGTGCCATTAGATTCTTCCAGTACAGCTTGGAACCCACTATGTCTCTCTCTAGTCTTCCTTACTATTGAAGACAGTCGAACATTTGACTAAAGGACCACTTACAGTTTTTAACTTCTTCTAGTTTTACAGCCATACAAATTCTAAAACCTGATGAAGATAGAGATATGAAGCCTAATTGCTGAAAAATGTATTAGTGTTAACTCTGAGAACATATCCATGTTATATTTTAATCATTTTATGCACATTTTATATATAATTTTCTTCGTGTACTACATGCTCACTAAAATCACATCCATTATTTATTTAAAAACACATGAAACATTGAGATGCCCTGACTTTTGTGGATCTTTCTAGATTACTATTATGTATGAGAAAAGAATGGTTCTGCAGTGAGTTACTAGCTGTCTACAGAGTAGCATGAGGTAAAATTTTAATAGAAATGGAAGCAGTTGTTTGTGGGTGGGAGACATAGGCTCAGAGAAGGGGATTTTTTAAAAGAGATACAGTATAGCAATAGATCCTTCCAGTCAAACTAGGCCACGTGGTCCCAATTACACCCAGGTGACCTACTAACCTAATAACCCACACATTTTTGGAAAGTTGGAAGAAACTGAAGCAGCCAATGGAAACACACGTGGTCACTGGGAGAATGTACAAACTGCTTCCAGACAGCGGCAGGAGTTGAACCCAAGTCGCTGGCACTGTAAGACATTATGCTAACCAATACACTACCATGCTGGTTGTGGACAGCAAACCAACTTTAAAAGTCCATTCTAGAATAAAGAAAATTAACTTACCTAGAGTGTCAAGTGTGACCAAAACAATTGTACAACAATTTTGACTGAACCAAATATTGTAATTTATATGCATTATTTGTGTTTAAACAGAAACAATCTTACAATAAAGTAGTTAATTCCTGCCTAAATTTAGCTTGCTGCTTTATTTTACTGTTTACTTCAAACATTTTTGATATAATTACATTTGTGTTCATAAAATAGAAGCACACAAAGAAATACATTTCATTTCCTGTCATATCATAGGTTAATATGGGACATGATATCGATACTGAGGATTGGTGAACTCTAATATTTAAAAAAGATTCAATGATGATATTAATAAATCGTGAGGTGTTAAACTGACACCTACAGATCAACAAAGTAGGGATTAACATTTCCAAAGGTGAAAATGAATCTTCCAATGTGTGATGTAGCGAGGGCTAGTTGGCCTGGGTTGGCATTTAACAGTGGGAACAATAAGTCCTGTGCCAGTAGGCTAATTATAGCTAAAACACACTGCAACAACAAAGTAAAAAAAAGTGAAAGAGACAATTCTTCGATCTTTGCTTCAATTCTTTATCGCTTATATGAATTCTTCGATGAATATCATTCTGAGGATATTCATGTGGACAAGACTTCCTCATTTTTAGCTACCCAAGCAAATTTATTTTCCAGCTAATCTAATTGTCATCCATAAACTAGGTTTTATTTTGCATAATGAATTAACAAATTTATCTTTAATAATGTGGCTTTTGTATTTTCAAGCTGTGTCATCTATTTTAGTTTTGAATCTGTAAAATCTATTTGCAAATTAACTCAATTTACATCTAGATGTGAATATGGATATATTAAAATTCTACTTAAATTTCATCCAGGTCAACAATATTTACAAAAAATTGAACTTACATTTTCTGATTTGTGCTTCTATTTTTAAATTAATTTGATTTACATAAAATTCAGTTTAAAACAATTAATCATAGTCATAGGTCTTTTTTAAAAATACAATAATTGTACCCTAGTTTCATGAGAGCTTTTATGAAAAAGGGTTATGGCATCATATGAATGGCATAATGTCTTATAGTTCAGAAGATCATGCATTCTTATGAATATCATTGACCAATCTAGAGGGCTAAAGTTGAATGGTTGCAATATTCATCCACTATAGTTCCAGATCTGGGTGGCAGGGTTTTTCGCTGTGGAAAACAATTGTAAAGAAAAGTGCAGCCTGAAGTATTTTCTACCGAATGCAATGTAAACTCCATGCAAGGCAATAGCATCCTAAGATTAATAAACTCAAAGAAAGACCGGGTAGTTGTTGTTCTAATGATTCATGAACTTGTTTGAGTTTCTCTTTGCATTCCAACTGCATGGTTCAGATTGTGCAACTTTGTTGGAAGCAGTTTCTGGGAAATATTTAATAGATTACAATTATCCTCGTCAACGTGCTCTCACCCTTCAACTTCTGGTGTAAGATAAGTTTACAAATGTTACAGTGAATTGAGTCTCTTTACTATTGTAATGTGGGTGAAGATCTAGCAATGCATTGGTTAAAACAGAGAAGAAACAAATTTAGATTGAACATATGTGGTGTTCTGTTTTAAGGAGAATTGCACAGTTTTGCAGACCAGATTTTCTTAAAAATGAATGGAACAATAGTTTTGATTTAGAAGAAAGCTATGAGGCTATATAGCTGAGAGCTGTTTTTTTTAAATTTTGGAATTCAGCCAATGGAAAGGAGATTATCTGTTCATCTAACCCTCAGCTACACTTCAACCATTTTGGGAACAGCATTGCCTAATGGTTTCCTACTGTTTGCTAAATGATTACTGAAAATAAAATCAATAACCAGAACTGGTTTTTATGGTTTCTGCTCTTCTCCAAGATCTATTTCTTTTTATTCAACCACTGATTAAAAATATAATAGAAGTTAAATTGTACAAAAAATGAGAACAGGGATTTGGTAAACAGCCTATAGTTTAAAGTAAATTCACTAATACATCTAGGCAATGCCATGTTCTGCTTGGCTTCCCACTAGCCTTTAAATTCTATTAAGGATAGCTCGGCAAGATTGAAAATGCCCTTGCTGGAATTGATGCTACTGTTATTTACAAACAAGAAACTTGGAAATGCCTTCTGTATTCACTTGTGCCCTATTCAAAATAACAAAAAAAAAGTTATAATTGAATAATGGAAACTTGCACTTTAGGAAGTTGAACTTACCTTGTTTAGCAGAAGCTCTAAGCATTCTTGTATTTTTATTCGGAGTTCAGTTTAGTATTTAGTATGTTTAAAGGTAATATTGTTTGTTTTAGGGGCACTAGGGTTAAATTCAATATTCCATTATTAGGCAACATCTGATTAGTCATTTATTGATCCAAGAATAACATTCATTGCCTTGCTCTGGGTTGGATCAGATAACTGGCACTAAGCTGGTCAGGAAGTGGTTCTCAGAATATAACTTGGAGCTAACAGATTCGATGTAATTTCTGGTTCAGAATCTGGATTGCTTATCTTTCATAAATAACCACATTGGATTTGCAAATCTTGTGTTCGTCTGTAAATATCTTGGGTTACAAAAATGTTTTTGTATCCCTTACAAGTGAACTTGATCCTCCACAAGTACATCTAAATGGTAGCAAATTACTGCTGCACTTCCTTTAGCAAATTACTCTGGCTTTTAAATGAAAAGGGACCTAAAGTAAGAGTCTTCTTTTTAAAGTGCTTTTGCATACTGTAGCTCTTACTGAGAAATGAATGTATATCCTGAACAAACGGAGCTTTTAAGCCCACCACTATCAGTAAACCCAGAACCAAATACTATCATTTTCCCGTTTGCCATTCTCTTTGATGTCTCATGTGACATTAATGATGGCAAATTCAAATTGATTTTAAGGTTGTTTTTGCTGATGTCAAACAAAAGACAGTTTGTTTAAAACATCGTCAGTAACCCTTAGGGGCTGTGCTGTCTGAAGTATACTGGATTTTGTTACTTCTTTTACCCAAGAGCTGGACACTTTTATTTCCAAAACTGTTGCCTTTTTGAGATCATAAGATAGTTCAGCACAAATGCCAAGCACATAAATCTTTTCTGCCTTTCTTGACTTGCCATCCATTTAGCCTCTTGCAGCCAAGGGGTTGAAGGCCACTTATGCTTCTGCAATCCTCATTAGTTGTTGGCTTGCAAAAGATGAGACTGAAAGAAGAGTCTGATTACTTTAACCATTTTATTATCAATACAGTATGAAAACAGGCTCTTCAGCCCAACGAGTCCATGCAGCCCCCAGCACAAATCACATTCTATTGTGTCCACATTCCCATCAACTGCTCCAAGATTATCACCACACAGAGAGTAATCAACCACCCTGTGGTGAACTACATATACCTGTCTGGACACGCCCCATGCTGACTGCTCCTGTGGCTCCTCCCATAGACCCCGGTATAAAGGCGATTGAGGTCTGAGCCCGGCTTCTCTGTCTCCAGGATGTAGTATGGTGGTCAACCACTGCTTGTTCTTTCTTCCAGTCAATAAAAGCCAATATCTCGCCTTCACGTCTCAGAGAGAGTTATTGATGGTGCATCACATCCCAACCTGCACGCCTTGGGATGTGTGAGATAACTGAAGTACCAAGAGGAACCCCATTTAAATAGAACTTCTGACCCTGGGGATACAAGCTAAACGTTTGAATCATTTAATTTGAACTTATTTTAATGTTTTAATCATTTGCTCACTATTAAATGTTTCTTTCCCTCAGAGACATTACTTCCTCTTCTGAAGATTCACTGCTGCTGGGGTTCTGTGGGTTTAGAGTGGCTGATGATGCCAATCTGGGGACTGCAGACTCTTCCAAAGATGGGGCTTGAGGCATCCGACTGGAAGGCCAGCTGGATATTTTAGAAGGTGATATACTCCTACCGTGGTTTGCACAAGGTATTTTTGTGTTTTTGGTACATGGACTCAAGGTACTCTATATCATCTTGAAGATGATTTCTCCATGGAGTCATCATGAGCCATGGATTCCCAAGAGTTTATACAGATGTTGCAACTTACAAGCAAGTTTTTAATATGTCCTTGAATGTTTTCCTTTGCAAGCTTTGCTGATAGATATTCAATACATTCTGTGTGAAAAAATTACCTCTCAGTTCGTTTTTAAATATCCCCCTTATCTTAAACCTGTGCCGTTTAGTTCTGCACTCTCCTACCCCTTGGAGAAAAAAGATTCTGTCTATCTATCCTGTCTAGGCCCTCTATAACTTTGTAAACTCACCTGTTACCCCTTAGCCTCATACATTGCTGTAAGAATAAACCCAGCATATCCAATTTCTCCTTATAACTACAGCCCTCTGTTCCAGGCAACATCTCTCTGCAGTCTTTCTATTGGTACTACAGTATATACTTCCTGCTGTGTGTCTACCAGAACAGTATACAGTTCCCTAAGTGTGGTCTAACCAATGTTTGTACAACTGCAACATGATTTCCCAACTCTTATCCTCAATCCCTTGCCTATGAAAGCAAGCATACCAAATGCCTTTTTCACTAACCTATCCCCCTGTGTCACCACTGTTAGAGAATGTGGACTTGCATTCCAAGAAAGGTCTGTACATAAGTGCCTCGAAGGTCCTTGCCATTTACTCTACCATAACACAACCTTCTGAAGTGGATTACCTCACATTTTTCAGGATTAAGTTCCAACTGCAACTGCTCTGCACAATTTTTTAGCTCACTTATGTTCCACTGAATTCTTGGATAACCTTTTCATTCTCTGTGTTGCTCCTAATTTTTATGTTATATGCAAACTTATTAATCACATCCCAACATTCTCATCCATGCCATTTATATAGGTTTCAAACAATAAAGGTCTCAGCACCAATTCCTGCAGTATAGCTCTTATTCTAGATAACCGTTTGAAAAGCACCTGTACACCCCTATCCTTTGCCTCTGATTGCCGGATCCAAACTTTGGATCCAGTTTGCCAACACATCTCAAATCCTTTGTACCTAATCTTCTGGATGACCCATCATGTGGGACATTATCAAAAAACAATGTCTGTCTCTCTGGTTTCATAAATCTCCTTGGTGTTTCCTCAAACTGAATCAGATTTGTGATACATGATTTACCCTGCACAAAGTCCCTGACTGTCCAATTAAGTATAATCCTGGCCCTAAGAATCTTCTCCAACAACTTCCCTGCAAGTGATGTAGAACTCACCGACCTATATCGTTGTTCCCAAGCTTAGCCCGACTGGCCTTTTTGAGCAAGCTATCCTCTGATCTGCTGGTACATCACCAGTGGCTAATGAAGATGTAAACATTTAAGTCAGAGCTTCAGCAATCTCCTTCCTTGTTTCCATTAGTACTCTGTAATATACCTTCTCAAGCCCTAGGGATTTATCTACCCAAATATGTTCCAATATTTTGAGCACCTCCTTATTCCTGATACAGATATGCCCCTGAAATATCAGAGTACCCTTTCCATAACTTTCCAACATTGACACCCTTCTCCCTAATAAATAGAGATGAAAGATATTAGTTTAGGATTTTGTTCATAATCCTTGGCTGCATGCAAAGATTATCCCTTAAATCCCTGAGGGGACTTATTCCTCTCTTAGCTACTCTTTTTGCTTCACTATATCTATAAACACAAGATGCAGGGAATATAGAGATTGCTGCTGGAGGAACTTAGCAGATCAGGCAGCATCTATGGAGAGGAATATTCAGTCAATGTTTTGGGCCAAGATCCTTCATCCTTCAATGTACTTATAAAGAGTTTTAGGATTTTTTGTAGTTCTAATTGCAAAGGTCATTTTGACCAGCAAATTGGTGAAAGATCCCCATAACATCCATGAAACAGTTTTATTTCTTCTCTTTTAATATCTCTTTTTTTGCTTTTCAAGGTGGCTGGGGCTGTGTCAGAGTCCCTGAGCTACAGCTGCACTCAAACTGCGGTTCTTCAGGGTGGGTTCTCGCTCTCGGAAATCACCGAGCAGTCTGCGTTTCAGGATCTCCGGATGTGGCTTGGAAGACCTGTGCCTTCGGGGTGTGACCCTGTAGACGACCCGCTTCCTCACCAGTCTTGCCGACTGAAGCGTTGCGGGAGATTGTAACTTGGAGGCGGCGGTGTAAGAAGGCCATTGAGTGGGAGGAGAGGAGGGGATCTTGAATAAGCAATGCTGCAGATTGTAACATTGAAACAGCGAGCTGTTGCTCTTTCGTCTGTGGGGGAGTGATAACTCTTTGTCCCTTGTTAGTGAAAGAGAGAAAGAGCCTGTTTGAGATGTCAAATTGTTGGGATGGACTCTAGATTATGGTCTCTGAGGGATTTCTGAGAACCATGGATTCTTCTGTACCTCAATGCTATTAAGGAATCTACAATTAACTTTACAATTTTTCCTTTCATTTCACTACCCAAAAGGGCAACACATCACACCTGCCCAAAATAAGCTTCATCTGTTACTTCTCTGTTCTTATAGGTATCTGATCTAAATCCTGCTGTATTATTGATAGTCCTCTATACCATCCCTTTTTTATGCCATGGACCCTTACCATTAACTGAGGGATCCATGGATACCGGGTTGGAAACCCCTGCTCTATACTGTCAATAACCCTGCCAACTTGGATGTCAGCTACAAACTTGCTAATTTACCCATCTACGTATTCATTCAAACCGTTGATATATATCTCGACCAACAGAAATCACAACATTGATCATTGTGGAACACTACAGGTCATGAGCCTCCAGCCAGAATAACAGCTTCCTACTTCTACTCTGTCTTCTTTGCACAATTCAGTTCTGAATATAAATGTGAAATTCACCCTGGATCCCATGTCTTCTGAATCAACTGAGAGACCTTATCAAATGCCTTACTAAAGTAAATGTACAGAAAATCCACTGGCTTACCCTCATCAAGCTCCTTTCTCACGTCCTCATAAACCTTTACCACATTGATAAGTAGATTGTAGGCCTCCATTAGTCTCGATAGATCATGGATTTGCACCTTGTAAAGTTTCCAGGGCGCAAGCCTGGGCAAGGTTTTTTTTAATGGAAGACTGGCAGTTGCCCAAGCTGCAAGTCTCCCCTCTCCATGCCACCAATGTTGTCCAAGGGAAGGGCATTAGGACCCATACAGCTTGGCACCAGTGTCATCGCAGAGCAATGTGTGGTTAAGCGCCTTGCTCAAGGACACACACGCAAGCTTCAGCCAAGGCTCGAACTAATGACCTTCAGGTAACTAAATGAATGCCTTGTAAGAAAGTCTATCCCTAAGCAAGCCATGCTTTTCCAAATGAGTATAATTACTATCCCTCTCTGTCCTGTCCAATATCTGCCTTATAACTGATAAGAAGCTCACTGGCCTACAATTAGCAGGGTTATCTCCAATTTCTCCTATGAACAAGAATAAAAACATGTTTTTTTTTACTCTTAAGTCCTATAGGACCTTGTCTGTTGCTAGTGAAGATAATTAGATCTTTGTCAAAGACCCAGCAATCTCCTCACTTGTGTTTTTACAATATTCTGGGATATATGCCACCAGGCCTTGAGGACTTATCCACCTAAATGTTTTTGAAAAGATTCAGGACTACCTCCTGTTTAATCACAAACTATCACAGAACATTAGCAGCCTCACTCCGCTTTCACTTTCTTCCAAATCCTTCTCTTTAGTAAATACCAACACAAAGTACTTATTTGATATGTCAGCCACCTGCTCTGACTCCAAGCACAAATTCCCTCCTTTATCTTTAGACCATAAGATATAGAAGCAAAATTTGGCCATTTCACCCATCGAGTCTGCTCCATAATTTCATCGTGGCTGATCCAATTTTCCTCTCAGACCCAATCTCCTGCCTTCTCCTTGTATCCCTTCATGTCCTGTCCAATCAAGAACTTATCAACCTCTGCCTTAAAAGTACATAAAGTCTTGACCTCCACAGCTGCCTGTGGCAAAGAATTTCACAGATTCACCATTCTCTGGCAAAAGAAATTCCACCTCTTCTCCATTTTAAAAAGACATTCCTCTATTCCAAGTCTGTGTCCTCTGGTCATAGACTCTCCCATGATAGGGCACATCCCCTCCACATCCACTCTAACAAGGCTTTTCAACATTTGATAGGTTTCAATGAGGTCACCACTCATTCTTTTGAATTCATAGCTGCCTGTGAGAAAGAATTTGACAGATTCACCTTTCTTTTGGCTAAAGAAATTTCTCCTTATCTCCTTTCTAAAAGGATGTCCCTCTATTCTGAGGTTGTGTTCTCCAGCTTTAGACTCTCGTACCATAGGAAACATCCTCTCTACATTGACTCTATCAAGGTCTTTCACCATTCGATTGGTTTCAATGAGAACATTCCTCATTCTTCTGAATTCTCGTGAATATAGGTCCAGAGCCATTACATGCTTTTCTATGACACACCATTCTATCCCAGAATCACTTCTCCAGTTTCAGCACATCCTTTCTAAGATAACGGGCCCAAACCTGCTTACAATATTCCAAGTGAGGCCTCAACAGTGCTTTATAAAGTTTCAACATTGCATCCTTGCTTTGATTTGTTAGTTCACTTGAATTGCATTTGTCTTTCTCACCACAGTATCAACCTGCAAATTAACCTTTAGGGAATCCTGGACAGGAATTCCCAAGTACCTTTACATCTAATTTTTTTTGTTTTTTCTCTCCACATAGAAAATAATCAACCATAATTGATTGAATAATTGAATAATCAATCATAGAAAATAATTTCTTCTACCAAAGTTCATGACCATACACTTCCCAACACTGTATTCCTTCTGCCATTTCTTTTCCCATTCTGCTTATCTGTCTAAGTCCTACTATAGTTGTCTACTTTCTTAAAACTACCTGTTTCCTTTACCTATTTTCATTTTGTCTGTAAACTTTACACAAAACCATCAATCCCATCATCCAATTCATTGACATAGAACATAAAAAGAATCAGTCCCTGCAGAACACTACTAGTCACTGGTAGCCAGTCACAAAAGGCTCCCTGTATACCCACTCTTTGTCTCCTGCCTATCAGCAAATGCTTTACCCACCCTATAGTCTTTCCTATAACACCATGGGATGTAGCTTATTAAGCAGCCTCAGGTGTGGCACCTTTTCAAAGGCCTACTGAAAATCTAAGTACACAATATCAACCAATTCTTCTTTGTCTATTCTGCTTGTTACTTCTTCAAAGAATTCCAACAGATTTGTCAGGCAAGATTTTCCCTTAAGGAAACCATGCTGACTACAGCCTATTTTATCACGTACCTCCAAATACCCCGAAACCAAATTCTTATCAATTGACTCCAACACCTCCCCAACCACTGAGTTCAGACTAATTGGCCTATAGTTCTTTTTTCTCTTCTGCCTCTCTCCCTTCTTAAAGAGTGGAGAGACATTTGCAATTTTTCAGTCTTCCAGAATGATTCTGGAATCTAGTGAATCTTGAAAGATCATTACTAATGCCTCCATGATCTCTTCAACTGCCTCTTTCAGAACGGTTGAATATACCACCTAGTCCAGGTGACTTATCTACCTTCAGTCCTTTCAGTTGCCCAAGAACCTTCTCCCTAGTTATGGCAACTTCACACACTTCATGACACCTGACACCTGGAACTTCCACCATACTGCTCGTATCTTCCACAGTGAAGACTGATACAAAATACTTATTCAGTTCATCCACTATTTCATTGTCCCCCATAACTACCTCTCCAGTATTGTTTTCCAGCAGTCTGATATGCACTCAGCTCTCTTTAACACTTTATTTATCTGAAGAAAATTTTGGACCTTCTTTAATATTATTGGCTAGCTTACTTTCATATTCCATCTTTATCTTCTTAGTGACCTTTTTAGTTGTTTCTTTTGGTTTTTAAAGGCTTCCCAATCCTCAAACTTCCCTCTAATCTTTGCTCTATTATACAGCCTCTCTAATTTTTATGTTGGCTTTGACTTTTCTTGTTAGCCATCATTGTGTCATCTTTCCTCAAAAATATTTCTTCCTCCTTGGGATGTATATATCCTATGCCTTGCAAATCGTTTCCAAGAATTCCAGCCATTTCTTCTCTGCCATCATCCCTGCCAGTGTTCTTTTCCAATCAATTCTGGCCAACTCCTCTCTCATGCCTCTGTAATTCCCTTAAAACTAAAGCCTTAGCATCACCACTCTGACTATGTCCACTCTAAGTGATTCTACCCTCTCTTTAATTATCCTTCTTTCCTAAATATAGGTATTGTTCATACTTTGAAAGGGTTAAGGAATACTATGAATTAATTTATCCTTTTGTAGAGAACCATGAACAAATATATTGCTGAGAAGAGATTGATCAGTCTGCATGAACCTGTTCGCACTTATGTTTCTCCAATTCTCTGATGGGAAGACAAATTAGGATAAGACATAAGGGATTTGTTGTAGAACAGAAGGGCTATGAGTACAAATACATGGTTTTCTGAAAGTGGCATTGTAAGTAAACAGAGTGGTGAAGAAAGCTCATTGGTCAGTGTATTGAGTGTAGAAACTGGGATGTAATCTTGCAGTTGTACAAGATATTGGTGAAGCTGCATTTGGAATGTTGTTTTCAGTTTTCATCCCCTTCCTAAAGGAAACATAATGGATAGACTGCAGAGGAGATTTACAAAGATATTCCTAGGACTTAAGGGAGTGAGTTGTGGAGAGAGGTTGATCAGGTTGGGACCTTTTTCAGTTTACTATAGAAGAATGAGGTGTGATCTTATAGAGGTACATAAAATTATGAGGGACATAGATGGGGGTAAATGCACACAATCATTTCCCATGCGTTTGGGAATAAAGAACTAAAGAGCACAGATTTAAAGTGGGGGGGAAGAACATGAAGGGCAAGTGTTTCACACAGTGTAGAGTCAGTATATGGAATAAGCTGCCAGAGGAAGGGCTGAGGCAGATACATTAACATTTGAAGTACACTTAGACTAGTATATGGATAGGAAAGGCTCAGAGAGAAATGGGCCAGATGCAGGCAAAAGGGATTGTCTTAGAAGGGAATCTAGGTTGACGTGGATCAGGAGAGTCTGTTTCTGTGCTGTCTAACTGACTCTATTCCCTGGCTTTCAGTTCATTGCTCTGAAGGCTATAACACTTCAACTGCTCATCCACGGTTTCTGCCTCCTCCAGCCCCTGAATCCACACTCTCTTTTGTTTATTAAGCATCTTCATTACAACTATGTGTACTGTATTTCACATATTCATTATTCAGAACTTAGTTTGTCAGTAGTTAAAATTCCCTGTGTTCAGCTAGCCTGAAGATAAAATTAGAAACTGTAACATGAAACTAGAAATACAGTATGAAGTCAGTAAGATTTTCGATAAGGTGAAGCTGTGGATTTATGAAAGGTTTTTCTTCAGATGAATGAAATCAGGCTCTTTACAATAGGATTTTGCACAGGGTTATGGCCCTTTCATAATACAAACATTCTTCCTGATTCTGCTGAAGTTTCCCTTATACTCCACAGAGCAGTTCAATGATATCACTTTTCTGATCCACTGGAGTTTGTAATAATGAGGTTCTGCTGTCTTCTAGGACTCAGGGTTAACTGGAATTCAATCAGAAGTGTTTTCACAAATCCTAAAAGGTCGTATTGTCACTGAATAAAGCAGTGGTCAGAACCCATCTGGAGAACTGTGTGGAATTGTGCACATCTCATTATGGGGAATGTGTTATTGCTCTTAGGAAGGTATTGAAGCAATGAAGGTAATTCCACTGAGAGAAAGTTAAGTTTTGTGGAAAGGTTTGAGAAATTGGTCTTCTCTTCATTTTGAGGCAATCTAATTGAAGTTTTAAAAGTAACAAGAGGGAATTGACAGTTAATCTAGATTACAGAAATTGACAATATAAATGGATACAAGAAACAATTAGCTGTTTTCCTGTAGGATGAAGGGATGAAGGGACTTGATGCGAAGGTAGGCCTGACTTCTATTACAGATGTAACCTGTGGCCTTTTTATCCTCTTTACCTTCTAAAAGTTCTCTGGTTTGAAGCTGTTCAATAAATTGTAGAAGATATCAGGGTTAATTTCAGAGGATCATCTGAGCATATTTATCAGAGGACAGTCAAATCCCTGAAATCAATAAAGGGTAAGGGTGCAATGTGGACTGGAGTCCTCTAGTGACCAGACTGGGCATTTGCTTTTTTAATGATCTTGTAATAAAAGATCTTGTAATGATTGACTTTATTTGTCACATGTACATCAAAACATACAGTGAAATGCATTGTTTGTGTCAAATCAAATCAGTGAGGATGGTGCTGGGCAGCTCACAAGAGCCACCATGCTTTCAGTGCCAACGGTAGAAACATAACTCACTAACTTTAACCCCTTACATCTTTAAATCAGAGTGCCTGAGGGAAATCCTAACGGTCACCGGGAGAGTGCACAAACTCCTTATAGACAGAGGCAGGGATCAAACTCTAACTTTATAGATATTGTTGTAATAGCCATAGGACAGTCCTTTAGATTTCCTCCTCACGAAATTCAGGATCTCACCTACTCTGGACCTGTGGTTGATCAATCTGGAGGCCCAGATGCTGTGGCCACTCGTGAGGAGGGTCAAGCCATGAGCAGGGACTTGGCCTCTGGAGATGGACCCTTAGCAACCGCGCCCACCCTTAGACCTTAAGGCACAAGGTGTGGTGGTTGCCTTTTACAGTCACAGAGCCTTAAACAGGGAAAGAGGCAAACAGGAAACAGCCCATCTGATCCAACTGGCCAATGCCAACCAAGATTACCACCTGAGTTTTTCCCCTTTGCCCATATTTGGTCCATATCGCTCTAAACTTTTCCTATCCATCTACTTGTCCAAATGCCTTTTAAATGCTATTAATGTCTCAACCACTTCTTCTGGCAACTATTTATAAATATTTAAATAGATTTAGCTAATTAACAAGCTATTATTGATTTAACATAAGATGCATTTTCTTAAAATTACCTAAAATAACAAGAAATTAGTTACAACTATAAAACATAAAGTAAAATAATGACAAACAAAATATTTCCCTTTAGTTACTTCTTAAATCACAATTGGCAACTCATGACTGGAATTGCATTAGATGTGCTGGCCATTGTGTGTCATGCTGAGGAGATGGATGTGATGTGCAAACATCTCCATAGTCCAGTACATTTGTGAACTACCCTTTACTCCCGCAGTTGAGTGGCAGCTCAGATGGGAGCTGCTGGCTAAAGTTCAGTACGTTTAGACCCATTACATTCAGTTGTACAGTTTGTCTTGATGATATTTGAGTGCACGATCTTTGGACTGTTAGTCCAACACCAGGCCCTATATGACAGATGCATTGAGATGTAGTGGTGGAAATTTTCATTTAACTTACTGCTTGCTTGAACAATCTTGCTTGCTTTCAAAATTGTTTTCTACATGACCATGTTGTAAAACAACGTGCTTTTCGAAATCTTGCCACTAAATGGCAGTAGGAATTAGACCTCATTGTATCAACAATCCAGTCAAGAAATAGAGAGAAAAGGGATGAGTTTTCTGTGTTGATGTCTGTGTAGGAAATGAGTCATGTGACCTTCCAGATGTCCCTGGCGGCCATCTTGAACAGAGCCATTGCGCCTTAAGTAATTTAATGAGGGGTATGATGTAACCTTTCGTACAAGTTTGTGAAACTGAGTTATGCTCTGTTCCATTCCAACACTGTTTGGCTTCTTGTTCAGTTTATTGCATATTTGAGTTCCTTTAGAATACTCCTTTGTCTAATCTTTTTTTGTAGAATTTAAGTACCAAATCGTTCAGAAATGGAATATTCTCCGGGGTTGAAAGCAGACGCCATGTGTTTCTCTCAGACTGCACCAGAAAGTAAAATCTTCTGTTCCAAGATGTATGATATCAATGAGCAATAAAATGAATGTGAGGTGGGGGTGGGTGATTGGTAGGGTTGGCAAAGTCAATGATATAATGCCTCGATGCTGCTCTTAGGTTATGTGAGTTCTGTACTCTGTGTTACAGACAAGACTAGGCAAGTTATGGTGATTAACTGGTTTTGAAAATGATCTTGCACCTACCTTTGCCACAGAGTTACAACAACCAGATATTTGATGGTACTGCTCATTCACTGGAAAAATATGATGAGTGCATTTGACCCCTGGGCTGTCAAGCCTTGCCCGCTGGTTGAATCTAGAGTGTAATTGATTAGAACATTTTGAGTTGCCTTCCTTTCTACTTCAGAGTGTGATTTTGTATGCTTCTGAGCCTTGTGCATTGTTTTGGATTATCTGTTAACTGTCTTGGGAAAATAAAAGACTAATCTTTTACTGCAAATAAGGTTCAGTTTCTCTATTAGACTCACAGAGTCATAGAGCATTACAGCACAGAAACAACCCCTTCTGCTCATCTAGTCCATTCTCATCTAAATTACTTATTCTGCCTAACCCCATCGACCAAACCTGGACCCACCATACCACTCCCATCCTTGTAACTCTTCTTAAATGTTGCAATTGAACTCACATCCACTACTTCTGCTGGCAACTAGTTCCACACTCTCACCACCCTCTGAGTGAAGAAGTTCCCTCTCATGTTCCCCTTAAGTGCTTCTCCTTTCTTTAACCTATAACCTTTAGTTCTAGTCTCACCACAGTAGAAAATGTGTGCTTGCATTAACCTTATCTATAACCCTCATAACTATGTACGCCTGTCTAATTTCCCCTCATTCTCCTACTCTTCAAGGAATAAAGTTCACACTTCACCTGTAATTCAGGTCTTCGGGTCCCAGCAAAATCCTTGTAAATTTTCTCAGCATAGTTTTTGGTTATCTGAAAACAGACTTGGGGAAATAAGAGATGAATCTCTTGGTGTGAATAATGTTCAGTCACACCATTGTGGTGTCATTTTTAGTTACACTATGGAGATTGTTTCCCTGGCAATTAATGGTACTGTTGCTGGTATGCAGCGAGATCAAGTGCTTGGTCTGGTAGAAGAGCACTCCTGGATTTCTGATCTGTATCTGTGCAATAACATTGAATGAGATGCAATATCTATTTTAATATTCCGAGTGCTTTATTGCACTGCACACACAGATCTTACGGAAGGTACAATCCCCTCACATTGAATAAACACAAGATATTTTGCAGATGCTGGAAATCGAGAGTCACAAACACGTAGATTGCTGGAGGAACTCAGCAGATCAACCAACATCTAAGAATGGGAATAAACAGTTAACACTTCGGGCTGGATCCTTTATCAGGACTCATCAGCATGTCCTGAGGAAGGGCCTCAGCCTGAAAAGTTGACTGTTTATTTCCCTTCATAGATGCTGCCTGACCTGATGAGTTCATCCAGCAATTTGTGTATATTACCACACACATGAAGCAGGCTGAAAACAGAGAGGTGCCTACCAAAATTAAATAAAGGGAGCCTTTATTTACAACCCAATCCATTTTAATGGCAAGAAATTGGAGGCATCAATCCTCTGCCAGATTGATCGCCAGATTTATCTTTGGCTGTCTAAACCCACTGGTCAGGTGTCTTACTAGCCTTACAGAATGGATGCTTTAGAATCTCCTTAAACTAAATAAGGAAAGAGCAGAAATATTGGTTATTGGTAGCAATGAAGAAGTGTGTATCTTAGAAATAAGCTTAATCGCCTGGCCTCAAAAGATGAGCCAGAAGTAAAGAATTGAGATGTTATTATTGACTCTGAGTTAAATTTCAAATGACATATTAACCGTATTACTAACACTGCGTCCTTTCATTTAAGAAACACTGCAAGAGTTGGATTTCTTTTAACATCTCAAGATGTAGAAAAATTGATACATGCTTTTGACTTTAGCTGATTAGACTACTGTAATACACTCTTTTCAGGGCTGCCTAAGAAAGATACAAATCCAATGAAGCTTGTTCAAAATACAGCAGCAAGAATCTTAACCAAACTAAGAAAATCTGAACACAGTTCACCAGTTCATCATTACACTGGCTGCCTGGGTCCTTTTTAAAATACTCTTTATTGAATATATGGCTCTGAATAAACTAACTGTTCCATATATGAACTCAGCAGGTCGGGCAGCATCCATTGAAAGGAATAGTCAACGTTTCGGGTCGAGACCCTTCGTCAGGACTGGGTCCTGACTGGTTTGCTTAGTGTTCCTAGAGCCAAGCATATAAGAACTGGTGATGAGGCCATTTGCTCTTATGCACCAAAAATCTGGAATACTCTACCAACAGAGGTATGCCTAGATAGTACTGTGAAATGTTTCAAAACACTTCTAATAACCTACTTTTTAAATTCAGCCTACTTATTGAATTATTTAATGTCTATTGTTGTTGATTATATTTATATAATTTAGTATATTCACTTACATTTTATTGGTTTAATGTTTGCCTTTACTTACGATTTATGTTTTTTTTAGTTTTTATGACTATTTTTATGTCCATATTGATTTTTCTTTGCAATATATGTAAAACACTTTGAGCCAGCATCTTAATGTATGAAAGGTGCTATATAAATAAAGTTATTTATATTCTTCCCACCACCATTTTGGTTTGCTGCTTACCCTCAGAACCCCAATCTTCTCCCTAAACCTCTACTCTCCTACTTCTAGTGTTTGAGTGTTCTGAAGCATTAGTATGCATGTTACTGCAACATGTTTAAGATCACTGTCTATTTCCCTTTTAAGGACATTGTGCATTGGTTGTAAGAGCATTCAATAGCTAAACTGAGGCAAATAGGCAAATTTCACTGAGCAGCAGTGTGTGTGTTTAAACGTCAAAATCAAGAGGTAACATAAGACATTGTCATGTAACTATCACCCCAATGGGTCTTTAATCTCGTGGGTGAATATCCTCTGCCCACCTTCACCCTGACCACTCCACACCATGATCTATTATCTCAGCATCATTTTCTTTCCATTTCATCTCCATGCAATTGCCTTGTGGTCTTAATACAAGTTCCTGTGTAGAACTGCTTGGGGCCTCTGGTGTGATGGAGTAACACTGCTGAGGGAACCACACTACTCCACAAACTGCAGAGGAATGGTCAATTATTAGCTTTTCCCTTGCATCCAGAGGCCGCATTTAAAATCCCTAGATGAGAGGAAGGAGCCTTAAGCACACTTTTCACCATAATTCTGGTGACTAACATGAAAGTTCACAGGTGAGTTACTAAGTAGCATTTTCCCTGACCACAGGGGAGAAAGTGGTGGTGGACAGAAAATTGAACAACATCACTGAAGAATGACCCAGAGTAAATGAAGATTAGGTCATTTTTAACCAAGTTATTGTACAGAATCCCCTGTCCGTTTGAAGCACACTTCCATTTCTAGCAGCTTTCTTGGCGTTGACAGGATGGTTACATCAAGAAGAATTTGTGAACTCTTAGACCAATGTTTTGGTGTTATCATTGGATCTGAGCCAAAAACTATTGAAGAAAATGTGGTTCTAGGGATTGGATTCAATTTCTAATTACTAGCAGAATTCCTGTCCTTGTAATATTGAACTTTTCATCCACATGTCAATCCTTGATCTCCTTCAAGTGAATGTGAGTTGTGTGCATGCTTTGATCCAAGCCTCTATCAACTATTGCAACTGATGATAAATCTTAGCTAATATCGATTTCCTGTTCAGGAAGCACACTAAACACAGGGGATTTTTGTGTATGTGAGTAACTGCAGATGCTGGAGTCAGGAGCACACAACAAGCTTCTGGAGGAATTCAAAGGCTCAGGCAGCATCTGTGGAGGTAAAGATCATCAACATTTTGAACTGAAAACTTTCATCGGGACTCTAGTTGTTGTGTCCTGTTTCATTATTCTAATTAAAGTTAATGATTGGAGTCAGCTGTGTGGGATAAAGTAGATGAGCACAGATGTTGGTGACTTCCTGTCACCTGCTCTACAGATTATTCCTCATGCAGAAGCCTAGACAGAGGTGGGGACTAGATTCTGAAATAGCATCAAGCAGTACAAAAGCAGGCCTTCTGGGCCATACCAAGGATTGCCAACTTGGGTTTCGTGGATCCCTTGGTTAATGGAAGGGGTCCATGGCATTAAAAAAAAAATTTGGGAAGCCTTTATATATACCAACCATCAAGTTCATGTCAATGTGCAATCTACTTGCTGGTACTTGATCCTCAGCCTCAGTACCTTGGGGATTCAAATGTTTGATTACATACTTCTTGAATGTTGTGTGAGTACCTTCATACACAGCTCTAATCTGCTAATTAAATTTGCTGATGATACTACACTGATTGACCTAATCTCAAATAATAATGAGGCAGCCTGCAGAGAAGAAGTCATCACCCTGACACAGTGCTGTCAAGTAAACAACCTCTCCCACAATGTCGCAAAAACAAAGGAGCTGATTGTGGACTACAGGAAGAATGGAGACAGGCTAACCCCTATTGACATCAATGGATCTGGTTTTGAAAGTGTGAACAGATTTAAATTCCTCAGCATAAACATTACCAAAGATCTCACGTGGTCTGTACATACTGGCTGTGTGGTGAAAAAGGCACAACAGTGCCTTCTTCACCTCAGATGGTTGAAGAAGTTTGGTCTGGGCACCCAAATCCTAAGAACTTTCTATAGGGGCACAGCTGAGAGCATCCTGACTGGCTGCATCACTGCCTGGTATGGGAACTGTATGTCCCTCAATTGCAGGACCCTACAGAGAGTGGTGCAGACAGCCCAATGCATCTGTAGATGTGAACTTCCCACTATTCAGGACATTTACAAAGACAAGTATGTAAAAAGGGCCCAAAAGATCATCAGAGACCGGAGTCACCCCAAACACAAACTGTTCCAGCTACTACCATCCAGGAAATGGTACCTCAGCATAAAAGCCAGGACCACAGGCTTCGAGACAGTTTCTTCCACCAGGGCATCAGACTGATTAATTCATGCTGACACAATTGTATTCTATGTTATATTCTCGTACATACTATTTATTATAAATTACTGTAAATTGCACATTTAGACAGAGATGTAACATAAAGATTTTTACTCCTCACGTATAGGAAGGATGTAAGTAATAAAGGTCAATTCAATTAAATTCTTTCACCATGCTCTTGGGCATCACTTTCCTCAGAATCAGAATAAGATTTATTATCATAGGCATACGTTGTGAAATTTATTGTTTTGTACAGCAGTATGGTTTAATGCATAAAATATGTGACAAATTACAAAATGGTGACCATTTTTTGAGACTGTTTGATGAACTGATACTTGCTCTGAGATAAGTTAATCAGAGCAACTGAATGTGGACCCAAGGAGTTTCAGCTGATGACTTGCTAAACTTGAGACCATTCTCAGACAAGTAGCTTTTTATTATGTAAAGTGGCAGATTGGCAGGAGGAGCAATCTGTAATCTCATCAGGCTATGTGTCTGGGTCACCTGCTTTAAACCAGTCAGAGTTGGAAAGTAAAAAGACATAAAGCTGAGGCAGAGACATCAGAATAGTGATGGTTGTAGACATGGACTAGAGCCAATAAGAAGGTGATCTTGAGCCAACAGGATGAAAATGTATCATTTGAACTGATGAGAAATGTTATAAGCTTCAGGAGCTTCAAATGCAAAAGAGCGACAATTCTCCAACCATTGCAGATATAGAAGACCCCACAGACATGAGGAGATCGGAGTGACTGTTGAGGGTCAGAAAAGTTTAGTAGGTGTGCACATGGGAATTCAGTGGTGTAAATTCACGTGCTCTTCAGGTGAGACAATAAAGGTAATTGACAGTAAAGACAGAGTCTCTCTATGCCTGTCTGATCATTACTGCTAAGGCGTAAACCGTTATAACAAAATATGTGCACTCATGGTCACTTTATTAGGTACACCTCAACAATTGCTCGTTAATGCAAATATTTAATTAGCTAATCGTGTGGCAGGAACTCAATGTATAAAAGCATACAGATGTGGCCCAGAGGTGCATTTTTTGTTCAGACCAAACATCAGATTGGTGAAAAAAATGTGATCTAAGTGATCTTGACTATGAAATTAATTTTGGTGCCAGATTGGATGGTTTGAGAATCTCAGAAGCTGCTGATCTCCTGGATTCTGATGTTTTGTCTGATCATCCACTGAATCTCTTTACCATGACCACATGCACTGATTTGCTGCCACATGATTGGCTGGTTAGGTATTTACGTTAATGTACAGGTGTACCTAATGAAGTGGCAACTGAGTGTACATAAATAAGTGTGAACAGAGAGCAAAAATATTGAGGTCGTGTTCGTGGGTAAATGGACCATTCAGAGATCTGATGGCAGAGGTGCCTCTCTTGACCGTATTTTTGATTCCAAATTCTAAACACCCTCTGGGTGAAAACAATCTTCCTCGGAACCTCACTAAACCTCTTATTCTTTCCCTAAATCTATGCTAGTTTTAGACAAGTTTTCCTATGAGTGCTATTCTATGTTAGAGCCTACAATTCATTACCCTATCCAAACTTTACCAGCTCTGCCCCACACCTTCACTGACAGCTGCTCCTTCTCTGCCTGCCACCAGGTAAATTCATAAAATGGTATAATAATGTCACATATAGCACGGTACAGTGAAAAACTTTGATTTGCGTGATATCATTATATTGCATCAGTGCACTGAGGTAGTACAAGGGAAAACAATAACAGAATTCAGATTAAAGTGTTCATTACACAGCAAGTTCAGCACATGCAGACAATAAAATGCAAGGTTATAACAAGATAGATTGCAAAGTCAAGAGTCCATCTTACCATGCCAGAGAACTGTCCAAGGCAGCAGGAAAATAAAGCCCTGTTGCTGTAAAATTCCTGTCTGCTTGCATGTTGATTTTACTTCTCAGGGCTGCCAAGGAAAGGATGAAAGAAAGTTAGGAAATGGTGGTAATATCTCTACGACGTGTACCACTGGAGCTGGTGGGATAGAGCCTCACTTCTCCCTCCTTCTCCTTCTCCATTCTGATTGTCCTGTACCATTCTGTTCAGGCAAGGATGCATTAGGGAGATGGAGCTCAATTATTTTACAAGTTATTGAGTGAGTGCCACTTTAATGGACCAGCTGCTTCCTCATGCTGAACGGATTTTTACAAGTGCTCTTCGAGTAGATCTTAATGTTAATGCAGCGATAATCCTTTTGGATTTTGGTCACACTTTTCCAGCCAGCTGCAAAAACCACTCATATTGTTTCTCCAAAGCAAATGAAAATAAAAGCTGATGAATCCTTCCTTCACTCCAGTCTTTTTCAGATCAGATAGGTTTTCAAATAATTCCATTAAAAGTCACTAATCTGGCTGTATTTCTACTTGATCTTACTAAAACTCCCCCTGTTCTCAGGGGTCTGTCATATAAGGTTCAAATAATAAACAGGTCTTTTATGAATCTTTTAAATAGTATTTCTTCTTGGGTTAGTGCTGTGAATATATGTCATAAAGAAAATCTACTGCCTGTCTGGCTGGTTCCAACTATTGTTGCCCTCACTGCTTCAACAGAAAACTATATACTCTCCCAGAAGAGGTGAAGAGAGATTAAAATCCCACATTGGTAATCATAAAATATGGAACATTACAGCTCAGTACAGACCCTTCAGCCCACAATGTTGTGCTGATTTTAACCAACTCTAAGGTCATCAAACACTTCCCTCCGATATAGCCAACCATTTTTCTATTAAAATTATGCCCTCTTGTGTTATCCATTTCCACCTTGGGAAAAAGTGTCTGGCTATCCACTTGATTGCTGTCTCTTATTACCCTGTCTACCTCCAGCTTTTGACTACTTTAGGTAATTGAAATTAATTCAGGAGGCTAATTTGTTTCTGATTAGTCTTTTGATTAGTTACTGAAATTGCGCCAGGATTTTCCTGGAACACTTCATCAAACTGAATGGTAGGACAATAGAAATTGCATGAAGATTTGGGATAGACTACACACACGCACAAATAACAATTTACTTCTTTTCTCTTCATCATTCTCACTAGCGACCACCCTCATCAATTCAATGAGAAGTATGAGTCTAACGTGATTGATTTTTCTGATTTCTTCAGCCGCTCCCATTGACTTCAGATGGTAGGGCACAAAAGCTACTAGCAATCCCAGGGCACCAATGAAAAATTAGCTGAAACCCTCCTGGAAGGAGATAGCAATAATAGAATAATAGAGGGAAGGGGGAGGGATTTTTTTCTTCTTCTCTCTTTCTCCACTCTTTTACTTTTCCACCTGCCTGGCATCACCCACCACCTTCTATCTAGACTTCTTCCCTTGTCCCCACCTTTTTATTCTGGCACTCTCTGCCTTGCTTTTCAGTCCTGAAAAGGGTCTCAGCCTGAAGTGATGGCTATCTATTTAGTTTCATAGATGATGCCTGACCTGCAGGAGAGAAGGTTTTCCCTGGAGTGTAGAAAGATGAGGGGTGATGTTATTTTCTTTGTGTGTGTGCCATACTCTGCCAGAGCCTTGACGACCACTTATTTTTTCAAGTGTTTGTCTTGGAGAAAGGATTCTGTGAGTGGTCCCCCAGTGCAGTGTTTTTTTTTTACGAGGCCGAGTTGCGAGCTCGACACTCAACCCGGCACGGGTGGAGAGCGTGTCCGGGAGCGGCCCGACTGAATTCGAACTCGGGGACCTTTGCTCCGGAGTCCGGTGCTGAGGTCACTGTGCCACCAGCCGGTTTGGTGATGTTATAGAAGTATATTAAATCATGAAGATCATATATAAGGTGAATGGTCACAGTTCTTTTCTCAGGTTGTGAGAGTCTATAAGTAGAGGGCATGATTTTAAGTTCAGAGGAGAAATAATTAAAAGGGATTTGAAGGGAAACTTTTTGACAAAGATGGTGCTGGGTACATGGAAGTGCTAATCCACTGTGAGACTGTTTATCGGTCTGTCATGTAATATTCCCTGATTGGTCACTGTTGCAGGCCTGTCCATCTATCAATTAACATTTGACCTACCTGAGTGTGTGAATGTGTTCATTGTTTTGGGTGACTCAGAGTCAAATAGACCTATTTGGCTGCACTGGACATGAGAAACGTTCTGTCCCAACCTCCCAGTTTTCCACTGATTGTAACAGGAACAAGCTGCAAGAGAAAGAAATAGAAATGGGTGCAATCACAACACTTAGAAGTCATTTGGACAAGTACATGGATAAGAAAGATTTAGAGGTATATGGGCCAAATGCTGGCAAACAGAATTAGCTCAACTTGGTCAGTGTGTACAAACGGAGCCAGATAGCATGCTTCTGTGCTGTATAACTATATTATTACTTTCTTCTAAGGTAACATTGATGGCTGCATTGCAACATTTTTTCCTGACAGCGGTAATCCCCTTGTGAAGCTGTATTTTTGCTGGGAACCCACAAAGCGGATAATGAGCTATGACCCAGAAAGATCAGTTGGGGTCAACAGGGCTGGATACCGAAAGGAAATCTGTGCAGAACCTCCTCCAGCATCAGCAGGGGAAATACACTTTATCTTGTTTCTGATTGGAAAATGAATCAATTTAGGGTCAATTTAAGGTCTGAATGCAGAGAGATCGCCTGCTCCCCAGCACGCCACCAAATTGTCTGCCTTTTGTTTCAAAGAAGTTGGGAACCTTGCAACAAGTAATAACAAATGTTAGAAAGAATGTTGTAGTTATTGCTGATTTAGTGCAGGCCATAATGCACTCTCATGTGGTATTTTGATATATTCCTTACTGAAGCTAATAAGCCTGGAACTATTAAAATTTGGCACTTTCCTTCTTTAGAAGTGTTCATCCCTCTGGACTATTTGTATTTCAATAGGTATTTATTTAGAAAACCTTTACTATGAAGCTCCCAAACCTCAAGAACTAGATGCCTATTTGCCATAAATAAAGGCATATGATGCCTTCATATAACCAGCAAGCAAAATGTAACAATGGCTCAGATATTTATATGTGAAAAACTTGAACAGTTCTGAAGACCTTTGCATCTTTTCATATTGATTTTCATAGGCCCCTAAAGATACATGGATCAGGGCGAACATACCAAAGGGGATATAATTCGAAATATCCTAAGGTGTTTGCAATTCAACCCTGAAAACTGATACCTCTGCAGAGACCTGTCTGCTAAAATTTCAATTTGCTTCCTATTTTCCCAGCCTTGATCATCAGCTTGTGGACAAGTAGAGTCTCCAATGGTTGATGGGTGAATATTTTACTTGGATCAATGGAAATAGACATTGCCTCCTTTTCATTATTTTGTGGATAATGAGGGGGTGAGCACAGGAGTCAGCCCAGATCCGGCCACTGGGGTCATGTCATAACTACATCTGTACAATAGTCCTTGCTTGCAAAGGAGAAATCTCTGTGATTCTCCAAAGCCCCTTTACGGCAACCTGTACTCCTTTTTAAATCTGTTTGTCGCCACATTCCTTCTGCTTTTTGTAAAAAGAAATAAAATAGTGAATTTATGAAGTAAAAATACAGCCAACTCCCCCCCCCAACCCCATGACAAACAGTAATTATTGGCCAGTGCATTTACTTCTTCATAGAGGATATGGGGTCAGCTTTCAAAGAGAGCTTTTATGTGACATAATGAACCACTCGGAAAGAGCATAATTATTATTTAAAGCAATAAAGAGCAAAATTTAATTTTACTATGTAAAGTAATCACTGGGGTTTAAATCAGTGACCATCAATTAGTGTTTTCAGGAGTATAGAATGTAGAGTTTAGCAAACAGTTTATTTATACATTTAGAGACACAAAAGAGACTGCAGATGCTGGAAATCTGAGGCAGCACACACAAGATGCCGGAGGGCCAGTTAAGTCCAGCTCTTTATTCATTTATGCAATATCTGATAACAAACCGCAGTCAGAGGCAGTGCTGCCAAATAGGGCATAAGTCAAAGATGAAATCGGGAAAGTGAGAAAGAAAAGGAAAATGAAATGGAGAGAAGAGAAACGGGCTTACATAGCATGGCGGGGGCTGTCGAATTTTCTGAGGGGATTTAAAAATTGGTAAACTACTTTGAATAGGGATCAGTCGTGGATTGCAAATGATGATAAGCACTCCAACCTGGCTTCGAATGTGGTGTACCACAACATGCGAAATGTAATTGTTTCTTGTAACTGTGCCATAATTAGATACACAGAAAGGTAATGATGACCTTTGTTATTCATGTAAGATGTGATTTTTGTTGCTGTTGGTTAAAGAGAGGCTGTTGAAGAGCAAAGGATGAGCTGTGACAGCCCTCTTCTGAATGTGAGACAGTCATAGCTCATTAGCACCCCATGAGCTCGTCAGCTGAAAAACTGACTGGACGCCTCCATCGCTAATGAGATATTAAACTGTTTACTTTAGAGCTCCTAGCTCCTGATAGACTTTTAAGAGCATCTTTAACTGAATTCTAAATCATTGCCCTTTATGTATTCTTCTCCATGTACTTCATTGTCTCTCTGTGTCTATATTGCACCAGTAGAAAGAGACAGAGAAAAAGGAAAAAGAGTTTTCAAACCATTTTTTGTGAAGAGTCCAAATTGATTTAGATAGAGACTTTCACATCTCCACACTGTTTCAGGCCTGTTCTGGACTTTTCTCTTGGTTTATCAGTCTCAATCAGTGGTTTCTGTGCATTTTTTATCCATGGAGTAATAGGCTGAGAAAGTAAACACGGGCAAAATTACTGAATAGAATGCTTCATCTGAATATGGGCTTTGATTTATCTAACAGGAATGAATAGAGGTCTTAAGTAACTTCACAAGGCAGGAAATGTTACTATCAGTTAAATGCCCACTCGCTGAGCCCTGAGACTGGACTGTTATCCTACAGGAAGGCTCACTCCACGTCTTAGCTGTTTGCACACATTCTGAATGATTTACCAGATGGAAGTGCCTCGCATCTACAGCATTTAAACATATTTACATGCTGCTAAGCTCACTGTTATCTTCTATTTGGATGATGACCAGATGTCTTGTAGTCACTGCAGCCTTGGCTAATCCATATCATGATTAACTTTGTCCTGCATTGAGTAAATTTTTGGGGAGAAGTACAGTGGTTAGCTGAACAATTCCTGAGCTTATGAGTAGCATGTTGTACTCTCCTCTTGAAAATCATTTCCACTGTGTCCATACTTTAGTACTCTCTCAGACTTACTATAGACCAATTCCTATTCCTCTTATGTTACGCACCTTATGAGCCTGGCCTGTATGATACTAATAAAAATTTACAAACTACAGATATTAGATATCTCAAATAAAAATAGAACAGTCAAAAAATTGTCAGGTTATGTATATATCACCATATACTACCCTGAGATACCTTTTCTGGCTGGCATTCACAGTACAATAAAGAAATGCAATAGGATCAATGAAAAACCACACACAAAAATTGACAAATAACCAATGTGCAAAAGAAAACATGCTAAACGATAAATAAATGAACAAACAAACAGACAGACAGATGAATGGATAAAGAAATAAATAGACTGATGCTGAGAACATGAGTTGCGGAGTGTTGAAAGTGAGTTGTGGAATCAGTTCATTCTTGAGGTCAGTGAAGTTATACACACTGGTTCAGGAGCCAAATATTTAAAGGCTAATGACTGTTCCTGAACATTTGTGGTGTAGGACCTAATGCTTCTGTACCTCTTTCCCAATGGCAGCAATGAGAAGTGCACATGGAAGGGAGCCCAGATGATGGATTCTGCATTCTTGTAGCAGAGCTCCTTGTAGATGTACTTACTGTTGAGGAGGTCAGTCAATCTTTATGGAAAGAGAACTAAAGGTAATTTTTCAGTCCAAGTTCCTTCTTCAAAACTGACAAACGCTCTTTGATCTGAAATGCTCAAACAGTTGAAACTCTGCCTTGAAGTCGGAAGGTGTGGTTCAAGCCCCACCACAAATATCGATGCAGATATTAGACTCTCACTTCAGTGCAAAACCCTTGCATTTCCAAAGGCACTATTTTTCAAATAAGATTTTAATCATGGTCTTGTGAATGTAAAAATATCCTCAGTTGTATTTGAAAAATACTCAGGAGCTGCCTTAGCCAATATCCCTAGCTTAACCAAATTCACTGAAAGCAAATTATCTGAATTATCTTCTGCTTAACATGTATAGCAGTTGGTACACATAATAATAGTGATTGTACTTTGGAAGTGATCAATAATTTCTAAATTGTCTTTTGTAACTCACACTGAAAATATGAAAGAATAGGACTTTTTCCTCATTTCTCACGAACTTGGTAAAGCAACCAACATCTTCAAAGACCTCTCACACTCCAGAAATTCTCTCTTCTCCTCCATCCCATCAGGCAGAAGATACAAAATTCTGTAAACATGCATCACCAGGTTCAAGGACAGCTCTTACCCCACTGATTTAAGAATATTGAACAAACCCGCTTGTACAATAAGATAGGCTCTTGATCTTACAACCTACCTCAACATGGCCTTTCAGCACAGTGTCTGCTTGTACTAGACATTTTCTGTGACTGAATTCTGATATCGCCTTTCCGATGTACTATCTTGATGCACTGATGTGATGAAATGATCCTTATGGAACACATGCATAACAGAAGTTTTCACTGTACCTCATTATACGTGACAATAGTAAACTAATTACCAGTTACAAATAAGGCTTCCAATTTAAGAACACAGGAATTAGAAGCAAGAGTTGGACGTCTGACCTCTTGTGCCTGCTTCACCATTCAAAGGGATCATGGCTGATCTTTTATCTAAGCACCTGTACCAAAAACATTTCTTTTGATTCCCTCTAATAACTAAAATCCAATTCCTCTCTTGCTTAAACATCCTGAGAAACAAAACTTTTGCAGCTCTCTTAGAGAAGCCTGCAGAGAGAATTTCAGAGATTCACTACATTTTTAGTGAAGAAATTTCTTCTCAACTTTTTCTGAATGGCTAACCCCTCAGTTTGAAACTGTGTTCTTGAGTTCTACACATCCATCCAGGGGAAAAAAGATATATTTGCTTGTAACATTTAGCTGTAATAGCAGTTCCCACTGCTCTATACAGCAATTTGATCTTACATGATCTACCCACTGCTATGGAGCATCACAAATCTCCTCTCAGGAATATTATTAGGCACAACAATAATGACCAGCAGAAACCAGAGACATTAGGACATATGTCCAATAATTTGCTCAACGAACTTGATTTAAAGGAAAATATATGAGGTGAAGAAAAAGGCTGAGAGTTGGGAATTTCAATCTATGCAACTGGAGCCCTGTCCAGCAGTGGAGAAGCAGAGGAAATGGAGATGGACCAAACTGCACGAATAAAGAAGCTCTGATTTGTAGGATTACTAAACAAATGGAAACTGCTGTTAAACTAGATATTCTAAAGATGCTTCATGACTTTATTAAATAATAGATCAAAGAGTTCATCTAATTTGACCAATAGTATTTGAAATACAAATCTTGGTGCTATAGTGAGATGCAAATGTACAGTTTGTGAATTGTGTCTTTTCTCCAGGTAGCTTGGGCCTACCTTTTAAAATTGTTACTTTTTTTCTGATCCTGACTGGAGTCTGTGGGGATTTTCTCCATTATTGTTACCAAAGCCACAACATTAAAACATGAGACTTAAAAAAAATAAACATAATTCCATTGGGGTGTTGAGCTAGAAATTTATACCATCTTCAGGAGAAATTATTTAACTGCATGACTGGATTGTCCTTGGAGCTATGTGTGTGTGGTATCTAATAAGAGCAGGAAGCGGATGATAAAATGACATTAATCCCAGCTCACATAACCAGCTTCCTTTCCTTGCAGAAGATTAATTGCCCAGTGCTGATTATTTTGATCATGTTTATATGTTGTAATATTTGTTTGCCCACCCCATCATTTTGCTTTGACTACTCTCATTCACTGCTGCAGTCAACTTTAAATTTATAGCCCGATGCTAGACTGTGGTCAATAGTGGCTGTGTTCAGAATGGAGGTGGTGATTCATGCTCAACTTTTGTCGTAAAGGTCATTTCGTTTTTGCTTTCCAAAGACCTCACAGACATATCAACTTAGCTTTTGGAGACATACAAAATATTCAACTTCAGAAAGTGTTTTTTGAACTGGTTACTTCAATGCTGGCTTTAATGAAAGTAAAACTTTATAGGATTTGTGCCTTTGCATGATTGCAGTAAAAATGGAGACATATTCTGAAGCAGTGCTTTGGTTATACTAGCAAAGCAAGTGTAGACTGATGGCTTAGGAGAATCACTTGTGTGCTAAGACTCTGAGAGATTAAAGTGTAAGCTTGTAACTTTGACAACTATTTATTGAATCAATCCAAGTGTAGCAGGAGAAGGGTGCAGAGTTGAATGATGTCTCCATTCAATTATCAGCGCTGGCAAATTTCTTCACACAGGTCTGATCATCGGGTCAGTGAAAGCATGCAGTATTTAAAATGAGAGCTCACCTGTCTCTCATCCCTCTGGTGATCTTGAATCTCTATCTTAGAAGTTACATGGTAGTATGCTCATAGTAATTCTCAGAATATGTAAAGTAATAAGTTCTCACAAAATCTGCAGCTGTACAAACAAACAGACACAGACAAAAACTTCAGCACAGCTTTAAGTAGTTGTCAAAATGGCTCCAAAATATTTTGGACATTCGCTTTACACCAGAAGAAAAGAATGGTGTAGATGAACAGAAATTTCATAGTACAGTATTTTAAGGACTATTCTATGAAAAGTAGCAAATTAAAGTGAGAGACATCCATTTATGCTCTACATCAACTTTTTCGGCTTAGTTTAGTTTGATTCAGGGCGGCACAGCAGCTAAAGGGTTAACATAATACTTGACCATGCCAGCTATCTGGATTCAATGGTCACCACTGCCTATAAGGAGTTTGTTTGTACCACCTGTGCCCATGTAGGTTTCCTCTGGATGTACCAATTTCTTGCTCCATTCCAAAGCTTCACGGATTAGGGTTTGTAAGCTTTGGGTGTGCTATTTTGGCATCAGAAGCATGTCAACAGTTTTGGACTGGCCTTAGCACATGCTCAGATTGTGTTGGTCATTGACACAAATGACACATTTAATTATAGGTTTCAAACACAATAAAGACCGGAGATGCTGGAAATCCAAAGCAGCATATACAGAAAGTTGGTGGAACTCTACAGGCCAGGCAGCAGCTATGGAAAAGAGTAAAAAGTTAATGTTTTAGGCCAAGACCTTTCTTCAGGACTGATAAGGAAGTGGGAAGATGGCATTTAAGTCCCGAGGAAGGGTCTCGGCCCAAAATGTCAACTATTTACTCTTTTCAATAGATGCTGCCTGACCTGGTGAGTCCTTCCAGCTTCCTGTGTATGTTACTAATTGTATGTTTCAATGTTTTAATGTACATGTGACATATAAAGCTAACATTCAACCTGTTTGTTTTTTATTTTTTTTTACATTGAATAATTGGGAGGCAACTCTTTAAATCCATTTGGAAGCAATAATGGTATTAGCCATAATATGCAAGCACTGAAAAAGCATCCTTCAAGCAACATATAAGTTTTAACAATACACACTACCAATGTTGTTCAATCATGCCTTATGGTCTATGGATCATGCACAGCTTGGGTTTTCTGGTTATAATTATCCATTATTTTAATATCTTTGCATGCGCTCACAATATGTAGCTGTTGAGCAAAACCTCTCCTTTTGGACTGCACACTTGCTAAGCCATTCATTTTGCTACCATAAATCATTGCATGATGAGGAATCTGGATCACTTGTGAAGCAGTTAGTTATCACAATGAGGGGCTGTGGTGGAAGAGTTAATAGGAACCAAATTATAATTGCAACTAACTTGTGAGGTCAACAAAATCTAATTGGAATAGTCATGTCAGAATTTGAACAGTGAGGTCTCTCCCACTTTGGTCATCAGATTGAGGATTCAAGTCCCACTCTAGAGACTTGAGCCTGAGAATCCAGGCTGATTTACCAGTGAAACACTAAAGAGTTGTCACACTGTTCATCTGTCTTTAGGATGACATTATTTGATGCTTTGTCTACTCTCTTAATTGGGCATAAAAAGTTCAAAGTTCAAACATAAAATTAATTTTATCATTAGAGTAATTATATGTTACTCTTTACTATCTTGAGGTACGTTTTCTTGCAGGCAGAAGATCTTAGTATGCTGTTTTTAATGGAGGGGTAACGTGTGCATATTCCTTGCTCAGAAGGAATATTACACTGGTGTGTTGTCTTTCAGATGAATGAGATTTCATGTCATCCTCAAGAGGACTAAAAGATCTTATTGTGCTTTATCTTTGAGAAGAGAAGGGAGATGTTCCTAGTGTCTTGTCCAATAATTATCCCTCATCAATATCACTGATTATTTAGACATAATCTGGTAGATGTGGTAGCCAACTGTATACCACCAAACACATCTTTACCTCCTGCTTTCCACAGGTATCAGTACCTCCATGATTCCCTTGTCCATTTGTCCCTCCTGGTACTTATCCCTGCAAGCAGAAGTGCTACACCTACCCATTCTCCTCTTCCCTCACCTCTATTCAGGACCCCAAACAATCATTCAAGGTGAGGCAACACTTCACCTGTGAAACTGTTAGGGTCGTCTACTAAACCCAGTGCTCCTGATGCAGCCTCCCCTACGTTGGTGAGAACCAGTGCAGATTGGGGGGCTGCTTTGTGAGCACCTTCTGCAAAAAGACATATTTAATTCCTAACCTCATTCCCATTCTGACATGTTGGTCCATGCCTTCCTCTACTGTTGTTATGAGGCCACTCTCAAGCTGGAGGAGCAGCATCTCATGTTCTGTTGGGTACCTTCCAACCTGATGGCATAAACATCAGTTTCTCTACTCCAGTAATTTTTCCCCCTCCCCCTTCCTTCTTTTTCCATTCCCACACTGGCTCCCCTCTCACCTCCTCCCTTCTCTTCTCCTGCCTATCACCTTCCCTAGGTGACTTTCCTTCCCTTTCTCCCATAGTCCACTCTCCCCTCCTTGCAGATTCCTTCTTTTCTAGTTTATTACCCATCAACTCCCTACTTCTTACTTCCTCCCCCACACCCCTGGCTTCACCTATCATCTTCCAGCTTGCACTTCTTTCCCTTACCCCACCTTCTTAGAAAAATAGAGGACAATGCGGTAGGGAAACTCTAGGCAGCTTCTAGAGTAGGTTACATGATCAGCACAACATTGTGGGCCAAAGGGCCTGTAATGTGCTGCAGATTTTCTATGTTTTTATATTTCTTATTCTGGCTTCTTTCTTCATCCTTTCCAGTCCTAATGAAGGGTCCCGGCTGAAATGTTGACTGCTTATTCACTTCCATCGATGCTGTCTGATGTGTAGGGTTCCTCCAGTGTTTTGTGTGTGTGTGTTGCTGTGAAATCAGGGTTTGATTACCACCGCCACTGTCTGTAAGAAATTTCTACTTTGTTCCCGTGACTGTGCGGGTTTCCCTCAGGTGCTCCAGTTTCCCCCCCACATTGCAAAGGTGTGCAGTTAGTGTAAGTGTCTATCTTGGTACCAGAAGCATGGCCACACTTGCAGGCTGCTCAGCACATTCCTTGCTGATTTAATTTGAAGCAAATGAAACACTTCACTGCATGCTTCAATGCATATGTGACAAATAAGGCTAATCTTGAAATCACGATGCTTTGTGGGCGTCTGCTGTGCATCGATTGGTGGTTGAGATCAGTACATCAAAAGCTTGACGACAGATCATTGACTATAGGATGTTGTATGATATGCTGAAAGGGACATAGATATTGGCCCTGATCTCCATCTATAACTTTGCTGATGACAAAGCCATTGTTGATAGAATATCTAATGGAGACAAGAGGGTATACAGGAGTGAGGTATGCCAACTAGTGGAGTGGTGTCACAGCAACAACCTGGCACTCAGCGTTAGTAAGATAAAAAAAACTGATTGTGGATTTCAGGAAGGGTAAGACGAAGGAACTCATACCAATTCTTGTAGAGGGATCAGAAATGGAGAGCAGTTTCAAGTTCCTGGGTGTCAAGATCTCTGAGGATCTAATCTGGTTTCAACATTTCGATGCAGTTATAAAGAAGGCAAGATAGTGGCCATACTTCATCAGGAGTTTGAAGAGATTTGGTATGTCAACAAATACACTCAAAAACCTCTATAGATGTACCATAGAGAGCATTCTGATAGGCTGAGTCACTGTCTGGTATGGGGGGGGGGGGGGTGTCTACTGCACAGGACCAAAAGAAGCTGCAAAGGGTTGTAAATCTAGTCGGCTCCATCTTGGGTACTAGCCTACAAAGTACCCAGAACATCTTCAAGGAGCAGTGTCTCAGAAAGGTAGCATCCATTATTAAGACCTCCAGCACCCAGGGCATGCCTTTTTCTCACTGTTACCATCAGATAGGAGGTACAGAAGCCTGAAGGCACACACTCAGCAATTCAGGAACAGCTTCTTCCCCTCTGCCATCTGATTCCTAAATGAACATTGAACCCTTGGACACTACCTCACTTTTTAAATATATTTTAATTCTGTTTTTGCATGATTTTTAATCTATTCAATATGCATATACTGTAATTGAATTACTTATTTCTTTATTATTATTGTTTTATTTTGTTTTCTTCTATATTATGTATTGCATGGAACTGCCGCTGCTAAGTTGACAAATTTCACGGAACATGCCGGTGATAGTAAACCTGATTCTGATTCTGATTCTGATTTTGATTCCTGCTGGCAGATCCAACTCAGTTCTAATGATTTGTACCATTAAATGGGAAAAAAGGATTGTACTGTTGGACTCTTTAATGGAGGTTACACAATTACACAATTTCCCCAGTTCTTTGGCAGTCAACACTGGGAAGAAATAGCTATAAAGGAAGTGGTAACTGTAGGTTAACTGCCATTTTTTTACTTAATTTAGTTCAGCAGGTTATTTGTTTTTGAATCGTATGCAGGCACTTTTTGTGTTTTAATAGCTTAAATCAAGCTTAAATAAGTTTATTTTTCAAGTAGTTTTATAATCAGTAGCGTCTGAGCATTGCACAAAGACATGCAGAACTCTTCAACTTAAGCAACAGTTTTGACATATTTTAAGGATGAGGTCGAGGCCTCATTGGATGTCAAGGTTATCCAGTGAATAGAATCTCTCCCCCCCTCCCCCCACCACCACTTTGGATTGGTGGGACCTTTCCAAACAGCTGAGAATTGACTTCCAAACTGAATTACACTGTGAGAAAAATGTGACAAGCTCGTCTGACCTGTGAGCTCCTCAGTCAGAGGAGGATCTATCTTCTGAGAGGACCATATCAATTCTACAACTGTTGGTTCGAATAAACCAACACACAATGATTGAGAGTGTCTTATTCTAATACATCTATTAAACACTTTACCACGTGTCAACAGCAGACACCAACTTTTACCATCGCACATTGAAGATTTGTTCAAAGTAAAGCAGGGTAGCTGCATTTCTAAATTAAAAGTTTTGTGAACGTACAAATTAAATTTGAATTAACAGCAACCTACGATCATCAAAGTGCCTCATGCTAGCTTATTACAAATCAGAAATATAAAAGAAAAGGTGTGATGTGACAGGAGATAATTATAATATTCACAGGAATTTCTGCATGCAGGTGCAGTTTTAATATGGAATAAATGTACTTCCAGCCTGCTGACATGTTAAAATGCTTTGAGTCAGGGTCTGCAGCCTGAAAATGGTGCTGATAGTTCCCACTAATAGCTAATTATGATTTATTTTACAAATGGACAGTAAAGTTAAAATGTTCTACACTTCTGTCCCAATGGGAAGAGCACAGCTATAAGTTATGTTCCATATTCGTAAAAAAAAACACTCAGTCGCATTCCCTACAACATGACCAATCTATGGGCCATTCACACCAAAGTTACAGAGTTACAAATTGAAAAGTGAAGAAGTGCGGGATAGAAATCTGAATAAAAAGCATAAAATGCTGAAAGGTCACAGATCTGTGAATCTGTCTCTCCACAGATACAGGAAGTATGAGTGGAGAGAGAAGCCATTAGTGTTTCAGATTGATGATCTCTATCAACCTCATAAATGTTAGAGACTGTTTAAGTTGCAGAGGGTATGCGTGGGACGAAGGGGTGGGGTGGACAAATGGAATGTCTGCGATAAGATGGGATGACGGAGACCTCTGAATCCCCCAGCTGACCTGCCTGGTGGAGATATAAATGGGAGGAGGGTAATGATGGAAGAGAGAGCAAACAAAACAATGCTGGCACCCTGAGTTATAAAACACTGCAGCTGCTGAAACTCTGAAACTAAAAAAAAATGCGGGAATAGCTCATCAAGTCAGGCTGAGTCTGTATAAAGGAAAGAATCTGACTAAATATTACAGGTCAGTGACCCTTTAACAGATGGCCAGTTCTGAGAGAAACTGGAAAGGCTAGTTAGCTGAGAGTGTTGTCTTTGATACTGAGACCTAAGGCCTGCAGCACACTTCAATGTTCCTTCAGTTATTTTGGAATTTGTTGAAACAGTGTGAGAGGCCAAATTCAGAGAAGTCAGAGCAGGAGAGGGATGGAGAATTAATGTGGCAGGTAAGTGGATGTCTGTCATTTTAATTACTTATCACTAATTGGCCCTGAACTGCAGAGGAAGATATGAGTCAACTACATTTATAGATCAGGAGACACAAGTAGGCAAGATGCATTCCAATGGCAAATTAATACATCGGGTGAGTTTTTATAAGAATCCAAAAGTTTCATGAACACCATTAATTCTTTTAACTTTTTTACTGAATTACTTTTATTGACACACTCCATCTGGCATTGTGGAAGGCAAACTCTGGATCTATGTCTGATGTCTCAGGGTTTCAGTTCAGTAACTTAAACATTGTACAGTAGCATAGTGGTTAGTACAGCACCAGTGATTGGTGCTCAGTTGCCACTGCTGTCTTTAAGTAGTTTGTACCTTCTCTCCATGGTTGCATGGGTTTCCACCAGCTGCTTTAGTTTCCTCCCATGAGTAACTTGTGGGCACACTAAAACATGGCAACACTTTCTGGTTGCTCTCAAAATGTATTTGGACTGTTTTGGTCAAATGACCCTTTTCACTGTAGGTTTTGATATACATTTGAGAAATAAACTTAATCTTTTTAAATGTTTAGGTGAATAAGGTAACTGTTTTAACCTAACCATATCTTTGTTTCTTGTATGGAATGAAAAGCATACTCTCCTGAGATACTAGGTGAAGAAACAAGATGCCTCCTGAAACAAATCTTAAGGTTGATGTGATGTCTTCTATCACTTTGCACGTGCAAAGATTTGAGGAAGGCCTGTAGAGTTTCAAAGATTACATATATCCTAATATAATCCAACTGTGGCCATAAACATTCATTTGAAAAACTCCCTTGTCCCCTATGACATTTCAGTGCTTTGCCTTTTGATATTATATGCATTCTGCTCTAGAAGCAAGACGAAGAATCTTTGAAAAGACAAATCCACCTTCAGTGCATAACTACTTTTGAAAAGACATGAGGGGACATGAATTCTTATTTCAAACAGAAAGGCTGTCAAAGAATTTAACCAACATCTGTTTTGTGCATAATTTATTCTCATCAGGATTACTCATTTTAAAAAGTAGTCAGATTGATTGAAATATTAATACAAGTTGTATGTTATAAAGTCTGGTATGCTGTTCATTGTATTTAAAGATGGGGAATTCATTTCAGCAGCAGCTACACAGTAAGATGGATAACGTGTCCTGCAACATGAGTTTCAGCAAAAACAAAATATGACATTTTGAAATGAATTTAAGGTGTCAGTGTAGATGATTGCATCATTTACTCTATAATAAAAAACAACATGCTTCGTTCATTAATTTAAACATGTCACGGTTTTCTTGTCATAATCCATTACATTGGAATGATATTCTGAGTGGGCTGATGATGAAGATTTAAGTGCAAGAGAAACAGAGACAGCTGAAAACATCCAGTGGGGCATACAGCATCTGCGGAAGGAAAAATATAGTTAGCATATCACATTAGAAACTCTTAGTCCAATAGTTCGGTTTTTTTTAGTTGACTTGCATTAAGTACACAGGAAACGTAGCTTACATAGATTAAAACCTATATTGGGAGAAATACCTCTGATCACTCTGCACGAGTTACTTTGCACATATACTCTTCAGGTGAATGTGTGAAGTTGATTTAAGTGGCCAAGAAACCCCTTAGCACTGTGGGTTGCAGATTAGCTAGAAGTTCCTTGCATGAATCTGCAGCGACCATCATGGTCACAAGCCTCATGTTGCAAATTTTAACTGCTTCGACATACTCTTGCACTGTGCCTTTGTAAAGTCTGCACCTGTCAGGTACATCCAGGACTGGGGCTGACACCTAAGGAAAAGAAGGCTATTATTTGGGAGTAGAGAAGGGGCCTTGGATAGAAGTCAATGGTTGGATGAGGAAGTGCACCAGAGTTCGGGGGACTGAGTAGCTGGCAGACATCAGAGGTGATTTGCAGTGTGTGGTACTGAAAGAGTTGGAGCTACGATGGCAGTGCTATCGTGAGGTGCGAAGAGAAAGTCATTATAGAGTTTATTGGTAAGATGGAAGATGACCATGGTGCCAGGGAGATAAGATTAGTGCATTAGAAAGAGTCAGGGAAATGCCCAAAGCAGAGCATAGAAGCAACTGGATCTACCTGCACAGGTTGTCCAAGCGCTCAGCTGGAACTGGTGGTGGTGACGATGCGACAGAAACATGGTTGTTCTGTGAGTATCCTGTTTCGGAATTCCTGGCAGGTTGCTTGGGGGATTAGCGTACAAGTTGCAGCTCCTTAGAGACTGAGTTAGAGAACTGGAGCTGCAGCTTGTGGACCTTTGGCTTTTTGGGGAAAGTGAGAAGGTGATCAATGGGAACTACAAGCAGGTAGTCACACTAGGGCCACAGGAGATAGGTATGAAGGTTACTGTCAGGAGACGGAAGGGAGAGCACCCCTGCGGCCATCCCCCTTAACAATAAGTTACTCCATTTTGAGTTCTGTTGGGGGAGATGACCCACCTGGGGGAAGCAAGATGACCATGCTTCTGGCACTGAGTATGGCCCTGTGGTTCAGAAACAAACAGAGGAGGATGACAGCAGTAATAGGGGACTCTATAGGAAGGGGGACAGATAGGTGATTCTGTGGGCATTATAAAGGAACGTGGATGGTAGTTTGCCTTCCAGGTGTCCGGGTTTGTGATGTTTCTGAATCTGTCCACAATATCATGAAGTTGTGAGGGTGAGCAGCCAGAGGCTGTGGTACATATTGGAACGAATGACATAGGTAGAAAAGGGAGGAGGGGCTGAAAGCAGAATTCAAGGAATTAGGAAATAAGCTGAGAAGCAGGGTAGTAATCTCGGGATTTCTGCCTGTGCCATGTGACAGTAAGTATAGGAATAGAATAAGGTGCTGGATAAATGTGTGGCTGAAGGATTGGAGCAGGGGGCAGGGATTCAGATTTCTGGATCATTAGGATGTCCTCTGGGGAAGGTGTGACCTGTACAAAAAGGACGAGTTGGATTTGAATCTGAGGGTGACCAATATCATGACGGGGAGGTTTGCTAATGCTGTTGAGGAGCGCTTAAACTAGATTTGCAGGGGGGTGGGAACTGAAGTGAAGAGGAGGAGGATGGGGGAGGGTTGGAGCACAAGTAGAGACAGCTTGTAAGAAGTTCGTGAGGAAGTATAGGCAGATGATAGAGCAAAGATATGCTCAGCTTGATGGTTTGAGATGCATCTAATTTCTTGTAAATAACGCAGGTGAACTTAGAGTGTGGATCAATATGTGAAGCTATGACATTGTGGCCATTGCAGAGACTTGGCTGTCTCAGGGGCAGGAATGGCTGCTGAGAGTGTCGGTCTTTAGATGTTTCAAAAAGGACAGTGAGGGAGGCAAAAGAGCTGGGGGCATGTCATTGCTTATCAGAGGTAGTGTCACAGCTGCAGAAAAGGAGAAAATCATGGAGGGATTATCTACTGAGTCATTGTGAGTGGAAGTTAGAAACAGGAGAGGATCAATAACTCTACTGGGTGTTTCTTACAGACACCCCCAATAGTAACAGCGACCTCAAGGAGCAGACAGGGAGGTAGATTCTGGAACAGCGCAATAATAATATGGCTGTTGTGATGGGTGATTTTAACTTTCCTAATACTGACTGGCATCTCCTTAAAACAAAGGGTTTAGATGGGGTGAAGTTTGTTAGGTGTGTTCAGAAGGGCTTCCTGACATAATTATGTAGATAAGCCAACTAGATGAAAGGCTGTACTTGATTTGGTATAGGGACATGAACCTGGTTCAGTGTCAGATCTCTCGGTGGGAGAGCATTTTGGAAGTAGTGACCACAATTCTATCTCCTTCACCATAATGCTGGAGAGGGATAGGAACAGACAATTTGGGAAAACATATAATTGGGGTAGGGGGAAATATGCTATCAGGCAGGAACTTGGGAACATAAATAGGGAGCAGATGTTCCCATGGAAATGCATAGCAAAATATGGCAAATGTTCAGGGAACATTTGCATGGCATTCTACATAGGTACCGTATGTTCCATTGAGGCAGGAAAAGAATGGTGTACAAACAAAGTGGAAAATTTAGTTAAGGAGAAAAGCAAAAATTACAAAAGGTTCAGGAAACAAGGTACTGATAGAGTTCTAGAAAATTAAAAGGGAGGAGTTTAAGAATGAAATTAGGAGAGCTAGAAGGTCTCGGCCCGAAACGTCGACAGCGCTTCTCCCTAGAGATGCTGCCTGGACAGCTGTGTTCCACCAGCATTTTGTGTGTATTGTTGTTTGAATTTCCAGCATCTGCAGATTTCCTCGTGTTTGCTCTTGGCAATTGTGGGATGGCTTACAGTGGACTGAAACACTTGAGCATATAGACATTAAAAAAGAGGAAGTGCTGGACATTTTGAAAAGCATTAAGTTAGGTAAGTCACTGGGATCATACAAGATATACCCCAGGCTACTATGGGAAGCGAGGAAGGAGATTGCTGTGCATCATCATTAGGGACAGAAGAAGTACCGGAGGATTGGAGGGTTGTAAATGTTGTTGCCTTGTTCAAGAAAGGGAGTAGAGATAACCCAGGAAATTGTAGACCATTGAGTCTTACTTCAGTGGTGGCAAGCTGTTGAAGAAGATGCTGAGAGGCAGGATTTATGAGCATTTGGAGAGACATAATCTGATTAGGGATAGCCAGCATGGCTTTGTCAAGGGCAGGTCATGCTTTACGAGCCTGATTGAGTTCTTGGAGGAAGTAACAAAGCACATTGATCAAGGTAGAGCAGTGTACATGGATTTCAGTAAGGCATTTGATAAGGTTCCCCATGCAAGGCTCCTTCAGAAAGTAATGAGCCATGAGATCTAAGGAGACCTTGCTTTGTGGATCCAGAATTGGCTTGCCCACAGAAGGCAAAGGGTGGTTGTAGATGGCTTATATTCTGCATGGAGGTCGGTGACCAGTGGTGTTCCGCAGGAATCTGTTCTGGGATCCCTCCTCTTTGTGATTTTACGAATAACCTGGATGAAGAAGTAGAAGGGTGGGTTAGTAAGTTTGCCAATGACACAAAGGTTGGGGGTGTTTGCATAGTCTGGAGGGTTGTCAGAGGTTACAGTGGGACATCAATAAGATGCAGAACTGGGCTGAGAAGTGGCAGATGGAGCTCAAACCAGTTAAGTGTGAAGTGGTTCATTTTGGTAGGTAAAATTTGAAGACAGAATATAGTATTAATGATAAGACTATTGGCAATGTGGAGGATCAGAGAGATCTTGGGGTTCATGTCCATAGGACACTCAAAGCTGCTGCACGGGTTGACAGAGTTGTTAAGAAAGCACTCATCAGCTGTGCGATTGAGTTTAAGAGCTATGAGGCAATGTTACAGCTATATAAATCCTTGGTCAGACCCCACTTGGAGTACTATGTTCAATTCTGGTCAACTCACTACAGGAAGGATGTGGATACTATAGAGAGAGTGCAAAGGAGATTTACAAGGAGGTTCACAAACAGAATTTCTGCAGCAGCCAAACAACACACACAAATTGCTGCAGCAGGCCGGACAGCATTTTGTGCATGTTGCTCAGCTGCTGCGGGTTTTCTCCTGTTTGTGATTTGTTTATAAGGATGTTAGCTGGATTGGAGAGCGTGTCTTATGAGAATAGGTTGATTGAACTCGGCCTTTTCTCCTTGGAGCAACGGAGGATGAGAGGTGACCTGATAGTGGTGTATAAGATGATGAGAGGCATTGATCATGTGGATAGTCAGAGGCTTTTTCCCAGGGCTGAAATGGCTTAACACAAAAGAGCTTAAGGTTTTTGGAAGTAGGTACAGAGGGGATGTCAGGGGTAAGTTTTTCATATGGAGAGAGGTGGGTGCAATGAATACATTGCCTGTGACAGTGGTGTAGGTGGATATAATAGGGTCTTTTAAAGGACTCTTATATAGGTACATGGAGCTTAAATAAATAGAGGGCTATGCAGTAGGGTAATTCTAGGCAGTTTCTGGAGTAGGTTACATGGTCGGCACAACATTGTCAGCTGAAGGGCCTGTAATGTGCTGTAGCTTTCCATGTTCTATGTTCTAAGTTCAGAATGAGCCAAATATTTTTTAGGTGGAGCAATTTACCTATTGAGGTCATTGAAGTCATGTTCTACTCTGGAAATAATAGATTTTCATGCATTTATTGCTGTTATTGTATTTATTGCAATGTTTCCCACAAATTTACATGCAAACCTATGCATACTGATAATGCGCCTACTTAACGCCATCAATATCAGATGAATTTCTCCCCTATGACCTTCAGTTTTACCTTTTCTTGTGTCAGTTTCAGTTTCATGCAGAAATTCCCAATTCATTTCATTTACCAGGGAGTTGTCAGAATACAATTAGATGAGGTATTTTAACCAAACAGTGAAGTTGTCTAAGTCAGGGGTTACCAGCCTGGGTTCCATGGGCACCTTTCTTACAGGTACTGGTCCATGGCATAAAACAGATTGGGAATTTAAGTGCTGCTGTCTGCATAGCTTGCTGTCAACCAGTTTAATATATGATCCAAGGTTGTATCAATGAATTTGTATAAAAGAAATACAAATAATACCATTGATACACTGCAAAAATGAAGAGCATTTCAATGAATAACAAAATAATTTATAGGTATAACTCTGACACATATTGAAGGAGATGAAACTGATTTTACTTGCAAGCTAGTAGGAGATATGGCTCATTAACTTTTTACTACCTTATACCAGCACAAATCAAGGATATTACATCCAGATTGGCAAAGGAATGTGATGCATGGCTGAATGATTAGGTTGGCTAAATACCAAATATGGTGGCTGATCACTTAAATCAAAATAGAATATCTATGCTAAAAAAAAAGATATCATAGCTTCTTACCTATAAAGACATTCTAAGCAATCAATTTAATTTGCCTGGTAAGGAATCATACTCTGTTGCAATGAGACAAGCTTGAGGGAGAAGCTAAGAAAGGAGAAATAAACATACATCAGATTGAAAGTCAAATACTTGGCCCAGCTTTTAACCAGACAAGCACACATGGATAAGTGATGAATAGATCATGGCAAAGACAATTAATTATCATATGTAATCACTATAATCTCAATTAAATACTAAACAGTTTACATCTCATTCCCAGTTCATGGCTCCTTGTTTACCTCATTAATTAATGACATTGCATTCTCCAGTGATACCATCAAGGAAAGCCGAGCAAAATGTAGGACGGCTTCTATCAAAACAGCATCTAAATTATCCCATTATTAGTCGCTTTGTTTAGTCACTTTAACCTTGCACTTAGCAACACCAGATGTCTACTCTTTAATTAGTAGCCCAGCCAAGAAAGTGAGTATCTTTAAGATGGTAGTCACAATTGGACAAAAACATCTGCAAGAAGAAGTTTATTTTGTAATTATTGGTGTTCTTTGATTATAATTGAGAAGCAGTGAGCTAGAAATTTGCAATTACTAGATATTTTCCCTCTTCGTCACCATAGCTGAGAATCAGGATTAGAAAGATCAGCAGATAGCGGTTTGCAGTGGTCACAGTTAGTAATTACGCTAATTTTGTGCCTGGTTTTGGGGGGCAGCCAAAATCAGATCTCTGGCTTCTGCCAAGAACTATCACAGATGCACACAGGGCATTAATAAATTATTTCAAAATATGCACAACGCTGACTTTAATCAGCAGATGCACTTGAATCCAGAGAGTCCATGCACTGTATTGTAAATCACATAAATAACCCAAACTTACAGAGTAAATGTCAAAGGTGAGAGGAACTGAAGTTGAGAGTGGCGAAGACCCAATGATTCATGGAACAACTGACTCAAAGTTTACTAAGGGTTAAAATAGTAACAGGTGAAATACAATTAAGAAAACATATGGAATTCTTGATGGAAGATGGTATCTGAATGGCTTTGACCTGGGTATAAAGAGGTTATAGGGTATCCCTCAGCAATATTGGATTCTTCTACTGTATCAATGGCATGAATGTCTGTAATCATCATAATTCTTCTTCTAGGATCATTACCTTGGCATGGTGGAGACAATTGTGAGTTACTGAGATCTTGAGAAAGGTGTCATCTGGAGTTTAGTTACCTGCTGTTTAGCTCCTGGTAGTGATAAGGTCAAGGGGCAGGTTCCAGATAAAGAGCGATCCAATCAAATCCTCATTGGTGGAGTTGGCAGAAGATAACAACATCCCACAATGCAGTGAAGACAGAAGTGTATGGCAGCCATAATTGGTGGAATTGTACATAATTCACAACCACTGAAGTTGAGTTGGGGTTTCACTTTAAGGGGCTGACCTGAGGTAATGACATGAATACATAAAAGGTTTTAGCACGTATTTTATTCAGGATTTTGGAATTCAATAAATGTGTTGTTACAGTTTTCTTAAAGTACCTCACATCATTTTATTTGCATAAAATTACAGAAGGGGGCTGCAAAAGTAAAGGGACCTCAGTCATCTAGCATTTTACGCCATTGCACTCTGACCCTGATCTGTCACAGACCGTGTGGTGGCTGCTGATGAATCAGCCCCCTTCCCCACATTAAACAAAGTCATGCACAGTCATTCTCCATTAAGGCAATTCATTCTAACATCCCAGAGACAATCCCTTAGGAAAACATCATACTCAGTTCAAGTGATTGCATTACTTATCATCATAATTAGTCCATGTACAGTACTATGCAAAAGTCTATGTAGGTAGAGTGCCTCAGAATTTTGCTCAATGCTAAAATTGGCCGGAGCAAAGTATGTTGGGAATGGTGAGGGGAGGGGTTGTCAGACAGGTGGCAGAGAAGGACTGCCAGGAGTGGAAGTTGTTGCGGGTACAGACACACCCATCCCTGAGACACCAGGCAAGGTCAGCTGATTCCAAACAATTGATTTATTGGTCATTACAGAATGTCCATCTAGTGCTTCCCACTCCCTCCCATCTCCCTTCCCCTTTCCCTGCCCCCTTTTCACTCTCAGTCACAGCAGAGACCCATGTCAGAATCAAGTGTCTATCATCACTCACATATGTCATGATTGTTTTTGTCCATATATCCATATATATAGTCAGGTGCCTAAGACTTTTGCACAATACTGTATTTCTTAAATTAGATGGTACTTTGAGATGCAAATCTGGATCAAAACTGATCCAGATCCAGATAAACTGCAGAAAATAGGCAGTCAGTCTTTCTTGACCCAAATGTTGATTATGCATTTCCCCCCACAGATGCTGCTTGACTTGCTGAGCCCCTCCAGTACATTGAGTTACACATAGAATATTCAGGGTTTGGAGGTATCAGATAGAAAGTCTTAGAAATTTCTACATCTCCTCCCAGAATCTGAAAATCTAACTTGATTACCTTGAGAAGTGTTTGAACTGCTGCAGTTCAACTCGTGAGGGCTATTGCACAGTGAGTTCTCAGACGTAGAACCAGCAGTATTAGAAGGAATGGAATGCGGCTTGTTGGAATCTCTGCAAGGTATTGTGTTCTCAGGAGAATGCTGCCCTTCTTCTCCATTATAGTAGAGGTCATAGATTTGGCAAGTGCTGCCCAAGTAAACCTGGTGAGTAGCTGCAATGCAGTTTGCAGTTGCTACCGATTGCAGTCATGATATTGGAGGGAGTGAATTCTAGAGCTAGTGAATGGAATTCACATTAAGTAGATTGCTTTTTATTCAATAGCATCAAGCATCTTATGTATTATTAGAGTTGCACTCATCAAACCAAACAAGAGAATTGAACTTCTCACGCTTTGAATTTTTTCAATGATTTTGTTCCCTGGCCCCCTCCGCCTTATTTTCACCATGGATGTCCAGTCCCTATATACCTCCATCCCCCACCAGGAGGGTCTCAAAGCTGTCTGCTTCTTTTTGGATTCCAGACCTAACCAATTCCCCTCTACCACCATTCTCCTCCGTCTAGCAGAATTAGTTCTTACTCACAATAATTTCTCCTTTGGCTCCTCCCACTTCTTCCAAACCAAAGGTGTAGCCATGGGCACCCACATGGGTCCCAGTTATACCTGCCTTTTTGATGGCTTTGTGGAACAGTCCATGTTGCAAGTCTATACGGGTATCCGTCCCCCTCTTTTCCTTCGCTACATTGACGACTGCATTGGCACTGCCTCCCGCATGCATGCTGAGCTTGTTGACTTCATTAACTTTGCCTCCAACTTTCACCCTGCCCTCAAATTTACCTGGTCCATTTCTGACACCTCCCTCCCATTTCTTGATCTTTCTGTCTCCATCACTGGAGACGACTTATCTAATGATATCTACAATAAGCCTACAGACTCTCACAGCTACCTGGACTATTCCTCTTACTATTCCACCCTGTCTCTTGCAAAACTGCCGTCCCCTTCTTGCAATTCCTCCTTCTCCGCTGCATCTGCTCTCAGGATGAGGCTTTTCATTCCAGGATGAAGGCGATGCCTTCCTTTTTTAAACAAAGGGGCTTCCCTTCTTCCACTATCAACTCTGCTCTCAAACGCATCTCTCCCATTTGCTGCACATCTGCCCTCACCCCATCCGCCCACCACCCCACTCGGGATAGGGTTCCCCTTATCCTCACCTACCACCCCACCAGCCTCCAGGTCCAATGTATAATTCTCCATAAATTCTGCCACCTCCAATGGGATCCCACTGCCAAGCACATCTTTCCCTCCCCCTCTTTCTGCTTTCCGTGGGGGTCGCTCTCTACGCGACTCCCTTGTCCATTCATCCCCCCCCCATCCCTTCCCACCGATCTCCCTCCTGGCACTTATCCTTGTAAGCGGAACAAGTGCTACACCTGCCCTTACACTTCCTTCCTCAGCACCATTCAGGGCCCCAGACAGTCCTTCCAGGTGAGGCGACACTTCACCTGTGAATCAGCTGGTGTGGTATACTGCGTGTGGCCTTTTATACATTGGTGAGACCCGATGCAGACTGGGAGACCATTTCGCTGAACACCTACGCTCGGTCCGCCAGAGAAAGCAGGATCTCCCAATGGCCAAACATTTTAATTCCACGTCCCATTCCCATTCTGATATGTCTATCCATGGCCTCCTCTATTGTCAAGATGAAGTCACACTCAGGTTGGAGAAACAACACCTTATATATCGGCTGGGTAGCCTCCAACCTGATGGCATGAACATTGACTTCTCTAACTTCCGTTAATGCCTGTCTTCCCCTCCTTACCCAATCCCTGATATATTTAGTTTTTCTCCCCCCTCCTCTTTTTTTTCTCCCTCTCTTTCCATCACTCTGCCTGATCTCCATCTCCCTCTGGTGCTCCCCTCCCTCTTTCTTTTTCCCTAGGCCTCCCGTCCCATGACCCTTTCCCTTCTCCAGCTGTGTATCCCTTTTGCCAATTACCTTTCCGGCTCTCAGCTTCACCCCACCCCCTCCGGTCTTCTCCTATGTTTTGGCATTTCCCCCTCTCACTCCTACTTTCAAATCTCTTACTATCTTTCCTTTCAGTTAGTCCTGACGAAGGGTCTCGGCCTGAAATGTCGACAGCGCTTCTCCCTATAGATGCTGCCTGGCCTGCTGCGTTCCACCAGCATTTTGTGTGTGTTGTTAAGAGAATTGAACTGAGACTTTTGGTATATGATTGCCTACATAATATCCACCTCTGGCTTGTGTGTATAATGGAAGCAAAACAATGAAGTGTTGTTTTTCTTACCACTTTAACTCAATGTCATTTGTTGACTAAATTCAATTACTTTAAAAGTTAACATATAGGATCATAATTATTGTTCTCCGCCACTTAATTACAAGTAGTGATTAGTTTTCAATGTTTTGGATGTCAAGTTGGATGGTCTGTATTTTGGGATGATCAAAATGCTTCGGTTTTACTTTAATTGGTAGATCCCCTGTGAAATTGTTTGTGGTAAATTGTTTTATAATATGTGAGATCTCTATATGGAATCTGAAAAAATGTACTGTCGAAGAGCCAGTAATTGGTTTCAGTAAGGTGCACACACTCCTGTTTACATCAACCCTGCTGATGTCGGAAGACTTAGAAGTTTCAGTTCTAAGGAATGAACGTCACCGATAGTCTGTGTTGATCCAAAATTGGTGATATCTTGGCCAAGAAAGTTCAGTAGTGACTCTACTTCCTCAGGAGATTAAAGAAATTTGCTATATCCCTTTGAGCCCCCACCCATTTTTACTGATCAGAGCTTTGTTACGGCAGTCTCACAGTCCTAGGCTAGAAGAAGCTGTAATTTGTGAACACAGCTCAGCACATCACTTAAACTGGCCTCTCCTCCACAAACTCAGTCTCCGCTTCCTGCTGCCTTGGTAAGGCATCCTACATAATCAATGATCTCACTCATCCTAGATATTCTAATTTCTCCCTTCTCTGAATAGGCACAAGGTAAAGAAGCCTGAAAGCATGTACTACCAGGCTCAAGGACACTTACACCGCACTGTTAGAAGACCATTAAACAGATGGACTCTTGATCTACCTCATTTTGTCCTTGCCCCTTGTTGTCTGTTTGCAGTGCATATTCTTGTTACTCTCACATTTTAACGAGCGTTCTGTTATCGTTTTCCCTTAATGGAAATGTAATGAAATGATCTGTAGGGATGGCATGAAAAACAAAGAACTTCATTGTTCCTTGGTACATGTGATAGTAATAAACATATTTACCTATTTATTTTATGGCATAAACAGGTAAACATTTTGGGAAAGATATGCCTTGAAATACAAAAAGAAAAGCATAACTAACCAAACTATGACCAACATGGATAAAACAAAGCAAATAACCTCTGATTAAAGGCACAGCTATTAACCAAAAGCATGACCTCTTATCTGGAAGATAAAAATCGATGATGCCTCTTCAATTCTTTGCATCAAAGTATAGATAGTATCTGTGGTGAATCATTTTTCTTTCAATAATGTAAAAACATGTATCTTTATCAGCTTGTATGGTGTAGTGACTTGCCAAGGTCACAAAAATAATTTGGGAAAAGGAAATGTGCAAATTGATTTTTTAGCTTGATGATATTTCCATAGTTTGTGAATGCCTACCTTGAAATGAAAAAAAGTAGATATTTGATTGAGCCAGTCCTGACGAAGGGGCTCTTCCTGAAACGTTGACTATTTATTCATTTGCATAGATGCTGCCTGACCTATTGAATCCCTCCAGCATTTTGTGCATGTTGCTGGGAATTGATTACTTGGTTTTGAAAACTATGCATTCCTCATTGATGCATTCATCTATTGAGCTCTGAATGAACCAGTGATACATTGGGCACTTTAACAGACAAGTTATTCCTTGAGCTCAGGGGCATGGAGCAGTTTCAAAAAGCAATGTATTTGAAAAGGTTAGCATTATTGATGTGTTTGGCTTTTATGCATGGATCGACTTATCATTTAAAATATCTTAAATATCCTATTGTCATATGACGTGAGGTGGAAGATGAGGCCTGGAAGGAATGTCTCTGAAGGAAAGTTTTGCTTGAACAATATTTGACAGTAGAATTCACTTGATGCAATATCAAGGCTCCCAGGCTCCTCTTAAGACAAGACGAGAGTTGAAATAAGTTCACATAAACATGACACTGAATAAAAATAAAATCCCCTGCCAATTCCCTGACATTTTTGCAGCAATAATGATATTAAGCCTTGTGTTAAAAGCAGCACTACACAATAAGGTACAACACATAGAGTGCAAGAAACTGATTTATTGAAATATATAATTTTCAATAAAATAAAAAGTATTTCAAAATCCTAATAACTGAAAATATCTTGTAAGTCTGTTTTTTTCTGGCATTCTTCCAGTCCCTGAACCAAATATGCGTTCATCATATGGAGTGCGGCCGTGCAATTTGCCTCTGGGCCACCACAGCTCAGCCTGAACTCATCCTCACTTGACATTCCCACATGTATCTTTCAGTGAAAGTGTCACTGAACAGCGGCCAGGAACAATGGGGCCAATGAGAGCAGTCCACTGTTGCAGCAGCACTCAGCCGCTAACTCAGCACAATCCAAGGGTCACCTCTGCATTTCTCCGAGCTAATATGACACAGTATGATTTGGCTACTTGCATTTGTCATTTAACTCTACCCTGCGCACTGTTATTTATCTATTTATTTGTTTGTTTGTTTGTTTATTTAGCGATACAGTGCGGAGCAGGCCCAAATGGCCCTTTGAGCCACCCTTAACCCCAATTATCACCAACCTAATCACACGTAAAGCTACGACGACCAAGATATTTTCAGTTATTAGGTTTAGACAAACTGTGCAAATGAAAAAAATAATGCTGAAAACATCAGCTGTGAAGACTCTTTGATAGTGCGTCTGTAGATCATAGTGTAGCAGTGATGGAAGTTATCCGCACTGGTTCAGGTGCCTGATGGTTGTAAAGTAATAACTGTTCCTCAGTCTGGTGGCGTGGGACCTCTTGGTTGATGGTAATAGTGAGAAGAGGGCATGGCCTGGATGGTACATGGGTGGGGGCATCATTGCTGATCGATGCTGCTTTCCTGTGGCAATGCTCCATGCAAATACTATCACTGGCGGGGAGGGTTTGCCTGTATTGGACTGGGCTGTATCCCCACTCTCTGTAGCTTTTTCCATTCCTGGACTTTGATGTTTCCATATCAGCCCATGATGCAACCAGTCAAGATACTCTCCAATGTATATCCTGAAGTTTGTCGAAGTTTTTGGTGACATGCTGAATCTACACAAACTTCCAAGAAAGTAAAGGTATTGTTGACTCTTCTTCATGATAGCACTTACTTGGATGTGCTGATCCCAGGACAGATCCTCCGTTATGTTAATGCCAATGAATTTCATGTATTACTCATCAATTTCAGCTTACTTAGGTTCTGTGAGGCTCTTTCTGCTGATAAAAGAAAGGAGGAATGGAAACTTTTCACATTTTTGGCTGTTAACCTCAACCCGAGTTGTGGAGTTAGAAAACTCCTGTTAAAGTACATTGCAGGAAGGAGTCATTCACAAATATTTTGCCAGTCATATTCTGATATTTATTTGTAAGTCCAAAGATAGAAAAACTTAAGCTGTAAAATAATCTACTTCTCCAAAGGTCATAAAGCCATAAGCCATAAGACATAAGACGAGAATTAGGCCATTTGGTTCATCCAGACTGCTTCATCATTTGATCATGGCATTCCAAAGGTAGTCATTCCCCTTCAAGTATTGCAACGATGATCAACAATGGTTCACAGTGTCTGTGATAACCATCAGTGGTCTATGGTAGCCTACAGTGACCTACGATGGTCCACAGTGTCCATGAGAGCCTTTGAGAGTGTCCATGAGAGTCTTTGGTGGTCCACAGAGTCCACAGTAGCCATCAGTGGTCTATCATGATCCACAGTGATGTCCAGGAGTGCCATGGTGGTCCACAGGGATCTGAACACGTGAGCAAATGATTTTCCCTATGCTTCAAAGGGAATTGACTGTTAATGGTGAAACATCCCATTGGGGCTTTTTAAAGATACGAAGGATGGAACTCATGAAAGGTGCCCTGCTGAAAACGTTCTACTTTGGAGGATAGCAGTCCAAAAGAAACAGTTGTAATATTAGCAGATAGGGTCTTCCAGGTTAGTTCTGTGGTCCCAATTTAGACGTCTTTCAAGATTCTATTGTACCATGGCTCAGGACCAAATTTCTGGCCTTAAATCTATTCCTGCACATTTCAGGATAATTTGCCTTCAAACTCCAATCACCCTATAGGGCACAGTGGGGCATCATGAATGTACTGGGATAAGAGAAGTTGATTACCCTAGAGCAATGGTTCCCAACCTGGGGTTCATGGACTTCTTGCATAATGGTATTGATCCACGGCATAAAAAAGCTTGGAGACCTGTGCCTTAGAGCAAGGCAGGGAGGCTTAATAGGGGTGTCCAAAATTATCAATAATTTCAACAGACTGTAAAGAAGAAGCTGTTTCTGAACACAGGAGGGTGAGTAGCAGGAACAGATATAATTAGTATAAAACCAGCAGGGGGCTGAGAGGACTAGCTTTAACACCATAGAAAACATTCTGTCTGGCATCGTAGGGCAACTGCTCTGTGCCTGACTGCAAGAAACTGTGGAGAGTTAATGACGCAGTTCAGCGCAACCCAGGGATCAGCCTCCCCTCTCTGGACTTCGTCTACACTTCCAGCTGCCTCAGCAAAGCAGTCAGTGGAATGAAAGACCCCACTTGCCATGGACGTGCTCTCCTCTCCCCTCTCCCATTGGGCAGCAGCCTGAACACACACACATACCACCGGGCTCAAGGATAGATTCTATCCCACAGTTATCAGTCACATGAGCAGACCTCCTGTACAATAAGGTGGATATTTGGCCTCACAATCTACCTTGTCATGATGTTTAATTAACTTGTTCAATTTTGTTTAGAGATAGAGCACAGTAACAGGTTCTTCCAGCCCAACAAGCCCATGCTGTCCAATTACACCCATATGACCAATTAACCTACTAAATGCTATCCCTTTGGAATGTGGGAGGAAACCAGAGCCCCAGGAGGAAACCCACACAGTCACGGGGAGAATGTACAAATTCCTTACAGACTGCAGTGACCATTGAAGCAGGGTGGCTACTCGCATTACTCAAACTATTATGCTACCGCTCTGCACTTTATTGTTCACCCACCCTTTCTCAGTTGCTTTGTCACTTTATTAAAGTCATAGTGTCATAGAGACATAGAATACTATAGCACAGAAACAGTTCTTTAGCCCACCTAGTCCATGCTGAACTATTATTCTGCTACCCAGGACAACTTTCTGCCTTCATTGTCAACAAATACTTCTATAGTTGCACCATGGAGAGCATTCTGACGGGCTCTATCACTGTCTGGTATGGAGGGGCTACTGCACAGGACTGAAGGAAGCTGCAGGAGGTTGTAAATCTAGTCAGCTCCATCTTGGGTACTAGCCTACAAAGTGCCCAAGATATCTTCAGGGCATCTTCAGCATCTATTGTTAAGGACCTCCAGCACCCAGGGCACGCCCTTTTCTCACTGTTACCATCAGGTAGGAGGTACAGGAGCCTGAAGGCATACACTCAGTGATTCAGGAACAGCTTCTTCCTCTCTGCCATCTGATTCCTAAGTGGACATTGAATCTTTGGACGCTACCTCACTTTTTTTTAATATACAGTATTTCTGTTTTTGCACATTTAAAAAAATATATTCAATATATGTAATTGATATACTTGTTTATTTATTATTATGTTTTCTTTTATTTAATATTTTTTTCTCTCTGCTAGATTATGTATTGCATTGAACTGCTGCTGCTAAGTTAACAAATTTCACCTCACATGCCGGTGATGATAAACCTGCTTCTGATTTTGATTCTGATTCTGATTCATTCTGAATTGTTATTGTTTTACCTTATTTTAGCTCAATGCACTGTTTTATTTGATCAGCATAAACAGTATGCAAGACAAGCTTTTTACTATATACTGATGCATGTGAAAATAATATACAAATGCCAATAACAATAAATGTGTTTTTATAAACTGGAATTTACTGTTTGAAAGAAAGATGGCAGCAAGTTCACATTAACATTTGTAAGAGAATTGGAGATTTACTTAGAAAGGAAAAATATTCTCAGGAGAAAAAGTAAGGAGTGGGATTTATTGATAAACTCCAGCCTACAATGGCTTAATGGGCTAAATAGCCTCTTTCTGTGTTCTGCACAATGATCTCATGGGTGTCTATAAAATAATTTCACTCTACAGTTGTGGTATCTCTCATATTGGATGTATTTTGAACTAGCAAATTCTGTCTTGATTGTTGTATTATGCCGAAACCAGAAATAATATTGTATCTTTTTCCAATAAGGGATTCACCCACTATTGATCATTGAGTATTCCTGACTGATTTTGAGATGATGGTAGTGTGCATTGAACTTCTGTCCTGTTTGTGATGAAGATGCTTCCAATTGTTATTCAGTTTTGTCTAGACCTCAGGAGGTTGCATGTCTTGGGAGGAGCGGTGCTGCATCCATGTTTGGATAGTGACTGTAGTGAGATCTGGAAGCAACCAATATATTACCAACTTCCTCAATGATAATTTTATTGGGTTCAGCAAGAACAGAAGCTCCATATCCTGATACTGTGAGCTCCCTTTCTAGATCCCTCAGCCAATAGAAACATCACCACATCTAGTGTGTCTCATGCTGTTGCATACTTTTATGAAATCTCCTCTTATTTTCTAACCTCTAGTGAATACAGATATAATAGCCTTGTATAAAAACCTTGCAATGCTGAAAATCACTGATGAATCTTGGCCTCTGTGGTGCACATGTCCTTTCTTGGGTAAGAGCCAAAAACTACACCAACAACCCAGAGGCAATCTAAACCTGACACGTAAAGGTATCTTTGTTGCTGTATTCAAATACACTTCCAATGCACACCAGCATATTATTTCACAAACAAGGGAAAATCTGTAGATGCTGGAAATCCGAGCAACAAACACAAAATGCTGAAAAAACTCAACAGGCCAGGCAGCATCTATGGAAGAAAGCACAATGGACTGAAATGCTGCCTGGCCTGCTGAGTTCCTCTAGCATTTTGTGTCTATTGCCACCATATTATTTGCTTTTTTTAAAAAATCTGTTCACTGCAGCATCTGAATATTTGCCTTCAGTGATAAATGGTCCATTTTTAAAAATCAAAAAATACTGCAGATGGAGGAGTCTGAAATAAAATCAGATAGTACTGAAAACACACAGCACATCAGGCAGCGTCGTGTGGGAAGAGAAACAAATAATGCTTCGTATGCAGCCGTTCTTTAGAATTTGGAAAGAAGTATTCAGATTAGTTTCCAGTAGCAAAGAAGATGGGAGGAAGATGGGTAGAATAAAGAGAATATAAAGTCATAGATCCTAGAAACCTATGTCTATGCCAATATTTTTATGATCTACACCCCAGCACCAGGTCTGTATCTTTCTATACCTTGCCTATTCTAATATCTGTATACATGGCTTTCAAATGCAGTGCATCCCAGATAACAAACACAATATTAAATATCTTCCCATGTAATACCTTTTAAATTTTCTTCCTCTCCCCTTTAGGTTTGGTTTTTGGTACTCATAACCTGGGGAAAAGATTCTGACTATCTACCCTGACTACATCTCTTAGAGCAAGACCAATTAAATAGCAAATTATTCTAATGAAACATATTGTATTTAACCTCAAATATTAACTGTTTCTCTTTCCACAAATGCTGTCTATCCTGTTGAGTGTTTCTAGCAATTCATGTTTTTATTTCTGTTTCTTGAATCTCTGTTTTCAGCATGATGACTGTTATGGGAAATATGGAGAAGCTTTAATTGTTGGTTTTATTATCAGGAACTTCCTTGAAATTTCCTTGACCATTCATCATGATTTGTCAAATGGCCAATTGAGCCATTTATAATCGAGCCAAAATATTGTGGAGATGTGAAAAAATGGACTTAATCTTCTGAATAATTTTTTTTTGAAACTTTCCTTTTTCTGCTTTAGCCACTATACCACCCTATACTTTAAAACTTGATCCCAAACCATAAAGCTCCTCTTTCCAACTGCTTTTAATATTCAGACAAATCAACCTGAAACTTGATATCACATGTGGTTAATTTGTTTTTATATAATTCACTATGAAAATATGTTAGAAGCTCACCATTACCTCTGAAAAATAATTTCAGCTCATTTCTTTGGACAAATTTAATAATATCATTTGTAGCTTCTTCTTCAGGAATACTCCCAAGTGTCACTTTGTTCTTCAAATTTGACTTCCAAAGCATTTAAATGTCTTCATTGATGCGTTGCTGCATGCTTGAGTGTTCAGTAGGGGGTGGCGATGCTTTTTTGCTGGTGGGAGGGGGGGTTTGTTGCTTTGCTGCTGCTTGTGTGTGGGGGAGAGGGCTTTGGGGTTCTAACATTTAACTATCATTCATTCTTCGGGGCACTCCTCTGTTTTCATAGTTGTTTGTGAAGAAAAAGAATTTCAGGATGTATATTGCATACATTTCTCTGGCATTAAATGGAATAATTCTAGCAATCCGCACTTTTAGTTCCACCTTTTTGCTTGAAACATCTGATAATCGCAAAACTCTTGTTTGAATTTCCTGGAAGTATTAGTTCTAAACTTTCGGGTCTTATCAATTTAAAAAAAAACATTTTCAGTTTATTTAACATATTTTTCATCAACTAGTGACTGTTGATTGGACAGTTATGTATTTTACGCTTAGTTCAAAATGCCAATAAAGTGCATATTTTATATAACCTCGTAAATCTTCTATTAGCTCATTCATAACAAGTCAGAGATCACACCGATCCAGTCGATCCTAACTGGGATTAGGTGATTAGGCAGTTCAAAAGGATGGGTTATTTAATGACAATTCACATTTCTCCCTAAGATGCTGAGATGTTGATTTTAATCTATTGAATTCTACAGGAAGATGAACTAGTTATCTAAAGCAGTTGGATGGGAATGAATCCCACTGGACATGTCATCTGCAACACTAAAGAGCAATGAGACTTTTATCGATTTGTTTCAGTCTAAAGGATCAATAAGAACAGTGAGACAAATTGATGTAGTTAACAGAGATATGCATTTTTAATATTGTATTGGAAATGAAAATATCTGAACTATAATATTAACTATTTAGAAACAATGCTGAAGCTAAAGTTCTGTAACAAGTTCTGGGTAGGATCTCGTACAAATGCAAAATTACAATTTGATCCAGTCATGCTCGTTAGAAACAGATATAGAGGAGAAGCGTCAGCGTGTCACACTTTGCTAATTACTTACCTACTTGAGTTCATCAACCCTTTGGGGGCATAGCCTGCCAGCAGCAGCTCACCATAGATATCTGAGCCTGTCTTTCAAGTTGTCTCCTTGTATAATCCAAAATCCTTCATCTCCCAGGGGTGATGACTATGGAGCTTCTGTTGGTGTTTCTGTTGCTCTAGGTTTTTATGGAATGGTGCTGTTAGCCCCATGCCCAACCCTTCCCCTTTCACAACCATGCTTGAGACTGTCCATGGCAGATATTTAGTTAATTTCAGTTCCACTAAACCCAGAAAAAACTGATCTTTGGAATAGCGATTCAATGCATGTATTATACTGCAATATTATGTATTTATCATATGAGACAAGGAAATATTTCTAATGCTATCCACAATACAACAAAAGCTGAGGCAGTTTAATATGATCCTAATACTTGTTTGTTTATTTATTTATTTTGCTGAGATACAGCACAGAGTAGGCCCTTCCTACCCCTTCTAACCCTCCAAGTCGTGTCACCCAGCTACCCACTGATTTAACCCTAGCCTAATAACAGGACAATTTACCACAACCAGTTACCTTACCAGTGGTACAACTCATTGATTTAACCCTAACCTTATCACAGGACAAATTACCACAACCAATTGTCCTACCAGTGGTACAACCCACTGATTTAACCCTGACCTTATCACAGGACAATTTACAATGATCAATAACCCTACCAAAGGTACAGATTTGGGCTGCGGAAGGAAACAGGAGGACTGGAGGAAACCCTCGCAATCATGAGGAGTATATATACAAACCTCCTCACAGGCAGCAGTGGGAACTGAACCCGGATCGCCTTTACCGTAAAGCATTGTGCTACCCACTACACTACTGTGCCACCTCAATGGAACAATGGAGCCTGATTCATGAATATATCCTTCATACACTTCTATGAGTGCGTTCTTGATTATTCCTGTAGCTAATTTTCAAATGTAATTTTAACCATTACATGTTAGTGAGATGGGTGACAATGGGGAAGTATCACATGACTACTCTGTCCTTTCATTAGGTACCTGTTACCCATATGCTAGCAGCGACTAATAGAAGATGATGAAACTGTTTCACTCTGTGGCCCCTTAAATAGGGACTTTTGTACACCTGCTTACTAATGCAAATTTCTCATTGCCAATCATGTAGCAGTAACTCAATGCATAAAAGCATGCAGAAGTGGTCAACAGGTTCAGATGTTGTTCAGACCAAACATCAGAATGGAGAAGAAATGTGACTTTGAACGTAGAATGATTGTTGGTGCCAGATGGAGTGAATTGAGTATCTCAGAAACACCTGGGATTTTCACGCACAGCTGTCTCTAGAGTTTACAGAGAATGAAGCAAGAAAGGAAACAAAAATCCAGTGAGCTAAAAAATGTAGTGGGTGAAAATACCTTGTTAAGGAGAAAGTTCAGAGGAGAATGGCCCGGCTGGTTCAAGCAGATAGGAAGGTGACAGTAACTCAAATAACCATGTATTATAACAGTAGTGTGCAGAACATCACTGAGTACACAACAAGTTGAAACTTGAAGTGGAAATTTTGATCCTTCCAGGTCTGCACAGCAAAAATTCTGTCTGGATGGAGAATTTACCAGCTGAGCCGCTATTTTAAGTGCTCTCTTCTGTTATTGCTTGTTTGCTGTGGTAATGTGTTTATGTGATTTTGCCAACATTGACCTGCAGGCTTGACAAGTTCTCTTGAAATTGTTGTGTTAAGCATTGTCTGATACAGTGGGATTTATTAACTGCCTCTGAATGCCTCAAAGGATTTGCTGTATCTGTTGAATTGTTTTCACTGTTCGAAGGTTGTCTGCCTCTTCTGGAATGTGTAATTCATCTGTTCCCTATGGTTCATCTAGCCAGAGAGCTTCTTTTTCCGAGAATAATATTTATTCCAGTTCTTCTGGGTCATAGTCACTGTATGATTATTTTTTGTTTCTTAAAATTTGTATTCTGCAACTGACAACATTTTTCACTGGGAAAACTTAAGTTCTGTAAAGTTCATAGTTCTTTTTTGCATTTCTTCTCATGAATAAGCACAAGAATTGTTACAGTTACCATGGCAGAGAGCAAATAAATGTCAGCCATCACTGAATATTCACCAGTGTGCACAATGTTGCATTCTTTTTGGATTGACAGGTGGCAAATTAACAATACAAAATCAATGCAAACTTAAAGCAATTTAGCATTACATGTCAGCATCTGTTCCTAGACCAATACTGCTGTCCATAGGATGTAATATATATTGTAATCAGTAGGGTAGTCATATGGACAGTATATTATTCTCTTTAAAGTCATTGATAATTGAAATCATTGCATCATGTAGCACGAAACAGACTTTTAGCCTGTTGTGTCTGTCCAAACCATCAACCACTCATTCACACAAATTGAATTTTATCTCCCCAGTATTCCATTCCATGCTCCATGGATTCTACTAGTCGCCTACCCGAGGGACAATTTACATTGACAGTTAACCCAGCAGCCTGCACATTGGTGGGATGTGGGAGGAAAATATGGAAGAAGCCTGCATGGCGAGTTTCAAGAAGAGCATGCAAACTCCACAGAGACAGCACTGGAGGGCAGGATCTAACCGCTGCCACTATTGCTATGAGCTGGCAGCTATTGCAATAAATGCAAAAAAGTGTTTGAAATAGTCACTGGGACAGTGACAGAGACAATATTTAAAGCTCCAGATCACTGAGCTTCTATCAAAATTGATTTACTTTGTTCAGTTCTATTGCCTGTAGAACTGAAATTTGAATTAAATTTATGACACTGTTTCTTTTGTCTGATTGCACTGTTCTGTACATAAAGTGGATCAGAATCAGGTTTAATATCACCAGCATATGTTGTGAAATTTGTTAACTTTGCAGCAGTAGTGCAATGCAATACGTAACAGTAGAGTACATGATAACAGTTAAAGCTGGTGGCGCAGTGACCTCATCGCCAGACTCCGGAGCGAAGGTTCCCGAGTTCGAATCCAATCGGGCCGCTCCCGGACACACTCTCCATCCGTGCCAGGTTGAGTGTTGAGCTCGTAACTCGGCCTCACACAAAAAAAAACACTGCGCTGTGAGAAGGACGTGGGGGACCACTCCCAGAATCTTTCCTCCAAGACAATCACTTGAAAAAAAAATTGGTCACCGAGGCTCTGGCGGAGTATGGCACACACACAAAGAAAATAACAGTATTATAACAGTGTAAAAAATAACAGTGAGGTAGTGTTCTTGGGGTCAATGTCCATTCAGAAATCAGATGTCAGAGGGGAAGAAACAGTTCCTCAGTCAGCAGAGATGAAGAAGCTGTTCCTGAATTCCTGATTAGACAGGCTCTGTCAAAGTAATAGAGCAGAACCTACTCACCTCTCCATAAGAGTTGGCACCATTTTAAGTTCAAGTTCAATTGTCAATCAACCATACACGTGTATACCAAGGTGCAAAGCACAGTGCATACAGTCACAGCAGCACATTAGGAGGGTGAAGCAAAGTCAAAGCGCTAAATGGTGTCTCCCTTGCTTGCATCTTCAGAAACAGCTTTATTTCTATCTTTGGTATCTCTTTTTTTCCCTTGCAAGGTTCTTTTGAAGACCCTGACCTAGAGTTACACTCTTACTTCGGTTCTCTGTGGGAATGGGACCCGCTCTCAGGGCCGGTTTTCGATATCCCAAGGATGCAGCTTGGAAGACTAGTGCGCATTCAGGGTGCTGGATTATCGTGGCTCCGGAGATGGGCTGCTTCAAAGCCGGTGCCCCTGACAAAGGCATCATGGGAGAACACAGAACATTGGGAGCAGTGGGCTAGCTGCTGGCCGTGTGTCCAGAGACCTGAGCCTTTCCAGGGCCGATTCTCTGGGCACAGAGCTCGGAAAAAGAAATGCAACAGAATTTTAACATCATATATCAGTGATGATTCACCATCAATAACTCACTCTGAGACGTAAGGCGAGATATCGGCTTTTATTGACTGGAAGAAGGAACCAGAAGTGAGTGACCATCATACTATGTCCTGGAGACTGAGACCGAGCATCAGGCCTCAGATCGCCTTTATACAGGGGCCTGTGGGACGAGCCACAGGAGCAGTCAGCAGGGGGCGTGTCCAGACAGGTATACGTAGTTCACCACAAGTGAGTTGTTTGTTATGTCCCTTCTCTCACTGTGAAATGGGGACTCCTCTTTTTCCCTTATTAGGGAGAGAGAGAGAGCCTGTGGTATGTCGAATTACTGGGTGAACGAGGACTGGTTGGGGTAAAGCAAGTCTCTGTCTTCATTGATGCTTTGCTGCATGCTTGAGTGCTCGGTGGGGGGTGTCGATGCTTTTCTACTGTTGGGGAGGGGGGTTTGTTGTCTCGCTGTTGCTTCTGCGTGGAAGGGGGAGCTGGGGTGTTGGGGGTCTGGAGTTCTAATCTTTAACTGTCATTCAGTTTTTGGGGTACTCCTCTTTTATGTGGATGTTTGCAAAGGAAAAGATTTCAGGATGTATTTTGTATACATTTCTCTGACATTAAATGTACCTATTGATATAGTTACAATAGCACATACAGTCATATAAAAAGTCCCTGAGTGTCACGGCCTGAAGGTTGATTGTGCGTGAGATGTTGTCCTGGAGTCACATTCCTGCAAGAACAAGCTCCCAACAGTTCTTCAGCTCCCACAGCCACAGAAGTGGTAAACCAGCTTATCTTCCTGCAAACAAACACTAGACAGCAGCCCCAACAAGAGAGGCAGGAAGCAGGGGCCAGCCTCATCTCAAATTCAAGCACGTTCCAGCTCTGTTCTCCTTGCCTGGGGGGGAGGGGGGGGGGTCTGTATGAGGAGACGCCAGTCAAGAACTCTATTTTAAATATACCCAATGGCTTAGCCTCCACAGCTCCATTTGGCAATGAATTCCATAGATTCACCACCCTCTGGCTAAAGAAATTCCTCCTCATCTATGTTCTAAAAGGGATATACTAGTATTCTGAAGCAGTGTTCCTCTGGTTCTAGACTCTTCCATTATAGGAAACATTCCCTCTATGTCCATTCTATCTAGGCCTTTCAAATCTCTATATGTTTCAATGAGATCCCCACTCATTCTTCTAATCTCCAGTGAGTTCAGAGCCATAGATACTTCTCTCACATTAACCCTTTCATTTTCATGAAGCTCATGTCTCTCTGCAATGCCAGCACAGCCTTTCTTAGATAAGTGACCCAAAACTTCTCACAATACTCTAGGTATGGTCTGACCTGTCTTATAAAGCCTCAGCATTACATCCTTGGTTTATATTCTAGTCCTCTCAAAATGAATGTGCAACCTTGCCTTGATGTTAGGAAATTAGATGTGCTTAGATGAAATTAGATGTGTTATTATTGATCTGACATGAACAGTGTTAAGATTAAAATTATCAAAGCTAAATTGGGATGGTGCTCCAATCATAAAGGGAAAATTTGGGAATTTTGCTTTTCTTACCGTCAAGCCTATGATGAATAGTAAATTTCTACAGATACACAGTAGAGAGCATTCTAACTAGCTGCACCACTATCAGATATGGCGGGGGGGGGGGGGAATGCAGGGGCACTCCTCAGGATCGAAATAAGCTGCAGAAAGTTGTAAGCTCAGTCAGCTCCATCATGAGCATCCACCTCCCCAACCTCCAGGACATCTTCAAGGAGCAATGCCTCAAAAAGGCTGCATCTGTCATTCAGGATCCCCATCATCCAGGATGTACCCTCTTCTCACTGCTACCGTGAGAGAGGAGCTGCAGGAGCCTGAAGGCAGACTCTCAATGATTGAGAAAAAGCTTCTTCCCCTCTGCCATCAGATTTCTGAATGGACATTGAACCCATCAACTGCTTTTGTTTTTCTCTTTTTGCACTACTTATTTAATTTGCCTTTTTAAATATATGTATATATATACTTCTCACTGTAATTTACCATTTTCATTGTTATGTATTGCAATATACTGCTGCTGCATAACAACAAATTTCACCACATATGTCAGTAATATTAAATCTAATTCTGATTGTGATTCTGACAGCACCAGAAATGCAATGTGTGCTACTTAGCATTTAAAAAAGTGAGGCCTTTTGAGATCAGGTAGCCAGATTCCCATGACACTGAGGATAAGAATCCTGGGTAAGCAGATGGAAATACTTTAACCACAGCAAGGTAATTTAAGAGATTTTATGGAAATTTCTAGACGTATACGAGACTCTCACCTTCCATAGCATGAAAATTGTTTAAAATGGGGAGGGGGTGGTACGTATGTGAGGAGTTGATAAAAAGATGTAAAGAATATAAGAGAGTAGATGATGGTCAGTTTGCACCCAGTGGATGAAGGGCCTATTCCCATGCATTATGGTTCTGTGTATCTGCATGCACAGATGAGCAGATGCTCCCTAGTTTGATAACCAGCACCCTGCATGAACCATTACCTCAAGCCTTGATGCATTTTCTTCAACCATTTGTACACCAGCCAGTGGAAAGGGTTTTCTGGAGTAGCATCCACAACCAGCATGTCAAATGCATAATCATGTTGCAGGTTTAATTTATTATCTGCTACTTAATCAAGGTGAACAGCTTTGACAATGATGTGGCCACTGTGAAACTGTTCTCTCTATGCCACCCACCTTCCAAGAGTCCTCAGAAATGTTGCTCTTGACATGCTTTTGCTTCCTCTAGTAGTTCAGTCAAAAATGCACTTCAAAGCTTGGGTAGTCCCTGATTTTTGTACAAGTTAGAGGGAAACCTTCAACCTCTAAACACCAGCTCTTGTAGCTCAAGAAAATCAATTGAAAACTGCTTTGCAATGTATTTTTACATTACAATGCCTTCCAAAAGAAATTTGAGTTTGATTTCCACTGACCTTTTTTTTTCACTAAGTATTATAAAGCACTTCAATGCCTTCACAGTGAATCCATTGGAGGGAAAGATGACTGGACACCATTCCCAGAAGTGAGTGATCACCTTGTGTGTCTGCAGTGAATATTTAACCACAAGTCAGAAAAAGACATAAAGGATATATCATTGCTAGCAATATACAAGGGTAAATATCTCCAGCAGTGTGTCTGAATGGGTGGCACAGTCATGGGTGACAAGCATGCTGGTTTACAACAGGCCACCTACGTGCTGAAGTAGCTGTAGATTATACTGCTGTCAATGATGGCTTCTAGATAGAATGCCAACAACATCTTAAAAGGGATTTTAATAAGTATTGTAGATTCTTTTTAGTTGTTTGAAGGTTGCACTTTTCCTTTAGACTGACAATATCAAACCTGCCAGTCAAGCAAGTTGGATAAATGATGCTACTAGTATCCGACTGGTGATTGCTTCAGGGACGAGTCATAGTCAGACTAAAGAGAAATGGATTTTACGCCTCATCGAGTACACACTGACCACCAAGCATCCACTTGTGCTCATCCCATGTGAATCCCATTTTATTCTTTCCATGTTCTTATCTTTCCACTAGTGGGTCCTACAGTGGGTGATATTGCCCTCTTGGAGGCAGTGGGGGATGCTTGGGAGCAAGAGGGCAGCTGAGGGACTACAGGTTTAATTTAAAAAATAAATAACTTATTATAGGCATTGTATCCTTAGTATTCACTGTTTAATTCAAAGACAACATCTTGTCACAAAGACCTAAGTGAATGACTGCACAAATCATTAAATACTGTCATCACAGCGGTAAATAAAATCAAGTCTCATGCTCTCAGTTCTCAACTATTTTCAGAGCTTTGTATTGGGAATGATGAAAAGTTTTAACCCTTGCTGTTGCACACAGCTGTCAGATGCCTTTTAAAAGGCAACTGTGTGAGACACTTCTATGCAGTTTTTGAAACTGTTTTGAAAATTCTTTGAAGGCTCAAATGCTTCATTCAGTAATCAGCTCAAGAATATTAGGTATTAGCTTGCTTATTTGTTAGAATTATTCTAGAAGTTTAATTAAACCAATCCACAATTGCAAGGAAATTATGTGAATCTTATCAAAGTCAAATCAGTTGTCTCCATATTGCTGACCAAGTTACCCCTGTTTAATTGTAAACGTCAGACTGTACAGCTCCCAACTCATCACCTGCAGCCTATTTAAATCCAGCTCTCATCCACAGTCCTTTGTTCACCCATCAAACCAGCCAGCTTCAACCAGTTGCTCCTAGCCTTCAGTTGCCTTAGTGCCTTGTCATGTCTGTTTTCTCTTGTTTTGTAGCCTCTTGTGGCTTGTTATTTTGCAGTTTATTGCTAACGTATCTTTTGCTACTAAATCATCTCCACTGTTCTGCTTTTGGATCAAGTCTCCTCTATGCTTCCTGAGAGCACCACAGGCTGTCATGATCCTTTCCAGTTTCCAAGTTTCTCTGAGTTGGAAGAGAACGAAAGAAAACCAGATGATGATCTTCAAGTGAGCTGCATAAAGACATGTCAGAGGGATCTTCTCTTGATCCAAACTCCAGACTGGGTAATAAATCCATTTCTGAAAACATGTAATGAGGAATTAACAGAAAAGATGGAGGAAGAACTGATATTGCTACAAAGTGACTTCAAGCTGAAGATGAGGTTCAAGACTTCTGGTTGCAGAAAGAATTCTCTAACTGCTATCCTGCTCTATTGAAAAAGATCAAGATTTTTAAAATTGCTTTTAAAACATTGTATTTAGCAGAGTGCAGTTTCAGTGCAGTCCCCCAACTTATTTTAAAGCAAAGAAACAGACTGCAAATTACTGAATTTAGGAATCTGAGTGACATTCAGTCTGATGTTGAGGAGGTGATATCACTGCACCAAGCCTGTCCACCTCACTGCAAGGTTAAAATGCAATGAAATAGTGAATAGTTGGACTACTAACGTATGCTCTAAAATTGTTGATGGAAATTATTTTACTGTAGTGAAATAAAGAAATAATTTTATTTGCAGCTTTGAATAGATCTCAATAAGCATGGGGAAGGGCATTCAGGACATCACCAACTACAGGACAACATCACCTGCCTGTACCGGTGATGCCTCCCTCCCAGATGCACTGAACAACTTCTATGCTCGTTTTGAGGCAGAAAATGACTTGGTGGCAGGAAAGACCACTCCTCCTCCCAATGACCAGGTGCTGTGTCTTACCGTGGGTGATGTGAGGAAAACTCTAAACAAGGTCAACCCACGGAAGGCTGCTGGACCAGACAACATCCCTGGTAGAGTGCTCAGAGGATGTGCAGACCAGCTGGCAGGTGTTCTAATTGACATCTTCAACATCTCCCTGAGCAGCGCCATCATTCCAACGTGCTTCAAGGCCGCCACCATTGTCCCCGTGCCAAAGAAGTCTTCAGTGTCCTGCCTCAATGACTACCGTCCTGTTGCACTCATATCCATCATCATGAAGTGTTTTGAGAGGCTCTTCATGAGGCATATCAACACCCTGCTGCCCCCTCACTGGACACCCCGCAGTTCGCGTATCGTCTCAACCACTCAACAGACAACACCATCACCATCACCCTCCACCTGGCCCTCACTCACCTGGACAAAAAAGACACATACATTCGAATGCTGTTCATCGACTTCAGTTCAGCATTCAACACAATCATTCCTCAGCACCTGATTGGAAAGCTGAGCCTACTGGGCCTGACACCTCCCTCTGCAACTGGATCCTAGACTTCCTGACTGGGGGACCTCAGTCAGTCTGGATCGGGAGCAGCACCTCCAACACCATCACACTGAGCACGGGGGCTCCCCAGGGTTGCGTGTTCAGGCCACTGCTGTTCACTCTGCTGACCCACGACTGTGCTGCAACACACAGCTCGAACCACATCATCAAGTTCGCCGATGACACGACCGCGGTGGGTCTCATCAGCAAGAACGACGAGACAGCTTACAGAGAGGAAGTGCAGCAGCTAATGGACTGGTGCAGAGCCAACAACCTGTCTCTTAATGTGAACAAAACAAAAGAGATGGTTGTTGACTTCAGGAGAGCACAGAGCGGCCACTCCCCACTGAACAATGACGACTCCTCTGTAGAGATTGTTAAGTGCACTAAATTTCTTGGTGTTCACCTGGCAGAGCATCTCACCTGCTCCCTCAACACCAGCTCCATAGCAAAGAAAGCCCAGCAGCATCTCTACTTTCTGCGAAGGCTGAGGAAAGTCCATTTCCCACCCCCCCATCCTCATCACATTCTACAGGGGTTGTACTGAGAGAATCCTGAGCAGCTGCATCACTGCCTGGTTCGGAAATTGCACCATCTTGGATCGCAAGACCCTGCAGTGGATAGTGAGATCAGCTGAGAAGATCATTAGGGTCTCTCTTCCTGCCATCACGTACATTTACACCACACGCTGCATCCGCAAAGCAATCAACATTACAAAGGACCCCACGCACCCCTCATACAAACGCTTCTCCCTCCTGCCATCTGAGAAAAGGCACCGAAGCATTCGGGCTGTCACGACCAGACAATGTAACAGTTTCTTCCCCCAAGCTATCAGAATCCTCAATACCCAGAGTCTAGTCTGACACCAACTTGCACATACATACACACACACACACACACACACACACACACACACACACACACACACACACACACACACACACACACACACACACACACACACACACACACACACACACACACACACACCAGTTCACTCCCTTTGCAATGTTTGCTTATATCTTTCTCAATTTCTGCTAAAACATTGTTTACATTTAGAATTACATCATTTATTCTTATATTGTAATTTGCCCTTTACTGTGCCAATTGTCTTGTTTATTAATTATTGCACAGTCTTGCACTATTTTGTGCACTTTATGCAATCCTGTGTCGGTCTGAAGTCCAGTGTAGTTTTGTGTTGTTTCATGTAGCACCATGGTCCTGAAGAAACGTTGTTTCATTTTTACTGTGTACTGTACCAGCAGTTATGGTTGAAATGACAATAAAAGCAACTTGACTTGACTTGAAGGCCATAAGATAGAAGAGCAAAGTTAAGCCATGCGAACCATCAAGTCTGCTCTGCCATTTCATCATGGCTGATCTATTTTCCCTCTCAGCCTAAATCTGCTGCCTTCCCTTGGTATTCATTCATGCCCTGCCTAATCAAGAATCTATCAAATTTGCCTTAAATACAGTATATCAAACTATTTGACCTTTACAGCCACCTGTAGCAATGAATTGTAAAATTCACTACACTCTGGCTAAAGAAATTCCAACTCATTTCCATTCTATTCTGAGACTGTGTCCTCTGGTCTTAGAGTTCCTTACCATTCGAATTATCCTCTCCACGTCCATTCTATCAAGGCCTTGCAACATTCAATAGGTTTAAATTAGGTCATTAATCTAAATTCCAGTGAGGAGAGGCCCAGAGCCTTCAAATGCTCCTCATATGACAAGCCTTTCAATCCTGGAATAACATTTATGAACCTCCTTTGAACCCTCTCCAATTCATTCTTAGATAAAGTGTCCAAAACTGCTCATAATACTCCAAGTGAGACCTCACCAGTGCTTTATAAAGCCTCAGCATTACATCTTTGCTTTCATATTCTTGTCATCTCGAATGAATGCTAACATCACATCTGCTGTCCTCATCATAGACTCAATCTGTAAATTAACCTTTAGGGAATCCTGTGCCTCAGGTTTTTAAATTTTTTTCTCCATTTAGAAAGCAGTATACACTTTTACGTCTTCTACCAAAGTGCATGACCATACACTTCTTGACGCTGTATTCCATCTGCCACTTCTTTGCCCATTCTCCTAATCTGTCCAAGTCCATCTGTAGCCTCCCTACTTCCTCAAAACTAGCTGCCCCTCCATCTATCTTCATTTCAGCTGCAAACTTTGCAACAAAGTTATCAAATTATTAACATACACTGTAAAAAAGAATCAATCCCAACACGGACACTTGTGGAACACCACCAGTCACTGGCAGCCAACCAGAAAAGGTTCCCTTTATTCTCTCTTTGCCTCCTTCCAATCAGCCAATGCTCTATCCATGATAATATCTTTCCTGTAATACAATGATCTGTTAAGCAGCCTTGTGTGTGGCGCCTTGTTAAAGGCCTTATGAAAGTCCAAGTACACAACAGTCTCCCTTGTCTATCCTGCTTGTTATTTGTTTCGAGTTCTAACAGAATTTTCAGGCAAGATTTTGCCATGCTGACTACAGCCTATTTTACCATGAGCCTCCAAGTACCCCGAAACCACATCCTTACCAATTGACTCCAACATCTTCCCAACCACTGAGATCAGACTAATTGCCCTATAATTTCCTTTCTTCTGCTTCTCTTCCTTCTTGAAGTGTGGAGTGACATTTGCAAATTTCCAGTCATCTGTAACCATGCCGGAATAAATTGATTATTGAATGATCATTACTAATGCCTCTGTAATCTCTTCAGTGATCTCTTACAGAACTCTGGGGTGTACACCATCTGATCCAGGTAACTTATCTACCTTCAGACCTTTTAGTTTCCCAAAAACAAGTTTCCCTAATAAGGACAACCTTGCACACTTCTGGCATACTGTTAGTGTCTTCCACAGTGGAGACTTATGCAAAATATTTACTCAGTTCATCCACCATTTCCTTGTCCCCCATTATTAAACCTGCAGGATAATTTTTTCAGTGCTCTGATACCTACTCTCTTACACTTTTTCTACCTGAAGAAACGTTTTGTTTCCTCTTTAATACTATTGGCTACCTTGACTCGTATTCCATCTTTTCATTCTTTAAGACTTTTTAAATTGTCTTCTGTTGGTTTTTAAAAACTTCACAATCCTCTATCTTTCCACTCATTTTTGCTCTCTTATAGGGAGGTAGTTTTGCTCTATTTTGCTCTCTTTGGCTTTTATGTTGGCTTTGACTTCTCTTGTCAGCCACAGTTGTATTAGCCTGCCTTTAGAATACTTCCTCCTTGTTGATATATATATACCTCATGTGCCTTCTGAATTTCTTCCAGAAATTTCAGTCATTGCTGCTCTGCCAACATCTCTGTTAGTGTTCTTTTCCAACCAGTTTTGGTCAGCCCCTCTCTTATGCGTCTGTAATTCCCTTCACTCCACTGTAATCCTGATACATTTGACTTTAGCTTTTCCTTCTCAAATTGCAGGGTGAATCCTATCATATTAAGATCACTGTTCCCTAAGGATTCATTTAACTTATGCTCTCCAATCAATTCTGGTTCATTGCACAGCACCCAACCAGAATATCTGATCTCCTAGCGGGCTCAACCACAAGCTGCTCTAAAAATTCATCTTGTAGACATTCTATAAATACCCGCTCTTGGAATCCAGCACCAACCTGATTTTCTCAATCTACCTATGTATTGAAATCCTCCCGACTATTATAACATTGCCCTTTATCATGCAGTTTCTACCTCAGATTGCAATATGTAGACCACATCCATACCACTGTTGGGGATCTGTATATAACTCCCATCAGGGTCTTTTTACCTTGCATTTCCTTAGCACTACCTAAAATGATTCAGCACTTTCCAATTCACTTCTACTGATTTCATTTCCTTTTTTTCCAGCAGAGACACGCCCCTTCCTCTGTCTACTCACTTATCTTTTCAATACAAAGTGTATCCTTGGATGTTAAGCTCCCAGCTATAATTTTCTTTCAGCTACAATTTAACGATGCCCACAACATCATACATGCCAATCCGTGACTGTGCTACAATTTCATCTGCCTTACTCTGTATACTTCACACATTCAAATACAATCCCTTCAGTATGGTATTCACCCTTTTCGATTTTGTCTGCTCCTTACATTGCAAGTCATCCTGTTAACTGCACATTTGCCCTGTCATCAGTCTCTTCCTGCTAGCAGTCTCACTACACACTGCCTCTGTAAACCAACTACCTCATCCTCAGTACTATCACTCCAGTTCCCATCCCCCTGCCAGATTAGCTTAACCCTATCCGACAGCTCTAGCAAACCTAACTGCAAGGATATCGATCCCCCTTGGGTTCCGGAGTAATGCACTCCTTTTGTACAGGTTGTCCCTTTCCCAGAAGAAATCTCCATGATCCATAGATCTGAACCCCTATCCTCTGGACCAGTTCCTCAGTCATGCAATCACCTGCCAAATCATCCTATTTTTACCCTCACTGGCACATGGCATAGGCAACAATCCAGAGATTACTACCCTGGCGGTCCTCTTTTTCACCATTCTATCTAGCCCCCTAAAATCTCTCTTCAGGATATCCTCACCTTTCCTACCTAGTCGCTGGCACCAATATGTACCAAGACTTCCAGCTGCTCACCCTTCCCCTTTAGAATGCCTTGGACTTTAACCAAGACATTCCTGATCCTGGCACCTGTGAGGCAACATACCAGCCCAGTGTCTCTTTCTCACTCATAGAATCTCACCTCTGTTCCTCTGACTATTACCACTGCATCCTCTTCACCTCGTTTCTCTCATGATCCAGAGCACCAGACTTAGTGCCAGAGATCCAGTTACTGTGGTTCCATCCATTAGCACATCTCCTCAACAGTATCCAAATTGGTATACTTATTTTTGAGGAGAACACTGTCTGCCATTTCCCTTCCTTCTCCTAACAGTCACCCAGTTACCTGCCTCCTGCAGTCTAGGACGGACTACATGTAGACTCTGTCTATCACCTTCTCATTCTCCAGAATGAGCCAAAAGTCATTGAACTGCAGCTCCAGTTCCCTCATATGCTCTGTAAGGAGTTGCAGCTCAGTACACCTGGTGCGGATGCGGCTAGCTTTGCAATAATTTGTCACTGCTTTGAAGTTGCAGTTCCTACTTTCTTGTACTCTGCTTCATAAATCAAAATTATTTATAGTTTTTATGTAATGGCAGGAAAAGCAGAGGTGGGGGCACTGGGGATGTGTTCTGGGAATCAAAAGGGTGGTAACTCAATAAAGTTTAGGAACCACTGCTCTAGCTTTGATCAAACCCAATGGCTAAGAATCAATACAATTTCGCTGAAGAACCTGCCAACCTACACATCTTTGAGACATGGGAGAAAAGCAGATCTGCAGGAGGAAATCCAACTGGTTGCAAGGAGGATATGCAAAATCCACCCAGACAGAACTGGAGATTGGGTTTGAACCAGAGTCATTGAAGCAGTGAAGGAATAACTCCATTAGCTGTGCCTCAGTGCTGTATTAGTCGGTGCTTCATTATATACCTTAATGAAGAAACCAGCATAGGAAGGTCTGGGGGCATGGCAGGTAGGGGAAGGAGTACAAGCTATAGGTGCTAGGTGAAGCCACGTGAGGGGGAAGGCAGGTGGTTAGTGGAGAGGGGGTGAAATGAGAAGCTGGGAGATGATAGATGGAAGGGCTGAAGAAGAAGGAATCTGATAGGACAGGACAGTGGTTATTCAGGGATCCTGAAGAGGGTGAAATAATGGATGAAAAATTATGTACAAAGATTGACTATGCTGTCATTCTCCCTAGATATTATACACTGCTGCTATGATATTCTTGGGTGTTTTCTCTCCTTTCCTGTACAAATTAACTATTAGCATTGAAGACCAGATTAGATCAGATTAGATCAATGGTGGAATCCATCTCCTTCAGTAGTGCAGCTATTGATGATGGAAATGTTTCATTGGGAAATAATTATAGCTATTCTAAAAAAAACATAAGGTTTAACTGTTTTTCCTGTTCTCGTGCCACTCAATGAGCCAGCAATTTATTGCATTGTTCAGACCATCACTCTTGCTTTCTATGAAATGTTGACTTAGACAAAACCAGTAGACCCAACTCATTAACCTCCCATCCCACCTCCTTAGTTTGAATATCAGTTCAAGAACTATAAATCCATAGCTCTCTATTGATGGGGATATCAAGTGTAAATATTGCAAAATGTCACAATGAGTCAAGTGCAAAATGAGGCATTTCCAATCAATTCCAGGCTTTGCAACACTGCCAATCTTGCAGATTACACTGTAAACTTAATAGGACCAACCACTGTCAATCCACTGCTGAAGCTAATTTTCCCTATTGATAAAGCATTGCCAATTCCTGAATTTACTCACTTGTCAGTATGTTGAAATTAAATGGGATCTCAAAAGGTAGTGTTAATTCAACAAACCACTTAACGCAGTCGACCATGTCAATACTGTGCCAGGCGTCCACTTGTTTCACATTAGAAATAAATCCTCATTGAGCTAATAGCTTTGATCGTTTGAAAGAAAGTATCCCCGTGCCAACTTTTCCATTTAATTTGATGAAAATGATTGTGATTCACTTCTTACCGGCAACCATTTTATTAACATCAATAAATTGACATTGAAAGTGAGATAGTGCTTGTGCAGCACATACCTTAAAATAGAAATAATGTCCAGCAGTTTGTGTAGTTGGCAACATGGTGGGAAGTTGGGAGGGGAAGTGATATTTTAGAGTTCAAGGAGATTTTGCCTAAAATGCTTGTAAATAGGAATAACCGTATATATATTTTTTAAAAAAACTGTATCAAAATTGCTTTTGTTGAAATACAGGGAGAAAAAATTCAAAAGAGTTTAAAAAATATTAATACCCACAGGGACAGAAAATCTGAAAGCTTTAACAAACCACATAGGATTCTGATACTTCTCAATGTTTTTAGCATTTCATTTAAAGTAAATGTTAAAACAGTCCAAAGATGTTAAAGCCCTCAGTCTGCTCATTTCTGAATTGATCATTCCCAGGCAAAGCAGCACTGAAACAATATTAATGACTAAAAGCCCCTGTACATCCAAGGATAATTTGAATTATGTTCCTAAACTGGTTATCCCTGACAACAACCATGATTGTTGAGTTTTAAATCATGTTCCATTAGTGTATTTTATTTTGTAAATAGAGTTATTTCAATATCAGGTATTGTCTGCATGAATGCTTTCACAAGTGCAATGATGTTGCTTCATCCAAATCTGGCATTAGCAAATGGACAAGAGGAATAAATTGAGATTAAAAACGTTCAAATTTTGTCCCTTTAACTTCACCTCCCTTCTGCTTATATTGCACCCCACCAAAATAAAAAATCCAATCCCATTATCCAGGTGATGTGCTCCATTCTAAGATCATGACTTACAGATATCAGTCCATTCTCAAGATGGAGCGAATAAGTGGCGATTCTTTGCATGCAGCTCCAATGGGAATACTCAAAAATCTCTGTTTAGCCCTACTACAGTGGGAATATACAGACACAGTCAGTAAACAACATTGATTTAATTTTTTTTTTAAAAATCTACCAATATTCAAAAATATAGCAGACTGGGGTCAAGAATGCAGCTTCCCTTTAAGAAAACAGAAGAATGAAAGTTGATTGAACTGCAGAAAATTTAGACTCCCAGTCTCGACTACCCTGCTGGCTAATGCACAAGCTCTAGAAAATAAAACTGAAGATCTCAGAGCAAGATTGCAGTACCAAAGTGATAGCAGAGACAGCTGTGTACTTTGCTTTACGGAAACATGGTTCACCCCTGTCAGCACTGCAGTCATAAGACAATAAGATATTGGAGTGCAATTTGGCCATTTGGCCCATGAAGTTGAGTTGTCAGAGGCTTTTTACGGCACATGCCACTAGGAGCTTTTAATAAGTAGTGGGAGCTTGACCCCATTATCACCCCTGGCTATAACAACCTTAAGGAACCATAGGTTAATTAGTGTTAGGATAATTGGTCATTGTAAATTGGGTTAGGATTAATCAGGTTAGATGTGGGTTGCTTGGGGCGGGGGGGGGGGGGCATGGTTTGAAAGGCTGGACTAGCCTACTCTATGCTGTATTGTTAAAATAAAATTGAAAAAAGTTAAAATGTTAGGAATTTTTATAGAAGTTGGCAAAATTATTGGCTATTTTCTATGGATTTAAAGTGAAACAGAATTTTACAGGAAGATGAAAGTTCTTTGTTGAAGTTAAACAAAGTGCAAGTGTACGTTTCCTGAGGTCATGATGTTTGAGAAGATTTTATTTAACAGGTAAGATGTTTTCTTACCAAATAAGACGAGTTCATATTAAACTAAACTGGGCTCATCACAAGATCATCAGGAGGGGCAGCTTCTATGTGAACAACAGTTCTCAAATGGTCAATATAACAATCTGATTATTGAAATAACCATTCAATAAAAATAAACTGAAAAGGCCTCCAACTCCAATTTCTCTTTTGGTGCATTAACCTTTAATTTAGCTCAGCAAAGAGGAAAGTTATCTGGCCCATTTAATGTTAAAGTCTGAATCCTCAATAATTTGTCAAAATTAATCTAGAGCCATGCTAAACATGAAACGCGTCTAAGGCAATGCTTCTGAAGGACATCAACCATAAACAAGCATTTCTTGTGCCAGATTTTCTTGGTTCAGGCCCAGTGTTCCAATAATGTCAGACTGTATTTGATTATTCTTGAAGGATATAATATCTCTGAAATGAGAATAAGAACGAGAATCAGAATTAGAATCAGACTTAATATCACTGGCATGTCATGAAATTTATTGTTTTGCGGCAGCAGTATATTACAATACATAACAATTTTAAAAACTATAAATTACAATAAGCAATATATATAAAAATTAAATCAAACAAGCAGTGCAAAAAAAGCAGGAAAATAGAAACCGATGGCAGGTTGAAAGAGGCTGTTTTTGAAACATTCAGTGTGTGTCTTTCGGCTCTTCCTTCATGGTAACAATGAGAAGAGGTCATGACCTAGGTGGTGGACATCCTTAATGACGGATGCTGCTTCTTGAGGCATAGCCTTTTGACGATGTACTCGATACTGGAGATGCTAGTGTCCATAATGAAGCAGGTTGAGTTTATATCATTCTGCAGCTTTTTCTGATCCTGTGCAGTCGACCCTCCATACCAAACAGTGATGCAAACAGCTAGATTGCTGTCTGTGGTGCATCTGTAGAAATTTGACAGAATCTTTGGTAATACACCAGATCTCCTCAATCTGCTAATTAAATATAGCCGCTGCTTTGTTTAAATTGTAATTGCATCAATATGTTGGACCCAGAACTGACCTTCAGAGATGTTGACATCCAGGAACATTATCACTGCTGATACCTATCGGCAGTGTGGGACCTATCAGCAGCGGCAACTGAGCTCAATGAACTAGATAAAGGTACAGAAGAGATAAGTGGAGCAGCCGTTGTCCGGAGTAGGCCACTGGCAAGAATAGAAGCAACAGGCTTCAGCTCATTCAGGCTTCAGAGAAAGCGGGCTTCTGCTCCAGGGTTAAGGAAGGACATCCTGGCTGTGGAGGAAGTGCAGCGTAGATTCACGAGGTTAGTTCCTGGGATGTCTGGACTGTCTTATGCAGAGAGGTTAGAGAGACTGGGCTTGTACATGCTGGAATTAAGGAGATTGAGAGGGGATCTGATTGCAACATATAAGATTATTAAGGGTTTGGACCAGATAGAGGCAGGAAATATGTTCCAGATGCTGGGAGAGTCCAGTACCAGAGGGCATGGTTTAAGAATAAGGGGTAGGTCATTTAGGACAGAGTTAAGGAAAAACTTCTTCTCCCAGAGAGTTTGTGGGGATGTGGAATACACTGCCTCGGAAGGCAGTGGAGGCAAATTCTCTGGATGCTTTCAAGAAGGAGCTAGATAGGTATCTTATGGATAGGGGAATCAAGGGATATGGGGACAAGGCAGGAACCGAGTATTGATAGTAGATGATCAGCCATGATCTCAGAATGGCGGTGCAGGCTCGAAGGGCTGAATGGTCTACTTCTGCACCTATTGTCTATTGTAAGTGGTTAGGTGGACTTCGTTTTTGGTTTTTCTGTGCATTTTTTTGAGGAACAGAGAACATGTCGGTAGTGTTAATATTTTGCTCTGTGTGTCGGATGTGGAAATCCTGGGAATCTTCCAGTCTCCCAGATGGCCACATCTGCACCTGGTGCTCTGAGATGCAGCTCCTGAGAGACTGTGTTAGGGATCTGGAGCTGCAGTTCAATGACCTACAGCTTATTAGGGAGAGTGAACAGGAAATAGAGAGGAGCTACAGGGAATTAGTCACCCCGAGGCTTCAGGAGTTAGATAAGTGGGTGACAGTGAGGGACGCGAAGGGAAGAGCTCAGATAGTCGAGAGCGCCCCTGTGGCCATCCCCCTCCATAATCATTATCTTGTTTTGAATGCAGTTGAGGGGAATGACCTGACAGAGGACGACCGTGGCGATCGGGTCTCTGGCACTGAGCCTGGTTCCATGGTGCAGAAGGGAAAGAGGAAGATGAGGAATGCAATAGTCATAGGGAATACCGTTAGTACCAATAACATTGGTAGAAAAAGGGAGGAGGTCCTGAAGAGATAATTCAGGGAGTCAGGTGGGAAGCTGAAAAGCAGGACCTCTAGGGTAGTAATCTCAGGATTCCTGCCTGTGCCACGTGCTAGTAAGTGCAAGATTAGCATGATCAGGCGTATTAATGTGTGGTTGAGAGGCTGGTGTAGGGGGCAGGGCTTCAAATTCTTGGATCATTGGAGCTTCTTCTGGGCGCAGTACAACCTGTACAAAAAGGATGGGTGACACCTGAGCCCAAAGGGGATCAATATCCTAGCAGGTACATTTAATTTTTTTGGATGGTGCAACTCCACCCGTTAGTCCTAACGAAGGGTCTCGGCCTGAAACGTCAACAGTGCTTCTTCCTATAGATGCTGCCTAGCCTGCTGTGTTCCACCAGCATTTTGTGTGTGGGGCACATTTAATACAGCTTTTAGGGAGGGTTTAAACTAATTTGGCAGGTGGATGTGATGGGATTCAGAGTGGTAAGGTTGAAAAAGGGTTGATTATAGAAAGAACAGGCAGAAGATAAGGCTTAATCACAGCTAGTGGCACAAGTTACAGGACAATAGGAATGTGGTGCAGTTAAAACAGAAAGCAAGAAACACTGGACTGAAAGTGTTGTATTTGAATGCATGCAGCATAAGTAATAAATGGACGATCTTGAAATTCAGCTACAGATTGGCAAGTATGACATTGTGGTTATTTCTGAAATTTGGCTAAAGGGTGACTGCCATTGGGAGCTGAATGTCCAAGGATATACGGTGTATTGGAAAGATAGGTTAGCTGGCAGTGGGAGTGGTGTGGCTCTGTGTTTAAGAAATAATATTAAATCATTAGAAAAAGATGACATAGAATTGTAACATGTAGAGTCTCTATGGGCTGAGTTTAGAAATGGCAAGGGTAAAAGGACCCTAATGGCTGTTGTATACAGGCCTCCAAACAATGGCCAGGATGTGGATTACAAATTACAGAAGGAGATAGAAAAGGTTTGTCAGAAAGGCAATGTCATGATATTGTTGGGGATTTTAACATGAAAGTGGATTGGGAAAACCAGGCAAGTAGTGGACCTCAAGAGAGAGAATTTTTAGAATGTCTAATGGATGGCTTTTTAGAACAGCTTGTTGTTGAGCCCACTAGGGGACCGACTGTGCTGGACTGGGTGTTGTGCAATGATCCGGAGGTGATAAGAGAGCTTAAGCTTAAGGAACCCTTAGGGAAAAGCGATCATGAGATGATCAAGTTCACATTGAAATTTGAGAGGGAAAATTTAAAATCTAATATGTCGGTATTTTGGTGGAATAAAAGAAATTACAATGGCATGAGAGGGGAACTAGCCAAAGTTGACTGGAAAGGGACATTTGCAGGAAGGACAGCAGAGCAGCAATGGCTGGAGTTTCTGTGAAAAATGAGGGAAGTGCAAGACAGATATATTCCAAATAAGAAGCAATTTTCAAAGGGAAGAAGGACACTACTGTGTCTGACAAGTGAAATCAGAGCCAAATTAAAAGCAAAAGAGAGGGTATACAAGGAAGCCAGAGCTAGTGAGAAGATAGAGGATTGTGGAGCTTTTATAAACTTGCAGAAAAAAACTATGAAGGTCATTCAGAAGGAAAAGATGAATTATGAGAGGAAGCTGGTGACTAATATCAAAGAAGATACTAAAAGCTTTTTTAAGTACATAAAGGGTAAAAGAGAGTCAGGGGTAGATATAGGACCAATACAAAATGACACTGGATAATGAGAGATGTAGAGATGGCAGAAGAACTGAATGCATATTTTGCATCAGTTTTCACAGTGGAAGACATCTGCAATATACCAGACATTCAAGCGTGTTAGGGAAATGAAAATTATGACTGAGAAGGTGCTCAGGAAGCTTAATGGTCTGAGGGTGGATAAATCTCCTAGACCTGATGGAATGCACCCTCGGGTTCTGAAGGAAGTAGCTGGTGAGATTGTGGAGGCATTAACTATGAACTTTCAAGAATCAATAGATTCTGGCATTGTACCAGATGACTGAAGAATTGCAAATGTTACTCCGCTATTTAAGAAGGTTGGGAGGCAGCAGAATGGAAACTATAGACCTGTTAGCCTGACACTTGTGATTGGGAAGTTGTTGAAATCGATTGTTAGGGGTGAGAATACAGAGTACCTGGAGGCACATGACAAGATAGGCCAAAGCCAGCATGAAAGGAAGATCCTGCCTGACAAACCTACTGCAATTCTTTGAGGAAATTACAAGCAGGGTAGATAAAGGAGAAGTAGTAGACGTGATGTACTAGGATTTTCAAAGGGCCTTTGACAAGATGCCGAACAGGAGGCTGCTTAGCAAGGTGAGAACCCGTGGAATTACAGTGAAGTTACTAGCATGGGTGGAGCGCTGGCTGGTCAGGAGAAATCAGAGAGTGGGAATAAAGGGGTCCTATTCTGGCTGGCTGCTGGTTACTAATGGAGTTCCACAGAAATCGATGTTGGGACTGCTGCATTTACCAATGTATGTCAATGATTTGGGCTACGGTATTAATGAATTTGTGGCTAAATTTGCCGATGATACAAAGATAGCTGGAGGAGCAGGTAGTGTTAAGGAAACAGAGAGCTGGCAGAGAGACTTAGATAGTTTATGGGAAAGGGCAAAGAAGTGGCATATGAAATACAATGTTGGAAAGTGTATGGCCATGCCTTCTGGGTGGGAAAAAATGGGCAGACTATTATTTAGATGTGGGGGGAAGAATTCAAAATGCAGAGATGCAAAGGGATGAGGGAGTCCTTGTGCAAGATACCCTAAAGGTTAATCTCCAGGTTGAGTCAATGGTGAAGAAGGTGAATGCAACGTTGGCATTCATTTCTATAGGTATAGAATATGAGCAAGGATGTGATGTTGAGGCTCTAAAAGGCACTTGTGAAACCACACTTGGAGTCTTGTGTGCCATTTTGGGCTTATTTTAGAAAGGATATACTGACATTGGAGAGGGTTCAGATAAGATTCACAAGAATGATTCCAGGAATGAAAGGGCTACCGTATGATAAACGTCCGGCAGTTCTTGGGCTGTATTCCCTGGAGTTCAGGAGAATGAGATTGGAAAGAAACATTCTGAATATGAAGAGATTAGATATGGCAAAGTTATTTCACATGGTAGGGGATCCTAGGACAAGAGGGCACAACTTTAGGATTGAAGGACGTCCATTGAGAACAGAGATGTGGAGAACTCAGAGGGTGGTAAATCTGTGGAATTTGTTACCACAAGCAGCTGTGGAGGCCAAGTCACTGGGTGTACTTAAGGCAGAGATAGATGGGTTCTTGATTAGCTAGGGCATCCAAGGGTATGGGGGTAAAGGCGGGGCAGTGGAAATGACTGGAAGAATTGGATCAGTCCATGATTGAATGGTAGAGCAGACTGATGGACTGAATGGCCTACTTCTGGTCCTATATATTATAATCTTATGGTCTTATAAGGACTGGTGTGTGTTCCTCTGAACTTCCTCTTCCTGAAGTCCACAATCAGTTCTTTGGGCTTACTGACATTGAATTCAAGGTTGCTGCTGTGATACCACTCAATGAGCTCCTCATTACCACCTGATATTCTGTCTACAATAGTTGTATCATCAGCAAATATGTAGGGGGGGGGGGGGACTTGCTACATGGGTAACAGCTTTCTCTCTATATCGTACTGCCCAGGCTTGCGTATCTAGAAAGTTAGGATGCAACATCCATTATCAACTCTGACTGACAGAGGCTCATTCGTTCATTCAATTAACCTACCCAGTACATCTTTGGACTGTGGGATGAAACCAGAACACCTGGAGAAAACTTATGTATTCCACAGGGAGAACATACTGAGACTCCTTACAAAATGGTGCCAGGATGCATCATGCTGTTATAATGTGCTGCTAACTGCTATGATGCTCTTGTTTCCCAAACCACGTGACTCCTTTCACATACAATGCATAATCCTCTCTCGAAATATGAAGAACATCCAAAGGTGCCTCTGAAGTTCCAAAACATGGAAACTGCAAAAATTTTCCTTTAGTTTATTATGGGTTAGAAAGCAAAATATCTAAGAAGGCAGCTTTCCAGTGGTGGGTGGGACATGACATAAATGCAATGTTGGCATTCATTTCAAGAGGTCCGGAATACAACAGCAGGAATGTGATGCTGAGGCTTTATAAGGCACTGGTGAGACTTTGCCTTGAGTATTGTGAACAGTTCTGGGCTCCTCATCCAAGAAAAGAAGTGCTGGTATTGGGGAGGGTTCAGAAGAGATTCATAAGGACGATTCCAGGAATGGAAGTGTATCATACAAGAAACATCTGATAGCTTTGGGTCTGTACTCACTGGAATTTAGAAGGATGAGGTGGGGGGATCTTATTGAAACATTTCAAATGTTGAAAGGCCTCGACAAAGTAGATGTGGAAAGAATGTTTCCCACGGTGGGAGAGTCCAGGGCAAGAGGATACAGCCTCAGGATAGAGGAGCAACGACTTAAAACAGAGAAGTGGAGACATTTCTTTCACCACAGGGTGGTGAATTTGTGAAATCTATTACCAGGTTGATGAGTGTATTAGTGGGTGTGTTCTTGATTGGACACGGCATCAAAAGCTATGGGGAGAAAGCCAGGGAGTGTGGCTGAAGAGAGGAAATAAGGATCAGCCATCATTGAATGATGGAGCAGGCTTGATGAGCCGAATGGCCTAATTTTGCTCTTATGTCTTATGGTATTATGTAAGCTATTACCTCCAATGAAAAGCAGAAAGTCATTTTCAACCACTGTCCATTTCTACTTTCTGTGAAGTTAAAATTAGATCAAAATAGATTTCGAAATTCAAAGTGAAGAGTATGAATTGCATTTAGATTGTTGACTGTTTCTTGCACACAGCTGCTTTAAATATTTATAATAATTCAATGGTCCAACAGCATAAAATAATACATTTAATTTTGTACATCAGTCTCAGGTATCTGGTCCAGAAAAAATTATCTGGAAGAGCTGAAGTATGACAGAGTTGGAGCTCACCTCCTGTACTGAAGTCAAACTAGATATCACCACAAGAATACTCAGCTCTGATTGGCTGTACTAGGCACAGTGCACGGTCACTTCAGCTTGTTGTGCTATGCCTCAGAAATTCATTTCATTATGGTCAATTTATTGTGTAAATATAACTATCTACATTACACATTTATATACAGAAGAGATTCTGCAGATACTGTAAATCCAGAGTAACACACACAAAAATTCTGGAGGAACACAGCAGATCAGGCAGCATCTTTGGAAAGGAACAAACATTTTGAGCCAAGACACTTCAGCAGAACTGGAAAGGAAGAAGGAAGGTGGTGGAGGGGAAATTGTACAAGCTGGCAAGTGATTGGTGATACTGTGTGAAGGGGCATGTTGGTGGGTGGGGTTGGGGGTGGGGTCAGTACCTGATGAAGGACCTTGGCCTGAATTATCAACTGTTTATTACTCTCCATAGGCACTGCCTGACCTGCTGAGTTCATCCAGCACTTTGTGTGAAACATTTTATTTATTTTTATTTAGTGATACAGCGCAGAACAGGCCCAACAAACTGCACCACCTAGCAATCCCATCTACTTAGCCCTAGCCTAAATGCAGGACAATTTACAATGACCAATTAACCTATTAACTGGTACATCTTTGAAATGTAGGAGGAAACCGGAGCTCTGAGAGGAAACCTGCCCGTTCACAGGGAGGGTGCATAAACTCCTTACAGACATTGCTGAATTCAATTCTAAACTCCAACACGTTGAGCTGTAATAGCATCGCGCTAACCACTGCACTACCATGGTGCCCCCATATATATATTTACTATACCTGATTCTGAATGACCTGATCTGATACCCAATTCTCACTTGATTTGTGAAGAAATGCAAACTGTTGGTGTTATAGAATTATAGAGAAATACAGCACAGAAGCAGTATTTCAGCCCATCTAGTCCATGCTAAGCTAATTAAACTGCCTACTCCCATCAACCTGGACCAGAGCTCTCCATACCTCTGCCATTCATGTATTTATCCAAACTTCTCTTAAACATTGAAATTGAGCTTGCATGCACCACTTGCACTGGCAGCTCATTCCACACTCTCACAACCCTCAGAGTGAAGAAGTTTGCCCTCATGTTTCCCTTAAACTTTTCACCTTTCACCCTTAATCCATGACCTCTCTTTGTAGTCCCAGCCAATCTCAGTGGGAAAAGACTGCTTGCATTTACCCTATCTATACCCCACATAATTTTGTTTACCTCTGTCAAATCTCCCCCCAATATTCTATGTTCCAAGCATTTAAGTCCTAAACTGTTCAATGTTTTCTTGTAACAAATCATCCAGAACCTAGCAACATCCTTGAAAAGCTTCCCTGTACTCTTTGAACCTTATTTACACCTTTCCTGTAGCTAGGTGTCTAAAGCTGCACACAGTAATCCAAATTAGGCCTCACCAGAGTCTTGTACAACTGGTGACAGGTTTAGCAATGTTTTCTGCATTCTTCACAGCAGGAAGGGGTTATCTGATCTTTAATTTTTTTTTCAGGTTTATTGCCTCAGTGGACAATAAACCTGAATAGCAGCAACAAAATAAATGACAAGATATCCTATGAAGCTTTAAAAAGAGGCATTGTTTGAAGTGCTGAGGGATGATTTTGTGCTACACTGCCAATCAGGAAAGTGAAGTGATGTTTGATGCTGAGAAAGATGCTGAGAATTGTGAAGGAACAAAGCTATCTTAGATGTCCACAGATCCATGAAGTTTACAGCATGGATAGATATTCCAATTAGAAGTCACATGAGATAGCTCCTATACCACTGCTCAGTGAAATAGATTGAAGGTGATCATTGTGATTAAAAGAACGTTAAAGAAGATATTTCTAACAGAGGGGGGTGGGTGTCTATAACCTACTGCTTGAAGGGATGATGGAGGCAGAAATCTTCATTATATTTTAATTAATAGTAATTGGATGTGCATTTCAATGACATTAACCCAGAAAAAGAATTAGGGAACGTGATTAGCTCAAATACCACTTTTATTTAGCCATTGTGGGCACTGTGAGATGTGATCTTACTCTCTATGGTTCTCTGATGCTACGAATTGGTTAAATAAAAAATTATCCCATCTTCCACGTTGAAACGGAAGTATCTGGTAAGTGCATTTCCACCATGAATGTAATAAAAATGCACTCACTCCATCCACATATAAAACATGTGCAAAGCAAGGTAAGTTCATATGGATCAAACTGCTTTAATAAACTGTTTATTGAGTCTCACAGTTCATAAATTTAAGCGGAACATTGATCTTGGGGCCAACAACAGTTGCCTGAAACCAAAATAGGTTTGCAGATGATCGTCCTTCGAAGGTCACAAATTTAGTATTTAATGTTCGCATCTCCAAAAGATGATTCATGCATCTCTCAAAGCACCAATGGCTCTTCTGTTCTGGTGATGATGCTCTGGTGGTTTTAAACGGACCGGAAGAAGAGGATTTCTGAGGGGGGATGTAGTGAGTTTGAACATTTTGAAGTACTAAACTCCCAGGAGCAAAGATAGCAGTGCAGAGGAGGAAGCCACATTTGAAAGAAACCCAGGGTGTCAAATGAACATGTTAAAGATAAATTACACTGAGTGAGTTAAACTTCAGATCTTTTATGCCAAACAGTAGTACAGCAGGAGATGGACAGTGATGGAGAAAGTTACTTCTGTATTGAGGGAGGTAATACATTCGGTATATGTTTAAACTGTTTCTTATAGTAACACAGCAAAAAAAAAGGTTGGATTACTTGTTCCTTTTAATTGAATTATCAAGCTATTGGTTGACATCAAATTACTGCTGGCAATGTTAGCACATTACAGCAATATACATTTGTGTCAAATTCTTGTCTGCTATTTTGATGTGTGATAACCCATTTAAAATTAATTTAATGGTAGTGCATTAAGGATGCATGCTATAGTATCATTGAAAGTAACTTTTGAGCAATTAATACTCAAAACCTCTTACGAGAAGGAATGTCCTTAAAGAGTAAATCATGCCAGCCTAGCAGTTTTAGTCTAATGTTTCATTTTTCAGAGAGGTCACAGAGTTATGCTATGTGCAATTTTGTGATTAATGCTTCCTATTCAGCTCTGATCTAATGTCAAGGATATCATAAGAACAAGCATGCTTTGTACTGTCTTTATTCTTGCAGAATAACAAGCATTTGACATTACCATTTTCAATTTAGCTCTAATAAAATAATGTGGGTATTTCCTTTCAGTATGTTCAAAGTTCAAGACAGATTTATTTTCAATGAACATACATGTCACCATATACAACACTGAGGTTCATTTTCTTGTAGGAAAACTAAGTAAATCCATAATAAAATAATAACCACAATCCAATTAATGAAAGATTGCACCAACCTGGGTGTGCCAAAGTCAACAAACTGAGCAAATACAAAAATAAATAAATATCAATAGAAAATAAATAAGAAATAATTATCAAGAACAAGAAGTGAAGAGATCTTGAAAGTGAATCCACACATTATGGGAACATTTCAATGATGGGGCAAGTGAAATTGAGTGAAGTTATCCCCTTTAATTCAAGAGCCTGATGGCTCAGGGGTAACAACTGTTCCTGACCCTGGTGGTGTGTGTCCTGAGGCTCCCGTACCTTCTTCCTGATAGCAGCAGTGAGAAGAGAGCTTGACCAGGGTGCTGGGGTCCCTGATGATAGATGCTGTTTTTCTGTGACCACACTTGGTGTAGATGTACTTAAAGATGGGGAGAGCTTTTTCTGTGATGAACTGGGCTGGCTGTACCTACTGCTTCAGTAGAATTTTCCTTTCAAGGGCGTTGGTGTTTCCATACCAGACCTGTGATGCAACCAGTGAGTATACTCTGCACTACACATCTGTAGAAGTTAGAGAAAGTTATAGATGCCATGCAAAATCTTCTCAACCCCCTATGGAAGTAAAGGCACTGCAGTGATTTTTTCATAATTTCACTTGTGTGCTGAGCCCAGGACAGGTCCTCCAAAATGGTAACAACATCCTAGTTCTAATCCTAGTCTCAGTTCTTTCAACAATGTCAAAATTCTGCTGAGTCAATGACCTTGACGTTCCCCACTTGAAAGTGACTTTCATCCCAATCTATCAATGGGGTTAGTCAGTATTCTCTGAAGGTATTTCTTCAAGTCTACATTGCCAGCTCTCCTTTGTGCTAAGTCTCTATCGGATAATAAAATTAAACAGAATTTCCCTGTGAACATCAAAGAACTCTGTAGACACATCAACTGAGGTTGTGTTGGTTCGGGAGGGAGTGCAATGGGAAAAGATTTACCTGGACCCTTATTAATTTAAAGAATATTTTGGCAGGTGGAATGCCAAATGTCTAGACTCTCCCTGTGGAATTCGTCTTTTCTGCCTAATATATAGCAATCTGCTGGCTAGAAAATGTGTTTTGGAAGAGATATTTCTAGTTTTTCTTTTATCCTTTTATAACAAATGGGTGTTGCATCTTTTTCCTATTCCTTTTTCCTTTCATGAAGGTATTAGGGAGCTACCTGCTTAATCCACAGCAGTCTAAGCAATTACCATCATTTCAAAGTACTATGAGGTAGAGTGGTGGAGTCGTCTGTACCTGTGACAATGAATGAATGAAAATACACATTTAGTGTTAGGATGGTGTATGACAGAATTTTAAAGGGGGGGGGGGGCAAAGTTCTCAGGCACCTTCTATGCTTGATTTGGGTACCAGACATTGCAAGCTTGAAGCCTTATGCAAATTGTGCTGGAACTCTATCGATCTTCTGTGTTTGACTTTTGCCAATTTCAGACAAGTTTCAGTGAAAATGGTCCCAGAGATTTCAAGCCATAAAGGCTGAAATTAAGATATATTTTAATACAGGACATTCCAGGGAATGTTGTAAGTTTGAAAGAAAAGCATGTAGCAGAAGTGTAAGTGCATTGAGATAGAAGGAATTTATAATTTAATTATATTTTTTGCAGTGGAGTTGTTCTTCTGTGAAGGATAAAGTTAGAATCCAAAACTTGAATCAATTCAAATCTTGACATTGTTTTTAACTTCATGGGATTGTAATGATTGATAATATTTTCGGTGTATTAATGCTGCAATGACTTTGCTATAGTTAGCCAAGCAGTAAATGAAACTCAGAATATTATGCAGTTCAGAAGACTGGATATAACTTCAAAGACATGAGGGCAGGAGACATGCAACAACTTGAGTTACGGGTCTCTTCTCCATGAAATGAGTGAATTCCAAACAGCAAAATAATGTAACTTTTCAGTTGGAAACTAATCAATAAGCTTCAAGATTTTGGCCTGAATTTCTCCTTGTGCAAATGGAACCTCAATTTCCTCACTTGCAGACTTCAGTCAGTTTGGATTGGAAATAATATCTCCTCCATAATCTCCATCAGTGCAGGTGCACCACAAGGTTATGTGCTTAGCTCTCTGCTCTAAGTGCTTTTATACTTATGACTCTTAGATTAAATACAGCTCCAATGCCGTAGTTAAGTTTGCTGTCGACACCACTAATGGTGGCCGAATCAAAGGAGGAAGAGTTGAAAGTTGCGCCAGAGGGCAACATGCATCCAGTTTATCTTCAAAAACTTTAAATTCTTCTTTCTAATGTCTGTTCTTTCCTTTTCAAGGTGGCTGGGGTCCTGACTACAGTTGCACTCAAATTGCATGTTCTTCATGGCAGTGGGTTCCCACTCTCAGAGCCTGCTTTTTTTGACATCTCCAGGGGCAGCCAGGAAGACATACGCTTTCAGGGTGTGGCCCTGCGGCTTGATGAATGACCAGATTCCTCGCCGGTGTCACTGACTGAAGCATTGTGGGAGATCAGAATATCGAGACATCAGTGTACACTGCTGTTGAAAGAAGCGACACTGCGGACTGTAACACCGAAACAGCAAGCTGTTGATCTCTCATCTCTCACTGTGGCAGGAGTAGTGACACCTCTCTTCCTCAGCGGTGAGAGAGAGAGCCTGTGCCATGTCAAAGTGTTGGAATGAACAGAGTTTTTTTTTGATGGATTCTAGATCATGGCCTCTTTGTGTCTTTGCTATTGCCTGCATGGTGGGTGGGGAAGGTGGGGGCTGATGCTTTTGCTGAGGCATATGAGGGGAGGGGGAGAGGGGTAATGTTGAAGCTTTGCTGCTACTTGTGCATGGGAGAGGGGAGAGGGTGTTTAGGGTTCTAACATCTTTCTGTCATTTGTTATTTGGGTTTTTCTTCTGTTTTGTGGGTGTCTGTGAAGAGTAAGAATTTCAGGTTGCATACTGTATACAATTTCAGATATTAAATGGAACCATTGAATCATTTATGAATCAGCATATAGGAGGAAGATTGAAAGTCTGGCTGAGTTGTGCCACAACAACAACCTCTCACTCAATGTCAGCAAGACTGAGGAGGTGACCACTGACTTCAGGAGGAGGAAACCAGGGGTCCATAAGCTAGTCCTCATTGTGGAATCAAAAGTGGAGAGGCTCAGCGACTTTAAGTTCCTCATTGTTATCATTTTAAGAGGATCTGTTCTGAGTCCATTATGAATAAGGTAAGGCAACACGTCTCCTTTCTTAGAAGTTTCCTAAGATTCAGTACATTATCTAAAACTTTGACACATTTCTATAGATGTGTGGTGGAGAGAATATTAACTGGTTGCATCATAGCCTGACATGGAAACATCAATAGCCTTGAATAGAAAAACCTACAAAAAGTAGTGGATACGGCCTAGTCCATCATGGATAAAGACCTCCCCACTATTGAACACATCTACATGGAGCACTGTTGCAGGAAAACACCATCCATTATCAAGGAGCACACCATCCAGGATATGGTCTCTTCTCACTGCTGCCAGCAGATACAAGATACTGCGACCTCAGAACCCCCACCACCAGGCTCAGGAACAGTTATTACCCCTCAACCATCAAGCCCTTGAACCAAAGAGCCTAACTTCACTCAACATCACTCACCCCATCATTGAACTGTCCCCACAAACAATAGACTCTTCACCTCATGTTCTCAATATATATTGCTTATTTATTTATTATTATTTCTTTTTTTTCTGTCTTTGATCAGTTTGTTGTCTTTTGCATATTTGTTGTTTGTCTGTTCTTTTGGATGTGGCTTTTCACTAATTCTATTGTGTTTCCTGTATTTACTGTGAATGCCCACAAGAAAAGGAATCTCAAGTTTGTATATAGTGTATGTACTTTGATCTTAAATTTTCTTCAAACTCTTTGATTTTTGTTGGGAAATTTGGACAATGAGAACGTCAAAGATTTCTGGAAAAAAAGTGGGAACACTTAGATTTTGTCTATGTGCACAGACGCATTTGCAGCATAGGTCAGTTTTGATTATGAAATGACTGGAAGAATGATGTTGGATGTGTGTAGATGAATGACTTGGTACAGCCAATCTAATGTGATACTCCAGTCATCAATTATGCCCTCTTTGGTGTGAAACTTGTTCTTTTTGCATGGTAGTGTTTAGGACTTGGATAGTTTTGACTCTTAATCTCTTGCTTAAGAAAAAAAGTGATCAGTGATATTAGACATCTGAAATAAAAAAAACAATAAGGATCAAACTGGCTGCCAGCACATTATCAAAAGGAGACCAGAACAGCTGTCATTGCAAAGAAAAGTTCATGGCAATAGCAGACAGAGAGTGATTGTTTTTCCAATTGGATGACCGTGACTATTAGTGTTTCCACGAGGTTCAATGATGGGTTATTTGTAGCTTGCAATATTCATAAAAGTATGTAGAAGAGGTTCACATGGCTAGTAAGTTCATAGAGGGCACAAAGATTCACAGATTTGTTGATAATGTGGAAGATAGTCTGCTATTGAGAGACAACAATGCATTGGTGAAACAGGCTGAAAAACAGTAGTAGATGGAGATTAATCCAGACAAATGGGAGATGATAAAGTTTGGGAGGACAAATTAGATTAGAACATGTGGCATGAATGATAGGGTGTTAGAGAATAATGAGGGTTACAAAGGACTTGGAGCACAATACCGTGCAGTAACAGGCCCATCTGGCCCAATGAGCCCCACCGCATAATTACACCCATGTCACCAATTAGCCTTCTAACCCAGAAGTCTTCGGAAACCAGAGCATGTGGGAGTGGTGAAGGGGAAAATGTAGAATCTGCTTACAGACAACAGCAGGAACCAAACCCAGTTCACTGGCATTACACTAGCCGTTATGCTAAAGTGCCACCTGAAAGCTTCAGAAGGCTTTGAATGTAGAAACAGGGGACCATAATGATTAAGAAGGCACATGGGTTACTGGCCTTCATTAGTTAGGGCAATGAATACAGAAGTAGGGAGAGTTATTCTCTAACTTTATAAGACCTTGGTCAATCCACATCTGGAGTATTGCATGTATTTCTGGTCAATATACTCAAGGAAGTGTGTCATTATGTTGGAGAGGTTATAGAGGAAATTGACCTCCATGTTGCCTGGGATGGAGCAGTTGAAATATTAGGAGAGAATGGAGAAGCTGGTTTTGTTCTTCCTGGAATAATGAGTTTAAGAGGTACGCAACATGATGAGGACTATAAATAAGGTGGACTGCGAAACAGATTTTCCCATAATAAGAGGTAAATAAAATTGGAGGGCATATATTTCATGTGAAGGGAAAGAGACTCAGAGGGCTTGCGACAACATTTAAGAAGTATCTTGATGAGAGCCTGCATCACTTATGCATGGATACTATGGACTAAGTGCTGGCAGTTGTGATTAATATGGAAAGTCATCTGCTGGTTGGCAAGGAAATGCTAGGATGAATGGTCTATTTTCAGGCTGTAAGAAGACATATCAATTATGACCTCTAGATGTGTCCCGTCCAACAGCAGTAAAATCCAAATAAGGTGATACCACTTTCTTTCTGAAGAACTTGTCCATTGAGAGAGACTCCATAGATATCTGTCACCTAATAACTACTGACCAGAGGCAGCAACAAATCAATATTCTGCCCAAATGTCTCATTGAAAATGAGTCATAGAGCTGTAGAACATTACAGCACAGAAATAGGGCCTTTGGCCCATTGACCTGCACCCAGGCCTTCCACACCCTCCCATCTATGTACCTACCAAATTTCTCTTAAATGGTGAAACAGACCCCACATCCAACACTTGTGCTGGCAGCTCATTCCCCACTCTCTCCACTCTAAAACATTTCACCTTTCACTCTTAACCTATGACCTCTAATTGTAGTCTCATCCAACTTCAGTGGAAAAAGCCTGCATGCATTTACCTGTCTATACCCCTCATAATAGTGTATCAAATATCCTCTCAATCTTCTACATTCTATGGAATAAAGTCCTAAACTATTCAACCTTTCCCTATAACTCAGGTCCTCAAGTCCTGGCAAAATCATTGTAAATTTTCTCTGCACTCTTTCAATCTTATTCACATTGTTCCTGTTAGTAGCTGACCAAAACTGGACACGAATCTCCAAATTAGGTCTCAGCAGCGTCTTACAAAATTTCAATTTTTGTACTCAATACTTTGATTTATGAAGGCCAAAAGCCTTCTTTACAAACCTACCAACCTGTCAAGCCACTTTCAAGGAATTATGGATCTAGTTTTCAGATCCCTCAATCCTATCACATTCCTCAGTGCCTACCGCTCACCATGTAAAACCTACCCTGTTTGGTCCTCCCAAAGTGCAATACCTCACACTTATCTGTATTAAATTACATCTGCTATTCTTCAGCCTATTTTTCCAGCTGGTCCAGATTCTACAGCAAGCTTTGATAGTCTTTCTCCTTGTCGGCTACAATTCAAATCTTGATTTCATCTGCAAATTTGTTGATCCAGTTGACCATATTATCATCCAGATCATTGATATAGATGATAAACAACAATGAACCCATCACCGATCCCTGTGGCACGCCACTAGTCACAGGCCTCTAGTCAGAGAGGCAACCATCTACAACTACTCTTTGGCTTTTTCTTTAAAGTCAATGTTTAATCCAATTTACTACTTCATCTTGAATAGCAAGTGACTGAATCTTCTTGACCAACCTCCCTTGGGGAACCTTGTAAAAGGCTTTGCTAAATTCTATGTAGACAACATCCAGTGCCTTGCCTTCATCATATTTCCTGGTATCTTTTCAACAAAAAAAACTCTATAAGATTAGTTAAACACAACTTACCACAAAGCCATGTTGACTATCCCTAATCAGTCCCTGTCTATCCAAATTCTTATATATCTAGTCCCTTTGAGTATGTTCCAGTAACTTTCCCGCTACTGACGTCAGTCTCACCAGCCTATAATTTCCTGGCTTATTCTAAGATCCTTTCTTAAATAATGGAACAACATTAGCATCTTCCAATCCTCCAGTACCTCATCAGTGGCTAAGGATATTTGAAATCTCTGTTTTAGGGCCTCTGCAATTTCTGCACTAGCCTCCCACAGGGTCTGAGGGAAAGCATTGTCAAGCCCTGGGGAAGAATCCACTGAAATTTTCATCAAGGCAGAGAACTCCTCCTCCTGTGTAATCTGTACAGAGTCAATGAGCTAGCTGCTGCATTGTGCCACATCCATATACTGTCTTCATCTCCCGAGTACATACAAATACATTTACATAAATGTGAATTTACATTCACATTGACATTATTTATTATTATATTGTTATTTTTCCCTTATTGAGCCTATTGTCTTGTTTATTAATTATTGTACTGTCTTGCACTGTTTTGTGCACTTTCTGTAGTCCCGTGTAGGTCTGAAGTCTAATGTAGTTTTGTGTTGTTTCAGGTAGTCTAGTGTAGTCTTGTGTTATTCATGTTGCACCATGGTTCTGGAGGAACGTTGTTTCATTTTACTGTGTACTGTACCTGCAGTTATGGTTAAAATGACAATAAAAGCAACTTGACAACTTAAATTGCAAAATATCCATTGAAAATCTCTTCCATCTCTTTTTGCTCAATACATCAGTTACTACTCTGATCTTCTAAAGGACCAATTTTGTCCCTTGGTATCCTTTTGCTCTTGGTATATCTGTAGAAGCCCTTAGGATTCTTCTTCGCCTTGTCTGCTAGAAGAACTTCAGCTTTTCTTTTAGCCCTCCTGATTTCCTTCTTAAGTGGTCTCTTGTATTTCTTATTAGCTTCAAGTACCTTATTTGTTCCTACCTGTGTATATCTCCTTATGCTTATGTACCTCCTTTTTTTTCTTAACCAGGTCTTCAATATCTCTCCAAAACTAAGGTTTCCTAAATCTGTTATCCTTGCTGTTATTCTCACAGGAACATACAGACTCTATACTCTCAAAATTTCACTTCTGAAGTCCTCCCACTTACAGGTACACCTTTGCCTGGATACAGTCTGTACCAATCCGCATTTGACAGATCCTTCCTGATACCTTCACAATTGGCCTTTCTCCAATTTAAAAACACAACCTGACGACCACACCTATCCTGGTTACCTTGTAACTATCCATAGTTTCCTTGAAACTAATGGCATTATGAATAATAGATACAAAGTGTTCCCCTACACAAACTTCTATCTCCTGCCCTGTCTCATTTCCTAACAAGAGATCTAATATCACACTCTCTGGTTGGAACCTCTATTTACTTATTAAGGAATTTTTCCTGAACACATTTGGCAACCACTTTTCCATCCAGCCCTTTTATAATATGGGAGTCCCAGTCAATACAGTATGTGGAAAGCTAAAATTACCTACTATCAAAACCTTAAGTTTTTTGCAACAGTCTATGATCTCTCCACAAATATGCTCCTCTAAATCCTGTGATACTGTTGAGTGGTCTATAATATAAAACTTGAATAAAGGCAAGTTCACAGATATCACAATGTGATTCTGAAATATCCATAGAAAAAATAATCATTATGTATTTCAAAGGTCAAATGAATCACATTAAGAGGAGATAGAAGATTGTACTTATTAAAATTACATAGCCATTGACCCCCTGTGAGTATGATTGCTCCTAACTACCAGGATTGCTACTCTTGCAGAATTTGAAACTTTTGTCAAGACTTACTAAAAACAAACACTTCAGAAATTTTACACTCAGAATTTAAAATGTTGTTTTGCATTCCATCTTCAATTATTCATGACAGCAGTATTAGATGTAGATGTGGTTCATTTTGTAATAAAGTAGTGGAAAATAAAGATGTTGTAGCGACCCACTTTCTGCACAGGCGAACCGGCTCACAAATAGCCAGCGTGGGGGGAGAGACTTTGGTAATGCACCCCCGATGTCATTTCTGCCCGGAGAGGGCGGGGGCTAGGGATTTAAATGCCAGCGCAGCGAAGTTTGAATAAACTAGTCTCAAAATGACTTACCGACTGCGTGTCGTTATTTCAGTGCTGTGTGTAGCACATTGCTACATTGGTGACCCCGACGGTCCAAACGGGATTTGGACCAAAGATGACCGACTCTTCATCTGTTCACACAGTTTCGCTAACACTGCCAACTTTCTGGACGCTGCGACCACACGTGTGGTTTAGCCAAGCAGAAGCGCAGTTCCAGATTCGGCAGATATCCTCTGATTCCACGTGTTACTACCACGTGGTGAGCGCCCTTGTCCAGGAGACGGCTGCCCAGGTTGCGTATTTCATACAGTCGCCCCCGGAAGAAGACAAATACGAAGCATTCAAGGCACTGCTCATTGGGACCTTTGGCCTCTCACGGCGTGAGCGGGGTGCCTGCCTGCTTCACCTGGACGGTTTGGGAGACAGACTGCCGTCAGCATTGATGAACGAGATGCTGGCCCTGGCTGACAGACACAAGCCCTGCCTCATGTTCGAGCAAGCGTTCCTAGAGCGACTGCCCGAGGACATACATCTGCTGCTGGCTGACGCAGATTTCAGCGACCCCCGATAGGTGGCGGCCCAGGCAGACGTGCTGTGGAAAGCCAAGAGGGAGAGCGTGGCGTCCGTCCATCAGACTACCAGGCCACATGCCCAACAGCAGACCAGACCAGGCCCGGCAGGGGGGCACACACGACACAGAGGCAGGAGTGAGAAGGCCAGTGAACTGTGGTGTTTCTACCACCAGTGGTGAGGCACAAAATCCCGTCATTGTCGCCCGCCCTGCAAGGGCCGGGGACAGCTGCCGCTAATGACTATGGCGGCTGGCCACCAGGACAGCCTCTTGTACGCCTGGGACAAGCAGTCGGGATGCCGCTTCTTGGTCGACACTGGAGCGGAGATCAGCGTCTTGCCCCCGACGGGGTACGACACCCACAACAGGAAGCCAGGACCCACCCTGAGGGCCACAAACGGCAGCACAATACGGACCTATGGCACCCGCACAGTGCAGCTGCAGTTCAGTGCCAGCCGGTTCACGTGGGACTCCACACTGGCTGCCGTGGCCCAGCCACTCCTGGGGGTGGACTTCTTGTGAGCTCACAGACTGCTGGTCGACTTACAAGGGAAAAGACTGGTACATGCCAAGACTTTCCAGGAGTTCTCCCTGGGTGAAGCCAAGTTGCTGGCCCCACACCTGGACTCCATCACGCTGTCGGACAATGAATTTACCAGAATCCTGGCTGACTTTTCATTGATCCTGGCACCGCAGTTCACGGCAGCCATGCCCAGACACTGGGTACAGCACCACATTCCGACCCAGGGACCACCCCTCCACACCTGTGCACGAGGGCTCCCCCCGGAAAAGCTCCACCTGGCGAAGGAGGAGTTCAAGAGGATGGAGGAATTGGGAATCATACGGAAGTCCGACAGCCCATGGGTCTCCCCCCTGCACATGGTGCCCAAAGCAGCTGGGGGTTGGAGACCATGTGGCGATTACTGCAGACTGAATGAGGCTACCACTCCAGACCACTACCCCGTGCTGCATATACAGGACATTGCAGCAAACCTGCACGGGGCAAGAATCTTTTCCAAAGTAGACCTCGTCCGGGGTCAAATCCCGGTGCACCCTGAAGACATCCCCAAAACAGCACACATCACCCCGTTCGGCCTGTTCAAGTTCCTCCGAATGCCATTCGGCCTGAAGAATGCCACACAGATGTTCCAGTGGCTAATGGACGCGGTGGATCGCGAACTGGACTTTGCGTTCATCTACTTGGATGATATCGTTATAGCCAGCAGTTGTCATCAGGAGCATCTGTCCCACCTCCGCCAGCTCTACTCCCGCCTGAGTGATTTCGGCCTCACGATCAACCCAGCCAAATGCCAGTTCGGTCTCGATACCATCGACTTCCTGGGCCACAGGATTACCAAAGACGGGGCAACACCTCTGCCCGCCAAGGTAGACGCGATCCGCCACTTTGCCCAGCCCAACTCGGTCAAAGGCCTGCAGGAGTTAGTTGGTATGGTGAACTTCTACCACTGTTTCCTCCCCTCAGCAGCCCGTATCATGCGCCCTTTGTACACCCTGATGTCGGGTAAAGGCAAGGACATTACTTGGGACGAGGAGGCCGAGGCCACTTTCGTTAAAGCCAAGGAAGCCTTGGCAGATGCCGCGACGCTGGTGCAGCCCAGAACGGACGTTCCGCCCGCCCTCACGCTGGGCGCATCTGACACAACAGTTGGTGGGGTGCTGGGGCAACTCATCGAGGGGCGCTGGCAACCCCTGGCGTTCTTCAGCAAGCACCTACGACCACCTGAACTCAAGTACAGTGCTTTCGACTGGGAGCTGTTGGCACTATATCTGGCAATCCGGCATTTCAGGTACTTCTTAGAAGACAGGCCGTTCACCACGTTCACGGACCACAAACCGTCGACCTTCACGTTCACGAAGGTGTCCGATCCCTGGTCGGCTCGCCAGCAGCGACATCTGTCCTACATCTCCGAGTACACGACGGACATCCAGCATGTCTTGGGAAAGGACAACGTCATGGTGGACGCACTCTCCAGACCAGCTGTTCAGGCCCTGTCCCTGGGGGTGGACTATGCAGCACTGGTGGAGGCGCAGTAGGCAGACGACGAGATGCCCAGCTACAGGACCGCAGTCTCGGGTTTGCAACTGCAGGACTTTCTCGTAGGCCCAGGTGAGAGAACCCTCCTGTGCGACGTGGCTACCGGCCAACCTTGCCCCATCGTCCCGGCAGCCTGGAGGCAGCGAGTTTTCTACTCCATACATGGTTTGGTGCATCCATCTATCAGGACAACCACCCGGCTGGTCTCCAGCAAGTTCGGGTGGCATGGACTTCGCAAGCTTGTCAGTGAATGGGCCAGAACGTGTGCACAGTCCCAAACAGCCAAGGTGCAGTGGCACACTAAAGCCCCGCCGCAGCAGTTCGAACCCACCCACCGGAGGTTCAACCATATTCATGTGGATATCGTGGGCCCCCTACCAATGTCCTGAGGAGCGCGGTACCTCCTAACTATGGTAGACCGGTTCACGAGGTGGCCAGAGGTGGTCCCGCTCACCGACACATCTGCCGATTCCTGTGCCCGAGCACTGATTGTAACCTGAGTAGCACGCTTCGGGGTACCGACCCACATTACCTCCGACAGAGGCACCCGGTTCACCTCCAGCCTGTGGTCAGCTGTGGCCAGCCTGTTGGGAATGCAGTTTCACCACACTACTGCCTACCACCCACAGTCGAATGGACTAGTGGAACGCTTTAACCGTCACTTGAAGTCGGCTCTCATGGCCCGCCTGAGAGGACCTAACTGGGTGGACGAGCTTCCCTGGGTCCTGCTTGGAATTCGCACAGTGCCCAAAGAGGATCTGCACGCCTCGCCGGCCGAGTTGGTGTACGGCGCACCCCTGGCCATCCCGGGAGAGCCCCAAGGAGGCAAGAGGAAGAACCCGCAGCAGTCCTGGATAGGCTACAGGAAAGGTTCGGCAACATGGCCCCCGTACCGACTTCACAGCTCGGATGGACCCCCACCCATGTACCCAAAGAACTGCAGAACTGTAAGTTTGTGTTTGTACAAAGGGGTGGACACCGGGCACCGCTACAACGGCCGTACGAGGGGCCATTCAAGGTGATCAGCAACGACGAGTCCACGTACATTCTGGATATTGGGGGGAAAGAGGAGGTTTTCACGGTGGACCGACTCAAACCAGCCCATGTGGACTTGGCGCAGCCAGTCGAGGTTCAGGCACCGCAGCGCAGAGGCAGACCTCCCAAACAGAGGCAGATCCAGACTGTGGACATTGGTGGGGGGGGGGGGTTATGTGGTGACCCACTTTCTGTGCAGGCGAACCGGCTCAAAAATAGCCAGCGCGCGGGGGGAGACTTTGGTAATGCACCTGTGACGTCATTTCCGCCCGGAGGGCGGGCGCTAGGGATTAAATGCTAGCGCCATGAAGTTTGAATAAACTAGTCTCGAAACGACTTACCGACTGCGTGTGGTTATTTCAACGCTGTGTGTAATTATTTTGCTTCACCTATAAGAATTATTCCAATTCATTTTTAAAGATGAAAATCATTTTAAATCTGACCATGTTCTGATTAATCAGACAGATGACACACATTAAGTCATTTTAGGAGAATCACCAGACCTGAAAAACATATTTCTTTTAACTAATTCAAGCTCTTTTATCTGAAAATCACACTTGTGATTTTCCACAATTAATAATGCATAAGCCTAGATCTTGAATCTCCCTTTACACAGATAAGTGCAGCTCCAACAATGATCAAGAAGCAACTTGTTTGGCTGGCACTAAATTAAAATCCTTAAGCATTCTCCCCACACCAACCCCCAATGCACACTAGATGCAGTTTGTAATGCCTGGAAAATGCACAACAACTACTTGTTGCCAAGGCTGCTCTGCAACACTTTCCTTCTGCAACCTCTACCTTCAAGAAGAAGACCTGCAAGGTCATTGGAATCCTATTTCCTGCAAGTTGCCTTCTATGCCACACGCTACACTGATCACTGGTTTGAAAATAAAATAATGCTCATTCAATGTAAGTAGGTTAAATCTTGAAACTCCATTCCCAAGAGCACTGTGGAATTGCTCTCATCCTAAGGAATGCTGTGATCCAAGGAGGTTGCTCATCACTGCCTTTTCAAGAACAAGGAATTAACTTTATAAATAAACAACAAAAAAATAGTTAGGTTGAACATGAATAAATCCATTTGGAGATTTTCTCAGATCTCTGAATCAGGGGGATGATGGGCAGGTCATAAGGGTGGGGTAAGAGAAGGGGTGAGAGGGCCACCAAAATTGGGAAAAAGCCGACAGGGTTGGGGAGAGGAAGGGAGCAGTTACAGTATGTTAGAGAAATCTATGTTCATGCCATCTCACTCATTGTCACTCTCAATAACCTGGAATATTTCACTTCAGGCCTTGAGAACTTATCCATCTAAAAATCTTTCAAGAGACCTAACACTAACTCTCAAGATGCACTAGTATCTTGTCATGTTCTTCTCTGCTTTTACTTTTCTCTCCATCATTCTCCTCTTCCCATAGAAAGTACTCATTTATGATCTTGCCCACATCCACTGGCTCTCAGCATGTTCCCTCCTTAATCATTGAATGGTCCTGTCCTCTACCTGATTATCCTCTTAATCATGATATATATGTGGAATGCCAAGATTCTCTGTATTCTTACTTGCTGAAGACTTTTTTATGATTCCATTCTAGCTCTTTTGAGTTCTATTCTGACTGTTTTATAGTCCTCAGTGCCCTGTTTGATTCCAGCTTGCTAAACTTCCTTCTTCTTTATGATTAAATTAACTACTCTCTTGTCATCCAAGGTCCCTGCACTTTACCGTCCTTACCCTACCCTCTTTCTGGAACAAATCCATCCTGAACCTTGTGCTTCTGATTTTAAGCAACTTCCACATGTCAGAAGTGGACTTACCCAAAACAGGCACCTCCCAATTTACTCAGCCTAGCTCCCTCATAATTTGACAAGTCCAATATAATACTTTCCTACAAGGTCCATTATCCATATTCATAGCTATCTCAAAGCCTAAGGAGTTTGTGATCATTGTTTCCCATGTGTTCCTCCACTGAAAACTGGGTCACCTTGTCTTGCTCATTCCAAGTACAAAATCCAATATGTCTTGGTGCAAGAGGGGTGGCTTTCGATTTTTGGATTGCTGGGCTCTTTTCCAGGAAAGGTGGGTGTCACAAAACTGTTGCAGAAAAGCTTTCCTACCGAATGTAATAAGCACATATAAGTTCATCTTAGTACAATAGTCTCTATTTTATTATTTTGAATTTTATTACTGCACATTATCACAAATTATTGCACATTGGTAAATTATTATTGTGTATTTTATTATTATGTGCTTTATTATTAGTTAAGTAATGACTACAGGCTAGTGGCATTGACCTCCCACATCATGAAGATCCTGGAGAGACTTGTTCTAGAACAGCTCCAGCCAATGGTTAGGCCACACTTAGACCCCCTCCAGTTTGCCTACCAGCCCCGACTAGGAGTTGAGAATGCCACTGTCTACCTGCTGTGAGAGTCATGTTTTTTGACTTCTCCAGTGCATTCAATACCATCTGCCCTGCTCTGCTGGGTGAGAAGCTGACAGTGATGCAGGTGGATGCTTCCCCGGTGTCATGGATTATTGATTACCTGACTGGCAGACCACAGTACATGCACTTGCAACACTGTGTCAGACAGAGTGTTCAGCAGCACTGGGGGTCCACAGGGGACTGTCCTGTCTCCCTTTCTCTTCACCATCTACACCTCAGACTTCAACTACTGCACAGAGTCTTGCCATCTTCAGAAGTTTTCTGATGACTCTGCCATAGTTGGATGCATCAGCAAGGGAGATGAGGCTGAGTAGAGGGCTACGGTGGGAATCTTTGTCACATGGTGTGAGCAGAATCATCTGCAGCTTAATGTGAAAAAGACTAAGGAGCTGGTGGTGGACCTGAGGAGGGCTAAGGCACCGGTGACCCCTGTTTCCATCCAAGGGGTCAGTGTGGACATGGTGGAGGATTACAAATACCTGGGGACACGAATTGACAATAAACTGGACTGGTCAAAGAACACTGAGGCTGTCTACAAGAAGGGTCAGAGCTGTCTCTACTTCCTGAGGAGACTGAGGTCCTTTAACATTGCCAGACGATGCTGAGGATGTTCTACGAGTCTGTGGTGGCCAGTGCTATCATGTTTGCTGTTGTGTGCTGGGCTGGGGCAGCAGGCTGAGGGTAGCAGACACCAACAGAATCAACAAACTCATTCGTAAGACCAGTCATGTTGTAGGGGATGGAACTGGACTCTCTGATGGTGGTGTCTGAAAAGAGGATGCTGTCCAAGTTGCATGCCATCTTGGACAATGACTCCCATCCACTCTATAATGTACTGGTTAGGCACAGGAGTACGTTCAGCCAGAGACTCATTCCACCGAGATGTTACACTGAGCGTCATAGGAAGTCATTCCTGCCTGTAGCCATCAAACCTTACAACTCCTCCCTCGGAGTGCCAGACATCCTGAGCCAATAGGCTGGTCCTGGACTTATTTCCACTTGGCATGATTAACATTATTATTTAATTATTTATGGTTTTATATTGCTATATTTCTACACTATTCTTGGTTGGTGCGACTGTAATGAAACCCAATTTCCCTCGGGATCAATAAAGTATGTCCATCTGTCTGTCTGTCAAAGTCCGCACAGAGCAAGTGTTTTTAAATGTTGCTGCTGTAATGAAAGAATTTCCCACTCGGGATCAATAACATTATTATTATTATTATTATTATTATTATTATTATTATTATTATTATTATTATTATTATTACTATCTGATAGGGGACTTGTGGGAAGGTTTACTAGTGCTGCCCCTGGGGTTTAAATTAGAGTGGTTCTAGGGAAAGATGATAAGCCGACATCGAAAGTCAGGAGTCAAAATGTTGAGCATCGTGAGACTAGAGTTCTGAGTTGCATATCTTTCAATGCAAGTATTGTTGGAAAGGGGGTGAGCTTAGGGCTTGAATTAGGACATGGAGTTATGACATTGTCGCCATTCATGAGACTTGGGTGCAGGAGGGGCAGGACTTGCAGCTCAGTGTTTCAGGGTTCCATTGTTTTAGATGTGACAGAGTGAGAGGGATTAAAGAGGGAGAGGTCAAGGAAAATACCATGGCAGTGCTCAGACAGGACAGACCGGAGAGCTTTTCTACTGAGACTATATAGGTGGAACTCAAGAGTAAGAAAGTGATGGCCACGTTACTGCGATTATATTATAGACCACCCAACAGACTGCCTGATTTAGAGGAACAAATTTGTAGTGGTATCACAGACTTCTGCTAGAAACATATACTTATGATAGTAGGCAATTTTAACTTTCCACATAGAAACATAGAAAACCTACAGCACAATACAGGCCATTCAGCCCACAATGCTGTGCTGAACATGTACTTACTTTAGAAATTACCTAGGGTTACCCATAGCCCTCTATTTTTCTATTTTTATTAAAGCTCCATGACTGGGACTCCCATACTATAAAAGGGCCGGATGATATAGTTTGTAAAATGTGTTCAGGAAAATTTCTTTAATTGGTACATTGAGGTTCCAACTAGAAAGAGTGCAATACTAGATTTCCTATTAGGGAATGAGGCAGGGTAGGTGAGAAGTTTATGTAGGGAAACACTTTGCATCTGATGATCATAATACTATTAGTTTCAAGGCAATTATGGAAAAGGATAGATCTGGTCCTTTGTTGGGTTGTTGTCTAAATTGGAGAAAGGCCAATCTTGATGGATCTGGCAAGTGTGACAGGAGTAGAGTAGGACAGGTTGTTTTCTCGCAAATGTGTGCTTGGTAAATGAGAGGCCTTCAAAAGTGAAATTTTGAGAGTGCTCCTGTTATAGTCAAAGGCAAGGATAACAGGTTTATGGAACCTTGGTTTTTGTGAGGTATTGAGGCCCTGATTAAGAAAAAAGAAGCAACACGCAAAATGCTGGAGAAGCTCGCCATCTATGGAAAAGAGTAAAAAGTCAACATTTCTGACCAAGACCCTTCATCAGGACTGGAAAGGAAGGAAGAAGTCAGAATAAGAAGGTGGGGGAGAGAAGGAGGAAGTACAAGGTGGCAGGTGGTAGGTGAAACCGGGAGGGGGAGGGGTGAAGTAAACAGCTGGGAAGTTGATTGGTGAAAGAGATAAATGGCTGGAGAAGGGGGTATTTGATGGAAGGGAACAGAAGACCATGGAAGAAAGGGAAGAGGAGGACCACCAAAGGGAGGTGAAGGGCAGGTAAGGAGACAAGTTGACAGAGAAAAACAGGAATGGAGAATGGTGAAGGAAGGCCACTGGGGGTGACTATCAATATTCATGCCATCAGTTTTGAGCCTACCCAGACATAATATAAGATGCTGGTCCTGCAACCTGAGTGTGGCCTCATCATGGCAATTGAGGAGGCCATGGACTGACATGTCAGAATAGGATGGAAAGTAGAACTGAAATGGGTAGCTACTGGAAGATCCTGTTCTTTTGTGGCAGATGGAGCAAAGGTGCTGATGCGCAGGAGCACCAGGTACAGTGGATGACCGCAACAGACTGACCGCCACCCATTTCAATTCTATTTCCCATTCCCATTCCGACAGCAGTGAGGTAATAGACCTTATACAGATTACAGAAAAAGAGGTGTTTGTTGTCTTGGGGCAGATTAGAGTGGATAAATCCTCAGGGCCCAACAAAGTGTACCTGTGGGAGGCTATTGCTGAAATTGCAGTGGCCGTAGCAGACTTATTTAAAGCATTCTTAGCCATGTGAGGTGCCGGAGGATTGGAGGATAGCTAATGTTGTTCCATTGTTTAAGAAAGGCTCTGAGAATAAACCAGGGAATTGTAGGCTGATGAGCAAGACTCAGTTCTGCATGGGAGGTTAGTGAAGAGGGTTTGTTCACTTGATTTTCAAGATGAGGTAGCAATTGGATTAAACATTGGCTACTCGGAGGAAGCCAGAGATGGTGATAAATGGTTGCCTCTCTGGCTAGAGGCCAGTGACTAGTGGTGTGTCACAGGAATCAATGCATGCTCGGTTGTTGTTTGTCTTCTATATCAATGATCTGGATGATAATCTGGCAAACTGGATCAGCAAATTTGCAGATGACACCCAGAATAGGGGGTTGTTGAGAATTGTAAGACAGGACCAGCTGGAAAGATTAGGTAAAAAATAGCAGATGGAGTTTGTGGCAGACAGTGTGAGGTGTTGCACTTCGGGTGGACAAACCAGGTTTGGTCTTACATGGTGACCAATGCACCATGGAGACAAGGTGCATTGAGGAGTGTGTAGAATAGAGGAATCTAGAAATACAGATCCATAAGTGGCTTCACAGATAGTTGTGCCATAAATAAAGCTTTTGGAACATTGACTTTCATAAATCAAAGTACCGAGTTCAAGAATTGGGATGTTATGTTAAAGTTATATAAGAGTTTGGTGAGGTCTAATTTTGAGTATTATGTGCAGGAATGACATCAATAAGATTGAAAGAGAGTGGAGAAATTTTACAAATATGTTGCCAGGACTGCAGACCTGAGTTAGTTACTGGGAAAGGTTGAATAGGCTAGGACTTTATATCCTAGAGTGTAGGAGAATGAGGGGAAATTTATTAGAGGAATTTAAAAATATATGAAGTTTAGATAGGGTAGGTACAAGCAGAATTTTACCAATTTTTGTTGGGTGAGACTAGAATTAGTGCACAAGGGTTAAGGATGAAAGGTAAAATGTTTAAGGGTAACATGAAGGCGAACTTCTTCACAGAGGGCAGTGAGAGTGTGGAACAAGCTGGCAGTGGAAGTGGTGGAAGCTGGTTTGATTTCAACATTTAGGAGAAATTTTAATAGGTACATGGATGGGAGGGGTATGGAGAGCTGAGGTCCAGGTGCTGGTCAATAGAACTCAGTAGATTAATGGCTCGGGACAGACTTGAAGGGCTGAAGGGCCTGTTATTGTGCAATTGTGTTCTATTACTCTTGGACTCCATGACTCTAGTTCCACATACTTTTTCAATAAGCAGTCATGGACACACCCAATAAATTCTGGCCCATCAAAACCTTTCGGACTAAAGAGTTCCTAGTCTAACTGGAGGAAGTTGAAGTCATCCACAATGATAACCCTGCTGCCTTTGCTCCTTTCCATAACAGGATTGCATATCTGTAATTCAGTGGCTCAATGACTATTTGGGTGTCTAGAGTAAAATACCCATAGAGTGATGCAACTTCCTTATTTTTGAGTCCTACCCAAATAGACTCAGTTGATTACCCTTTCATTTCATCCCTCCGAAATACTGCCCTGATCTGTAATGCAATCCCTCCCCTTCTTTTACCTTCCTTTCTGTCACTTTGAAGTTATTGAATCCCTGGACCCTCAGTCAGTCTGCAGTCAGTCCTGGCCCTCTCTCAACCAGATCTTGGAGATTGCTACAACATCAAAGGTCAAAGGTTCAAAGGTCCAATTTAATGTCAGAGAAATGTATAAAATAAACATCCTGAAATGCTTTTTCTTCACAAACATTCATGAAAACAGAGAAATGCCCCAAAGAATGAACATCCCCCCCCCGCAGCTCCCACCCTCCCGTGCTTAAGTGGCAGCGAACAACAATCCCCCCTCTCCCCACTGGCAAAAAAAAAACAAATACTACGTTCAAGTGTGAGCAAAGCAACGGCAAAGAGACAGACCTGCAGTTACCCCAAGGACTTCACATTTCACACTGGCATTCGACATGCCACAGGTTCCGTCTCTCCCTAATAATGAAGAGGGAGGTGTCTCCATTTTCCTAGTGAGCGGGCAGACATAACAAACAATTTGCTGGTTTACAATGTTAAAAGTCCGTTATGTTGCTCTTTTTGAGCACTGTGCCTGAAGATCGCAATGATCTCGGGTCTTTGGGTATACAACAGAAGATTTTCCAAATCCCCTGATGACAAACGGGTCTCCTGTTGTGGCACTGACCCTTGATCCACCCATCTCCAGTGCCTCGAGATCTTAGGCTTCAAAATACGTGCCGGACTCTTGGGCCAAACCCTTGGTGTGCCAAACAACAGCCAGTACTGAAACCCTGAGAACGGGTCCCATTCCCACAAAGAACCGAAATCTGCGTGTAACTCCAGGTCAGGGTCTTCAAAAGTGCCCTGAAAGGGAAAAATAAAGATATTAAAGATGGAAATAGAGCTGTTTCAGAAGATGTAAACAAAGGAGTCGCCGTTTAGCACCTTCTTAACGCTTCCTCTGTCTCACAAACTTACAGTTCCATGTATTGATCCATGCTCTAAATTCATCAGCCTTACTCTTAATAATTCCTGAATTGAAATAACCACATCTCAATCAATCTATCATGTTGTTTACATCTGTTGCTCTTCCCTATCTCTTTTTCCTATCACTCACGACATCTAACTTAGCTTCAATCCTTCCATTCTGTGAACTGGTGCTCTGGTTTATATTTTCCTCCCAAACTTGTTTATACCCTCTGGGGTACCAACAACTTGACCACTGGCTGACACACCCACCCCCTTGAAAATATTCTATAGCATGCTCCTGACCCTGGCTCTCAGAGGCAACCAACCATCCTGGTATCAGCTTTATAGGCACAAAATCTCTTATCTGCCTCCGTAACTATTAAGTCACCAATCAGAATTGTCCTGCCTGTCTCCTCCCTCACACACTCAGTCTCAAATCTGCCTGCCGTGGCTTTGGCCTGCAAGATCACTAACTTGAAGTGAATTGATTCTGGCTCTGTAGATTAAATGGAATTCTGTTTTACTACCTTGCTGGGTTCTGTAAATTATTTTCTCCATAAATAAGTCAGAAGTTTGCTACTTACTACCTTTGTATGTGATCGAAAAGCATGGTCAGCGCATTATGTATTTCTGTGGTGATCACTTCTCTAAGGTTAGGAACTAGAACCGTTTATTCCCAGTATCCATATAGGCAGTGACCATGTATGGTTGGATTCACAGGGGAATCAGTCTGATAATAGAAACTGTGGCTGTGGTGGTCACTGACTGAAAAAGAGGCCTAAATGACACATATGGCACAATGGAGTTTGAAGAGACTTGACATATCAACAAATAGACTCAAAAACTTCATAGTTGTACTGTGGAGAGCATTCTGACAGGCTGCATCACTGTCTGGTATGGAGGGGCTACTACACAGGACCGAAGAAGCTGCAGGAGGTTGTAAATCTAGTCAGCTCCATCTTGGGCACTAGCCTACAAAGTACCAGGACAACTTTAGGAAGCAGAGTCTCAGAAAGGCAGCGTCCATTATTAAAGAACTCCAGCACCCAGGGCATACCTTTTTCTCACTATTACCATCAGGTAGGAGGTACAGAAGCCTGAAGGCACACACTTAGTGATTCAGGAACAGCTTCTTCCCCTCTGCCATCCGATTCCTAAATGGACGTTGAAGCTTTGGACACTACCTCACTTTTTTTCTAGTATACAGTATTTCTGTTTTTGCACATTTTTAAAAATCTATTCAATATATGTAATAGATTTACTTAGATATTTATTATTACTGTTTTATCTTATTTATTATTAATATTTTTTCTGTCTGCTAGATTATGTATTGCATTGAACTGCTGCTGTTAAGTTAACAAATTTCATGTCACATGCCGGTGATAATAAACCTGATTCTGATTCTGACGCATCAGCATTTTATCTTTATTTTCAGGATGGCTTCACTTGATCTCCTCTTAGCGTTGACTGATCATTGGAATTGCAACTCTTCAATAAATCCATCCAGCAATATTGGGGTAGCACAGTACTATTGTGGTTAGCACAGCACTTTACAGTACCAGCAATCCGGGCTCAATTAGCGCTGCTGTCTGTAAGGAGTTAATATGTTCTCCCCATGACCAGATGGGTTTCCTCTGGGTGCGCTAGTTTCCTCCCACAATGCAAAGATCCAGTTGTTAGGTTAATTGGTCTTTATAATTTGTCTGGGTTAGATGGGGCGTTGCCGGGCTGTGCAGCTCGAAGGACAGGAAGAGCTTATTCCATGTTGCAGCTCAATAAGTAAATAGTCAGGCCAATTCTAATGTCTCTATTAAATCAGCTACTCAGGAAACAAGAAGTGTTCATGTAGAAGGTACTTTGCATTAATTCTGTAAAAGTGAACCTCATTTCAATTGAAGAAGAGTCTTTTTTTATTTTTAAGTGATTTATTCCAAATATGTTTTGTGAAATAATTTACTGTACTCTCCTTCCAACCATTCCCAAGGTACAATGGAGATTTCTTCATGTATATCACTTAAGAGAGGTATAGTCTTTCAGGAACCTGTTAGTGATGGATCTTACACAGAAACTTATGCTGAAGTGGATAGGAGAGGGTTGTAGAGGCAAAGCATTTAGATTATAACATCCAAATTGATACGTATTGATACCATAATGCTCTGGTTATGACATTGTATTTCAAAAGTTTCACAGGTACATTTAATGTCAGGGAAATGTATACAATATACATCCTGAAATGCTTTTTCTTTGCAACCATCCACGAAAACAGAGGAGTGCTCCCAAAGAATGAATGAGAGTTAAATGTCAGAACCCCAAAGTCCCCCAACTCCTCCCTCCCATGCATAAGCAGCAGCAAAGCAATGACCCCCCTTCCCCCACCAGAAAAAAAAAAATCGGCACCCACCACTGGGCACTCAAGTGTGCAGCAAAGCAACAGCAAAGACACAGACTCGCAGTACTCCAAAGACTACTCGTTCACCCGGCATTTGACATACCACAGGCTCTAGCTTTCCCTAATAAGGGAAAAAGTGGTGTCTCCATTTCACCTCTAAGAGCTTAGGAGAGTCAATGGTGCCTAACAGTAACTCATTTGCATTGCTTGCATCTATATTGATAGGTATTGATACCATAGTGCTCTACAACAGGTCTCACCAAGACAGAGGAGTCGGGAACTGACAGCATCCGCCATCCACCCACTCATTCTCGATGCTAGTGGCCACTTTTCTGATAAGTGAGGTCACAGGAGTCGTCCATTTAGAGCTAGGTGAGTGCTGGTGAAAGTTCTGTCTGGACACTCATGTTGAAGTGATGGGCAGATCCTTTCAAAGGAATTGGACCACTTTTGAGTGTGAGTGCTTTTTGAATCATAGGCTTAATTTCAGGATGAATTAGTTCCTTACACTGATGTTGAAAGGGTTCCACTTCTTGGATGAATCCTGAGAACCCTCAGTGGCAATGCCTTCTTTCTGAAATAGAACAATGAGATCTAAAATCAAACTTCTGAAGGAACGCAGTAAATCAGGCAGCATCTGTGGAAGGAAATGGACAGTCAATGTTTGAGGTCAAACCAAGTCCAAATGAAGAGACTCAACCCAAAATGCTGGTTGCCCATTTTGTCCATAGAGTTCCACCAGCAACTTGAAGTCCTGTTGTGTCAATAAAATCTAAGTCAATGTATTTGATCAATTGGTTCCAGGTTTGCTAGTTAATGATCAACTAATTAATGCTTTTTCTTCAAGCAGAGAAGTCTAGAAGGCTCTCTCCCTTTGATCATCTCAATTCTGAACTTGGTAGAAAAAGAATATCTGTAATCAGTCACACCACTGGTTTCTTTTTATTAATAGAATATGTTCATTGCTGAGTGAGATCATGAGATCAAATCAGATTATGAGATTATGAGATCAAATCTTGAATCAGAATCCAGAGACTAATCCAGAAACCAGGACAGCTCTGAAAGTATTAGAATGATAAAGTGCTGCATTTTCAGAAGTCCCAGCCTGCGTCACTTCAAGCTTGATCCAATCTGCTGGTTCCAGTGTGTTGGATAGATGTTAATGTCTCATGGTAAACTGTAAGTGATGGTGAATAAACTCTTTTCAGTGATAATTTGTCGTCGAATCATTAATTAAAATTGATACCTGTACCTGGTTGAAAGCCCAAGAAGAGGTTTTTTTTGTCAGATATGCTGGCAAAGCACTAGATCCTTTTTTGGAAGTGAAGATTTGGATATTGCGGATGTGTGGATTAAGGTTTCTGTTATTGTTGGCAAAGCTTGCTGATTGTTCTTTATTCCAAGTTAGAAGCAGTTCAGTTTTCCAATGCATGCAGTGCAGTGTAGTGGTTAGCACAATGATTTACAGTACTGGTGACCTGGGTTCAAATCCTACCACTGCCTCTAGGGAGTTGGTATGTTCTCCCTGTGACTGCATGGTTTTTGTGTGCTCTGGTTTCCTCCCACATTCCAGAAGCACACCGGCTGGTAGGTTAATTGGTAATTGGAAACTGTCCCATGGCTTGGCAAGGATTAAGTTAGGGATTGCTGGGGAATGCAGCTTGAAAGCCCAGAAGGTCCCGTTCCATGCTATATCTCAATATATATATTTTTTTAAAAATCAATAAAACGGCACATCAGAAAAATGTGTAATATGCAGCCAGAGATTCAACCAATCATCATGCAAATCATTTTATCAGTGAGCAAGAGGAATACATCCAGGTGTTACTCTTTGCTTGACTGTCCATAATTCATTAACAATCCACTTCAAGCAGTAATTTTGCCTTATCCTTTATGAACATGGTCGAGCAATGAATACCTCTCTGTGATGTGGTGACATCTAATTACTCATAAAAACACACACCTGGAAGGCTATCTATGCTTCCTGTTAATTGCACTAGAGGCTGACTTGCAGATCATCACTCCTGATGAACAGTGACATTCAATTGCCGTTCAAGCCTGCGTCCAGGTAATTCACCAACTGAAAATGCCACAGTCGGTTTAGGATTTGGCCTTCAGAAAAACACATGCAAATTAAGAGCTGTAATTAGTGTTGACCTTTAGCTAATGTTGTGTGTCAATCAATATTTCACTCTGCTCAGCAAATGTATGCAAATTTCAGCCAACAGTTATAAACAAGTCAAATGCGGAACTTGATTGGGCAAGAAAAATTAACACTTAGGAGAAATTATGGCATTGAGTGACTTCCTGGGGGACAGCCAGTTCTGAAAGTCTGTCTAATATAATGTGATAGCTCTCAGTGTTTAGGTGAGAAACCTTTCTTTTATTGTCATATTATAATTTTTAATTAACACATCCTGTGTCATAGAACAGAGGAAGAACAGGAAAATTAATTAGAAAGAATGCATATTTATAATTAACAGAAAAATAATCAACAGAAAAGTAACACAATTGCTTGTGTTATTTTGTTTTTTTAAATTTGTCTGTTAGAGAATCAGCATGGTAACAGGCCCTTATGACCCACTGAGCCTGCGTGTCCTAATTACGCCCAGGTGACCAATTAACCCACTAACCTGGATGTCTTTGAAATGTGGGATGCAACTAGAAGACCTGAAGGAATTCCATGCGGTAATGGGGAGGATGAACAAACCCCTTACAGGGAGTGGCGGATTTGAATCTGACTACTGAACCTGTCATAGCATTACATTAACCGTTTCACTGCCATGCCACCCTATTGTGTGTTACAAGTTAATAAGTCATGACTCTGCACCATATAATCAAAGGGATAGATCATTTTTTAAAAGTATATTTTATTTTATTGAGCTACAGTGTGGAATAGGCCCTTCCGGCTCTTTGAGCCTCAGCACCCAGAAATCCCCCGTTTTAATCCCAGCCTAAGTAAAGGACAATTTACAACAACCAATTAACCTACCAACCAGTACATCTTTGAACTGTGGGAGGAAACTGGAACATGTGAAGGAAACCCAAGCAGTCACGGGGAGAACGTACAACCTCCTTACAGGCAACGTTGAAGATAACATCCCAACATAATAAATGTAAGTAGGAGTTGATTATTTTCCTTCTTGTGGCTTCTCTGCATTTGATAAGGGAATGTGGCAGGTCTTCTTCCTCACCTTCCATTTTCATGCAACATTCCCATATCATTTAATTCAATTTATTCTAAAACAAACACATTTTAAAAATGTTGCTGTAGAAAGAGTGAAATGCTTGGCATATAATAAAGCTAAGAAGTGGATATCATACATACTTATCAGCCCTGTGCTGTAGGACAATGCCAACAAAACCTACTGAGAGCTGCCTACGGTCACGGCTCACCTTTACACAAAATCTGTTTTTACCTTGTGTAATCTCTCAGCAGACGTTTCATGGAAGAACAAAAAAAAAGCTGTTTCAACCTCAGCAGGGAGACCTTGTGAAGTAACAGGGGCTTCCAGATCTGAACTTGATCACAGGGAAGAACATCAGGACAAACCTGATGCACCATCAATAACTCTCGGAGTTGTGAGGCGAGATATCAGCTTTTATTGACTGGAAGAAAGAACAAGCAGTAGTTGACCACCATACTACATCCTGGAGACTGAGAGGCCGGGCTCAGGCCTCAATCGCCTTTATACGGGGATCAGTGGGAGGAGCCACAGGAGCAGTCAGCGGGGGCGTGTCCAGACAGGTATATGTAGTTCACCACAAAACCCCATCAATAAAATGCTGGTAATAACTCTGGCAGCTAGCTAACTCTCATTCCTCCTGTCTTAGCTGCCTGTAAACACTTAATCTGTTGGAGTATTGGAAAGTAGGAGCATGACGTTGATAGAGGCAAGGAACACCACAGCACAGAAACAAGCAGTTCGGCCCATCAAGCCAATGTCAACCTAATTATGCTGCCTAGTCCTATCTACCTCCCCCAGACCGTAGCCCTCCATAACGTTCCAAACTATGTATCTGCCAAAATTTCTCTTAACTGTTGAAATCAAACAACATGGACTTGATATCGCAAATATCTCCCAGTGCTAAAAGCAACTGTTCCTATTCCAGGTTGCTGTAACATGATGGATTTAAGTTTTGTGCATTTAAGTGTGCAGTCTCTGTCAAATTTTTGAAATAGCATGTGGTTTCTACATGTGAGCACATAAAATACGTACACGTACAAGATGTACATATAAGGAAATCACTCCCTTGCAGCCCTGTATGAGACTGGTGCAGATCCCCCACAAAGCTCCATTTTAACGTGTGTTTTCAGTCTTGTAAAATTTTCAGGCCAGTGCGTTATTTTTTTTTACAAGGCAGTCGGCACTATTAACTGAAACTTAGCAAGTGGTGATAAAGGTTGTCAAGTCCACCCCAGTTTTCTTTGGAGAAATCCCAACAATCCTATTTCTTGTTTTGCCCCATGTTTCTATTTGAAATAGCATGTTGGACTTACATCAACCAAGAGTTCTCAGCCTTCTTTATGGCCTGCCGCCTTACCATTAACCAAGGGGTCCGTGGACCCCAGGGTGGAAACTCCTGATCTAAACTTGTGATACAATAATCAATGGTTACTGCTCTTTCTCACATTGTCATTTGACACTCTTCTTCCCTTAGGATCCTATCTAGCAATGAGCGTGTTTTCAACAATAAATTCTGTTGAACACATTTCAGAATTTACTTCCCTTCTTTGCCCTCAACTTCCTTGTTGGTAGTTACTAGGTAAGTTGGTGGTGCCAGTTTGGACTGTAATAGTCGCAATGAACATTATCTCTTTATGCATGAATTCACTAATTCTTCAACAACCCTTTATTGCCAATAGTTACATTTCTAAAATGATGGCTTCAGCAAGTAGCTGAAGTTAATATCACCCATGATTGAATGTCACATTTGCTTTCTCATTGTGTCTATATCTAACATTTGCAGAGGGGGAGTAGGTGGAGGTGAGAGGACATATGGGCAGACAAGGTTCTTGGTTGAATGACTGCAGGTGAGGGACACTCCTTCAAGTAGGATGGCAAGTAGCAGTTTTTCCATTCAACTTTTACTCCTTATTGGCTGCACATACTCAGCTTCAGAATACGCATTAGAAAATCAAATCAAGAATAGGTAAATGCTTTTGAATTTTCTAGAAGAATGCAGCAGCAAATATTTCTGTTCAATTTAAGTGAAATTCCTAAAAATGTTTCGAATAGTATACTTAGCTGTTTGCTAACACTATTAGAAAAAAAGTCAACTATATTTTTCAGTCACTGCCTAATTTATTTTTCAAATTCCTTCACAACTGCCATTATTTATCCTTATCCCTCCTGGATATTTCTGATAGGACTTTAGAGATGCTGTTAGGTTTTGTAATTGAGTGAGTGTCAAGAAACTAAACTGTCATTGTTCACATGACCTTACAAAACTATTTACTTCTAAGTGGGAATTATTATTTTATTATGTCCTACTTTAGCATTTGTGATAATACTTGGATAAGACCATAAGGCATTGCAAATAAAATCCTTACTTGTATGTTGAGAATGGGAACCAACTGTGCACAAAGTACATCTAAAATTTAGCTGTAATAAAGGAATCTACAGAGCTGTGATGTCCAATATTTATTGTTTCTCAATGCATGACTCTCAGAGGCATACATTCCTAGGCAGTCTTTTCATTATTCCTGCACACAATATGGATGCCATTGCCAGGATCAGCATTTAATGGCCATTCCTAATGATACTGAAGCATCATATGGACCAGACCGAGTAGACTTCACTCTCTACTTGATTAATGAGCCAGAATGGTTTTTATAATTATCTAGAACAAGGGTTCCCAATCTTTTTTATGCTATGGAACCTTACCATTAACGAAGGGGTCAATGGACCCCATGTTGGGTACCCCTGATGTAGAAGTTTCCTGGTTACCATCATTGGCACTAACTTTTTATTCCAGATCATTTTATTAACTGAATAATATCATGGTGATATTCTAGCTTAAGTCTCCCAGCATTTAGTTGTGGTCTTGTTTGGCAGTCCAATATATCTTCACTATGTCCTCATTTCCAACCATCCAAAACTATCTGACAGGAATGTACACAAAAGTGAACTTTATGCTGTGTAGTATTGAGTGGGGCTTAAAAGAGCGTTGTGAAGAAGAAAGGAGATGCAGACAGGTCTACAGAAGGCATTAGATATCCTAAGGCTTAGATACTGGTCATTCAATTGTGCAATACAAAGTACTAATAAATTTGACATAGTGGGTATTAAAATAGGATCAACAGAGAACAAAGAGAACTAAGGGAGTCCAAAGTGTGAAGCCAGCCAGGAAAGCCTGAGCATCTTCAATTCATTGTGTCTGTATATCTTAACTGCAAGTATCAGTAATATTACTCATCAATACACCAGCAATCACTGATCTATTATTGCATAGGCATTGTTCAGGTTTAGACTGTCCTAGGAGATTGCTGAAGGACTAAAGGGTCATGTAATTATAGTTCATTTTGTACATCATCATAACTCCACATGACATGAAAAGATAACTTTGTTAGATATATTTCACTGTAAAATTAAACCAAGTTTCTTTTGTGGCACATTGCTATGCCATTCCCTGCTTGCTAAAAATAGCTTTGTGAGAAAGGAAGCTGAAAATAGAACTGGATCAAGCTAGACCATCAAGTCTTCCATGGCCGTGAAGCTCATTTTCAAAAATGGTCATTTCTATAAGATTCTGAAATTAGAACTGAGGTATGTATTTGATCAATTGAAAAGGTATCACAGAAGGATAACTGCTCTCCCTGTGAAATTATAAATAACAAACATCACTTTTCTGCACAAACATGTTCAAATAAATATCGAAAGGCAAGCTAAAATTATAACACAAAAACATTCCACAGCTGGCAAGTGGAACTGCAGTTTTAATGTATCTGAGCAATCAGACTTGTAGCCCTATGGGATTTTTTTTTATTAGAGAAAGCTATGATTTGAGACACTGATACTCAGAAACAATTCATTATCTATTTGTCTTCCAGACATAACATTGCTCTCTTGTTAAGTGCTTTTGAAAACTTAATTAGCTAAACACATGGCACCATCAGTGAAAGACCCATCCTAAAGGTAGTTATGGAAAAGTTGCAGTACAGAAGTAATTTATTGCAAAGACTTTTTTTGCATTTACATAACAGTAGATGGTAATGGTAATAATATATTTTGAGACTGTTTAAATAAGTTTTTTACAGTAGACAGTTAAACGATTAGAATTGTGCAAGTAGTATTGTGGAATTTTAATTTGTCATCTTATTTAAATTCCTTATTCTAGTATTTGATATAGAATGGGACGAATTTGGGAATCTAATAAAACATTATATATGTAACAACCAACAGCCCTGACAGGAGCTCTCCCACTTTTTCCAAGTACTTCAGATGGAATTCTACTTCACTGGCTGTGAAAGGAAGAAAGGATTGTTCTTGGGTCAATACTCCTGAGCAAGTTGGACCACAGCTGTATTTCCTTACAGGGAACAACAGGAGAATAGTTGAAAAACTGGTTGCATCTTTTTGCATCAGTCCCAGTCTCCTCGACTTGCTTCACAGCTTAGTTATGTAACAGATCTTCAACGGAGGAAAGAAAGGTCCTGGATGTGGTAGGAATTCTCAGTGCAGAGAATTTCCAACAGCCCAATTTGTCCTCAGTCAAGTATATTTTCAATGCAAAAGGAAGAGAGAGAACTATCAACAGTTTGTTTGGGAATTCGTGGAGGCCTTGGCCAGTGACCATGTCCTGGACATCTGTTCAAGAAAATTTAAGACAATTGAGACACCATTTGTCCTTATCTATCCATGTTGAATAATAATGGCCTTGTTCATTCCTACTTCCCAGCACTTGACCCATAACCTCATAGATTATAGATCTTCAAGCGCTTATGAAAATACTTTATAAATGCAGTATAGCTTACTGATTTGATCAGCCTCTCAGACAGGAAGTTCCAGAATTGCATTCTATTCCCACTTCACCACTGCCTATTGAATATATCTCTTAAACAATACAGAATTAAGCTTGTTTTATGAAGCTTTAAGTTACTATATGATAACATATCCATTGACCTGTCCTAGGACTCATAGATGCAACTGAAACAAAAGTGTGACGGCACCTGTACTTTCTTAGGTTAAAGATGCTCAGCACCTCACTGAACATGAATCAACTTTTACAAATGTACTTTTGAAAGTATCCTGACTAGTTGCATACCTGAAATGCATAAAAGTACTGTAATACTAACACATCTGACTTCCTCCTCTCCTGCTCAAAATTCAGGATTCTTTACTTTAAACTCCTTATTCAAAACAAACTGGTTCATAGGTTATTTTTTCTTTGATTATTTTGAGTTTCTCTGTATTTACTATGAATGCCTAAAAGAAAATGAATCTGAGCACAGTGGATGTGGTATATTTAGATTTTCAAAAGGCTTTTGACAAGGTCCCACACAGGAGATTAGTGTGCAAACTTAAAGCACATGGTATTGGGGGCATGGTATTGATGTGGATAGAGAATTGGTTGGCAGACAGGAAGCAAAGAGTGGGAGTAAATGGGACCTTTTCAGAATGGCAGGCAGTGACTAGTGGGGTACCACAAGGCTCAGTGCTGGGACCCCAGTTGTTTACAATATATATTAATGATTTAGACAAGGGAATTAAATGCAGCATCTCCAAGTTTGCGGATGACACGAAGCTGGGCGGCGGTGTTAGCTGCGAGGATGCTAAGAGGATGCAGGGTGAATAGGATAGGTTAGGTGAGTGGGCAAATTCATGCCAGATGCAATTTAATGTGGATAAATGTGAGGTTATCCACTTTGGTTGCAAGAACAGGAAAACAGATTATTATCTGAACGGTGGCTGATTAGGAAAAGGGGAGGTGCAAAGAGACCTGGGTGTCATTGTACACCAGCCATTGAAGCTGGGCATGCAGGTACAGCAGGCGGTGAAAAAGGCAAATGGTATATTGGAATTCATAGCAGAAGGATTTGAGTAAAGGAGCAGGGAGGTTCTCCTGTTGTTGTACAAGGCCTTGGTGAGACTGCACCTAGAGTATTGTGTGCAGTTTTGGTCCCCTAATCTGAGGAAAGACATTCTTGCCATAGAGGGAGTACAAAGAAGGTTCACCAGATAGATTCCTGGGATGGCAAGACTTTCATATGAAGAAAGACTGGATCGACTAGGCTTATACTTGCTGGAATTTAGAAGATTGAAGGGGGATCTTATTGAAACGTATAAAATTCTAAAGGGATTGGACAGGCTAGATGCAGGAAGGTTGTTTCCGATGTTGGGGAAGTCCAGAACGAGGGGTCACAGTTTAAGGATAAAGGGAAAGCCTTTTAGGACTGAGATGAAGAAAAACTTCTTCACACGGAGTGGTGAATCTGTGGAATTCTCTGCCACAGGAAACAGTTGCGGCTGGTTCATTGGCTATATTTAAAAGAATTTAGGAATGGTCCTTGTGGCTAAAGGGATCGGGGGTATGGAGAGAAAGTAGGTACAGGGTTCTGAGTTGGATGATCAGCCATGATCATACTGAATGGCGGTGCAGGCGCGAAAGGCCGAATGGCCTACTCCTGCACCTATTTTCTATGTTTCTATATGATGACATTTACGTCTTTTGATAATATAATTACATTGAATCTTAAACTTTGAACTCTAGGCCTTTTTGATATTTGATATGTTTCAAAGTTCTGAGTTCAAACTTCAAACTTCAAAGTAAATTTACTATCAAAGAACATATGTGTCACCACATACAACACTGAGATTCATTTGCTTGCAAGCATTCACAGTAAGTACAAAGAAATTCAATAGAATCAATAAAAAATGTACACAAGATGGACGAACAACAAATGTGCAAAAGACATCATTGAGAAAGCACAAAAAGATAAAAGTAAACTAAATAATAAAGAATAAATAAATAAGCAATAACTATTGAGAACCTGAGATCAAGAGTTCTTGAAAGTATTGTTTTCATTTAATATTTCAGTACCATTTGTGTAATAATCCCGTGGTGTCAGTTAGCACAATGCTATTACAGCTCAGCAGTTCTGATGTTCAGAGTTCAATTCCAGCACCATTTTGTAATGTGTCTCCTAATGTCTTCCCTATGGAATGTGTGGGTTTTCTCTGAGTGCTTCAGTTTCCACCCCCCGTCCAAGGACGTACCGAGCACGTGGATTGGTTATTGTAAACTCTCCCATGATTTAGGTTGTGGCTAATTTGGTTTATCGAGGATTTACTAGGGTAGCTGGCTCGAAGGGCTGGAAGAGCCAGCACTGCAGTGTATCGTTAAATAAATAAATGATTGTAATTGTAAAGTTTGATCAAACTTTCTTGTTCATTTAAATAATTCATTGCAGGTTATATATAAAAGCAAGTGAATTGCATAAGTCATGATGTTACGACGTGATATGTGTGTACTTTGTTTAAAGTAACACAAACTAAGACTCGCATCCTTCAGCTCTCTTGTTTTGCTTTGTATCAGTTTTATGTTTTGGCATTATAGAACATAACAGTGGTGATGAAGTATTTTCAAATGAACCTAAGACCACTACCTACCTGTTGAAGTGCAGCACATTTTCTTCATAAAAAGAAAAACGACCGAGTACAAAAAAAAGGCAGTAAACAGAAGAATTCACGGGTTCATAATCAATGAGTACCAGATGATAATAATCATAAAAGAAGAGTAGAAATGGCTGGCAACACTGGAAAGGCAACACAAAAGACAACTGGAATATGTAGATTGAACAGATTGAGGAGTAGTTTAAAACAAAGAGAATAGCCAATAATAAATAAGTGTCAGTTTTGAGTGTAATGGATTTAAAGGAGCACAGTTTGTTCAGAAGTTTAACTGCTCCAACCAAACCAGTTGAAGTAGACTTTGCTGATATCGTGAAAGTAATGCGGGAACATTTAGAACCAAAATCACAGCTGATTGCACAAAGCTTTAGGTTTCATAAGTGGAATCAAAAGGAAGGGAAGTCCATTTCCATGTATGTCACTGAATCGAAGAGATTGCCTGAGCATTCAGTCCAGTAATGGGCTTAATGATGCACTCAGAGGTCATTTAGTTTGTGGAATCTTACAAGAAAACATTCAAAAATGGCTACAAACAGAAGCACAACTTACAGTTAAAGAGCAGTTGAAATAGCTGTATCAATTGAAACAGCAGACAGAAATGCAATTGAGTTGCTGTCAGTAAAGAGTGTGACCGTGAACAAAATTGGAACATCTAAACTGAAATCAGCCTGGCCAGACAAATTGGGATACTGTTGTGACAGGGGTTCACGTTCACAAAAAAAAAATGCAGGATTAGCAGCAAAATTTGCAGAAAATGCAACAGAGTAGGATGCATACAAAGTGCATGTTGGGCAGGCAATTATAAATGGACTGCACAAGGAAGAGAAAAAGATAAAAAGTCAAGCAACACACACAAAATGCTGGAGGAACTCAGCAGGCCAGGCAGCATCTATGGAAAAGAGTAAATAGTCCTTATTTTGGGCTGAGACCCTTCATCAGTTCAGGAAAGAAAAAGTTTACAAATCGGAGCAAGAAGCTGTGGGGAGGGGAAGAAGAAGTACATGGCGGTATGTGATAGTGAAACCAGGAGAGGGGGGAGAGGTGATGTAAAGAGCAGTAAAGTTGATTGGTGAATGAGATAAAGGGCTGGAGAAGGGGTAATCTGATAGGAGAGGGTAGAAGACCATGAACGAAAGGGAAGGGGGTGGAACACCAGGAGGAGGTGATGGGCAGATACGGAGATAAGGTGAGAGAGGGAAATGGGCAGAGGGGAATGGTGAAAGAAGGGGTGGGGTTGCTGCAATTACTGGAAGTTCAAGAAACTGATGTACATGCCATCAGGCTGGAGTCTACCCAAACGGAGTTTAAGGTGTCGCTTCTCTAACCTGAGTGTGGCCTCATCGCAGAGGCCATAGACTGACATGTTGGAATGGGAATGGGAAATAGGACTGGAGTAGGAGGCCATTGGGACACCCTGCTTTTTCTGGTGGATCGAGCATAGGTCCTCAAGGAAGCAGTTTCCCAATCTATGCTGGGTCTCACTAATATACAGGAAGCTACAGCGGGAGCACCAGATATCATAGCTGACCCCCTACAGACACACAGGGGAAGTGTCGCCTCACCTGGCAGGAGTTTTTTGGGCCCTGAATTGTAATAAGGGGGGAGTTTTAGAGGCAGCAAGTGCCACTTGCAAGGATAAGTACCAGGAGGGATATCAGTGGGAAAGAATGAATGGACTGGGGAGTCGCATAGGGAGTGTTCCCTGCGGAGAGAGTGGAAAGTGGGTGGGGGAGGAAGATGTGCCTGGAAAATGAGGGGAGGAAGGGAAAACTATGTAGCTGAAAATGTGGATGGGGGGGGACTGTGACCCAGCAACTGAAAGTTTTCTTGTCAAGTTTCAGTCTCAAAAATAGCTCTAATCTGTATGATGTAATGATGAAATTGACACAGGACTAAGTTGCCCTGAGATCTGTATTGTGAAAAATAACAACAGAAAAGCAATAGGGCCTACATCAGAAATAAGTGGGAAATTAATTAAAATATTGCTCTCCGGCTCAGCTGTTTCAGCCATTACATAGAATGAGTTTGAATGCCAGTTCAAAGATAATGAACTGAAGCCTGCACATATCCAGCTGAGAACTTCGACTGGAGAAAACATTATTCCAGTAGGATGGACATTCATAACAGTGAAATAAACAATCAAAGAGCTACATTGTATGTGATAAAAGCAGGAGGGCCAGCATTGTGGGGATGTGATTTGAAGAACTTGATTGAAGATCCATCCACAATTTTCATGCCATATTCCCTGTAATCACACCAACTGAAAGTGAATTAAGAAATGTACTGGATGATGCCACAGCAGCCTTCAAAAATGGCATTGCAAAATTCAAACATATCAAGGGTAAAGTAGTGTTAAATTTAACTACCACACATAAGTTTTGTAAAGCTCAACCGGCTCCTTATGTCATTCATGATAAAATAGCTGAAGGGTGAGTGGAGCCCATGGGCGATGCCACAGGTCCTATAGCCAGGAAGAATGGGTCTGTAGGACCTGTGGTGATTTTAAGGTCACTATCAGTCCAAACTGAAAGTAGATCAATACTCCCTGCCCAGGATAGAGGATCTCCTCACAAACCTTTCTGGAGGGAAACACTTCAGTAAAGTGGACTTGGCTAAGGCCAAACTACATGGAGATGGAAGAAGAGTCTAAAGTGTTTCTCACCATAAACACTCACAAATGGCTTTATTGCTATAATAGGCTTATTTTTGGAGTCGCATCTGCACCTGCACTCTGGCAGAATGATATGGACCAGGTACTCATTGTTACTTGGATGACATCATTGGATGACATCAAGACCCTGATGAAGGGCCTTAGTCCAAAACATTGACTGTTTACTCTTTTCCATGGATGCTGCCTGGCCTGCTGAGTTCCTCCAGCACTGTGTGTGTGTATTGCAGAACAGAAAGTGAGTCCATTGGTTGTGGGAACAGTTTGGTATTGGATCAAGTGCCTGATAATTGAGGAGTAATAACTGCTCCTGAACCTATTGGTATGGGTCCTGATGGCAGAATCAAGAAAAAAGCATGACCTGGGTGGTGGGTATCTTTGATGATGGATGCTGATCTCCTGTGACAGTGCTCCTTGTATACATGCTCAATAGTGGAGAGGGCTTTTTGTAGGCTTTTCTATTCAAGGGCATTGGTGTTTCCATACAAGGCAGTGATGCAGCCTCTCAATATGCCCTCCACCAGATATCAATAGAAGTTTATCAAAGTTTTAGATGACATGCTGAATGTTTGCAATTTCTAAGAAAGTAGAGACACTGCTGTGCTTTTCTTCATAATGACTCTTGCATGCTGGACACAAATAGATCCTCTAAAATGATAAGATCAAGAAATTTAAAGTTGCTGATTCTCTCTACCTCTGATTCCCTGATGAGGACTGGCTCACGGACCTCAGCTTTCCTCTTTCTTAGTCAGTAATCAGTTGTTGTGGCACCATTCAGCCAGATTTTCAATCTCCCTCCTATATGCTGATTCATCTCTACTTTGATTCGACTAATGACAGTGATATCATCAGCAAACTTAAATATGGCATTGGAGCTGTGCTTATCCTCACAGTCATAGCTATAAAGTGAATAGAGCAGGGGGCTAAGCACACAGCCTTATGGTGAACTGTGATGATAGTGACTGTGGAGATGTTGTCAATCCGAACTGAGTGGGGTCTGCAAATGAGAAAATTGAAGATCCAGTTACACAAAAAGATCTTGAGGCCTAGGTCTTGGAGCTTATTGATTAGTTTTGAGGAGATGATAGTATTAAATGCCGAGCTCTAATCAGTGAAGAGCATCTTCACTGCCCTGATGTTCCAAGGTTGAGCGAAGAGCTAGTGAAATAGCATCTGCTGTTGACCTGCTGTGAAGGTAGGTAAATTGGTGTGGATCCAAGTCACCCCTCAGGGAGGACTTTATATGTTTGATCACTGACCTCTCAAAGCCATTCATCACACTGGATGTATGTGCAGTAAGTGCTACTTGACAATATTCATTGAGGCAGGTTGCCAAGTTCTTCCTGAGCAATAGTATAAATGAAGCCTGCTTGAAGCAGCTGGGTATGTCAGACTGCCGATTCAAAGGGTTAAAGATATCAGTGAACACTCCAAGCAGTTGATCAGTACAGATCTTCAGTACTCAGTCAGTTACCCCTTTGGTCCATATGCTTTCTGAGTGTTCACCGTCTTGAAGGATACTCCCATGTTGACCTCAGAGAGTGAAATTAAAGGGTCGTTGGGGGCTATGGGAGTCCGTGAAGGTGTCTCCATGTTTTGTTGATCAAAGCAAGCATAAAAGGCATTCAGTTCATCTGCTGAGCATTGATCATTGCTGAGCATTCACAGCTCATGTTGTCACATATTGTACGTCGCTTCATTTTACTTTGTCAGAGGTGATTGCTTTCAAGCCCTGCTACAGTTTTTGATTTCAGTTTGGTCTGGCATTGCCACTTTGCATGTGAAGTGGCTTTCCAGACAGCGTACCTGGATCTCTTGTACCTTACTCGGTTGCTAGATCTAAATGCCAGTGATGTGGCCCTCAGCAGATTGTGGATCTTTTGGTTCATCTCAGTCTTCTGTTTGGGGAAGACTCTAAATGATTTTGTGGGGACAAAACTTACTTACTTTATGGTCACCAAACAATTGATACTAGAGCGTACAATCATCATGGCGACATTTGATTCTGCGCTTCGTGCTCCCTGAAGTAAAAATCGAAGTAAATACAATAAAAATTTAAATTATAAATCATAAGCAGAAAATAAAAAAGGGGAAGTAAGGTCGTGCAAGTCAGGTCTGGATATTTGGAAGGTACGGCCCAGATCTGGGTCAGGATCTGTTCAGCAGTCTTATCACAGTTGGAAAGAAGCTGTTCCCAAATCCGGCCATACGAATCTTTAAGCTCCTGAACCTTCTCCCGGAGGGAAGAGGGACAAAAAGTGTGTTGGCTGGGTGGGTTGTGTCCTTGAATATCTGACTGACTTTGTAAAGTCTATGTCAACCATGATATATTTGTTCAGATTCTGCAATGAGTTCTTGAAATTGGCCCCATCCGCTTACTCAAAGCAGTCCCATAACCACTTCTTTGTTGTCCTTACTTCTGGAGCCTTGCTCTTTCACCTCTGCCTACACGCAGGTAGGAGGAGGACAGCCAGCTGATCAGATTTCCCATCGTGTGGGCTAGGGATGGAATGTTAGGCTTCCTTATGGTAGTATTGCAGTGGTCAGCTGTGTTGGGACCCCGGGTGCTGCAGGTTATATGCTAATGATAATTGGGCAGAGATTTCTTCAAGCAACCTTGCCGAAGTTCCTGACAATGATCCAAAGGTGTCAGGGTAGGCTGCTTCTTGTTTGCTGATCATACCACTCAATACCTTGAGTGCTTGCTTAGCATTGGCTTTTGGTGGTGTGTAAATTGCGGTCAAGATCACGGAGGGGATTTCTCTCGGTAAGTATAACAGTTTGCTCTTAATCAATAGAGGATCCAGGTCAGGGGAACAAAAATGCGACAGGGCCGTTGTGTCCGGGCACCGTGCAGTGCTTATCATGAAACATAGACCCTTACATTTTGCCCTCTCTGAATCAGCAGTCCAGACCATCTGGTGGATTGAGAGCCCCTCGGGTTTTACCAGCATACCCAGCAGATCCAGAGTGAGCCATGTCTGAGTGAAGCAAAGAATAGCAACCCCTCATTTCCCTCTGATACAACAATCTTGTACTTCTACCTTGTTCTCCAGAGGCTGTAATTTGCTAACAAGATACTGGATAGAGGAAATTTTACACCTCGACATTTTAGTCTGGCTTGAGTTCCCCCCCCCCCCCACCTTCCGACCATGGCAATGGACCTTCGTCCTCTGAAAGATGCTGTACCTACATTCCTGAGAGTTGAGTCTGTCAAGTCCTTCAGGATAACATAAAATCACTAGATCATTTAGATGGTTTAAAAGTACATTACTTAAAGGGAAAATACAGACTACAAAATCCAGCAATAGTAGTTCAGAAGAGGTATATCTAGAAGTTTTGAGTGCAGCCCACAAAACATCACCATGTGTCACCATTACCGTCTTGGCTGGTTTCAATGAGATTCGCCCCTCATTCTTCTAAACTCTGGAGAGTACAGGCCCTGAGCCTGTACTATGCTCCTCATGCATTAAGCTTTTCATTCGCGGTATAATTCTCATGAACCTCCTCTTCACCCTATCCAATGCCAGTACATCTTTTCTTCGATAAGGGGCCCAAAACTGCTCAGAGTATTCCAAGCGCAGTCTGATCAATGACTTATAAAATCCTAAGCATTACATCATTGTGTCGATATTCTAGGCTTCTCAGTATGAATGGTAATATTGTATTTGCCTTCTTCACCACTGAAGAACTCTGAAGTCCCTTTACACCTTTGATTTCTGAATTTGCACCCCATTTAGAAAATAGTCTATGCCTTTATTTCTTCGGCCAAAGTGCATTATCATACGTTTCCCAACACTGTATTCCATCTACCACTTCTTTGCCCATTTTCCTAATCTGTCTAAATCCTTCTGTAGCCTTTCTGCTTCCTCCACACTTTCCACCCCCTTTCACATTCTCTGCTACTAAAAACTTATTTGTTTCCTCTTCTTTCACTAAGCCCCTACATAATTCTAGACGAGAATTCACTACATACATTCAGGTGAGTACTCAAAACCGTCTATGGCCTCTCACTCGCAGCTGCCAGAGAAGGCATCTGGGTGTCTCTCATTCACTCCTCCTGAGAGCAGTGTTCTCTCTCTCCCTCAATGCTGTTGATGCGGATTGTAGATTTGGACACTAATTCAGATTTATGGTATGTTCTCATTTCTAGTTCCTGTTCTGCTCACCCTTTTTTGCGACGACTTTTGCGCGATTTTTTGAACCGGGACGGCTTGCAGCTGAACTGTACAGAGATATGCCTTTTGATTTTGTGTTTTGTATCCTGTGGTTTGCTTTTGTTGCTGGTTGTGCAATTTTCTTTTGCATGTAAAGGGAGGGTGCTTGATGCTTTTCTCTGAATAAGTTGGTTTTTCTTGGTTTATTGACTGTCCATGGGGAAGATAAATCTCAGGATTGTATACTGCACGCATACTTTGAAATTAAATGTACCTTGAAATTTGAATCTTTGCATACAATGACCTCCTTACTGGCCCAACTCACAGTCACGCTGTCCTGTCATTTACCTTTAACCAGGGATGTAACTTCATGAATACTTTTGACGGTAATCCCCACCCCCCCACCACAACTGCTTACTTCCATTCAAGCTTCATAGTGACTGCAACGCTAATTCCAATCAACATTAAGCTGAAATTCCTTGACCTACACAAACTAACTATACATGAGGCTGTCTGTGATTACAATGCTTTCTGTGGGCTGCAATTACCAACCTTGTTTTATTTATTTAATTAATTCAAGGTTACGTATTTAATCAACCTTCACTAATAATGTTCAGGCACTTTTAAAATTAATTACATGCTCCAGTTTAAATTTGGATAGATTAAATTAAATGTTTGACTGTAATTTATATCCTGCCACCTCACCTTGTAGCATGGCACCACCTTGGAAATTCTAACTGCGACTCTCACAGCTGTTGTCTGCCTCTGCTCCATTCTCAACATCTCATTGTTCACTTTTTTCACCATAATTAATCTTATATTGACTTACTTCTGCCTGACACAAAATTTCCAAAGGATATCTGTAGGGTTAACAAATCAAATTAAGCAAAGCATGATATCTTGTTTCATTCTTAACACGATGCATGGTGAGCAGTTTATCGTCCAAACCCACCTACACCCAACATCAACCACAGTGACTCACAAGGCCAGTTCTGAAGCTGGTTAAGATGGGTGCACAGTGGCACAGCTAGTAGAGTTCAATCCTGACCTCCAGTGCTTTCCATAGAGATGGCATATTCTCCCTGAGACTGCATGGGTTTCCTTCCACATCCCAAATTTGAGTGGGTTGATAGGTAGGTCACTCTTTGAGTGTGTAGTGAACAGTAAAATCTTGGAGATGTTGATGTGAATGATGGTCAGTAGAATGAGTAAGGGTAGATATGAAAGCAGATGCTTAGTAGTTGACATAGAATCAGTGGGCTGAAGAGCCTATTTGGTGTCTTTGGATGTATAATACTGTTGTGGTGCTGGAGTTATATATAGACCAGACTCTCCTTCCCTTCCCTAAGTGACGATAATCAAACAGCTGGGATGTTTAAGCAAATCTAGTTGTTACATGGTCACAATCAACAACGATAGCTTTCTAATTCCCATTCTGACATGTTGGTCCATGGCTTTCTCTATGGTCTTGTTGAGGCTGGAGGAACAACATCTCATATTCCTTCCAGTGAGCTGCAAATCTGAGGGCATAAACATTGATTTCTCTAACTTTGGGTAATTACTTACCCTATACACTTTTCTCTTTTTCCATTCCTCACTCTGGCTCCCATCTTACCCCTTCTCTTCTCTTCATCTGCCCACTGCCACCCTCTGGTGCCCTTCCTCCCTACTTTCTCTGATTTTGTGTGCGCTGCAGAATTTCTTGAGGTTATGATTTGCTAGTTTTCTAATTCCAGGTACACTTAACTACTTGATTGCACCTTTTTAGGTGCAGTACAATTTGAACTGTTTCTTCAGATCAGTCAAGCACACTGACTAGCCAAGTAATTCAACCCTTGTGTTTTCACACCTTTAGTTCATAGTCTCTGAACTCATGAACGCTAGAGCTGAATTGGAATACGTTTTCCTTTTGACACAACACTCCATTTACAGAATGCTGTATGGATTATTCATCAATGAGCTTAGAAATTAACACTGACAGGTTTGCAATAGTGCATCAAGACACATTTCTAATAGGGGAAAGGCCTACAGGGTGATTTTCTTTACTTAGATTAAGTGCTTTTATTTTAGGCTAAATCAAAGGATTATGGTGTTTTCATACAAATTCTTCAGGTGTCAGATTCTGGCCTCGTACAATAGTTGTCATTAGCCAACTGAACTTTATTTTTCAATGGGAGTTTAGCCCCAGCGCTGAATCAATTACCGTGATCTGACATAGACATCAGTCCTATTTATCAGAAAAAATAAGTCAGCAACCAATTGTAAACTAAATTTCATGCCTGGTGAGTATTGCTGGAAAATAACATCAATAAAATTATTCACCTATGATTTGGTTTTTCACTATCTGATGACTTCCTACGGGCACATTTACGAACGTTTCAGATTGCAGGGCTCTTCTTTTTATTATTTATGTTGGAGAATTTGGATGAAAAGTGTAAAACTGCCAAAATGATATTTTATTCTCTTGAAAATACTATCACCATTATATTATAATTGGCCAGATGACCACTGAATACTCAACAAAACTACTTTTAAAAAGTAGCCAATACCTTGACTATACGTGTAAGTGTAATTGCAAAGAAAGCATGGCTGCACCTCTGCCTGCTTAGGAGTCTCTGGAGATTCAGCATGATGTCTAAAACTTTGACAGGCTCCTATAGATATGTGGTGGAGAGTGTATTGACTGAATGCTTCTTTGCCTGGTATGGGAACACTTATGCCTTTAAAAGGAAACTCCTACAAAAGGTAGTGGATTCGACCCAGTACATCATAGGTAAAGCCCTCCCAACGAGTGTGCACATCTACATGAAATGCTGCTGTAGGAAGGCAGCATCCAGCGTAGAGATCCTCACCATCCGGTCCATGTTCTTTTCTCACAGCTGCCATTGGGAAAAAGGTACAAGAACCTTAGGACACACATCATCAGCTTCTAGAACAGTTGCTACCCTTCAGCCATTAGGTTCTTAAACAAAAGTGGATAATTACACTCACTTGCCCATCTTTGAGATGCTCCCTCAACCAATGATCTCACTTTAAGAATGTTTTCTCTTGTTATCTCATGTTCTCATTATTTATTGCTATTTATTTGCCTTTGAACAGTTTGTTGTCTTCTGCACTCTGGTTGATCTTTCATTGATCCTGTTATAGTTACTGATTATGCCCACAGGGAAATGAATCTCAGGGTTGCAAATGCTGACATGTATGTACTTTGATAAATTTACTTTGAACTAGAATCTCAAGGTATTCTGGTCTAATGCCACAGGGGAAGCAGTCAATCATCATGGAAAGTTTAAATACAACAGACTAGTGATTTATTCTGGAACCCAATCTAATTCAGGTTTCAGTCCACTCCTCATTCTGGGGTAAAGACCAGTTCAAGCTTCATAAACTATGCTCCAAAATAAGATGCATGCAAATTACATCTTAGCTACTGAAATGCAAATAAAAAGCAGAAAATTATGAAAACCTAAATAAAATTATGACAAGTGGACCTCAACCTGAAACAGCATTTATTTCCCCCCATATGCAGCTAGACTTGCAGCGTAGTTCCAGCAGTATGCTTTAATGTTATATTGCATTGTTAAATGATCAAAGAATGGTGAGCTCAACATTCCCATGTGAACGCAAGGGTTCAAATCAATCAAACTCAAAATTCTCTTCTGTAAAAAATACTTCCATTGTGTTTAATATAAAAATATAAATGTTTCCACTACAAATTGTTTTACGTTAGAAACACACCATCTACAATCGTACACAATGACCACTATGTGATTGGGGGAAACATTGTGGAGGAAAAGTACATATCAAAACCAATAGACATCATTAATTGAAATAATTAATTAAAGTGAATTTCTAAACATTACAAGTTCCTAACTTCAAAATGCATAATGTCAACAAAAATAAATAATACTGGCATATTATGACAAAGCCATAATATGATACATTTATAATTGGAGTATTTGTTCATATCAAGCTTAGTTAACTAATTGGTTACATATTGTAATACCATACAGTATTTCAGGTACAAGCAGATGGTCCACATTATTTCAGTACCCTTAATGCACAGTAAATTACTTGCACTATCTAAACACGTGTATAGAGAATACTGAAAGAGATTTCAGATATTCCATTTGTCAGTAGAAAAAAAATTACAAGCAACTGCATTTTAAATTTTCAAAAAAGTACATTTTTTTCTGGGTAACGTTGTCACATTTAAATAATAATGGTGTGTCAAGATGGATAGTTGGAATGTACAATATGCAAGGGGAACAAGCAAGCTGTAGTTTACAATTATGCAGTTCAATCTCAGAAATGATTCTGCAAAAGGTGTATCCATTCTAACATTGTGAGAATTGTGTATAATGCTATAGTGTCAATGAATTCCTTTCTGCTTTTTTGCAGTCCTGCTCATCATGCCACTTCCCCTTCCCACCCGTAACCTATTTGCTCCTTTGTTGTCTCTTGAAGGATCCATTTCACACTGGGATTTTGTTTGATAATCTTTATTAGTCCATCAAAGTCTGCATTCTTCACATCTCAACTGGTAGATTATTTTACCTTGGAGTTTATCACCCAATCCTCTTCCAAATGGTTATACGTACACACGCACACACACATAATCTCAATTATCCTATTTCTTTCTTTTGTTAGTCCATCGATTCTAATCCCATTATAATAAAAGCTCAGCAGTCTAATTATTGCCTTGATTAATGCTGATACAAGAAAGTGGATAAACATCAAAATATTCGGACTGAATTGTTCAGTATAACACCCTGTAAGGAATGTATTTTCTTATAGAAAATGCAAGTCATTAAACTTTCCTGAAGACTCCTGGGAAGTTACCATCTCCTGGCATGTATTAATCAAGCTCCAATATCTTGCACATGAAGAATAATTCGGAATTCAAGATGGACCATTTGGTTTGCCAATTGCAATTTCCTGTATCTATCTTATTCACCCTATGCATATTGATATTTTCAGTACTGTGTTGTATTCTCTTCATTCTGTTTATATCAATTAATTTGTGAGAATATTTAGTCAATTTGGAAATTCTCTGACTATATAAATAAAGGGTTAATATTCAACATAAGGATATTAGACAATTGCAAGTCAAACTGTTGTGTAAAGACTGAGACAGACAAACCTTGTAACTCAAGTTGATGGACTTCCTATTTTTTGTCCATCAGGCTGCTGAGTGATTCAGGTTTCTACCTGTTTCATCACAAAACACAGTCTAATAGAGGTTCTATATGATATATTTTAGATATAAATAGAACATGCAATGATAGTCCATCATGTGGCCACTCATCACATTCTAACCCATGTTGGCAGTATTTAGTTCAAGATTCCATACATTGTGGCAATTCCAACTCCATGCATCTCGATGGCAGCAACACTAACCAATGGTTTCAATGTATTCCTCAACCTCTCATTTATATTTCAGATGTGGGCCGAAGGGCTAGGGCTTGTATTGTGCTGTAGGATTTCTATTCTTCTATGTACCAAATAATCCAACCCTAACACTCATAATCTCATTAAAGTTATTCAACCTTAGTTGTTTAATTAATTCCTTTTAGAAGAATTGAATAGAGGAAATTGTAGGAAATCACAGTCCAACACCATCGTCAGAGGTTCTTATGCCTTTTTAGGCAGTTTTATTCATGGTCACCAGCAAGAAAAATTGTTCTGCATGTCCTTATACTCAGCTAACAAGCATTCAAATTTTGCATTTTAATATCAGATGGAGAACATGGTAGACTACTAATGCGGTTGATTTTCACTACAAGTGTCTTTCCATTTTTGTATTATGCTATAATATTTTGAAAGTGATAAATGACGTAATTAGAATTTCAGTACCACTTAAAGGGATTATAAGTGTAGCATCCATTCTTGCTGGAGTGAGTGAATGAAGAATTATTTTCACCTATTCAGGAAGTGTCAGAGTCCAGCATCAGTTAACAGCAGGGCAGGGATCAGCGAGATTTCATTTACTCCCATTCACTATGTGGTAGGCAGGTTGGTAAGAAAATGTCTGGCATTATGCTTTTAAATCACTCAAGAGTTCTGTGAGATCTTGTGGAATCCCTTGTGAATCAGAACTGACTTAATCCTTGAATCAAACCTAGGACTGTCCTGACCAAATTTTAGGCCTGGGAGATTAATTTGACCACAAAGGTACTTTGGTTTAGATTGCTGATAATTCACTTTCTGTTCAGGGATACTGAAGGCCAACAGGGGAAGCCAAGCACGACAAATGAGCTGAATGCACTGAGACCCGTCTCTACTAAGCTCATTTACAGGTGAAGTTTCTATAAATCAAATCTTTCAGTCTATAATTCCCCATTGTTATTCTTTTTCACACATTCAGCTTCAATCACGGTTCATTGTTCCTGTTGAGTTTCCTGCTAAGGATCTCAAACAGACTGTTCCCCATATATCTGTATGTGTATTAACTCAGTAACTGGTTCTTGAAACTTCAGAACAAAACATTATGTCCATTTCTCTGCAGCTGAACTATTTTAAACAGAATTATCAAAATGTATATTCATAAGCAAAAGGAATCGTGAATGAGATTTTCATATTAACAGGCTCGGAGTTGATGTGGGTGTTCTTGCAAACATAGAGAATACGTGTTAAATTTGAAGGATATGTTATATGCTGAATAACTGGTGGTAAACAGTGGGAGGACAAAAGAGAAGGAGCAAGTGGGGAAAAAGGTGGTAATTACAGATGAGATGATATAATTACATTACCAGTGGTCAGTAAGATAATAGCATGAGTACATGGATGGGAGGGGTATGGAGGATGATAGTGGAGGTGTGGGAAAATACGACCAGTCAGAATAACTATTGGCACGTACTAGATGGGTTGAAAAGCTTGCTTCTGCTATGTAATGCTTTAAGACTTTAAGATTATTGCCAAATGAATTCTTTACCCAAACTCCCCACACTTCTACCAGCTATCTTTGCACCTTAATGCAAGACTCACTTTATAAATTCAGAGCACACTATATGTAATAGGCCCTTGGAATTGGCATGCTCCCAGTTACCCAGACTGGTTGCTTAAGTCATTAGTTAATTGCCTCACCCATAAATCCTCAGATCATCAGAACTGGCTCCAGGCTTCTAGCAACCGGAGAAAATGCCTGATCTGCCCCGTCATGAAACTTTGGATTTGCAGTTCCTCTAGAAGCTTTCCATAATTGTGAGTCACATCAGCAGGAAGAGACTAGACATCAACAAGAGGTTCAAAGTTAATATTGATGGCTGAAAAACCTGGAGGGCCTTGTATCTTTCACTGACATTTCTTTCTTTAATTTCTCAGTGGAAATGAAGCCGTGTATACTTTTAACTGGGCAAACACCCAATTTACTATATTTGGGGCACATCATATCCAGACAACAGTGTGGACTTTTCCAACTAGATTTATGTTGAATATTTAATGCAATATGGAATACAATTCACCTAGGCTCATCACTGGAAATAGTTGTAAAGGTGGATGCCAGAACTAAACTATTCTGTTTGCCTGAGGACACAGTAATCCACACGTATACAGAATGTGAAAATTAATTCACACAAATCAGGAGAAATTTATGGATCTTAATAAATCCACCCCATGAATGGGGAAGATCTTAAAGAGGTATACAAATGATGAGGGGTGTAGTTAAGGTGAATGCCTGCAGTTATCTTCCCCTCAGGTTGGGTGAAACTAGAACTAGAGTGCATAGGTTTATAGTGAGAGGTGAAATGTTTAAGGAGAATCTGAGGGGGAACTTCTTCTCTCAGGGGGTTGTGCAAGTGTGGAATGAGCTGCCAGCAGAAGTGATAGATGCAAGGTCAAATGTGATATTTAAGAAAAGTTTGGATAGGAGCGTGGATGAGAATGGTCTTGGTGCAGGTGGCTGGAACTAGTTAAGAATACCAGGCTAGCACAGGCTAAATAGGCCAAAGGGCCTGTTTCTGCTCCATAGTGCTATAACTTTGTGTTTTCAAAAGAAGTTCTATTGAATTACTTAATAATTATTAATTACTTAATAATATACAGTATTTTAATTAATTATATTAATTCATTCATTGTAGAATGTTGGATTTAGCAAGCTGTCCATTGCCTTAAACATTCACTACCACCAATGTGGATATAACATGCACCACCTACAAAATACATGGCAGCAACTTGCCAAGGCTTCTTTGACAACATCTCCCACTTCCTCTAGTTAGAGGGAGGAGGGTAACAGGTGCATGGGAACGATGGGAACACTACCACCTTCAAGTTCCATTCAAATCATACACAGTTGTGACTCAGACATGTATGATTATAGGCCAGTCACTCTGACTTCAATAGTTACGAAAACATTTGAATGTCTGATATTGGCCTACCTGAAGTGCACTACTGGTCCTCTTCTTGATTCACTACAGTTTGCTTACAGAGCAAATTGCTCAGTTGAGGATGTGGTTAACTTGTGCCTTCATTACATTCTTCAACATTTCGACTCCCCAAAACCTATGTGAAGATGTTGTTATGTGGATTTTAGTTCTACCTGGAACCCTATTGTTCCTAAGTTGCTTCACACAAGCTAACCTAGCTAGCTGTACCCTACCATATCTGTCAGTGGAGGCTGTGTTCTTTCATCCCTCCTGTTCTCACTTTATACAAATGACTGTGCCTCCACAGACAAGTCCAATAAGATCCTAAAGTTTGCGGATGACATGACTGTCATAATAATGATGTGACTTTATGTGACATCTCCAGTAATGATCTGACCAGCTATCAAAGAGAGGTGGGCCATCTTGCACCATAGTGTGCTCGTAATAATTTGGAGCTTGATGCTATCAAGACAGCGGAAGTGATGAATTACTACCTTCCCTCCCTCCCTTGGAAATTAATGGTCAGGCTGTGTCTGTGGTTGAGTCATTCAAATTCCTGGGGACTTCCATTACCAATACATTGAAGTAGGACAAGTATGTCACGCTCATTGCTAGTAAAGCTCAGCAGACTTCTTCCTACATCTGCTTAGGAAACTTAACATCTCAGGGCATATCCTGATGAATTTTTACTCAGCCATCATTGAGCCCCTTTGGTTTCCCACCACCCCCTCCCTTTCCAGGTCCAGGTTGTAGAACATGGTCAACTCAGCCAAAAAGATCACTGGCTGTCAGCTACCGTCATTACTGTTCATGTCCAAGGGGAAGAAAAGAGCTGAAAGGATTACTGCTGACTCCACCCACCCTAACAGTTACCTATTCACCAAATTGTCATCAGGGAGACGCTACAAGTCCATCACCACCAGGACTACACGGCATCTCCGGAGCTTCTTTCTTGTAGCTATCCAGCTTCTCAACTAAACTCTCAGGTGTAACATGCTAACTGTTCCTGCACAACATCCACTGAATGGCCTTTTCTGCTTTCCTTGTTCTGTTGATAATTATTTAGCCAGTTCATATGTTGACATTTATTTAAGATTGATTACCAATGTTTGCACATGTGACCTTCCACTAATTGTTGATTGCTCAAGACTGTTTGCACTATTGTCCTGTAAATTATTGGTTGCTATTATATTGACTGTTATGTATTGCCCTGTGTTTTATGATTGGCACCAAACCAGAATCAATTCTGGTATGTTTCACATACTGGCAGTAAGGCGTTACTGACTCTGATTCCGTCAGTCTCCTCTATAAATACTGCATCAAAATTCTGGAACTCCACGCTAAAGGAGGGATTACCTTTGATCCTCTCCCCACCCCATATATTGGATTGGTACAAGAAAGCAATTAAGGATGAACTATAAATAGAATAAACCATGGCAATGGCAAACACTTTTGAAAATAGTGAATTTGACTGGAAGTACTTCCAATGGGTGAGATGGATTTTCAGCTTGCTGAGCGACTGTTTTCAGGCGCATATTGGGCGATTATTATTTTCCCTGTCTTCAGTTGCATCTTTGTAATTTCACTCTATTGGAGCAACTGAGACTGTTTGCAAATCTGGTTCATCCAACTTGATGCTATTGTCATAGCAAATCATGTGAACAGGGAAGAAAATATATTGGTCTTCAATACAGTTTTGAGTGAGTGACTGGAATCTAGAATTATTATTATTAAAATGTATTTTTCTTACAGTTGTTGATATTCTCTAGCTAAAAACTGAAAATATGACTTCAATTGGAAATGGAAACTATGACAATTGATGTCAGATAATTTAACTAATGAGCACTCAATTTTCAAAATAACTAAAAAGAAAATTATATTCTTCAGACTGTGTAATCAGTCAGCTCATTTCTTTACATCCTGATGAAATGTGATTCTTCCAGTTTTTCTAAGAGGCTAATCAAATCTAAGTGATTTATTGCAAGGATATCCACTTTTCTCTGTTTTCTCAAATCTCTGAAAATATTGGGGCTTATTTTGAACTTTATCCATCTTAAGGGTGAAATGTAATGATCTGGCTTAATTATCTGTCCTGACATTTTGAAGATGTCGTTTTGTTGAAAACCAACTGTTGTCCCTGCACCTGATTGAATACTGAAAAACAAGTCCAAATTAGTCTATGTTTCTAAATTAATGTTGGAGTTTATGGGGTAGCTTATGGAGGAAGAAAATCAGGAAGCCTGGGGAAACACCAGAGGCAGCACATATTTTGTGGAGAAATATAATCTACAGTTAAATATGACAATATAGTTTGTTTTCTTGGAGAAACTTATCTCATTGATTGTCGGTGGAATTGGTCGAATTCCCAGAAATGGCAATTGGTTTATATTTACTACATAAGATGCCCATCTCATATTAAAAGGAAAAATGTAAAAAAACAGCAATTTCTGTTCATATTCATATGCCAAGTTATTGGGCATATTTAAGGCAGAGGTCAATAGCTTCTTGATTAATCAGGTAGCCTCGTACCCCATTGAGATAGGCCCATGCCTGGATGAGATTTATAGTGAGATCCAATGGACAGGAAGGTGGTACTACAATGCAAAGCAAAAAACATGACAAGGCACAGTAGTCATCTCGGCCATCCACTGCAACAAAGGAAGACGCTAATTTGTGAAGCTTGTTCCATTCCACTGAGCAGTTCCACTCTCTGTGTTCAAGAGAGTGGAACTGCCCCAGTGCAATGCCTTTTCCACTTTAAAAACTCTTCTTCACAGATTTTCTGTCAGCATCAGACATGTTGGACAACCACCAACCAATCAGGGTGCTGAAGGTTACGGGGAGACTGCAGGAGGATGGGGCTGAGAGGGATAGTAAATCAGCCAAGCTAGAATGGTGGAGCAGAGTCGATGGGCCAAATGGCCTAATTCTACTCCTATGTCTTATGGTCTTAAAATGGAACTGGCATCTGAGATTAGCATGTATTTTGCTTGCCTGTAAAGCAAGCCCTTCTAAAATGTACTCTGCAGCATCACTCATTTTAATCAGCGAGGAAACCTACAGATCTCATTTTGAATCTGAAGACAGCAATTACCTACTTTACTGTCATCTAATTGGTTGGATCCTCAGATGCTCCCCAGTCATTTTTCTAAAGTAATTTGAATAATGACACACTGGTATGAGGCAGTCCAGATAATCCATCTGAAATGCTATACTTTCCTGGATTTATGTTAGCATCCCTATTATAATAATATTTAATTGCTACATCATTAACATGGTTAAACAATAAAATAATTTCTGTTGAATTCTTCGACTTGCTCTGCAGAACACTGTTATGTTTAAAATGAAGCAATTTTGAAATATAAACAGTTAATATCCGAGGAAAGACCTTGAGCTTTAGTTTTACTACCACTTTGGCATTGAAGGAAAACAATTTCTGGACTGGATTGATGAGAAAACAGTGGTACAATAAGACTCTGAATAGATGTGACTGCACCCAACCTGCTCCACGAGCATGCCTCACAACACCTGGGCTTAAGCACCGCACGGTTGGTTAAGTTTCCCAAGAAGTCATGTCACTGAGAAATCCCTGATGTGCTTTTTTAGGTTCTGAAAAATAGAGGCTCTTTTCATGTACTCTTCCTGTAATGTTTGATTTTGCTTTCTCCATGAGCACAGATTCTGATTCAAGTGTTGTTTGCTGTGCTTTCTATTCAACAGCTATCACAATGTTATATATGTCTCAAGTATGATCAGATAACTCAGGAAGAGTCAAAAAGCTGTTGCATAGAAGATGTAGCTCTGGAAATAATAATCTTCCATGTGGTTTGTGCCTACATTCACAAATTGGTCAGCAGTAGTTAAAGGAGCCATTATTAAAGGCTTATGCTGCATTCTTACCTGTGAACTAGGTCATGGGATCAATCCCCTTTCTAGAGGCTTGAGCACAAAATCTGGACATGTTTCTGCTCAGTACTAAGCAAGCATTCAACTGTCACAAGTGCCTTCTTTCTGGCAAGGTTTAAAAAGCAAGGCCATGTCTGTCCACTCATTTTAATTGGCACTATTTTCAGCCAGCCTAATGGTTAAATTTCAAAGTAGAGCATGAAAGGCCTTTGCTGTTTCTAAAGATCTTTCAGAAAATTAATTGACTGTTGTATTTCTCATATTTCTAAACCCTATGAAGGATTTTAAGGGCTGTAAGTGCCTTGGGTGCCCTGAAGACATGACAGGCACAATGTAAGCACAAAATTATTGTATTTTTTCTTAACTCTAATAAAAGCTCACTTAAAATAACTTGTTTTAACCCACAGGTGCTGCCTGACCTGCTGAGCATTCCCTGCATTCTCATCTTTCTGTAACGGTTGATGAAGGCTGCACATTATACAATAACGGTTCCTGCAAAATAAAAGATGGCAAAGTGCCCGATAAAGAAAAATATTGTAACATACATGTACCATGCTTAGGAAGGGATCATTTACGGTGAGTTATGGATTATGAAACAATACCATGTACTAAGTAACAATTTTGATTGCCTGACTTAAGCAAATGAGATTTTAATCAAGATTTTAATGCATCGAAGTCACTGATGTCATCTTAATTAACTTATCTGTGGTGGATGGGGCAATATTATCAATCTGGAATAACAGCTGTTGTACCAGATTCAGGAACAGTTAATACCCCTCAACTATCAGGCTCTTGAACCAGTGGGGACAACTGCACTCAACTTCACTTGCCCCATCACTGAACTGTTCCAACAACCTATGAACCCACTTTCAAGTACTCTACATCTCACGTCCTCAATATCTATTGCTTACTTTTCTTTCTTTTTCGTATTTTCACAGACTGTTGTCTTTCGCCAATCGGTTGCTCATCCACCGTTTTGGGTGTGGGTCTTTCACCGATTCTATTATAGTTGTTGGATTTACTCAGTATGCCTGCAAGAAAATGAATCTCAGGGTTGTATATGGTGATGTATATCTAATTTGATAGTAGGTTTAGTTTGAGCTCTGAACTTTACAATGCATAGATGGAGCCTGCCCAATTCAACATTTGCAGCATTTTCAAAGGTCTGAGAGTAAAATCCGGTTTCAAGATGTTAATGCAGTATTGAAAGAGCATTTAATTGTTGGAAGTGCTGCCTTTCTGTTAAACCAAAGGAATATCTGTGGATTGGCACTATTTTATTTCAGATTTCCAGCATCTGGAACGTTCTGCTTTCATGTGCCCCATTCTCACTGTAAACAGGAACTTGACCATTCTTAGCAAAACACTAAAATCATATTTCTCCACGAACCTTGTACTTCACTTACTCTCATTTCAGCATGTCTGACACTATTTCAATTATTTTTGCAGCTGGTTGCAACTATACCAATGTGATCAGCACATTTTACAAGTTCATAATCCATACTCTTGGCAGGTTGTAATTGCTTATATTATTGTTCTATCAGGTTCAATGGGCCATTTCCTGACCAGTTGGGGGGAAAAACCTTCATAATAAATCTTACTTCTACACAGTATTGCATCATCCTAATACCCCAAAGTTTTACGTATGGTATTTCTTTGAAGCTAAGTGATGGAAGCTATTGGAAAAGCCCAAACAATTTCTTGAAACAATTGATCAACTGAGTTTTCTTTTGTCATGTGGGAATGCTTTCTGGTGCAAGTATTACAAGGGACAGCAATCCCTGACTGAACAGTCAGATGGAAAAAAATCATTCAAAGCTCATTGAAGGGTGGCAATTACATCAGTGCAATACCCCTTTAGTACTGGGGATGTGTCAGGCATATTATGCACTCAAACTCAGTTTAGAGTCTTGACCTAGAGGTTAGAATGGCCTCAAGTGAACCACACTAAGAAGGGAATACTGTTTAAGATTCTTCTCCCTTTTCTGTAACTTCTATTTAAAAAATTCTAATCACACTCACATCTTAAATTTTCTTTCTATTAAATTCGTCCTGATGTAGGTAATAAACGGAGCCTGCTCATGAACTTAATTGTGGAAAGACCAGCGCTCTCCAGAGATCCGAACATCAATTCTGGAATGGCAAATTGCCAGTGCTAAGAATAGAGAGCTATATCCAAATTGACACATGATCTGAATGACATTCACACTAAGATCTGGTTAAGGTCATTCAAAATCCAGTTTTGCTGCACACTGCACAGGAAGAAGGCTTGTGAATAATCACGTGTAGAAATGGTAACACTTTGAAACCTGCAAGTTGCATTGACTAACTCATTAGTGTTGAATTTCCTAATGGACTCGAGACCCAGTATTAATTTATGAACTTTATGATTTCTCTTGAGCCTTCATTTCTTTTTACTGTAATTGTATTCAGTGGTAGTAGATGATGCAGGTACATTGGAGTGACACTACCCATTGATGGGTATTAAGGTCCCTAGTTTGTAAAACGTTACAGGAATTCAGGAGGGGTTGCTAAACTCACCCATAAAGTGAACACCCACTAAAAGCAACACAGAGTTGATTGAACTCCTCAAAAGTATCTGCATGTGATTTAGATGTTACCACCAGTCGGGGGAGATACTAGTGTGTCTTTGTGAGTTGTACATATATTGAAACTTGGACCTTCTCCACACTGTGATCCATCGAGGACTGAACAACCTTTTCTACCACTGTGAAACCCATCCCTTTCTTCACCCTGTGGTAACGTTCTATAAACTCTATTGTCGGTTCAATTGGAACAGGCTCTCAGCAATGTGTCGAACACATGGACAGAGTCTGCAATTATGGCACACACGGACGGAATTGAAAACTTCTAATCATATACTATTTTTGGAAAGGGTGCAAAATAAATACCCCCTCATTTCAAAGGGGATTAGTAGAAAGAAGAGCTCAAATAAGGAAATTAACTGTGCATGTGAACCTACCAATGCAAGCAGCAGAAATTAAACTACTTTGACTGCAGAGGCTAGAATTCTGGCTTAAAATTCAAACAGCTTAGCTGCCATACTGTCGATGTGCATGTATGTGTCAATAATGCAAATATTAAATATAAGAGCAATGGCAAAGTATTGTGACAAAAATAGATAAAAAATTTAATGTAGATAATACATATTTCACAAAATTTTCAATACTGTGGGGGAAACATATCCTTTTTGTAAAATGAATTAACATTTTAAGACATGAAATTGGGTTGCCTTGTACAGAATAATGTTTAATGATTGGCTGTGCACACTCCAACATGGCAGAACAATAGGAAAGGTTGAGGGAGGGGGCTTCACTTTGACAGCAAAGTCTAAAATATGGACTATAAATTGTTTAAGACATAATGCTGCAAGATATTCATTAAACTTTACGATCACTGTGAAAAACCTACAGTATTGCGCAAAATTTTAATCGGCCCCATTTCAATAATTTAACCAATTTAAAAACTGAAAGCCACACGCACACTTGCACCATTTCCATTGCTTCTAACTCACAGATCAGTTTACCACTTGTTCAAAAGTTCATTTACCTCTCTAACTATAATATTTTTCTTTTATTCAAAAAAAAAATTTTGTTCTTTCCCATGACAGAAATTTAACTCGATTTTCTTTTCTGTTGCCTGCGCGCTGAAAGGTTTTGTGATTTTAATTTTCTTACCATCATAAATAATACTTAAACATACCACCTTTTTTTAAATATATAAAAAGGTAGAAAACAGAGCCATCATTCCTTTGCTTAAGGCATTTACACTTAAAGAGCTTGAAAGTCTTTCACGCACCACATCAACTGACCAAACCAGGTTTCTCATTATCATGACCTCCATAGTATAATCAGTCACCATACCATTGTGGTATCTTTCTCATTGGTTAAATCCTTGTTGCATTGCTGTCTGATGCCCATTGGCTTGGTTTGCAGTTTACACTGGAACGGGGCTGTTCTTTGTGTGCGTTTCCAATTGCTTAATGCTGCTCACCATCTTTTTCTGATGTCCAGAAAGAGTAACTCCCAGCTTCATTATATCACTGCAAAGAAAGACACAGCAATAATGAATAAAGATGTTAAGAATCAGAATTAGAAATTGGTTTAATATCACTGGCATACGTCATGAAATTTGTTAACTTTGTGACAGCAGTACAATGCAATACATGATAAAATTGAATTACAGTAAAAAAAACATATAATGGTTAAATTAACTAAGTAGTGCAAAGACAGAATTTTTTTTAAAAAAGTAGTGAAGTAATGTTCATAGGTTCAAAGTCCATGCAGAAATCTGATGTTCCTGTATTGTTGAGTGTGTGCCTTCAGGCTTCTGTACCTCCTTCCAGATGGTAACAAGGAAAAGAGGACATGTCCTGGGTGGTTGGGTTCCTTAATGAAGGACGCCAACTTTTTGAGGAACCACTCCTTGAAGATGTCTTGGATCCTCTTATATTGCCACAGCTCTACTGATAAAAAGTGGTTTCAAGCCATACAAACACAAAAGAGGCAGGATAACTTGAGAGGCTAAAGCTTAGTGAAAGGAAAAGCGATGAGCTTTCTTTTAGGAAGTTGTTTCATATCACTGTGAGTTCACCTAAATGAAGTAAGCAGGTTTCTTCCTGCTTTGCACCCTAATCTTGCTGACCATAGCCTGCCATCTACTGACATGGAACAGTAGACAAATGGAAATTGAAACCAATTATTCACTTTATTACATCTACACATTAAGGTTATTTCTTTTCATCTTCAAAAACGCTGAGCTAGTTGAGTCACAGCTGTACTTGGTGAAATCAGAATCTAATAGCAAAGGCAAGTGGGGACTCTCCTTCAGTACTCCAATTAACGTGAGAGACACAGATAATATGCAACGCTATAGACTGAGGTCAATGTACGAGACCTGGGAATGAAAAATCTAGGCATAAACACGAGAAATTCTGTGTAAGGTGGAAATTCAAAGCATCGCACACAAAGTGCTGGAGGAACTCAGCAGGCCAGGCAGCATCTATAGAAATGAATAAGCAGTTTATGTTTCGGACTGAGGTGCTTCTTCAGGGGAATTGCCAGAATAATAAATCCAAACCTTGTAGTTTGAATACATGCAAATAGGTAAAATGATTTGTACAAAATCAGGGCTACAAAATTATTTCAGCACTTTTTCTGACTGTCAGGGTTGCAAGATATAATGTACATGTCATCATATACTACACTGAAATTCATTTTATTGTAGAACAAAGAAATACAATAGAATAAACTAAAAACGACACGCAAAGACAGACAAGCAACCAATGCACAACAGAACACAAACTGTGCAAATACAATAAAAACAATAAACAAAAAACAAATAACTAAATAATGAATATTGAGGACATGAATTGTAGAGTCCTTGAGACTAAGTTCATAGGTTCTGCTCAGTGATCAGTTCAGAGTTGAAATAAGGGATGTTATCCACATTGGTTCAGGAGCTCGATGGTTGATAGACAATAGACAATAGGGCCATTCGGCCCTTCTAGCCAGCACCGCCATTCACTGTGATCATGGCTGATCATACACAATCAGTACCCCGTTCCTGCCCTCTCCCCATATCCCTTGACCCCACTATCTATAAGAGCTCTATCTAACTCTCTCTTGAATGCATCCAGAAACTTGGCCTCCACTGCCTTCTGGGGCAGAGCATTCCACATATCCACCATTCTCTGGGTGAAAAAGTTTTTCTGCATCTCAGTTCTAAATGGCCTACCCCTTATTCTTAAACTGTGGCCTCTAGTTCTGGACTCACCCATCAGCGGGTACAGTAATAACTGCTTTTGAACCTGGTGCTGTGGAACCTAAGGCTCCAGTAATTCCTTCTGTTAAGGTCCTTTAGGCCATTCATCTTGCATTTCTAAATATCTTCTTATTTTGCATGGGGCTAGTGGGTCAGTTATAAGTCCCAATGAGGCAAGTGCTAGGCACACAAGAAGTAGTTGGGGTTTGCTGCCATTTTCAGCTTTTGGATAATCAGGGTCCAAAAGATATATTTTCTTTGTTTTTAAAGGAAACTGATATAACACAAAGGCAATGTTTTACAGGGCTCTTCTCTGTGTATGACACTTTGCAGGTACACCAGGACCCTTGGTTGAACTGCATCATCAGGGGTACTCAGATCCATTCTCATTTACATCTTTGGTTTTGGGGACTAGCAGTCAAACTGGAATTCAACACCACACTGATAAGCATACCTGAATCTTCTGTTGATCCATCTCAGACACATAATTAACAAGTTACTAGTGAAAAATTGTTAAATATTTTCAGTAATGCCTTGGAATATTTAGGCAAATATTAGGGCAGTTAAAACAGTAGTAGAGAATTTAGCTATCTTTGGGTTGGATGATATATCAAAATTTGTAAACTGAGGGAAGTGTAGAGATGTTACATGATTTGGCGGCTGACATTCTGGGACTCAGATGAATGGGATAAATGTCTATTCTCTCTGCTGGAAGGAGACATCCTATGTCAAATGAATTTGACCTGTCTTGTTCCAAGCACGTCCAGCTCTTCATTAAAGAGCAGTCTGAACTTCAATACTAATATCTAGCTCATTTTAAAAGGCTACCGAATAACTGGTGCAGGGAAAGGAAAGAAAATGTTCGACTGAGGAATTTACTTTCTGAGATTGAAGCTAGGAACACCGTGAAGATGTGGACTTATTCTGTGTAATACCATTAGGATCATTACAAAAGGGTACTGATGTTATGATGTCCTCTTTTGCATGGGACTGAAAAGTCTTTGTAGTATTGTGTGCCAATAGAACACTGTATCTAGCACAGAGTCCCACTGAAGTCAAGTGGAGTTCAGTGTATATGTGCTATTATATTACAGGTTTAATGCCTGCAACTAAAACAGAAGACAAATTTCCACTCTGAAACCAGTTAGCATAATCAAAACATAATCAGACAAAAAGAAGAAAAAGAGACAGAAGGAGCCTTCTTGTAAATAAGCAGAACCATATAATCAGCATTGGCTTTAGAAATGGACTTTTCCTGGTAATTTCACAAGGTATGTATGTTTCTTCTGAGACTTCCCTTTTGCTAATACTGTAATTGGATTCTTTATTAAAAACAAACCATTCAGTTTTAGCTAAATTGGAAAGGATTGCTTCTTTTAATACACTGCAGATTGGAAAAGTTGATATGAGCCATTTGTTCCTTAGGCATAGGCACAGACTAAATTCAATCTGCCTATTCTTGGTCTAAGTAGCCAAGTTTCTGATTTCCATCTCTGTTTATAATTCTTAATTTCTAACAGCAGTGTTTATTCCTGGAAAGGCTAACATACGGCAGTGCAGTAAACTCCCACGTGTCCCTTTGTGAGCTGCTAGCCCTCGCTCAGAACTTGTTAGGTACAGTAGCAAACACTTCCTGTTGTGAACTTACTTGATCAACTTCTGTTTGCCATTTTCTTTATAGATCAGGAGAACAGTTTGATGTTCAAAAATATTTATCTTATCATCAATTTTACCATCACTCTACAAAAGCTTAAAACATGTAGAAAGCTCTGTTTAACCAAGGTTACAATTCCCAACTCCAGTTTCTTTATTCTATTGCTGTAATTAAAAAAAACTAATTTGTCTCTTGTCTTTTCAAACAGATGGGGCACCAAACAGATTTCCTTTTAATCTTACACAGGCAAATATAGTGTGCTTACCAGATTTCATATTATGACAAACCTTTTCATTTAGCTTATTGCCAGAAATGGTCACTAGCTCAGCACAAGTGAGCATTCATTCAGTACAAATGTACAGTCATCTAGTTGGCACTGAAATAATCCCAATGCCACGAGTGCAGCACAAATCTATCTCTAGAGACATGTTGAAAATCCTCACAATGGGAATTAAACTTTCAATTCACTCTGCTGCTTTTGCCATCCTTGGGTGAGCTATCTCATTCAGTGAAAGGACAAACCCTTGTTTGAACTTGCTTTTGCCCGTACATTGAAGGGGGAAAAAATCACTTTGAGCAGTTCTTAACAATGGTACTGAAATGCACCAAAAATAGCCTCTTTAAAAGCAATTGGAGATAATGTTACTTTAGTCTCAGTTATAACAGTTTAATATTCAACACGTCAGCACCCCATCATGTGCCTCAGTCTTGAAACAAATTTCACCCTATCGCAAACACACTGGAATGTGACCATGTCCTTCGATAAAAACAGGAAAGGTAGAGTCAGACTCGCTGTGGAATCTGGGCTAATATTATATGCAGTGCTGGTAACTTCCACCTACAATGACAGACACAGGATACAGAACATGGTGAAGAAGTCATGTGGGATAATTTGAGTTTACTATTTACTTATTTAGTGATACCATGTAGAGTAGGCTCTTCAGGGCTGCAAGCAACCCCCGATAAACCCGATTAATCCTAACCTAATGATGAGGCAATTTACATATACCAATTAACCTACCAGGTATGCCATTGAACTGTGGGAAGGAACAGAAGGACCCAGAGAAAAACCCACATATTCATCAGGGAGGACATATAGAGAGTTCTAACAGAAAAGTGCCAGAATTGAACTCTGACCTCTGGAACGCTCCAAGCTGTTATCATGTCTCTCCAACTGCTACACTACCGTGGTGACCATATTAGCAGGGGCATGGAATTTATGAGCAGGGAGGCCTTGGTACAATTTTACAAAACTTTGGTTAGGCCGCAGCTGGAGCAATGCGTACAATACTGGTCATGACACAAAAGGAAGAATGTGAATGGCTGGAGATGGATGCAGAGGAAATTTATCAGACAGAACATTTCAGTTATGAGGCGGCTGGAGAGGGTGAGTTTATTTTTGAGTGGGAGTGGCAGACAAGGGACCTGGCACAGATATACAAAATTATGAGGGCCATTGATAAGGTGGAATTTTGGAAACCTTACCCCATAATGAAAATGTGCAAAACCAGAGGGCATCAGTTTAAGGTGAGGAGTGACAGTATTAGAAGAATTAAGGAAAACATTTTAAACTCAGAAGTTGGTTATGATCTGAAACACATTGCCTAAGAAGATGGTAGAGGCAGACATTTAAACAATACTGGAATGAATAATTTTTTTATCAAGGCATCACAGACTACAGGCCAAGTTCATGTTTGCCATTACACTCCTCACTCCCCTCCCCCCATAACCTCATGCATGCCCCCAGCAGTGAGCAAAGAAAATCCCTCACTTGCTATCATTGGCAGTGGCTATTGGCACTGATGACTTTTCCTTTGCACCCATGTGAACCAGCACCAAATGCAACTGAATATAGTATCAACAACATAGGCCAAAGACGATGGAGGCAAAGAAATGCAATAAGGAATTAATTAGATGAAAACTTGGATCATTGGATTGTCATTGAGTCATAGACCATAGAAATGGATTACTCAACCCATCAAGTCTGCATCAACCTTTGCCCACCATTTATACCAAACTTCCACTCATTCCGCTTTATTCTTTCTACACTCAGATCAACTTTCTCCGGATTCTACCACTCAACAGCATGCAAGGGGCAATTTACAGTGTCCAATTAACTTACCTCCCTGCACATCATTAGAATATGGGAGTAAAGCAGACCAGAATCAGAATCAGGTTTAATATCACTGGCATTTATCATTAAATGTGTTGTTCTGCAGCAGCAGTGTATTGCAATACAAAATAATAAAAGCTATAAATTACCATAGGAAATATATATACATATAAAAAGAAAATTAAGTTAAGTACTTAGTACAAAAAGAGTGGGGAAAAGTGCTGAGGTAGTGTTCATGGGTTCATTGTCCATTCAGAAACCAGATTGTGGAGGGTGGAGGGCTCCTTTACCTTCTCCTTGATGGTAGCAATGAGAAGACGGCATGTCCTAGGTGAAAGAAGTAGTTAATAATTGATGTCAGCTTTTTGAGGTATCGCCTTTTGAAGATGTCCTCAAAGTAGGGAAGGCTAGTATCCATGCTGGAGCTGGCTGAGTTTACAACTTTCTGCAGCTTTTTCTGATCCTGTGCGATGGCCCTTCTATACCAAATGATGATGCAACCAGTTAGAATGCACTCCATGGAACATCTGTAGAAATTTGGAGGAATCTTTGGTGACATGCCAATTCTCCTCAAACTGTTAATGAAATATATCCGCTGTTGTGTTTTCTTTTTAATTTCAACAATATGTTTGTCCCAGGATTGATCCTCAGAGATGTTGAAACCCAAGGACTTGAAACTGCTCATCCTTTCCACTCCAGATCCCCCGATGAAGACTGGTGTATTCCCTTGAATTCCTCTTCCTAAAGGCCACAATCAATTCCTTGGTCTTATTGACGTTGAGTGCAAAGTTGTTGCTGCAACACCACTCAACCAGCTGATCTATCTTGCTCCTGTCAGCCTCCTTCTTAGCAAATTAAATTCTGACAACAATAGTTGTATCATTGGCAAATTCATAGATGTCACTTGAGCTGTGCCCAGCCGCACAAACACTGATGTAGACAGAGTAAAGCAGTAGGCTACGCATGCTGGTGTTGATGGTCAGTGAGGAGGAGATGTTATTTCCGACTTGCATAGACTGTGATCTCCCAAAGAGCAAGTCAAAGATCCAGTTGCAGACAGAGGTACAGCAGCCCACAGTTTGAGCTTGCTGTTAGAACTGAGGATATGATTGTGTTGAACACCGAGTTGTAATCATTAAACAGCAGCCTGACATAGGCACCGCTATTGTTCAGGTGACTGAAGGCCAAGAGGAGAGCCAGTGAGCTGCAGATATATTGTGGCAATAGGCAAATTGCAGTGGGTCCAGGTCCTTGCTTAGGCAGGAGTTGATTCTAGCCATGGCCAACCTCTCAAAGCATGTCATCACAGTATTTGTTAGTGCAATTGGGCAATAAATCATTGAGAAGGTCACCCTGCTCTTCTTGGACCACCTGGAGGACACCCTCATGGTCACAGAAAGAATGTGCAAACTACCCGGATGAACTGAAGATCAGGACTGAACCCAGGTCTGTGATATTGTAAGGTAGAAGCTCTACTAGCTGTATCATTGTACCACTTTGAATTCAAGCAAAATTTGTGGCAGGCATATTCTATAATCTAATATATACTTCCAGTTGAGTAGCTTCTAATTATGCGTTCATGCCTCTGGAACATTTTCCCACTGCATCCCTATTGCCAAATGGGACTTCTGGAGTTATACATACATTGGGATGGTAATCATTTATAAGATCACTTCTGTCTCTGGAAAAAGGCACCAGGCAACAGAAAATAATAAATGCAAGAGCTTCTGCAGGTACTAGAAATCTGGAGCAAAACATACAAAATACTGAAGGAACTCAGCAGGTCAGGCAGCGTCTATGGAGAGGAATAAACAATCAACATTTCAAGCCAAGACCCTTCATGAGGACAGGAAAGGGAAGAAAACAGAATAGGAATGTGGGGGCAGGGGAAGGTGAAAATGGATAGATGGTTGAAGGGGACATGAAGTAAGAAGCTGGAAAGTGATAGGTAGAGGAGGTAAAGGGTTGAAGAAGAATAAATCTAATAGGAGAGGAGAGTCGGCCATGGGAGAAAGCATATGAGGAAGGGCTATAGAGGGCAGGTGAGGAGAAGAGGTAAGAGGCAACATAAAATAACTGCGTGATTAAAATGATGGTCAGTCAGAAAGGGGCAGTGGACAATTTTAACCCCCCCTACCAACCTGCAGATCTAGTTAAAACTGCACTTCTGATTCCACAAATAATCTGCAAAGTGCCGTAGCTTTTGAAGAATGTTGACGAAGTTATGATTTATTTAAAGATTTAAAATGGACTTAGAGCCAATTTAACTGTCTTAACTATGTGATTCCATTAAGCAGTCAGCACTAAATACTAGGTAGATTTTATGGCTTGCACTTAGCAAGTGATTCTGTTTCATTGATATCTGATGTTCCATCCATGTCATTAAAACAACCATTTCCTCATGATCTTGAAAAACATTGTTGTAATTTCACTATGAAATATGATCCATGGATCTAGATACCTTGAATTTGGAGAATGCAATGGCTCATTTGCAAATTCTACTGCAGTCAATTTTCAACATTTATATGAAAATACAATCTGCAGAAGTTCAATAACTTTATAAGAAAGTTTGCATAGATGGAAGGGGTTCCAAATTATATTCTTGGCCTGGAGGTAGTCTGGTAATGAATTAATTTACTCCTTCCTACTGAATACTTTAAGTGATCTGATGATTTAAGTTATCTCATGTTGAGTTGACTTATCTATTAATGGACCTGCTTGGATCTATATAGGAGCTGGTGAGAGGCATTGGTAATGGTTCAATACCTTTGTAACTTATGCTTGGACTGACTGCATGGTTACCTGGAATCCACTGGATAATTTGGTGTGGATTTTTCCCTCCCTTTTCTTAAATGTATTTCTTTATCTCTTCAGATTTTACTGATTTTCAATCCAATACCAATTGTTCCTCAGGGATAATAGAAAGATCAGAAGATGAGAGGAATTATATTGAACTTCATTATTTATTAGAAAAGTCAATGGTTCATGAGCAGTCAAAGGGCCTTTGTGAGTTGAAGGCAGGACCTTTTAATATACAAATCAATGTCCCATGAGACCCCAGAGGTTTGAACAAAACTCCTGGAGTGGAGTAAAACACACGGTCAATACTGAATACTGAGTTTAATGCTCTGACCAGGGTTTTAATCCAAGGCATCTGCTTTTGATCACTTCTCATGTTGATACTTGCTTGGATTCCAATGGCAAATAATATAGTTGAACATCTTACATGAGGAACCATAATCAAAGTGTTTCAGAACTTCAAATCTGGTGCATTTCAGAGATGATTATCTACTTTAAATGCAATGTTCCAAAGCATCTCCACAGGAGAAAGTAGGGAAAGCAACCACAGACTAATAATACATTAGATTGGACTTTAAGCATTAGCAGGTTGTCCTTCTTTTTGTGGCAAGCATGAGAAATGACAGTGAAGAGCAGTTAAGTGTTCACTTATTAGTTCTCATTAGGTGTAGGAACCCTGAATAACTAGAAAACAAGCAAGCTGTTCGAGAAATTCAGCAGCATTAGGCAGTATCTGTGGAAAGAAAGAGGCAGGCAATGTTTTGGGTTGACGTCCTGCTTCAGGAGTTTGTTTCTTTGCTCCATATTATTGCATTAGCAGTTAATCCTTTCTCCTCTTTGACAAAGACCAATTGTATGAACTCATTGCTCCATGTCTCAGGTTTTCATACACTGTCAAAATCTTCCATCAAACCTGAAATCTCACTTTTCATCCAGCTCAAAACAGCTTCGCCCATTTCATTTAACTGCTGAAAGACCAGGAGACCTGAGGAGTTTATTTTTTGGACAATATCACAGATATCAATGATTCCAATTGTTTCTGCATCACCTAACCTAAACCACTGACATTGGTTTGCTTCTGTAATATTTCAAGCATTAAAGTCACATAGGAGAATTCTTTAATGAATAAAGTCCCACTTCTCCTTGTATTTATGGTGCACATTACTGACATATAATGACAGGATTGATAATGGTACAAGACATTTCAGAATGCAGCACAATTTTACCATTTGTATACCTTCTGCAAAATACATTGGTGATAAAAGGCAATCTTACTCTGAGGACAATTTTGCCACCATGTCACAGGTGTTGTACCCCGTTCCCATGAAGCTGTCCTTGTACTGTCCCATCCGCACACCATCGAGCCAGTCGCCCGCAGAGCAGAAAGCTGTGACGTCTGCGTTGCTCCGGTCAAGCAGCAGATTGGATGGCCTAATTGGGAGGAAATCGGGAAGCCAGGAGTAAGTAGAGAGCAGTGTATGAGAAAGCATTAAACTAGAATCAACAGGCGCTTGCAGGCTGCAAGCGACTTTGCAGCACCTCTGTGGAATTTATCTGTCATTCCGGCTCGAGCTGTTCAAGCTGTCACATTATAACATTGACTGACCACTGTGCAGGCATCAGCTCACACCACCCACTCAGGGTCCGTATTGCACAGAAGCAAGCAGTCAAACTAAGAGATTTACAATCCTTGAGGAGAGTGTACATTTGAAAAACAAAATCCTTGTAATTGGCCCCTAATGGGTAGCACAAGACTCCGTTTGAGATGAAGGACTGTTTGAATTATCCACGGGCTCTAGCTGACAACAAAATCTAGTCAGTAAGAGTGTGACACACAACCTGAGGTGACACCCTTTTCCTTGCCAATACTTTGTCACTGACCAGCCCCCATCAACACTGCTGCCTGCTATAACTAAGAGGCTGCCTGACAAGTGGATTTCTACAACCCAGCTCCTCAGCTGAGACTAGTCGAGGTATGGCTGGGCTGTAGAGGACCTGTTTTAACCCCACCTGTCTGGTGGAAGCCCAGTGCAGGGGTCACTGGAATTCAACATTAATAAGAGTTGAATTAATAGTTTGGTCATTAAATATTATACCACGCACGCTGTTGTAATAAAATGATATGCGTGGATGGCATATAAAATAGTCTATTTCACTGTACCTCATTACATGTAAAAATAATATTTTTTGTTTCCTTTTGGGCCACATCAAGACAAAATGCTACTTTAGATTCCTTGAGGAAATACTGAAGACCATGTGTCCCATACACCCCTTTCCTTCTACCTGCGATGCCCTAACGATTCCCTTTCTAAGTCCTTTGCTAATATCAAGAAGATGTGGGCTGTGCTCCTGTTCCCAGTTCCACTCCTACCAGACAGTATTCCCCATTCAATTATGGTGAGAAACTGGCCACACCCTTGCTGATGAAGCCTGATGTTAACATTTCTCTTTATACCCCCTGTGGCATTTTGGACAGTTTCTTTCTGGTTTGGCGTTCAGCTGTAAAGCGCCTGCAGCGAGTTAAAAGCCGTGCCTGGATCATAACTCAATCTGCTTACACGCAAGATTCTTGGATATTCAGTCTGGTAAACACCAGCTTCACCAGATCCTTGAATTCTTAAAAATAATGAGTATTTTGCTTTAAGTAAAATAGATCAAATAGAGGGACTCATGGGCAATTTAATTTTCATTTATCTTTTATGCAATATATGTTCACCTTTTTATATTTGTTAAAATTAGATGGGTCAAGATTTCTACTGCAAGAAAAGGGAATTACTATGATAAACATATGTTTCAAAACATGTACCTCCTGTGTAAATCTGACAGAATAAGCAAGCTATAAATGGCCAGTTGACCAGGCTGTTAATAATTCAATCTTGCTCCTACCTTTTTTGTAACATTAATTTTCTAACAATATGGGCTCAGCAAGCATTTTACCTTTTTATTGGATCTACTATAAACTGGTTGACAAGGTGAATGATAGTGACAGTTCCTTATATCATTGGATAAACAATTTTCTACGCTACTTTACTGCTGATTCTGTGCCGGTGATGTGGTGCTATCCGTACCCAGACTTCGGAACACGAGATCTCGGGTTCGAATCCAGCAGGCCCCTTGCACGCTTTCCACCTGTGCTCGGTTGAGCCTCGAGTTAGCAGCTCAGCCTCGTAAAGCTAACAAACGCAAAGGAAACGGCAAGGTCGCCGCCCGATGTGCCAAACAAGGCGTGAGGAGGAACTTTTGCTGCTGATTTAGGAATGTATTTTAGGTGGACTGTCCCTTTAAGATCATCAAACCTTTTTTCACTAGTTGGGACAAATACAGATTAATTGCTGTGCTGAAGGAAGTTTGCAGATTGCCTGAGTTTGTAATTGTCTGGCTCCCGGGCATTTTACAGGCGTACCTCAACAGAATCAATTAACCTAATTGACCTCAGGACGAAGCAGCTGCCTATCTTCCTCTTTTGCTTAATGATCTGACACTGTGAGCTGTGACATCTGGAGTATGCCAGATGCTCTCAAAACTTTCCTAAGAGTTCTCCCATGATATTGCGTCAGTAAAGCCACTAAAGAAAAGAGATAACCTTCAGCACAAGCTTGAAAAAGGCCACAGCCAATCACTAGCGCACTTTATACCATGCCTGACTGGCTTCAATGGCAAAGAAAGGCAAGTGCCCATTGGCTGAGAGTGTGCTTTGTACCATTCACTGCTGGCTGGTGGGTTATAGGATGTGATTGATCTGAGTCTAAGAAATTAAGTCTAAATAGATTTAGATTATCCAAGATCTCATGAGCAAATAGTAGAAAATATTGCTAGGAACAGCAATACAAAATATATTTCTTACTGTAATTTATGTTTTTTTGATGTATTGTGCTGTACTGCTGCCACAACACAACACATCTCATGGTATACGACAGTGATATTAAACCTGATTCTGATTTTGAAGAGAATGGAATATGTCCATATAGATAGGCGGAGGAATGATAAAGATTATAGAAGCACATTGGTAGTAAATTGTATCTTTTCCTTGGCTTTCTGGGACAGTGGGGTTAATCAATGTTAACCTCACTGTGCAGATCGACATTACTGGAAAGTTCTGCTGCGTTTGATAATATGGCCCGGAGGCAGTGAAACAGAGCTGGAAAATTATGTTAAGAATCAATGTGTGGATTAAATACTGGTCAATTTGTACCTTGGAGGTTTACCAATCTGCGCTGAAGTATTGATTTGCTACTTACAGTCAAGTAAAAAATGGCTCCCTGGGACGGGAGCAATCTCTGTTGTGTGTGGTCAAAATGATGAACTTTACTATCACTAACAGAAAGTTCGTGACCATAGGCAGCTTTTACAACCTAATACTTAAAACAAGGAAACACAATTTATCAGCTAGATCTGAAACCTGTAGCAAGGTACTGAAAGAAACATCAATAGCCATTCACCATTTTTACAATTAGTATTTATCTGCTCGCAAAATGGCTATAAGCGTGAAGACATTACCTTATTTTGTTAAATCAGCTAATGTGGATTATTTGAAGATAATGGAAAGACTGAATGGGGTCCTTGAATGATCTCAGAGACTATTAGACACCATAAATAGACAGCAAGCCTTTCTTTGGAAATCGGCACGCTTTCTCTGGCCTCAAGTTATCTTGACCTTTCTCCCTGTTCACTCACATCTCTGGCCTGACAGCCTGCAAAAAGGTTTCCTTAATGCCTTGTTTTGGGACAGACTGGTGTTCCCATATCTTGCGCATTTTAGTGGTCTGGATAATAATGCAGGAATTTTGGTCTGGTATGATCACGTGAGCATGTTACAGTAGAGATGGTCCTTTAGGGAGACAAATTCCGAGGTAATTAAGCAAAACACATTTTGTATTAATGGCAATCTTTTTCGTTTCCTACAGAGTTAAAGGCCTAGTCAATTCTTCAAATGTCACCTACAAGCTGTACACAAGTGCTGCAACAGAGCCACGTTAGGATATAGGGCATGTTCTTGATGGGTCCCACAGCTTGTAGGAATTACATTCAAGTGAGCCTCACATATGGGCTCACGGATCCCTGAGTAGCACATAGCTTTCATGTAACTGCCAGTCCTGGTATCTGTTTAGTCAGCAACCATCTGTTTCATTATGTATTTCACAAAAAGGGAAAGGGGTTCACTTTTAATATGGCCTTGCAGCAAAGATTTTTGCATTCATTCTGAATCAGTTTATATACAATATATATGTATTAATACACCCATGCAGTACTTATTTTTAATATCTTTATAGAAATATAATATATAGGTTATGTCAATTTATATGTGGATATATGCATTTTGCTCTCAGAAAATGTTACTTTAAAAAGAGCTATAGCTGTGATAACAAATCGGTTTATTATATCTTTTTTAAAGATGCATGTTTCTACAAATGAGTTGTTAGCTATGCAAAGGTAATTTTGTTTTCTTTATCATATATTACATGCAACACATTTTAAAACATAGTTCAGAACACCCTCTTTCATTATCTGATCTTTACAAATATCATCTGAACAGTAGCCTAAGGATTAGTCACAGTATAAGCGCTTACAGGAATTCTTTTCAGTTACCTGCTGTAACATTGCCAGCAGAGCTGCAGAAGCAACATTCATTTGGTAAAAGCTCCATTCATTAAAATCTAAATCCAGGGTTAAGAAGTACTCTAAAATACAAAACTACTTTCTTCACTATCTAAACTTGCCTGCCGTGTTTCCGCTGTGAGGACATGTCTAGGTTGTTATTCCTAGAGACATACTGAACAAAAGTAGGCTTTTGGTCCGTTGACTGACAAACACATATTTTTACACTAATCCTTCACTACCTTGACTTTATTCTCTCTACATTCCCACCAGATTCGATGTTAACCTTACTGTCCGGATCAACGTTATCGGAAAGTTCCACACTAGTCATAATTTACAGCGGCTTTTTTGTCTACCAAACTGCACATCAATGGGGTACGGGAGGGAAGCAGACCCCTCTAGTGGAAACGTGCATAGTCAGAGGGAGAAGGTACAAACTCCACTTACTGAGCACCAATGATCAGAATGGAATCCACGTCTCTGAAGCTGCACCTCTGTGCTGCATTGATCACCGTATATTTAGACTGGAGTTTGTCCACTTAATTTGGAGGAATTTTATCAGAGTGCAAGCTCTCATTAATTTTCACACAAATTGGTGAGATTCCAACATTAATGAAAAGGTAGGTGCAGTTTTGGAACATTTAGCCTCCCCAACATCGGCCATTTAAAGAGATATAGTTGATCTTAATTTGCCACATTTCCTCAATCTTATAGTACCTTTTCTTACAGAATACATCAATCTCAAATTTAAAATTAATGATTAGGCAGTAGTTGTCATTTACAGAATGGAGTTTCAAATTTCTACCTACCTTTTGCAAGCAGAAGTTTTCATTTCATTTCACTCTGATTTCATTTCAAGTGTAAACAATAGTTTGTTCATCTCTGGACCAAGATGAATGACAATGTTCTCACCCTAATCTTTACCATATATCAAAATGAATTTGTTGAAGTTTTGCCATTATCTCAATTAACTAAATATCTCCCTGTCATTCTTTTTTAATTTTATTGCCTATAATGTGGCCTATCTTTGTACCAGCAGCAAACATGGATAACTGCTTTCCACTCTTCAACTCAGCAAATATTTCAGCCCAACCACAAATTCTTGCAAGACCTCACTAGATGCTTCCAGCCAGTGTGTGAGAGTGTGCCAATTATTCCTGTGCTCTTCCTACTGTTTGCCTATTAATATTCTGGCCAAATCAACAATTCATTGATCTTCAAATTAAGCTGAAAGCATATTATAAGGGGCTTTATCAAATGCTCCTTAAACATCTGCATAAATAATGTGCAGAGACATCCCAATGCTCACTAGTTCTGTAACTTCTTCAAAACATCCAATTAGGATCATCAAGGACAACAAATGACACATTACTGCTGCCCATCTCTGCTCAACTGAAAAAAAATTCACTGTTCAGGTTTTGTGTTCTTAATTACAAACTCTAGTAATTTCCCAAGTACACAGGTTAACTGTATTCCCTCTCTCACCTCTCTCAAATTGTCAAATGACATGTACAATTTTCCATTCAAAGGGAAAATTTCCTACATTGAAAGAACTATTGAATGTTGTAGTTGGAGTGCTTATAATTTACTCCACTACTTCCTCTGAAAGATTGGAATGCAAACAATCTGCTCCTGAAAGTTAGTCAATCTGCAGGGCTGTTGTTATCTTCATCATTTTATTTTGCTTATATTTAATTTTAGCAAGTCACTGCCATTGATTCTATATTGAGGATGTCATCTCCTTCCTCTCCCATAACTACTAAACCATTCTACATCTCTTACTTTATTTTTAAATATCTTAAATATCATCACTAGCTTCTTTAAAATACCAATATTGATCCAACTCTCCACTTTATCCTTTTATTATAAAATAAACTTTTGTTTAACTTTTGTGTTGCTCCAAGTCTCTCTCATATTCCTTTTCTGTAGCTTTTGCTGTTTCGTTTCTTTGTCCTCTCCTTCATCATCATCACCACGTGCTGTGTCATATTGGCAAGGGTGTTCATGGTATTACCCATGACCATAATTGCTCTTGGCCATTACTTTCTTCTTGGCAGTGTCTTTATAAGAGGGGTGACCCCAGCCATTATCAATACTCCTCAGAGATTGTCTGCCTGGTGTCAGTGGTTGCATAACCAGGACTTGTGATATGCACCAGCTGCTCATACTACCATCCACCACCTGCTCCCATGGCTTCATGTGACCCTGATCTGGGGCTATGCAGCTGCTACACCTTGCCCAAGGGTGATCTGCAGGCCAACATCCTTACATCTCCTTTGTCCTCTCCTCAGGCCTCAAAAATGGTTAAATATGATTGTGAACTAATTTGTAGCCTTTAGAATCAAGAAGATCAGAGACCACATAAAACAAAAAGAAAAAATACTATTCACGAAGTCAGTTATTAGAGTGGATTGTAGCAGTGCTTTGATGGGCGTTTTACTGATGAGCAGATCTGACAAGATGGCATGTATAACAGGTCAGAAATCTATAATGCAAAAGCCTGTCATTATCAGATCTGAAATGTTAGTAGCTGTTTTTCATTTTTCCCTTTTGAGTACTACAGTGAATGCAATCATAATATGATCACTATGAAACTCAGATGCTGGAAATCTGAAATTAAAAAAAAAACAAAATTTTACAAGTACTTCAAAGATCATATTTAGTGTATTTTAAACAGTGGTGAGAACAAAAGGGATTGAATGACTAATAAGATGGAGGCCAACTGGCTTGCATTTCTGCTTATCAGGGATTTGGTATTTGGAGCTCACAATGTGGTCTCCTCCACAATGGAGAAAGCTACATAGATTAAAAAACACTTCTATGGAAAAGGTGCCAGTCTAATTATATCATTTGCAATATTGATGTCATATCTGAGCTTTAGGCTGCCTATTTCTACCTCTGTAATATCACCCAGTTCTGTGTTCACTCCTCTCTCAACTCATGAAGCTTTAATAATACCTTTATCCATACACGTGATACAAAACTGCATTGTGGCAATGACAGTTCCAGAATTGTGCTTGTATTAGGGTTAGGAACAGAGGACCTCAGGAGTTGAATTTCCCATAATACAGTAGTAGCACCTTTCCTCACAACTCAGACCTCAAGAAGCAGCTCCAAAAGAATGACAACAGAATCCAACCAGGACACTTTCATCTAAAGCAGAGCATTGTCAAGGAATATGTGCACACCACCGTGATTAAAGATGGCTGGCAGCATCGTACAGAGAATGAAAGCTTTCTAACCAAATGATGTGCACTTGAGGCTGTTTCCTGTGCAAAGAGAAATGGCCACGGTGATGTCCATAATAACACTTTTCATTGTATCCCTGCACTCCTGCGAGCCTGCAATGCAGCCAATCCCTTCCAAGTGCAATGCCAAAGATGCTTTGACCTACTTCAAGGGATCCCTACCACCTACTGAGTTCTTTTTCCCTTCTATGAGGTAACAGTATGTTAAATGAGCATATATACCCTGGGACAGCTTACAAGAATCCTGTGACCAAGACTTTGATTATAGTAGCAGTTCAGGTATGAGTTGGACAAGGTATGTGAGAGGCAACAGCTTTGTGGTCAGACACTGAACGTGCCGGAAACGTTGATTAAAGGGTGTGAGAGTTGGGTGGAGAAGGTTTTCTCAATGGTACCACTTCCCGTCTGATTTATTTTTTCCGTTCCTTGCTTGCCACTCTTCTGGTTATATTACAATCTTCTATTTCTGAAGAATTGCTTCTGACGTTTCTAATCACTTGGTGAAAATAAGTCCAATTGGGGTGACTGGGGTCCCATCTTGGTTCAGTTGGTTTGAGACCTCTTTGGCAGATAGTATGTCTCTGCCTTCGGGAAATAAGTATCCAGGTGTTTAAATAATGTTCATGATTTTTAATAACATGATTTTTGTCTGAGCAATAATGAGTAATCTCATGTTACCCATGTGGATTTCTACCTCACAATTTTACAAGACTCACGCTTCATTATCTTTATCCTCATTATGGTTCTAGTTCTACAACCCACCAAGCTCTCAAGCATACAGTGCCAAAATGGCTTTGCTACTGGACTATAATTCAGAGGCTCGTACAAAAGTCTTGGCAATAGAGAGAAAAGTCCCAATTAATTAAATGAAAATGAAATAAAAATCTTGTATCAGTAATAGTGACAATGATAATATCAAGTTTGCTGATAGGAAAGGAAATCCACCTTTAAGTAATGTGATGCTATGCAACTTAGATCCATAGCAAAGTGGTTGATTGTTATCAGTTCTGTCAATGGAAACTGCAGTGGCTTGGGCAGGTGTTTCTGCACTGATTTCACAAGGACACTACGCTAACCATGCCAGTGACACCCGCATGCTGTGAATGAGCTACAATAAGCTGAGTTTTTCCAGATGTGGCCATTTTGAACATCCTTGCTTTGAAGTTACTTCATCAGCAGCTATGCCTCAATAGACTATGTCCTAACCTCTGACATACCTTCCCTCAGATCTTTGTCTCTCCCTCTCCTCCTTCAGGACTTCCCAAAATAATAAATTACCCCTTTGCTTGTCCTTTATTCTGATTTCCATGATAAAATAGCTTTTGGAGATCTAAATGAGCTCTCAGAAATATGAAAGAGTAGCATCAATACCAAGGGAAAATTGTGATCTAATTCAATCTTGGTTTCTCCTGAAAGAAATTTACTTCCAGCATGAGCGCTGGGTCGGCCTTCTAACAAAGAGAAAATCAAACTTACTTTGCTGTTCAGAGGGCATGGCTCATGTGATTTAGAGTTTTACTAAAAAGAATTTGTTGTTACCCTGGTCCAATTCAGATACATTTACCTTTTGCTGAGGCACACTTAAGCCTGGGAATTATGATTAGCGATTCTATTAAGATCCTGCACTTATAGTAAAGGTTTCATTCCTCTTGAAGTGATTTATTATCAATAGCTCTATAAACATTGTAAAATAGAAAGCGAGAGGAGTCTGCCAGGAATTTCCATGGTAAAGTTGCTCAGTCCCATTTCTACCTTTCAGTGTTGAAAGCAGGATAATGCTTGAAAATTGAAATATAAATAAATTGAAGATTTCATCTTTTTCTTTAAATAGTCCAGCCTTTGAAACTGGGAATCTAAATACACTTACAATGTATGCAGTTACTTATGTTAAAAAATGCAATGTTTAACTAACCTTAAAATCTAGTGTTGCCAGTATTTGGAGAAATTGCTTCCCTAAACCTATCACTGCCCAATGTTTGCAAAGATATCCCCTCCCCATTCCTACCCCATCCCCCTCCTGAGGAAAGACATCTGGACAATTTAATAGTCTAAAGGAATTTGGATCTAACTGTGAAGAATCGACGTTGTCTCAATACAAGAGTTAGAGAATGGTGGTATATTCCGGAACAGTTACATGCATCAGCATGTGACCCAAATGCCGGTCTGTGGCCTGGACCATGCAATTTATTGACTGGGTCATGCATCCTATTGATTTAGACAGGAACAGACAAATTAGAGATGTTTTTCTCCCCACTGCTCTTACAAGCTGAGTTGCTCTCCTGCTGTTTCCTACTCAAGCATTAATGCCTTTAATAAATCACCAACGCTAAGTTTCTGAAAGTTGGGGGTGGAGTGGAAAGTGAACCAATTCTGGCTAACACAAACTGCAATAGATATCTGAACATATGTTAAAAATAAAAGGGTATATTGTGTGCAGCTTTTAATCTGAGTATGAACCTTCCACAGCCTTTGAGGGAGCACAGCTAGGAAAGCTGCTGCCTCAAAGCTTCAACGACTCAGGTTCAATCCTCACTTCTGGCACTGTCTGTGGGCATTTGTAACCATGTGGGTTTCCTCCAACTTCTCAAGGATCGGTAGGTTAATTGGGCACTGTAAATTATCCCTAGTGTGGAGGTGCCAATATCTGGGGACAGGTTAATGGAAATATGGGAGAATAAAATGGGATTAGTACAAATGGGTCCTTGATGGTTGAGACTCAGAAGGCTGAAGGGCCTCTATCTAGGAGGTTAAGGAGCTTTGCCTTATCATTGAACATCTAACAAACTCTACAATTGAAAGTATCTTAACTGGTTAAATCATAGGTAGTCCAAAAACATTAGAAGCTTATTGCCTGTACTTGGGAAGTTAACACGCTTTGGCTTGTCATTAAAAATCTAACAAACCTTTACAAATATATAGTTTAAAGTATCTCGACTGGCTACATCATAGTCAGGTAGTGCAAGAATACAAGAAGCTGCAGAGAGCAGTGGACCCTACCTAATACATCACAGGCAGATCCCTCCACACCAGTGGTTGTGTCTACAGGAAGTGCTGCTTCAGGAGGGGTATATCTTTCATTAAAGTTCCACATTGCGTGGGTCATGCCATCTTTTCACAGCTACTATTGGACAGGAGGTAAAGAAGCCTGAAGTTGCACACCACCAGGTTCAAGAGCAGCTACTTCCCTTCAACCGTTCAGTTCTTTAACCAACTGGCAGATACTGTTTATGTCCACTTTGTACTAAAATAGGGGTAATTAGGAAACTCTTAGCTAGGCAGATGGATTATATGGAAAAAAAATGGAGGGTTACGTAGGAGAGAAGGGTTAGGTTGATCTTAGAGTCGGTTAGAAGTGTGGCACAATATTGTGTGCCGAAAGGGCCTGTACCGTGCAGTAATGTTCTATAATCTGTGAAATTACAATAATAGCCGTGGAAATGATCTTTGTAGGACCATTCAACTGTCTGCCATTATACACCCATCTACCCCCTTTCATGATACTTAAAGTGTTTCCCATGTGCTCACTAGCAATGGCACCCACTGCAGTAGGAGTTGGCTTTGCTTCTGTACAAGTTCTCCTCTCTAAATTGTCCTTTCTGGCAGAGTTTTGCACGGTCATTGTCAGAAAACCTTATGCATACGAAGGGATGTCCTATTCTACAGTATATCACCTAGTAACACCAGCAAAGAGGACAGAAAAATCCAGGGACAGACCATTCATTACCTGTGGCAACCAAAGACAAGCAGTTCAAAAATAAAACCCACAAAAGAATGGAGGAAGTGCAATGGTTGCCAGAAATTATCAGTAAGAAACACTGGCACCTATGTAATTTATTTATGTAATGTTCTTAAATGTTCTCATTTCCTTGCAGCCGGTATTGAACAATAAGACTCAGATGATATCATAACACATAATGCTCCCTTTAATTTATGGTAGGTGTGAATGAAAAAGTGTCTTTTTTTGACAAAAAAGTTTTGTATCGGATCAACAAGCTACAATCAGTGGCCTCTTTATTAGGCACAGGAGTGAAACCAGGTGAGGTCTTCTGCTGCTGTTGCCCACCCACTTCAACCCTCCTGATGAAGGGTTTCGGCCCGAAACGTCGTCACTACCTCCTCCCATAGACGCTGTCTGGCCTGCTGAGTTCTGCCAGCATTTTGTGTTTTTTATTTATTTCCAGCATCTGCAGATTCACTCGTGTTCCCTTCAAGGTTTGATGTGTTGTGCATTCAGAGATGCTCTTCAGCACACCACTGTGGTAACATATGGATTTTGAGTGACCTTTGTCTTTCCTGTTAGCTTGAACCAGTCTGACCATTCTACTCTGACCACTCCCATTCACAAGGCACTTTCACCCACAGAACTGGACTTTATTTTTTTTTGTTTGTTGCACCACTCTCTGTAAACTCCAGAGACTATTGTGTGTGAAAATCCCAGGAAATCAGCAGTTTCTAAGATACTCAAATCACCCTTGTCTAGCACCAACAATCATTCCACAGTCAAAGTCAATTAGTTCACATTTCTTCCCCATTCTGATATTTAGTCTGAAGAACAACTGAACCTCTTGACCATGCCTGTGTGCTTTTATGCATTGAGTTGCTGCCACGTGACTGGCTGATTAATTATTTGCATTAAGGAGCAACTGTACCTAATAAAGTGGCCACTGATATTCCAGTCAAGTATGAATGAGTTTTGTCTGACAGAATAGTGTATCCACCTGATTCAGTATTCATTCTAGAAGAACTAATCATGATAGGAGAATGAACAAGCAGCAGGAAGGGCTAGCCATCCCTACTTTTTATGCATAGTTTACACTTAGAGGTGATATACATACCCTCCCTAAATTCATAGTATAAATAAAGTGATTAACTTTGTGAGCTTCGGAAGGCACTGATTTCAAATTCATTTGAGAACGCCACACACATGGACAGGGAAGCAGTAACCTGTTGTTAGTGGTTTATTTTACAAAATGAGTTACATTCAAATGAATGATCGTGTTTGATCAAATCCGTGCCTCTGGCACTAAACTGCATACTATTATAATGCATAACTGATGCATTACCATACCAACAGTCTGCTTCCTCACCCTGGGGAACCCATTTTAAACCAGCTTCATTTATGTATACTCTGTAATCCTTAAATCATTTCATTCAAATTACATATATTATAAAAAAAAGTAATAGTGAAGCAGGCTCAATATGCAATTTGGGATTTGAAGCTTAGTACTTTCATGATATATTAATGTTATTTGAACAGAGAATGGTATTTTGTGTTAAAATTAAATACCCCATTATTATTGGTGAAGATGTAGGAGCAACAGAGAAAATACTGGATTTGAGGTGAAGACTGGAAAAATTGACCTGGGTCGGGCTGAATATTTTATTTAAATGGAGTTCTGAACCCTTTCCTCTACTCCTGTTGTTCGTAGCCTGTCTCAGAATGAACTTCACTCGTTTATGGCAATGCATGTCACCCCAGAATCCATCTTCCTCTGGGTAACATTTTCAGTGGACCTTCAAACCCCAGGTGAACGGCATGCAACACTCCCCTATCCAAATGTAAAACTGTTTGTGCGCTCTAACTCCGGACCCCAGGAAAACTGAAACTGTTTATATATACAATGTTTGTATATTAAACTGAAGAAAATATTTCTCTGCTGTATGTTTTCAATGCATAATGCAAGAATGTTTTGGTGTTGAACTTGGTTTCTGAAACTTAATGGAACCAAATTTCAAAATGGGAGCTTTATAGCACAGGATACAGCCTTCCACATCTAGCATGTATACCTCAGAGAACAATTTTCTGTCCTGTTTCAATTTAAAGATGTAATTATTTTGTTTCACCTTGCTGCTGCATTGGCGATGATCTTCAGGCTGCCGGGATTCCGAATCAACTTGTCGAGGATGCTGACAATCTGTTCAAACTTGGGCCTGTTGTTCCTATCCTTTTGCCAACAGTCCAGCATCAGCTGATACAGGGCAGCTGGGCAGTCCATGGGGGGTGGCAGCCGATACCCTTCGTCAACTGCTTTAATTACCTGAACGTGGATTCAAATAGAAGGCAACTTTGGTGAATTGCTGGAGCGCAATGGAACACTACTACTCTAAGTAACATGGTGAAGTTAAACAACCGTGAAGAATTGTGTATTTTTCTTGGAGTTAAAGACAGACACTGCACTGGTGAGGAGAAGACTGCTGAGCTTAAGTCCTAATGAACATACCTTCTGAAAACTTACTTTTTTAAGAGTAACCGGGTTCATAATACTCCCCACTTATATTGTAGCAACAAGTAATGCACCACCCGCCATCCCCCATACACATACATACCCATTCACATGACTATCATTTCAGATAAACTTCACTAAGACTACTGGTAGTGCTTGATTTGTATTTGGAGTAAAATCAAAGTTGGTAAAAATCAAATGTATTGTGACATATATGTACTTTGATAATAAATCTACATTGACCTTTGAACATCTTGGATGGTCTTATGGTCAGGAACATGAAGGAAGGAAGACTGCTGAATTTGTCATCCTCATGTTAAGCACTAATTTTCTTAAACAAAAAATGTTCTTGTACAGTTCATATCATAGGGTACTCATAAACAATATGCTAAGAAATACATTTTCCAGACCTGCCTCTAGATACTTTAAAGGCTGTGGATGTAAAGATTTATTTCAATCTTTTCAAACAATAGGTTATTTTTGTGAGCAATGGATGTCATGGTGGTCTGCGATGGACTCCAGGAGACATTTTAAAATGGTTTGAACTTCATATGATCTCCTGGTTCTGACAGAGGAATGTAGTTCTTGAATTCAAAAGACATATACATGCATTACATGCTGACGTACACACCCAAATGCTGTGAGAGGAAAACTTCATATCCACAATTTATGATGTTAGACAGAATTCAGATATTGATGTATGCTTTGCTGTACCTTGGCCATGATGTATCATCACTGAGGGATAGGTATTCCAACCTGCCCTCTTCCTGTGCAACTCCATAATGCATTCTTACTGAATTCTCTTGTGTATTCTATTAACCTAGGCACTAACCTGCTCAACAACACACCTCATATATTTATTTGATGGCACAAAGAAGCAGTTAAAGCTGCTGAATATTAACTTCCATGATGCTTTTACATTGATGTATTGGATTCCTACTGGGAGCCCGGAGGAAATGGTCTGTGTGGGTTAATAGAAACCCGGAGGACTTTTCACCCCAGTCACAGACAAAGTAACTTTGTTTTTCTTATGCTTACAATTTTCAAAAGTAAAACGAACAGCTACTTTGATTGTAGTTCCTCCCCTCTCTATTTTCCCAACAATTTAAGATTATTTTTTCATTACTTGAGGCATCATAGATTTAAGTTTATTTTCTGTTGTAAAAATTATTTTTTAAGAATTATTTCAAGTAAAAGGCCCTTCTGGCCCTACAAGCCTATGCTACCCCATTACAGCCATGTGACCAATTAACCTATTAAGCAGTACATCTTCGGAATCTGGGAGGACTACAGAGCACTCAGAGGAAACTCATGCGGTCACTGGGAGAACATACAAACTCCTTACAGACAGTGGCGGGAAATGAACCCAGGTTGCTGGTGCTGCGATAGCATTATGCTAACCGCTACATGATCATGTCACCAAGAAAAGAAATAATGATCCTTCTGAAGGAATGCCATACTCCTCCTTATTATAGAAGCAAACAAGCCTCAAAGTTAGTAATAACCTTTCCTGAGGAGCTACTGCAGTAAATTTTACATCTTAGTCAAGTATAGTTCTCTGGTCCTGTCGTATTTCCTAGGCATTGTTAGTACTGTGAATGCCTACCAATTTACATTTTTGGTTTCCACTGGAATGTTTCAGGTATTCTCATACACTGAGTATTCTTCACAAGCCTCCTCGGTTGCCTTCAGTGACACAGAAATGAATAGTCATCTGCCTGGCCCAGTTTGACTTCCTGACTCTGCCTGAGTTATTTTCAAAAGAACAATTCACAGAAATCACTCACATCCTGATTGGACATCTCCCAGTAAGGCCTCTCTCCATATGACATCACCTCCCATAGAACAATCCCATAACTCCATGCGTCACTGGCGGAGGTGAATTTGCGGTACGCTATGGCTTCAGGTGCAGTCCATCGGATGGGGATTTTTCCACCCTGGGAGAAATATTTAGAAAGATAAAGATTAAAGATTAACCTTATTTGCAACACGTACATCAAAACATACAGTGAAATGTGTCATTTAATGTCAATGACAAACATCGTCCAAATATGTGCTGGTTCCACACAAGAGTTACCATGCTCTTAGCACCAATATAGTATGCTCACAACTTACTAATATATCACGTATGGAACAAAAACATAAGATAATCTGCAGATGCAGGAAATCCAAAGCAACACAAATAAAATGCTGGAGGAACTCAGCAGGCCAGGCAGCATCTATGGAAAATGTTTTGATGTTCCGGGCCGAGACCCTTCATCAGGGCTGGAAAGGAAGGGGAGACGTCAGGGTAAGAAGGTGGGGGTGGGGAGGAAGAAGTACAAGGTGGCAGGTGAGTCCGGGAGGGGGTAGGGGTGGTGAAGTGCAGAGCTGGGAAGTTGATGGGTAAACAAGATAAAGGGCTAGAAAATGGGGAATCTGATAGGAGAGGTTAGAAATCCATGGAAGACGGGGAAGGGGGAAGATGGGAGGTGATGGGCAGGTAAGGAGAGAAGGTATAATACATATGTTACATGATCACATACGACCTAAGAGATGGTTATACGTGTTCATGTCTCTGTGAAACCTTGAAAGAAAATCACAGATAAAGAACAAAACATCTGGGTTAAATTGCACTGAACAAAATGCCATGAACTTGCCTTGCCTATTAACTTAAACAATGTATTAATCATAAAAACATAAGAGCGGAGCATGCCATCTGGTCAGTCGAGTCTGCTCTGCCATTCATTAACATTACGGCTGATCTTCTATCGCAGCACCATATGAGGAAATAAAGTGGATTTAGTACCATTGCTAGACGGCATGATTTCAATCTAATGGTTTAAAGGCAATTCACTGTATTTAAATTCCACTCAGCTTTTACAGTATAAACAAAGGTTTGTGATCTTAACTCTATGACATGAGCAGTTTAATGAGCCCGTTCCTCAAACTGCCCTGGGGCCACTTGCGGCATGAGACTGGCATTCGTGGGTGGGAGGTGATAGGTGTGTGGTCACAGACACTACAGACCAGAGTGTGTCCACCCCTCGCCCTTCCCCTCCTGTTCTCTTCACCTCCGGGTTTGCCTTATTCCCCTGCTTTGTGTTTCAGGATCGCCCTTTCCCCAGCCTGTCACACTCTGTAGAATGTAGGGCATAGAACTGTACCGATCCTTCAGCCCACGATGTTGTGCCCACTCCAAGATCAATTGAACACTTCCGCCCACCCAGCTCTCTAATTTTCATTCACTTTGAACTTCTCTATTTAAAGGTCTCTTACAGTAAATGTCCCGAACGTATCTGCCTCCATCGCCACCTCTGGTGGCGCATTCCACCCACTTACCGCTCTCCATGTGAAAAACCCACCCCTGACATTCCCCCATACTGTCCTCCAATCACCTGCAAATGCATGTGGTAGCCTTTTGCAGCGTTTAGACCACACATCAAAGCAGTAATATTTCCAGCCTGCCTCATGTAACATGGAGGATGCTTTTAATAGCCATCTGCAATGTAGGGGATACTGTCACTAGGCCTCGCTAACATGGGGGATATGTTCACCAACCTGCTTTAATGCAAATGGTCTACTGTCAACAAGCTGTCCTAATAATGCCAGGGACTGTCAGCAGCCTGCCTTGGGAAGAAGGGAAAACTCTCCATTGTCTGCCCAAGTGGATGATAGAGAATCATATGCTTTTACAGCAAAGAAACAGGCTCATTGGCCCATTGGACCTGTCTATCATTACTAATACCACTGGCCTGCATTAATTCCATACCTATCTATTCCTTACTCATCTCAAAGTTCAAAGTAAATTTATTATCAAAGTACATTTATGTCATCATATGCAACCCTGAGACTTGTTTTCTTGCTCTTGCGGGCATCCACAGTAAGTCTACAAAACGTAATAGAATCAATGAAAGGCTGCACACAACAGGACAGACGAACAACCAATGTGCAAAGACAAAAGAGAGTAAAACTAATAGTAACTAAGCAAGCAATAAATATCAAGAATGTGAGATGAAAACTCATTGAAAGGTTGTGGGAATAATTCAGTGATGGGGCGAGTGACATTATCCTCTCTGGTTCAAGAGCCTAATGGCTGAGGGGTAATAACTGTTTCTTGAACCTGGTGCATCTTCTTACTAATGGCAGCAGCGAGAAGAGAGCATAGCTTGGGTAGGCGAGGTCCTTAAGGATGGATGCTGCTTTCATTTACTGTTTCTGGTTCTAGCTCCACCTCTGGATGCCCATTCAGGAAACCAACTACTCTTTGTGTGAAAATGCTACCCATCAGATCCCCTTTAAACCTCCTCCCGCTCACCCTAATTCTATGCCCTCTCATTTTAGACACCCCTGCCATGGGAAACAGGCTCTGGCTCTCGACTCTATTGAAGCCTTTCATAATTCTATCAATCTCTAATGATGTCACCCCTCAGCCTCTTTTGATCCGGGAAAAACAAACCCACCTTATCCAGTCTCTCCTTCTGACATGAGCCCTCCAATGCAAGCGACACCCTTGTCAGTCTTTCTCTGAACCCTCTCTGGCTTAACCAGGACTTTGTAGTGTGCAGCCATAACTACATTCAATGCTCCAGGTGCAGCCTACCCAGCGTTTTGTACAACTGTAACACGATGCTCCACTCAGTGTCACAGCATCTCTTGTGCCTTCTTCATACTTGTCTACTTCTGTCACCACTCACATGGAACTATGTAAATGTGTCTTCAGGCCTCTCTATTCAATAACGCTCCCTGAGACCCTGCCATTCACTGTGTATGTGCTGCCCTGGCCATCTGCCATTCTTTTGCCCTGTTTCCCAGTTGATCGAAATCCTGCTGTGGCCTTAGACAACCTTCTTCACCATACGTCCAAACTTGGTGTCATCTACAATCCATGGCATCTGTTGTACATTCTCATACAGGTCATCAATATACATGTCACACATCAGTGGGCCTAGCAACAATCTCTCCAATCTCCAATCTGAAGAACAAACCCTCCACCACCACCCTCCATCTCCAAGCACCAACTTTGTTCCCATTTGGCTAGTTCACCTGGAACCTATGTGTCTAAACTTGTCATCCAGCCTACCATGCAGGATCTTGGCTTGTGAAGTGGGAGGTAGTTCCGCCAGTGTATCTTACTCTTCCTCCAAGAGGATCACAATCTTGTTGTGATTTGGAGGCTTGCATGCCTCAGTGACCTGGAAAGCTAGGTCAGGGTCTTGATAGAGTCACCCATGCCAAACAGGTCAAAGGGTAGAAACCAGTGGTCTACTGGCCCTCCAGGTTCGAGGATTCAGCTCTAAGCTAACAACCTTGACTGGTAAAGCAAAACTATTATGGAAACAGCAATGAAGAATGCTTGCACATCTGAGCGTGACAGTATTCCTGAATCTCCACCTGCGTGTCTGACAGCAATGAAAGCTGAGAGGAAGCTACTGACATGATGAAGGAAGAATGAACCCCATCAGAGATGGAGGATCCTTATTGGGCTGTCCTAAACAGCAGCAGCTGAGCAGTAAGTAAGTCTTAGTCATGGTCAATACTGAAACCATTCTTCCTTGATGAAAGGTGAGATGTTGTTGTTAAAGAAACCTTCCACTGAGTTTTTTGTTTGCTACTATTTTACTTGTTTACGTTAAGGAAGCATTGCAATGATGCGGCACAAGTATCTGAAGAATGGAGTAAGAGGGTGCATTAGAACTTCTGTTTTTAAACTGGAAAATATCTTAAATATCAATTCTTTGCTGCTGGAGTTTCTAATATTTTCCATTCCGTTCAGATTTCCACCATATGAAGCTTTGTAACTTTCAACACAGCTTTAGTTATTTTCAGACCTTCAAGCCCAAGTCATGTTTTAAATGTCAACTTGTTTTAAGTCCTGCTCGATTATCTGTCCAATACTCTGCCAATTTTCTCTCCTCGTATCTTCAGACTGAGCTACAGAATTGATGTAAACAAAGGCGGAGACGCATTTGCTGCTTTAAGTGGTAACCCATTTCATTTTAAAAGATTCACACTGTCCTTAAAATAGCAGGGAGAGGATTTGTGTTCAGTCTGCTCAGAATAAAATTAAACAAGTGAATCAGTCTCAGGAAAATACTGAAGACCTGGTGAATCTTAAAGTGGCATACAGTGGTGCAAAATGGGCTGTATAGCCAGCTGCTTAAAGCAAGTAGTGTGGAACTGAGGGAGGAGAGGACTGTCAAAGACTGTTGTTGTAGGAAGGAATGGGTAAGTGTAATTAAATCCACTCAGTACAAATTCCACAGTCTGATTTTGTGCAGAGACTCTTCTGCAAGCTTTCAATTGCTAAAGATGAAACTACAACGTGGCACAGAAAACACAGCTGGATGTTAAACCAACTAAATTAATTTGAATATTTTACGGTTCTGAAAACTATTTACTTCCACTTCTGAAGCATCTTTATATTATTGCTCCTTAAAGGCTTTCAGCATATTTTAAACAAACCCACTATTTTACATACTAATAAGATGCAAAACAACATTCAAATCAGAATATTATGATCAGCAGTGGTTTAACCCTTTCTTGGTAAGTTCTAAGAAATAACCTATTCTGTGGGCAAGCACTTTAAAGTTAATATTTTCTTTTCATATTGCTAGTCTAAAACAATCTATATAGCAAAAGTGGCATTAAAATACACGGAGCAGATTTATCACTGGAACCTTGGGTCTAAGTTACAAGCATAAATGTTTAGAACAATTTCAATACAGAAACTAAACAACTAAGCATTTCCTACTATCCCTTCCCTCTATTTTTTCTCTCTTACTAGTTGCTAGATCAATTTTTCTTTCTAAATATTGAAGAATGAACCAACTATTTCACTTAAAAGAGGAGAAAATCATTCTACTAAGTCCTAGTACAGCACAGTAGCAGGCCCTTCAGGCCCAACGAGTGCAACCACCCAATAACAACCATGTAACTAATTAACCTACGATCCCATACTCTTTGGAATGTGGGAGGAAACTTAAGCAACAGAAAGAAACACACTTGGTCACAGGGAGAACGTTCAAGCATCTTACAGACAGCAGCAGAATTGAAACTCGGTCACTGGCACTGTGAAGCATCACGCTTCACACACACGCTATCGTGCCGCCACACAAGAAGCTCATGAGACAAGGTGGCTTGTAAGACTGGGTGTTCTTCAGCAGCAAGAAATAGTCTTGATTCACATTCACCTGCAATAATGATCATTTATTCTGGTCAAGTAGCTACTGAGGTTCCTATTCGCAATAAATTTCAAAAGCTTCAATAATGCAGTTATAGATTGTCAGAAAACATGTTTGATCAGTAAGGAAGTGAAATAATAATACTTTAGTGGTACTCGCATCAATGCAAATATCTGACAGTGTCTTCAGCCCAAAATGTTAATCTGTTTCTCTTCCCATATATGTAGATTGACCTGCCAAGTGTTTAAAATATTTTCTGGTTGACTGCAGATTCTAAGTCTCTGCAATTTGCTTTTGGTTTTCAAGTCAAATATCTCTTGGGTTGCATCTGGCATATAAAGAAGATAGATGACATCACACTGAGAATTTGTAAGCAGGTCCAAAGGAAAAGATAAATGATACCAAAGAATTACTTCAGGAGTTTTGGACATACAGTATACAGTATATATGAGATGGAACCACACTTGTGAACAAGATAGCCTAAAAACTTATGAAAACCCCAGTAAGCTTGAGGTAAATAACGAGTTGGGATTAGAAGTCACAACATTTTGCTTGTTGTATTGAGGATGTCAAAACAGTTTCCCCGAGCAAATGTACTAGTGCATCAATCACTGTCACTATTATTGTTAGGGGCCTCAGTCTCTCTCACTCTGAAGTTTCAAAGCAATGATTGTATATATAACAGTAAATGTGAAGCAAATCCACATACTTTAAAATACTTCGGGGCTTACAATTGTGGCTTTAACGTTTGGATAAGAGGATGGATCTATTAATAACTACATATTAATCGTATATTCTCTCACCTGCAAGACATATTATATGGAATTGCACATACAGATTATGAACAAGCATTTTAAAAAATAAGTAAATTATATTGTACTTATAAACCCAACAGAACTGGCGGATGATAAATAACCTGAACACTGATTAGTTCTGCCATACATGAAGAATGAGGAAATTAGAAAAACACCCCTGGATGTGCAGAAAGTGACACCAATAAGGGATCACGGGGTTCCCAGAATGTCCAATTAGAGGCAACATCCTCTCCATATCTACTCCTTTCACTCTTCTAAGCTCTATGAATACATTCTAGTCTGTCCACTTTTTCTCATAAGAAAACCTGCACATTCGCGCATCAGTCCAGTTAAGAGCCTCTGAACTGTTCTCATTGAATTAATGTACCTCCCTAAATAAAGACATCTGTGATGCACACAATACTCCAGATATTGTCTCAGCATTGACCTATAATCAGAGTACTCCTGTATTCAATTCACCCAATTTCCCTAATATTCGGCTAGTTTTCATAATGACTTGCCGTATTTGAATACCTGCCTTTGGTATCTCAAAGCTCTGCAATCTTTCAAAATGTAGATAACATGCTTCTTTTTTCCTCACATTATAATCCACTTTGCCAGATATCTGCCAGTAATATATCTAGATCCTTTTGTAAAATCCATACAACTTTTTTACAACTTTCTTCCTATCTGTCTTTGTGTTAAGATCAACCGTCATGGTACTTTCATCCTAGTAATTCACATGAAGCTGAGGTCACTGATCCCTGTGCAATCCACTCATTATATCTTTCTAACTATTAAAAAGACCCATTTATGCCTATTTTCTGTTCACCAATTAACTTTCTATCAATGTTAATATTAACAATGTTAACCTGCTACATTACTTTTATTTTTCACAATAATCTTTCACATACACTTTATCAAAGATTGTCTGGAAACCTGTAAAACCCAAGGTTTAACCATAGCACATGTAGCTTCTCTGAGAACTCCAGCAAGTTGGTCAAACATAACTTTCCTTTAACAAAACCATGTCATTTTTACCCATTTCTCTGTTTACAGTTACAAACATCTTTAATTACAGCTTCTAACACCTTCCCAGTGATAACTGGTCAATAGGACAATAGTTTCCTGGTTTGAATAAAGGGGTGACAGTTCTATTCTTTTCTCAGATGGAATATTGCCTGAACCGAAGGAATTTTGCAAAATTAGAACTAATGCATCGACTATCTGACAAGCCACTTTTAAGATACCAGGATAAAGATCACCAAGACCTAAAGATTTGTGAGCCTGCATCTCCAGCAATTTGTTCAGTACTCTCCGCCATTTTGAAATGGCACCTGGCATATTGAGCATTTGTTAATCTTCTGACACTAATTATTGGATGGCATGTGAGGTAGTATAAAGGATTCTGACTATCTAAGACCATTGTTGAATATATATGCAGTGAACCTGCCCATCCTTAAACAACAATAGCCACGTCATAGGCAGTGTTGAGAAATAGAGGACCCTGCAATTCAAGTCCATGAATCCTTGAAGGTGTCAACACAGGCAGATAACACTGTTAGGCAGGCATATGAGATATTGGCCTTCATTGATTGGAGCACTGAATACAGATCAGCAGCGGAAAAGGTGAGCAGTTTCAAGTTCCTGAGAGTCAACATCTCTGAAGATCTACCCTGGGCCCTTCATATTGACGCAATTTCAAAGAAGGCATGGCAGCAGCTGTATTTCTTCAAGGGTTTGATGAGACTTGCTGTGACAGCAAAGACTCTCGCAAATTTCTACAGATGTACTGTGGAGAGCATTCTAACTGGTTGCATCAATGTCTAGTATGGAGTGGTGACTGCACAGGATCAGAAAAAGGGGTAATTAGCCAGCTCTATCATGGGAATTAGCCTTCCCAGCATAGAGGACATCTTCAAAAGGTGATGCCTCAAGAAGGTGGCATCCAACATTATGTACCCTACTATCCACGGCATACCCTCTTCTCACTACTACCATCAAGGGAGAGGTACAAGAGCCTGCAAGACACACACTCAGCATCTCAGGAACAGCTTCTTCCCCTCCACCATTAGATTTCTGAATGAACAATGAACTCAGGTACACATCCTCAATTTATTTTGCTCTCTTTTTTGCAGTAATTATTTAATTTACTTTTTAAAATATATTTCTTATTGTAATTTATAGGTTTTTTATAATTATGTATTGCAATATACTGCTGCCACAAGACAACAAATTTCACAACATATGGGTTATATTAAACCTGATTCTGAGATGTAAGGAGGGTTATGCTCTAATTTTATAAAGTCTTGGTCAGAACTCAGCTGGGGTGCTATAACCGGTCTATAGAAGATGCTCTCTACTCAGCCTTGGAACACCTAGATGACTGCAAGACATACTGTTGACTGATGAGAGCACAGGACTCAACACTATTATTCCCTCTGTATCAAGCTTCTAAGCCTAAAGCTCTGTGCCTCCCTCCTCAACTGGTTCCTCAAGTTTCTCACTGGGAAGTCCACAGTCAGCATGAATCAGTAATAATATCTCCTCCTCGCTGACTATAAACACAAGCATAACTCAAAGATGTGTTCTTGGCCCAGTGATCTACTCTCTCCGCACTATGTGGATAAGCACAGCTCAAACACCATCTATAATTTTGTTAATAACATAATATCTCAGGGGCCCTAGCATAGATATTTATAACATCCTTATCCATGAGTGAGGTGTCAGAGGATTGGAAGATAGTTAATGTTGTTGCATTGTTTAAGAAGGTTCTAGGAATAAGCTGGGAAGTTCTAGGCCAGTGAGTTTGACATCAGTAATGGGAAAGTTGTTGGAAGGTATTCAACAGGACCAGATATATAAGTATTTGGATAGACAGGGACTGCTTAGTGTTGTTCAACATGGCTTTGTGTGCAGTAAGTCATGTCTAACTAATCTTAGAGGGCTTTTCGAGGAAGTTACCAGGAAAGTTGATGTAGGTAAGGCTGTGGGTGTTGTCTACATGGACTTTAGCAAGGTCTTTGACGAGGTCCCAAATAGAAGTTTGGTCAAGAAAGTTCAGTCGCTTGGCTTTCAAGTTGATGTAGTAAATTGGATTAGACATTGGTTTTGCAGAAGAAGCCAAAGAGCGATTGTAGATGACTGCCTCTCTGACTGGATGCCTGTGAATAGTGGGGTGCCGCAGGGATTGGTGCTGGGTCCGTAGTGGTTTGTCATCTATATCAATGATAATGCGGTTAACTCGATCAGCAAATTTGCAGATGACACCTAGATTGAGGGTGTAGTTGACAGCGAGGAAGACTATCAAAGCTTACAGTGAGATGTGAAATAGCAGATGGAGTTTACGACAGACAGGTGTGATGTGTACACTTTGGGAGACCAACCAGGGTAGATCGTACACGTTGAGCAATAGGACACTGAGGAGTGTGGTAGAACAGAGGGATCTGAGAATAGAGATCCATAATTCCTTGACAGTGGTGTGACAGGTAAATAGGGTGGTAAAGAGGGTTTTTGACACATTGTCTTCATTGATCAATCGTGCATTTTGAATGGTTGCATCACAGCCTGGTATGGAGCATCCAAAGCAGAGGATCACAAAAGATGCAGAGGTTTGTAGACTCAGACTGCACCATCACAAGCACTACTCTTCCAACCATCACCAACATCTCAGAGGGTGGTGCCTCAAGAAGGCTACGAACCACAGGATCCAGGACATGCCTTCTTCTCATTACTAGTACAGAAGCTTAAAGTCACACATTCAATAATTCAGGAACAGCTTCTTTCCCTCCACCATCAGATTTCCAAACAGCCCATGAACACCAGCATGTTATTCTATTTCTCGTTGCACGGTTTATTTATTTTGCCATTTGTAGATTTTAGGACTTTGTACTGTGCTGCTGTTGAAAAATAACAAACTTTTTCTGTAAGTCAGTGATAATAAAGCTGATTCTGATTCTGATTTTGTGTAGTTCTGGCCGCCATGCCATGGAAAGAATGCAATGGCCAGGATGTTGCCAGAGATGGAGCCACTGAGTTATGAGGAGAAAATGGGAGCTTGGTCTTAAGATGGAGTAGCGCCGGTTAAAAGGGGATATGATTGAGGTATAGAAAATTATGAGCAGCAATACATAGAATAAACTGTAGGAAACATAGGATATAGCACAAAAAATCTTTAAAGCACAGTGCAGACCTTCAGCCTGTGATGTTATGCCGACATTTTAACCTACTGCATGATCAAGTTACCCCTTCCCTCCTATTTGGTTGGGAGGCTAAGACTAGAAGACACAGCCTCAGAATCGAGAGGCGTCCTTTTAGAATGGAGAGGAGGAGGAATTTTGAGAGCCAGATAGTTATTTAACTCAATAGCTATTTCTGAACTCAACAATTATTTCTAAACTTGACAGTCATTTCAACACATTATGTCAAAAACTTGCTAATGTTCTAATGAATCTGTGGAATTGATTGCTATAGGCAGCTGTGGAGGCCATGTCATTGGGTATATGTAAGGTAGAAGTTGACAGATTCTTCACGAGTCAGGGCATGAAGGGATATAGGGAGAGAGCAGAAGATTGGGAGCGAGAAGAAAATAGATCAGCCATGATGAAATGGCAGAGTAGACTCAAAGGGCCAAATGGCCTAATTCTGCTCCTATACTTTATGGTCTTATGTCCCATAATTCTAATTATACATTTCCTTATTTAGAGGTAAAAAAAAACTAGAGGACATAGGTTGTGGGTACAGGGGGAGAGATTCTGTTCTTCACCCAGTGACTGGAATGCACTGCCTGCGGGAAAGTTTCAAGTGGGTCACTGACAGCATATTATGAATCACTTGAATTGCTGAACCTTTGGTCAAAGCGCTAGACATGGTATTGATATAGAATGAGTTGTGCTGAATGGCCTGTTTCCATGCTGTTTCTATGGCTCTAACCTTCCTCCAAAATGTCCATGCTTATTCCAAGGTCCCATGTTGCTCCAAAGCCATCTTCTCCTCTTTCTGTTCCACTTAATCTGCTCCCAAACAGAAAACTCTACTGTGATTTTCACTTTTCTTACTCAATGCTGCTATTAAGCCAGCCTCATAACACCTGTGGGTATTCTCTATCATGCTCGCAGGTATTACAAATATGCTAAATGAGATTGAGAAGATCTGGCAGCTCACAAATGTTGTGAGTTATCATGAGATGTTGTGGGTTACCAGCAGCAGCAGAAAACATTACAATCATAATATTACTTTTAAACAGGGTTCAACTCTGTTTCAATGGTGAGTGTAGGGCATGTTGGGAACAATATCAAGCCTACTTTGAAGTGATGAGTAACCAAATTAGTAAAATTGCAATACAGACCACGTAATCTTATGGCCCCACCCCCACCAGCTCACCATTCCCTCACCTGGGTTCACCTAACACCTCCAGCTTGTATCCTTTCCTTCCCCCACCTTATTATTCTGGCTTCTTAGCCCTTCCCTTCCAGTCTTGATGAAGGTTCTCAGCCCGAAACATTGACTCTTTATTCCCCTCCATAAATGTTGCATGACTTGCTGAGCTTCTCCAGCATTGTGTGTGTGTGCTGCTCAAAATTTCCAGCATTTGGAGAATCTCTTGTTTATGTGTTTATGACCACATGCTAAACCTGTGCCATGGGGCACCACGGTAGTGTAGCGGTTAGCACGATGGTTTGTCAGAGTTCAGAGTTCAATTCCAACGTCAGCTGTAAGGAGTCTGCACCTCCTCCCCATGGAGCATGTGCGTGTTCTCCGGGTGCTCTAGTTTCCTACCACAGATGTACTACCCATCTTCAGATCCAATAGTACAAATCACAATGACAGACGTAAATGTTGCAAGAAGTTCAATAGTAGCAGTAAAAGGAGCACTGACTCAGGAAATCAGCATCCATCACCCAGACCATGCTCTCTTCTTGCTGCTGCCATCAGGGAGAAGGTACAGGAACCTCAGGACTCATACCACCAAGTTCAGAAACAGTTATTATCCCTCACCCACCAGGCTCTTGAAACAGAGGGGATAACTTCACTCGACTTCACTCGCCCCATACTTGAACTGTTCCCACAACTTATTGAGTCACTCTCAAGGTTTCTTCATCCTATGTTCTCCACATTTATTGCTTATTTATTTATTATTACTATTTTTTTTTCTTTTGCATTTGTGACTTTTGCACATTGGTTGTTTTTCCGTCCTACTGGTTATCGTCTTCCTTTGATTCTATTACGGTTCTTGGATTTAGTGAGCATGCTTGAACTTTAATTCATTTTGCCCTTAATAAGGGAGAGGCATAGAGAAAGACAGACTTTGGCCTACTGAATCTGCACTGACCATCAACCACCCACTTTTAACTAACCCAACATTAGTTCACTTTATTTTCTCCTCAGACTAATTCCCACTAGATTCAACTTGACCTTCACCCTTGGGGCAAATTACAGAGGGCAATTAACACCTAGCTGCATGTGTTTGGAACATTGGAGGAAAGAGGAACACCCAAAGGTAGCACACGCAGTTGCTGGGAGAATGTGCAAACGACAGAGAAAGCAATGGGAGTCAGAATGTTACCCAAGTCTCTGTCTCTGTGGAGTAACAGTTCTGCTGGCTGTGTCTCTGTGCAAACCAGTTATCCAATCTCTCTTAGTATCTCTCCTTTCAGTTAGTCCTGACGAAGGGTCTCGGCCTGAAACGTTGACAGTGCTTCTCCTTATAGATGCTGCCTGGCCTGCTGTGTTCCACCAGCATTTCGTGTGTGTTGCAGTTATTCAATCTCTTTTTGAAAGTATTCAAATCCATTTTTGTTTCAGAAATGTTGACAACAAGCAAGTTTTCAGTCAGTGTAGCTTTCACCATGACCCTGTCACTGCTTCCTTTGAATATTTTTTCAATATTTTATTTATTATAAACTGAGTTGTTTTCCTCTTTTATCTGGTTCCTACCTGCAGTACTGAGGCAAAAAAAAATCTTAGGCTTCCTTTCCAATAAATCTGTTACAAAAATACTTTTTTCAACTAATCAACAGCTCAGATATTAGAAGAATGATCTGAATATGTTAATATTGATCACTGTAATTAAAATGTCAAAATCCATCAAAATCAAGAAAGAGATGTTAACAACTGAGAAAGATCATTGCAAATGAAGAGCATGATTACACCCGAGCAATGTAAATTTGGCAGTGCTAAGTGTTGAGCTGATTTAGGTCAGAAAAATTGCTTTAGAATGACATCGGTATACTAACTCTGGAGAAGGAGGATATTAAGGAAAGATAACAAGAAGCCAACACGATGGAAATAAATCAAAGTGTTAATTATGGCTATCACCTTCATCAGCATAAACTACACTGCAGCTGTCAGTTTATAGCTATTTAGAATTCTTTTCTTTGTTTCATCTTAAATTGTGGGTATGAATAGTTTAAATTATTTGCCCAATTCAAGTAATAAAATTATTGGTTTTAAAAACAGTTTACCATCTTCAGTGAATAATAGACAGCCAAGAATTACAGCATTTGTTACTGTGATTGCAGAACTCCTCATTGGCACAGCCCAAACATGCACCTGGAGAGAACTGTAACAAAGCCGGATGCCTCAGAAATGTGACATTGACTGCTAAGAGCCTTTTGAGGCGTTGTTAGTGTGATACAATTGACTTCCTGCAATGGCTTTAGTCCAAATGAGAGCAGAATGATTGAATAATTAGTTTATGTTTAAAGTCTAGGTTAAAACAACGTGTGCCATTCACACTAGAACCTTTAGCATTTTTGATTATCTTTTACAGAAATATTAATCAACTTTATCAGAAAATTGCAAATATGACCCAGGGAGATTTGGATTTTGGCCCACAAGTGCATTTTATGTAACTTTGATGCTGAATACTCTGGTTGTATTTGGTCCTTTTCCACATGTCATGCAAACATTTACGTTGTAGTGTCTATTTGTCCTTTGCTGCCTCTTGTTTCTGTGACATTAATCCAGCTTTTGCTTCATCAACCTCACCTTTCAGGAAGTACCAGAAGGCTTCTTTTGAATCAGACATCCACTGTGCAATTATACAGTACATTTTGTTACAGCAATATTGCAGTCACTTTATCATATTCGCAAGCGTGAATGTAGTTTACGTCAGGCAGCTGAGCTTTTTGGTTTAGGAGAGTTTCAGTCAGATTCTTGTATTTTGAGTCAGGAATAGCTCTACACTATCAATCCTGAACTGAGACCTGAATGGTTGCGTCCGAGGACAAAAAGTGTAAAACTGGCTGAGATGAAAGACCCAGTAAATACCACTGCGATACACAAAATCTATTTATAAATCTTGCATTCTGAATGTTATTCACCAAAAGTTACAGGCCACAGGATATCTACACTGAATTCTCAAGCTGCTGATAGCCCATCGCTTGTAAAATGTGTGATAAATTCTATTAAGTATCATATCCAAAAGAATTTGTGAAGACAATTAGAATGATTACATCATCTTGGAACTTTTCCTGCATGATATAAATTCCTGAGAGGACATTTCCATCTGTGTACCAGGATCTTGGGAAAAAATCTTCAAAATTTTCCTACATCTGAGTTACACAAGAATCTTTCCAAATGATGCCAATTTGTACATCAGGACTGCAATTTGTAATAAACACAGAACATTTCAAACTCCTGATTCGTGAGGCCCATAGACCTTCTACAGTCCTTCTCATTCTACCATCTGGGAATTGTAATGATAGAATTATGAGAAGAGGTTGGCAAACATTGGTGGCCAAATTTATATTACATACTATTTTATATTACCACTTTATTTTCAGTAGCCAATGTTTCCACTCAAAATGGTGGACATGATACCATATGAGCACACTGTTTACTGCTGAGCTAATAATTTTCTAAACTGGGATTGCAAGAATTCAAAGAGAAAGTATTCCAGTGTAAAACTATCACAACTTTTTGTAGATTTACTGAATATTTCTGAACTAATATTGTTAAATACAAATTATTTTGGTAAAAGGCTACTATCAGTTGCATGTGTGTCATATGTGACACAACTTGCTATAACTTGTGTTCTGCTGAAGAATCTACTTTAGTTTTGCCCAGATAATCATCTCAAGATTGTCAGAACTAAGTGAAGTTAATGAAGCTCAAATGTTTGTCTCCAGATGTTTGAGCCTTCCCATAGCTAACAAAAGAAGCTAATTGGTGGTATAGTTTTATTTTTTTGTGCAAACTGTGTGTGGGCTTGGGGAAGTCTCAACAGAAAATGTTATTGTTAAATTTTAGTAAAAGCAGAGGATGTAATTAATGGATTAATTCCTGTGTGGATTGAAGTTATTCATGAAGGGATTACTTGAACTGAAAGTAGTAATTCATGCTGGCCTAGGCACTCAAAGTAATACAGTAAATATTATTATATTATAAAATATCACTTCTGTGATTTTAAGGAATAGTCCACATGCTCTGAAACCTACTGCTCTGTGTTTTTTTGCATTATAACAACACCAGCACTTTAAGGGAACTTCAGTTGCTAAAAATCACTTTCAAAGTTGCTACCTAAATGCAAGTTGTTCTTCTGTGATCTTTCTCCTTAAGATAATTTCTTCTTTTTTGAGGCACTTGTAAGTGTTGTTACTTCGAGATACTTGTACTATTTTTGAATAATAATAATAATAAAAAGATTTGAAAAGAAAGATCTTTCTCCTTAAGGTAAAACGTCGGTAGGATGACAAAGTGCGAAGGGGGAATATGCTGGGAATACATTGTGTTGGAGAAGCAACAGAGAAAAAAGGAAAAGGGGTCCTGGGCCATTGCAATACCAATCCTGTAATAAGAAATAAATATGGTATACAGAGATGCTGAAGCTGGATGTGAGGGAGCAGTTGCTAAAGAAAATCGGATTGTCTTTTTATACTTGGCCTTCAGTAACATTTGTGCATTTTGACCTTGTGATTAATCTACCTATTTAATGAGACATCTGCACAAGTCAAAATACAACAAAATAGAATTAGACAACTTTAATAAACTGTCATCTTCTATGTGGTGCATGTCTTGATTTTAATTAAGTTATGAAACACATTAATGATGCACAGGAGATAGAATTGGCAGCACAGCCTGGGAAGGGTGGTGATTTCTTACCCGTGTTGTGTACGCTGCTTCGGGATCGTCTTCAAGGACCCTGGAGAGCCCAAAGTCAGACACCTTACACACCAAATTGCTGTTGACGAGAATATTGCGAGCAGCCAGGTCTCGGTGCACGTAGCCCATGTCGGACAGGTACTTCATGCCTGAAGCAATCCCCCGAAGCATGCCGACAAGTTGGATGACTGTGAACTGGGCATCATGTCTCTTAAAGAGAACAGATGAGATTTTTTGTATTCAGTCTGAGTCAAACAAATAATGTGACTGATTGAACTGTTGTACCTGATAAATAATTAGCTGGCTTACCCTGAGAAAACTGTCCAAGGAACCATTTTCCATATATTCAGTAACAATCATGACAGGCTTACCTAAAGAAAGGTCACAATTACAAGTTTAACATAGCATTATAGAAATTAAAAATCATTATTTTTTAAAGCTCAATTTTCCTGGTAGAGTTGCTGTTCCAGCGGTTCTAATAAGGATATTAAATAATCAATCAGTATGTATTTTTATTTATGTCTTGTCCTTTTTACTGTATTTTCTGTCTTTCAAAGTCTAAGTAAATTTATTATCAACATCTGTACGTGTTACTATATACTGCCTTGTGATTCATTTCTTGCAGCCATTACAAGAAAAAAAGGAAACCAGTAGTATTTTATGAAAACTATACACAAAGTCTGAAAAACAGCCAATGTGCAAAAGAAGATAAACTGTGCAAATTAAAATAATACTGAGAACATGGGTTGTAAAGAGTCCTTAAAACTGAGTCCACAGGTCATAGAGTCAATTCAGAGTAGTGATGATTGAAGTTATTCATGCCGGTTTAGTAGCCTAATTGTTGGAAGGTACTAACAATTCCTGAACCTCTTGATGTGGGGTGTAAGGCTTCTGTATATCTCACCCAATGGTAGTAGCAAGAAGAGGGCATGGTCAAGTGATCAGCTGAAAAAATGCACTGCTAGATCATACCCATCTGTAGTCAGTCATTAATATCTACAGTCTCCTCACGTAATAGTAAAGAAAAGGCTAATAATGAAGGATGAACAGACATCAACACTCTTAACAGTACACACAATATAAAACTCCCGACACTTTCAGCAGTGTTGAAATAATTGGGTGAGCAATTACAAGAAAATTGCTAGTAAGAAATATTCATACTCAAGATTGCCCACCTCTATGTCTGCCATCCATTAATGTATTTGTATGGGAAAACATGGAAATCTGTTAAAAAGCTTGTAGTTCTGCCAAGCAAAAATCTTTTCCTTTATTGGCATTTAAGATGACTCAAAATACCTTCTCAATCTTCAAATATTTTGAGATATGCAAGTTTAGTTTTCCCAGATACATTTTGATACTTTATATAAGTGGGCTAATGCACATTTTAAAGTCTTGCTGTATTAATGATTGCATCTGCTGAAAAGACCATTTTTTGAATTGAATTTAATGTTCTGCATTTGTTGTCATCCATTGACATATTCTTGTACTTGCAATCATTTGGACATTTAAGAGCTAAGAACAGATGCAAATCAAACTCCTATAATGTTTAAATGTAGAATCCAGCTGTTGTGGTAACATTTGCCATAAAAATCAATTAGAAAGCAGTTTCTAAACTCTGAAAAGAACTTCGCTTTGTTTGAAACCAAATTATCCTACCAGTTGTAAAAGTATGTTAGTTAGTGACATGAACAATATTAAGAATATAAAGCCCTCTAAATACTGTGCATTGCAGTAAGTTTACTTTAAAATTTCCAAATAACATCAATTTCTTAGTCGAACATAAGGATGATTATTTGCCCCCTTTTCTTTCCAAAACACTGCTTGTATTAAGGCAGTTCCCTTACTTTTTGTGACTACACCTTCCAGATGAATGATGTTTGGATGGTCAAACTGACCCATGATGCTTGCTTCACCCAAGAAATCCCGTCGCTGTTTCTCTGTATAACCAACTTTAAGGGTTTTGATGGCTACTGAAATTTCCTTCTTGGAGGGTAGCTTCAGACGGCCACTGCACACTTCTCCAAATTCTCCTATGATGCAAAAAGACAAACTGTCTGTCAAATTTCCAGCCGTGAGTAGAATCAGAATTCAGAATCAGGTTTATTATCATTGACATATGTCATGAAAATTGCTGTTTGAAGGCAGCAGTAGAGTTCAATACATAAAGTATACTATAAATTACAATAAGGTTACAATAAAAAATTAAATAAGCAGTGCAAAATGAGAGCAAGAATAATAAGGAGGTGTTCATGGATTCATTGCCCATCCAGAAATCTAATGGTGGAGGGGAAGAAGCTGTACCTAAAATGTTGTGTGTGTGTCTTCAGTCTCCTACACCTCTTCTCTGATGGTAGTAATAAGAAGAGGGCATGTCCTGGTTAGAGAGGGATGCCACCTTTTTGAGGCATCATCTTCTGAAAATGTCCTCAATGGTGGAGGCCCATGTTGGAGCTGGCTAAGTATACAGCCCTCTATATCCCAACCTTCTTGCATTACACATAGTATTAAGCAGGACAGATATTCATCATCTGCCTCTGATTTGAAAATATATTGATCAATTTTTAAAACTTAAATAGGACCAATCATCTATTTTTAGGTTCTTAGTGGTGCTCCAGCAAAGTAAACAAGATGCAATGAGTTATTGAGTGTCTAACAATAAATGAGAAACTGAGTTCTAGTAGAGAAGTTAATAAAAATGTGGCTAAGTCCTTCCTATATGTGAAGAGTACCAGTTGTGGGGCTATCTTCCTCTCTTTGGAACAGGGGTATTCCATAAGAACGGCTACAGTGCCTGTGCGGTGACTGCTGAATGGGAGAAGAGTCTAAATTTCAGTCCTAAAAGGCCAAAGTGAAATGGAGTTGTGCAGTTAGAAACTAGCTTAAAGCAATTTTATGCACATTTCTGGGTAACTTGGCACCCTTTGTAAATTCAACTACTGAATTTTTCAACAGGAGTTTTATTTAATCTGAGGTAATTTCTGTGAGCTACTCTTGCGGCTCCCTAAAACTCTGGTTAACCATACTTGGAATATGTTCTGGTCTGTTCATTATCGGAATATTCTGGAAGCTTTAGAGTGGTTGGAGAGAAGGTTTACCAGGATGCTGCCTGGATTAGAGAACTTGTTTTATGAAGAAAGATTGAATGACCTAGGGCTTTTCTCTTTGGAGCAATGGAAGCAGAAAAGCAACTTGACAGAGCTGTATAAAAACCAGAGGCATAGATAGAGAACACTTTTTCCAAAGTCAGCAATGCCCAACACTTGAGGACATCAGTTTAAGATGAGTAGAGAAATGTTCAGGGGAGATGGCGGGGTAGTTTTTTTTAATGTGATGTGCGTGGGATGCTCTGCAGCAGGTGGCGATAGTGGCTGCCATAACAGGGGTATTTAAGGGACCCTTAGACAGGTGCATGATGTAAGAAAAATGGAGGGTTATGGGCTATGTAGGAGGGAAGAGTTAGACTGATCATGGATGGGGCTTATATAGGTTGTCACAACATCATGTGCTGAAGGGTCTGTACTGCATGATATTCTGTATTCTGTGTCTTAATAAATGATGGTTCTGATTGATTCAGGGAGCAATGAGGTTTTACTAACTGGTTCCATTGAAGCCGCGACTTAAAGGGACAACATGCAAAATGTCTTCAATGACATCTGTGACTTCTACATTCTTAAGTGTGTATGCTATTGACTTTGTCTGTGAAGTTCAAGATCATGGGTGCTGTTGTTTGCCCAGCCTCGAGATCATGCTGCTGCTAAGCTCTGCCACATCTCACAGTTTGCTGCTCACTGTTGCATTTAGGAACCCATCTAAACTTAATCAAGGACAAAAGTCTCATTCTGCTCCACACTTCCATCTTGGTCCCGTCCATTTATCTGGCAGCAACACGCCCTCCAACTGGAAGAGAATTGTTTACATTTTCTGTGGAGATTAGACTTGCTAAATGCTCTCAGCTCCAAGAACATGTAACTCACTAATAGAGAGAGCACTGTGTTAAAACTAACAAATTCACTGTGATGTTACACTGGGAAACCCAGCATTACTGTTGTGAAGATTGCAACAAAGGTGTCAGTCTGTATGCGACTTTCACAAATAGCATTACGATGACTCATATCAGTAATTTTTATCATAATACAAGGTAGCAAAGTGATTTCTAGCTGCTTCTTCTCATCTTTTCCAAGTTAGGTACAGATTGACAGTTCTGCTGGCACCTGAAAGTTTCTTAAAGATGCATCAACATGATGCAAGTATGATGACCTTACATTATTAATGGAGTCTCTCACTTTTGTGTCATTTTCAATGCAGAATAAGGGTGGCACTGAAATAAAGACAACTGTCCCATATCATCGATCTGCAGCCTTCAAACAATCATACACAGATTTCAATACCTGCACCAACAACTTTGTCAATGGATATGGAGGAAGAATCTAGCTCCTTGGCAAACTCATGGACAGCTTGGCTGGGGTCCTCATATGTGTGTGGGTCGACATATGTTCGTAGACCTGGAAGTTTAACTGTCAAACAAAAAAGTTGAGAAACATCACACATATCTAGAGCATAGACAATATTCGCAACAAAAGGCTTATGCAGGCAATCACTATGGAAGGAAATGATCCTAGAATTGTTGAGAACTATTCAATCTCACTGAAGCATTTCAGATTCAGTGGAGTTATTGAAAGTTAAAAAAATGTATTGGAGTTCAGATTTTATCTACCCTTTACAATTTCATTACTTTAACACTTTTCAACAAGGAAAATAAATTCCTTTGCTTTCTTGTCACACTTTCTCGACGTCATTTTCTGTTCCATCCATCTAATGTATGTATGAACAGGAATGGATAACTCACTCATGTTTTCTACTTTTTACAAAAGTGGCTTATTAAAGTCTATAGTCATCTCAGGTACTGATGTGTTGAAATAAAGGCAGCATGATTAGCTTAGGTTGGTGGTGAATATTGGTACCTCAGCTTCTGGAATTTAATGTTGGGCTTGCTGAGCTTGGCAATTACCTTACCGGTGCTTCATCAGTAGTCTAAGTGACAGGAGTGCTTGCTTTTATACAGGCACCCATTTGCTTGCCTGGGTCCTGATTGGCTACCTCTTCAGTTGACCTTTGAATTCTATTGGCTCGCATTTCTTTGGCTGTACAGAGACATGATCAACTGTCACTGATCTCGGTCCATGAAGCCCGAGAAGGATACCACCTTAACTGGAACACAGTGGAGGTTCTGGTGCAGGCAAGCACAAAGCAGGCACGAGAATTTTTATAAACGTAGTTCCCGTCTGATAACTTCATTAGCAAACATATCGAACTAGATGGCATCTACGAACCCCTAAGAGCCAAAGAAACATGAGCCAATAGAATTCAAAGGCCGTGAATGGGTAGCCAAACCGAACCAAGAAAAGCGAACGAGCTCCTTCATAAGTGCAAGCACTCCCAGAGAGAAACAATGGCAACTGTGTTCTGAAGATGTCACCCTTGACTGGTGATAAAAAATCTGAAAGCTAATTGCCAAGCTCGGTGAATACAGCAACACCAAGTGTGATTAGTTAGATCAAGCCTATATGAGCTCAGTTTAAAGACTTACACAGAAGATATTTAAATGAATGATGTTAACATTCAACTGGTAGGACTTTAACTTTGCATAAATTTTTTTCCATGATAAAAGTGCGAAACTGATTCTTCTGCAAACATGAGAAATTCTGCAGAGGCTGGAGATTCAAAGCAACACACACAAAACGCTAGAGAAACTCAGCATGTCAGGCAGCATCTATGGAACTGAATAAACAGTCAATGTTTTGGACCAACGACCTTCTTTAGGATTGGGAAGGAAGGGGGAGGACAGCAAAGTAAAAAGTTGCGGAGAGGGGAAGAAGGTAAGTATAGAAGGTGATAGAAGAAGCGAGGTGAGTAGGAAAGTCCATGGGCTGGAGAAGAAGGAATCTGATAGGAGAGAAGAAAGGGTGGGAGGAGGCCCAGGGGAAGATGACAGGTGGGTGAGAAGAGTTAACAGGCCAGATTGGGGAATAGAAGAAGAGGAAAGAGGGAGGGAACTTTTGTTTTACTGCAAGGAGAAAACAATATTCATGCCATCAGGTTGGAGGCTACCTAGATGGAATGTAAGGTGATGCTCCTACCCTCTGAGTGTGGCGTCATCATGGCACAAGAGAAGGCCATGGACTGATATATTGGAATGGAAGTGGGAATTGGAATTAAAATGTTTGGCCACCATAAATTTCTGGTTTTGATGGATGGAGCAGAGGTGCTCGACAAAATGATCCTCCAGTTTAGAACGGGTCTCAACAGTGTAGAGAAAGCTGCATCAGGGGCACTGGGCACAACAGATGACCCCAACAGATTTGCAGTTGAAGTGCTGACTCACCCGTAAGGACTGTTTGGGGCCCTGAATGGAGATGAGGGAGGAGGTGAATGGGCAGGAATAGCACTTATGCCACTTGCAGATGTAAGTGCTGGGAGGGAGATTAGTTAGGTGGGATCAATGGACAAGGGAATCATGAGGAAGAGATTCCTGTGGAAAGCCAGGGGGGTGGGAGGTGGGGATCTGTTTGGTGGTAAGACCCCTTTGGAGCTGGTGGAAGTTTTGTATTTGCTCTGAACTGTTCTCTTTTCTGAATTATGTGTTTTTCAAATCTTGATCATTATTGACAATTTGCCTGTTAGTAAGGACATCATGATTCTACAGATCTAATGAAACAGCAGTATCTTTTGCTTCTGCTAGAATTCAAGGGGAGATATGAGTGTCATTGGTTTCTCCTTAGGAAATATTGGCATCTATTGGGATCAATTCTTGATGTTCTTGGTTCTACTTTAACTAGACAATCAGTGTGTACTTTTTCAAATAATACTTGCATTGGAGGTCAATACAAACTGGAAGTATTGTGACTGCTATCTATACTTAGCTTAGAGATCAGGATAATATTAATCAGTGAAAGGCTGGGAAAGAACATGGGTGATTTAGCTTTGAGCATGGTATCTGAAGACTTTTCTTGCTTATTTATTTTTTGCGATGATTTAATGCCCATCGCAAAATTCCCTTGCGAAAGGTCCTGGGGAACCACATTTCTGAATTATTGAGTCCTTTGGATGATACAGAACTTTTGTATAGCAAGTTCCAGGAATTAACCCCCAACCATAGTTCAATAGTTCAAAGTAAATTTATTATTGAAGTACATATATGTCAGCATATACAACCCTGAAGTGCATTTTCTTGTGGACATGCTCAATAAATCCTATAACAGTAAAATAATCAATGAAAGGCCACACCGGAATGGTGGAAAACCAATGTGCAAAAGACAACAAGCAGTGCAAATACAAAAAGAAAGAAAATAATAATACATAAGCACTTGAGAACATGAGATGAAGACACCTTGAAAGTGAGTCCATAGGTTGTAGAATCAGTTTAGTGATGGGTCAAGTGAAGTTGAGAGAAGTTTTCCCTTCAGGTTTAGGAGCTTGATATTTGAGCGGTACCCCTTAATGGTAAATCAGGTAGTTATTTTAAGCTGCAGTACAGGATGTGAGTTATATGTTAAAAGGTGTTCAAGGCAAGGCAAGGTGTTCAGGAAATTCATTTTGTCATGACAGCATGGCCTATATAAGGTAGGCAGGGAAATGATGTGATGGCTGGGATCATTTAAGGAGCAACTGGTAACTATTATTTTTATAACATGATTGTGCGTATAAATGAACTGAAACAGGTTCAATAGATATCCTCATGCATAATTATTACGTGATTGATTCACAACATTCTGAAAGCTTTGCCTGCTGATATTAAAATCCTGGAGAGATTCTGAATGGAACTTGGCTTATCAAGGCCATGCTGGCAATCAACAACTCTAATCCAGTTTTAGTCCATTGTTATTCTCCTGTTCCCACCAGCCACGCCCCCCAACCCATCCCAATCCCAGCCCCCAACTTCTACTACTCATCGTCATATTATTTATTTAAATAATAAATTCTTTGAGCCATGTCACCCCAGCAACCCCTCATTCCTGATTAACCCTGACCTAATCACGGGGCAATTTGCAGTGACCAATTAACCTACTACCTGGTACGTCTTTGGACTGTGGGAGGAAATCGGAGCATCTGGTGGAAAACCTATACATTCCACAGGGAGGATGTATAGAGATTCCTTATCGGACGGCTCTGGAATTGAACTTCAAACTCCGGAACACCCTGACCTGTAATGGCATTGTGGTACAAGTGACAATTTTCAGTGGCCAATTGACCGACAGATAAGCAAGTCTTTACATGTGGATGGAAACTGGAGCCACTCAGGGGGTACACCCACCACCAGGGTGAGAACATGCAGATTCCACACAGACATTAAACTAAACTAATCCGGTTTGCTTATACCGTCCCCATCTTGCTCCTCTCTCTGCATATTCATCAGTCTATCCAGGATCGAGGAGCTTCTAGAGCAGAACCAGGGGTCAGGATCCAAAACACATCACTGAAGCTGTGGAGCAGTAGCCCTACCAGTTAAAGCACAGCTGTTCTTTCAATGCATCTATTCATAATTACTAGATCTATCTGGTTAAATGTGTTCCAGCCTTGAACTTCTACAAACACTCCCATTTGTTAGAAGTACTATATTTTAATTCTATATATATTTTATTTTTATTTTCTATATATAATTTTAATTTTCTACAATAATATTGTCTTCCTACCATGTACAAAATTAAGTGCTTCTCTGAAAAAAAAACTGACAGCTGACCGAAGATTAATTGACAACCTCTAGTGGCCTGAAATAATTTAGATGCATAAAAGTTCAATGCTGATGTAGCCCTCCACAGATTTTGCCCTGAGGTTGCTCTTGATGATACAAAACGGTTCTGATAGTCTCTTTCTCAAAGTGCGTACAGCAAAGGCAAGAGGACACTAGAGCTATTCTTAAGATTTGTGTCCCTATTTTAGCTCCTATGATCCAACTTTAAAGAGGTGGTTCTGAGTCAGTTGCTCATTAAATCTCCCAGTTGTACTAATTGTATGGGTTATTGATTTCAACAGGAAGAAGAATTGGAGGGTTTGTGAAATGACATATGAGCCCACTCTGTCCCATTTCTTCTGAATGTGTTAAGTTAACTCCCTTGGTCAAGACCAAGCTTACTGTAATACAACCAAACCTCTCACTGCTTGAATTTCTTTCTCTCTTTCAAATCCTCAGATGAGTTTCCAAGCTGAAAGTGGACAATTGTTGTCTATGACAGAACTGAGTAAAGGTCAGCTTAAAAGCATTTCTTGTTTTGTGTGGAAATATAGCAGAAGTGAGTAGAAGCAAAAAAAAGTTTGTAGTGCTAAGTATAGAGTCCTGAAAAAATCCACACTCAGGTGGGTTGTCTGGGTGAGCTCTGTGAATACAACAATAATTTTAGCAAACTAACAGAATATTATTGTTTATTGTGAAAGAACTGAATAGAAAAGTTGAGAGCCTATGCTTCAGTTTTGGTGAGACCATACCTACAACAATCTGTATAGTATTGGTCTGTTTATTTAAGAAAGCATCAGAGAAACTCCACAAAGTAATGGGTGTCAGGGGTAGTCCAACTTATAAAGGAAATTTGGACAAGCCAGATTTATATTTGCTGGAACTTAGAAAGTAGGGGACACTAAAGCACAATTTATACAATCCTAATGAGTCTTGATTGTGTGGATGTGGACAAAATGCTTTCTCCTGTGGAAGAATTGGAACTAGGGGCTACAGTCTAAAATAAGTGGGTCACCCATTTAAGACAAGAATGAAACAATTTTATTTCCCTCAGAAGGCTGATTTTTTTTCTCTCTCTCTTTCTCAAAGAAGAGTGAAAGCAGTATCTTTAGAATATTTTTAAGGCCTATAAATATTTTTGATAAGCAAGGGTGAAAGGTTGCTGTGCTTAATGTGATTACAATTAGATTACCCACGATTTCATATGATTGGAGCAGGACTAAGAGGCTGAATGGGCCAGTCCTGTTCCTAGCTCATGTTATGATGGAGATACCATCACTTCCCAGCTTATGACACTGAAAATCAATGAAGCAATAAACAAATATTCTGAAAGTAACTAATGTAGGAGATGAAAGAATCAGGCTCGTGATAAAGGGAGTAAGTGCATAGTATGACATCCATTTAACATGAAAGAAAGAGCTTTCATTTATATAACTCTTTTCACATTAGCAAGATGTCTCTAAACATTGAACAGTCAATGAACTGTTTTCAGATGTGTTGTCACAGATTCAATATAAAACAAACAAGTGCAGCACCAATTTGTACGCTGCGAGCTTCTGCAAAGAGTGGCCTGATAAATGAGGTGTTGCTGACCTGCTGAGTATTTCCAACATTTTCTCTAGTTAGTTGCAAAGCGCTTACAGGTTCAATACTCACTGTGTCCATTTGGGTAATATATTCTTTTGTCATCAGAAATATGCTTTGATTTGTTGTACCCACAAAATCTGCACATAAATTAAACAAAACCTTAATAACCTAGCATACAAAACTTCACTGTCCTGAAAAAATTGTGAACATTTTGTTAACAAGTAGAGAAATTAAAATAAAACAGTGCTCATTTGAATTTGTCAGTGTAATACTTTCTCAATGATTCTTTCAATTCCCTTTATGGTTTATCTTATTACATCTGGTGAAAATTACAAGAGCAAGCTGGGATTGATTGTTGGTCAAAGGCAGCATGTTTTGATTTCATTAGTGAGCTAGGACAAGGTAGAGAAGTAATTCTACACTAGCTTGCTGTATTACTTACTTGTCACTGGTTTTATTTAATGTTCTTCATCCCTCTGGCTACTGTAGTCTATGCTTACTTACTTATTTAATCTACTTGAATGATTGTACTGAAAATCAACAAGTTTAATCTCCCGCTGGAAGTGCTAGTGTCCTGACCCCATCAAGGTGTGCAGAATCAGGGAGATACAACTGTCCACAGTAATGGATGCCCACCTTTGAAAGCACTCACAATCTCACAGCCCTTTGACTGAACAGCCACCACATATGGATGAAGTTGGTTGAGGTAGGGACTGGTGAATAATAATTAAAAAGAAGTAGGTAGTTGGTTTCTTAAAGGCCATAATGAGTCACAGTACAAGTCCTAAATAATCCAATTGTGACTCTTCCAATGACTGGTACATCTCTTTTCACAGCACACCAGACTCGGGTCTTGGGGTATCAGATCCTAGGAAACTCTAGACCCAAGAGTCCCTTTCTCCAGGCCAATAAACCTTTGAGAGTGGTGAATCTGTGGAATTCTTTGCCACAGTTATGGAGGCCAGGTCTTTATGTACATTTAAGGCCGAGGTTGATAGATTCTTGATTGGTCAGGATATGAAGGGATACGGGGAGAAGGCAAGAAATTGGGGCTGAGAGGAAAATTGGATCAGCCATAATGGTGCAGTAGACTCAATGGGGTACATGGTCTAATTCTGCTCCTATACCTAATGGTCTAATAAACATCTACTTAAATATTCTGTTGTTATTCTAAAAAGAATTGCGTTCCTTTAAACTCAAAGGAAATTCTCTAAGATGAGGAATATTAATTATTACCAATATGGTAAAAAGTTATATGATAGTTTTAATGTAGAATATATAGAACTGACCTCCCAATTATGATGTACATCACCACTGTGAGGAGAACAATGGCTACAGCTGCTGATATGGCAATCATAACCACCTGACTGTTCTCACCAGCAATGGAGAATGCTGAAACAAAAAGGAATTAAAGTATTGTGTTTGAGATTGAATTTAAGCAGATCATAAACAATACAAATTTGTAGTTACTACAAAAAACACAGAAAAATCTTTCTCTCCCTCCCTTTCTCCCTCTCTCCATCATTTTCTCCTTAACTCCCTCCTCCTCTCCCTCTCACTTTCTCCCTCAGTCTCCCTCCCTTCCTCTTTCACGCTTTCTCTTTCCATCTCTCTTTCCCATACCTTCCTCCCTCTCTCTCCCTCTCTTCACCTCTTTCTCTCTCTCCCACTCACTTTCTCCCTCTCCCTCTCCCCCACCTTCCCCCTCCCTCCTTTTGTCTCTTTCTCCCTCCCTCTTCCCCTTTCCCCCCCCCCTCTCTCTCTCTCTCTCTCTCTCTCTCTCTCTCTCTCTCTCTCTCTCTCTCTCTCTCTCTCAGTTTCTCATTCATTTCAGTGAAAGAAACATGATTTTCACTCACAGTCAGGACTAGTCTCAAATTCAAACTTGCGGCTGCTTGTCCCGTAACCAGCTGCTGTCCGGGCCCTGACTTGGAACAGGTAGATTGTATCAGGTTTCAGCCCATTGATGGTGACATTGGTGCCCTTTGTCCTCATGATCGTGTAACTGGTCTCCTGTTCCTGCTTTAAAATAAACATACAAGAAGCACATAATTCATTTATGGTCCAGACTTTCCTTTACATCTCATTTTTGGTCAGGACAAAATTTTGCCCTTGATGATATAGTTGCTGCTATTAGAATTTGGATTTTGTTCCGCTTACTGCTCCTGGAGAGATGGACCTCTGGACAAGTACAAGTTTGGGAGCTCCATGCTCAAGCAGATTTGTATCATATGTCACAGCCTAGAAGCAGACCCTTGTACCAACTCAACTACACTGATTGTCAAGTACCTATCAAAACTCACCCCATTTTGAGCCCGTTGCCTTGTATATTCATGTGCTTATCAGAATATTTAAATCTTGAGAGAATTTTGTTTCCGCAACCCCATTAGGCAGTACCTCCTAATTTCAATCACCTTTTTGGTGAAAAATTCCTTCTCAAATCCCCTCCAAACGTACAACCCTTTACTTCAACCATACAGCCTTTATTTTTAAATGGAAACTTTCTCGCTATCTCATCGATCAGTTTTAAATGCAAAATATTTTTTTTAAATATGTTAGCATTTATATTTGCCCTAAGTGTGCTAAGAGTGCTACTAGGATAGATGACTAAAGGCTTGTTCAACGATGTTGTTATCAGAGTAGGAGAGGTCCGTCATACGGAGCTGAGAGATGGAGTGAGAGGTGTAAAGGGTGGTGGTTGTTGGACAGGGAGATAGTTTAGAGAAACATTCAGCTGGACTATTTAACAATGTGATCCATTACAGCTAGGCATTACTCTTCTACACTTAGTGTCATCGAGAAGCATTTCATTCGATATTAGAGGAGCTGAGCACCTGAATATATTTTCCTCTTCTTGGGAAAATTTCACTAATAGTCAGAAAAGTCTAAAAAATGAAATAGTTGAAGCATTGTTTGGAGGTTAGTTGAAAGTTCAGAATAAATTTATTATCAAGATACATGCAGTATAAGATACTATACACAACCTTGAGATTAATTTTCTTGTGGGCATACAAGAATCCATAATGCAATAACAATAGAATCAGTGAAAGACCACACCAACTTTCAACCAGTGTGTATAAAACATCAAACTGTGCAAATACAAAATGAAAAAATAAATAAGTTAGCAATAAATATCAAGAACATGAGATAAAGAGTCTCTGAAATTCAGTCATAAGTTGTCGGAACATCTCAATGATGGAGCAAGTGAAGTTGAGTGAAGTTATCCCCTTTGGTTCAAGACCCTGATGGATTAGGGATCATAACTGTTCTTGAACCTGGTGTTATGAGTCCTGAGGCTCCTATACCTTCTTCCTGATGGCAGCAGTGAGAATAGAGCAAGTCCTAAGTGCCATGGAGGATGTGGGAAGAACTTTGAGATGCTGAAATACTCTTTTGGTGTTCTTGGATTTCTGAATGCTATTTCCAATCATTCTTTCACAAAAATAATCATTACTCATTTGTTGATTAAAGGTAAAATATTAAGGTAATTAAAATGTCTAGTCTGATTTTTGAAGAAAAGTTTAAGGACGTTAAATGTCTTCTTTAGTAAGATAAGTGAAGTGACCTAAATAAAACTAAGTAGATTAGAACAGGGGAGATTTCTGCAACAGTGCTTATGATCTAAAAATAAAAGTGCTTAGGGAGGTCCTGAAAATATGAATGGAATGAATAAATACTTGATGTTGTTTCCTTTGATAGAACTAAGCGATATTAGCATGCACAGGTTGAGTCAGTGATTTTTATTCTTTGTGCTAACTTCATGATTCTATGTGATTTTAAACAAACTTTTGAATGTTGACAGAGGAATCTCTCAGTTAACAATAAGTGACAGATTCCAGAAAGTCACTAGTTATTTAACTAGGAATCACTTGTCACTGGGCTGGCAAAGCTGGTATCTCACAGCCTCAGTGACCCACATTCAGATCTGAGTTCCGAAGAGGAGTCTGCACATTCTCTCAATGATTGTGTGGGCTTCTTCTGGGTCCTCCAGTTTCTTCCCGCATCCCACAAAAAATTGCAGGTTGGCAGGTCAACTGCAGTCTGCAAAGTTCCCCTTTGTGCGGTAGGTGAGCCAAGGAATTTGGGAACAGCTGAAAGGTGTGTGGAGAATAAGAAATGGGAGAAAAGTAGGATTAGTGCAAGTGGGTGCTTGATGGTCGAAACAGACATGGTGTCTGTGAAGAGCATATGTCCATGATGTATGTTATGGCTGGTAGCTTTGACATTTTTCTGCAGTTATTTCTTGTTAGCTGGAGCCTTATCTGAATCACATGCTTAGCCAAAACAATATCCCATTCCTAACGTCTGGTATTCTTCACTCTAAATGAACTGTAAACTATCCCTACATGAAACTTCCAGAAAGAATTCATCTAAAATATTTTTAAAATGAGCCAACAGAAACTATGATGATTCATAAGTATGCTGAGGATAAAGTTCTATTCATGTCATTTCTAAGGTCTGAGCACATCCGGATGTCAGAGGATTGCAGATGGAGTCTTGCACAGACAGGAAAGGTACCCTACAATATTTGTCCATTCAGATATGTCAAAAAGATTCCAACACTTTGCGCACAGAAGAGAGAGTTTTTCCTAGCATTCTGGGCAAATGGAGGTTAGAAAGAGCTGCTGCCACTGTCACGGGCCCAGTCTGGATTCTGACCTCAGGTGTGTGGAGCTCGTGTATTCTTCCAATGACTGCTTGAGCTAACTCCAGGAGCGCCAGTTTCGCCCTGCATTCCAAGGACATGCATATTGCTTGGTATGTTAATTAGTCATTGTAAGTTGCCCTACTGTTTGGGTGACAGAGTGGGGGAATCGGAGGGGGAGAAGGATTAATTACTCAGAATTCTGGAAGAACTTTTAAAATGGGTTTAATCATAAAACCATAACAATATGTGGAATTTGTTGCCAAATTGGGGGGTGGAGGCCAATTCATTGGATGTATTTAAGGCAAAGACTCATGAGGAAAGGGGATTTCAGGTAATGGTCTAATTACCTTAAGGCAAGAGAAAGAGATTTTTTAAAAAAATCAGCCATGATCAAATAGCAGAGCAGAATTGAAGGGCTGAATAGTCCAATTAAGCTCTGACATCTTATAACTTTAACATCTGATTATATTTCAGTAATTTAGTGGCAGCAAAGGATTTCATACTTTAAAGTCATCACCATCTTCGTTATAAATGAAACATTTTGCTTTTTTTTGTTTAACATATTTGGAAGCTCTCTGTTCAGTGCAGTCATCATTCTGTTTTTCAACTGTAGCAAGAGATAACTTCCATATGCTATCCACCATGCTTTGCGGTATACATCAGCAATTGTCACTGTTAGAGTATAACATAAACAGACTAATTTGCAGCTTCTGTGGATTGCAATTTGTAACTTTAGATGGTAGCAGCCCACTTTAGATTCTAGAAATAACAAACACTCAGATCTGATCTTAAGGGAATGCACTGGGGCCCCCAACACAATTAAACATAAGACCAAGTATGTATAAACTTAATTAGATTCCTCAGATTTTGAAATAATGTTGAGTGTTTATTAGTTTTTAATGAACACAAGCAATTAATTTGGAATTTCCTGTCATTTTCACAAGAGGCCTTAGGTTCCTTAGTTGGTCCTTCTAGGAGACAATAATTTTATAAACACTAACAGTGCTATAAAGCACGTTATGAGATTGTTTCTATCATATAGTTGTAGTATCACTGAATAATTCTGCTGGAGAAGAGATGCAGTTAATTAATCAGCATGTTTTGCCTTTCATGACTGGTATTGCCTCTGCTCCAAAGTTGTCCTGGATCATCCAAGAATTGCTTCCCAATTTCATTTCCGTAAATGGAATCATCCAGGGGGAGTAGGCAGCGATATGGAATGATCCTAAAGCTTGTGCTTGGACCCTTCCCATTATATTTGTTCTTGTGGGGAGGGAGCATGCAGGGAACCAAGATAAAGATAAGAAGGCCATTCAAAGTGTTTACGTTTATAACGTTCTTTATAAATTGCTTGATAATGCCCTCTAGTTCTTGACCTCACTACTCAGGGTGTTGAAATATAAACACGAGGAAATCTGCAGATGCTGGAAATTCAAACAACAACACACACAAAATGCTGGTAGAACACAGCAGGCCAGGCAGCACTTGTCCCCCCCATCCCTTCCCACCGATCTCCCTCCTGGCATTTATCCTTGTAAACGGAACAAGTGCTACACCTGCCCTTACACTTCCTCCCTCACAACCATTCAGGGCCCCAGACAGTCCTTCCAGGTGAGGCGACAGTTCACCTGTGAGTCGGCTGGTGCAGTATACTGTGTCCCAGTGTGGCCTTTTATATATTGGTGAGATCCGACGCAGACTGGGAGACCGTTTCGCTGAACACCTACGCTCGGTCTGCCAGAGAAAGCAGGATCTCCCAGTGGCCACACATTTTAATTCCACGTCCCATTCCCATTCTGATATGTCTATCCATGGCCTCCTCTACTATCAAAATGAATCCAAACTCAGGTTGGAGGAACAACACCTTATATACCGACTGGGTAGCCTCCAACCTGATGGCATGAACATTGACTTCTCTAACTTCCGTTAATGCCCCTCCTCCCCTTCTTACCCCATCCCTGACATATTTAGTTGTTTGCCTGTTCTCCATCTCCCTCTGGTGTTCCCCCCCTCCCTTTCTTTCTCCTGAGGCCTCCCGTCCCATGATCCTTTCCCTTCTCCAGCTCTGTATCACTTTCACCAATCACCTTTCCAGCCCTTAGCTTCATCCCACCCCCTCCGGTCTTCTCCTATTGTTTTGCATTTCCGCCTCCCCCCACTACTTTCAAATCTCTTACTATCTTTCCTTTCAGTTAGTCCTGATGAAGGGTCTCGGCCCGAAACATCGACAGTGCTTCTCCCTATAGATGCTGCCTGGCCTGCTGTGTTCCACCAGCATTTTATGTATGTTGTTGTGTTGAAGTATACATCATTTTATAGCCTCTTCTTTTTGTCCTTCAAATAGATTGGTTTTCCGATTTCTTTATAATTTAAGACTGGTATAGAATAGTTTCTCTGTTTCTGCATGGGTTGTTTGATCTAGGTGGCATTGACTTAGGTGTACAAAGCCACTTTGATTTAACACAGAATTGTTGAGAGGAGTGAGCAGCAAGAGGGCAGATTAGAAGGAGTGAACACAGAGCAGATAAAATTTAACACAAAGAATTACAGTGTAAATCTATTTGAATGAAAGAGCGGTAAAAGGCAATACAAAAGAAAAATGAAGTGCAACTCTATGGGGTGGAAAATCAGAGAAACCACACTGTAAATGTGCAATAAACTTCCAAGGTGGCACAACCTGTTGAGAATGTGACTTAAAAGCCATAGGAATCCTGTGCCTGACCCAAGTCCAATGGGACCCAGCTCTTCTTGTTGGGTCAAATCCTGTATTAAAATAATTATAAGTCTACGTACTTAGTCAAATCAGTTCAGGTCTGTTATTATAAGTAAATCCACTAAGGTCCTTTACTGGGAGATATGGTATGATGGCCTGAATGGTGGCACGTGGAGATACGTCTCTATCAAAAGGAGGTGTAAAGTGCTCCTTTTCTCCTCTAGCCTGCAGGTCACTCTCGGGAAAGGCGTGGCACCTGCTTCATCCCCAGTCAGGGTCATGTGAAGCTATGTGAGCAGCTGGTACAAATAATAAATCCTGGTTATGCCACCACTGACGCCAGGCAGCCAATCTCTGTAGAGTATTGATAATGGCTAGGATTGCCTGTCCTGTAAAAACACTGCCCAGAAGCAGGCAATGGCAAACCATTTCTGTAGAAAAATCTGCCAAGAACAATCACGTCATACGACACAACATGACACATAAGAACAAATGATGGCCTGAACTTAGCTGACACACAACAGAAACAGGGGAAGCAGGTCCTATTTCTTACTGAATGATTGTACTACACAGACTAGCAAACCAATTCAACTCTGAAGGGATCTGACTATGTGTAAAGGTTGGGGTATCAAAGAAATTTTCAGGCCCTGGTCTTGGAGTTTATTTTACACCAAATAATCCTCTAGGTTATGTATTTTAAAATCAGAGGAACAGAATATGGAATTTAGGACATTATGTTCAACGTCCCAAATTACTGGTTCGGTTGAATCTAAAATACTACTTCAAATTCTGCTCACCAAAGATGGATATGAAAACTCTAGAAAGGGTGTAAAACTGAATTATTGAAATGTTCTCCTTACAGATGAGAAGACTGAGTTGTCATCTGATGGCATTCAAAATAATGATAGATCAACACAATGTTAATGAAGCAAAACATTCCCTTTGATAGAAGAGTAATAACCAGAGAGTAGAGATGTCAGGTGCTTAGCTATAGAATTGGGAGGACATGATGAAAAACTTTTACAGAGAATAGCCATGATCTGGAGCTCTCTACCTAAAAGGACAGTGGAAGCAGATTTAATTGCAGCCTTTAAAAGGGAGCTGTATGAACACTCAAAGGAGAAGAAATCCAAAGCTCTGGGGAAAGAGCTTTGGCATTGGTAAGGCTGAATTTGTATTGTGTACAGTTCTGGTCACCGAATTATAGGAAAGATATCAATAAATTAGAGAGAGTTCAGAGAAGATTTACTAGAATGTTACCTGGGTTTCAGCACCTAAGTTACAGGGAAAGGTTGAACAAGTTAGGTCTTTATTCTTTGGAGTGTAGAAGGTTGAGGAGGGACTTGATAGAGGTATTTAAAATAATGAGGGGGATAAATAGAGTTGACATGGATAGGCTTTTTCCATTGAGAGTAGGGGAGATTCAAACAAGAGGCCACGAGTTGAGAGTAAGGGGGGCAAAAGTTTAAGGGTAACAAGAGGGGGAATTTTTTTACTCAGAGAGTGGTAGCTGTGTGGAATGAGCTTCCAGTAGAAGTGGTAGAGGCAGGTTCAGTATTGTCATTTAAAGTAAAATTGGATAGGTATATGGGTAGGAAAGGAATGGAGGGTTATGGGCTGAGTGCAGGCCAGTGGGACTAGGTGAGTGTAAGCAGCGGCATTGACTAGAAGGGCCAAGATGGCCTGTTTCCGTGCTGTAATTGTTATATGGTTATATGGTTATCAGAGCTGATAAATGGGGCTGACTAGATCACCGGCAAAATTCTGTGGGACAAATAAGCCCCTCCCACACTGCAGCGCCTCTATGAATCTATAGTTTATTTTATTCTTGGGTAATAAAGATTCCAAGAAACAAAGCCATTGGCAATTTTAAAATAAAAGTGCATCGATAAACATTAAAATGATTTATTTGCACTTTGAAGAAGAAAAAAAATGTTAATGTTCACCTTAAGTCATTTCTATTTATGCTATTTTATATGTCCGGTAAAATTGCTATCTGATTATTCTGGATATGCAATATCCAGAATCACCCTTAATGATAATGCCTCCTCGATGAAAGCACTGAGACTGAACATTATTCAAATTTATTGTACAGAAACCATTGGGCATTAGCTGGTGGTTACACACTCAGTTAGAGGGAATTGATAAGTGAGAATCTGGCTGCAGCTTTGCAATAAGCACCAAGGGTACACAATGACTGAATATTGGCATCTTCACAAGATAATAAAGAGCAGCTCAGTCAGGAAAAAAAGAGACGGTTGTCAGCCAAAGCAGACATTGTCAGACCATGCACAAGAGAGCCAAGCAGAAGAGTGACAGGGTATAGACTGCTGAGGGGGTGATAGAAAGAAAAGCACAATCATGGTGTCATGTGGCTTCTGTGGAGTGTTTAGTTATGGTGACTGATTAACTTTTACACCATACATTGTTTAATTGTAGTTCTTGTAATTACAGGTTATCCCTTTGTATTTGCATGACATTATTAGTTGCAGATCTGCAAGCAAAGTTATTAACTTCTAATTACATTCCTGCTTATAAATTCCATGGTAAAATGCTACCCTTGAGATCAGAAGCTTGCTACTGAATCCTTAAAACAAGACATAACCTGTGTAAATTAAAAGGGAAGCAATCTATTTTGTGTACTCTATGAGAGGAAGACCACAGGAGCAGTAACATAAGGGCAATTGGATTGACTGAGATATTGTAGGATAATTTTCTTTGTGCTCTTTCGTCAGCATAATAGAACTGGCATTTCCAAAGTAAACATTTATGATTTGGTTGCAGATGGCTTTCAAAGGAAATCCTTCCCCTTTGAGACCGGTTCTCTGAGATTAGAAGTGGGGCCAGTTCTTCTCTTTCCCACTAAATCCCTCTTCTCAACGCCCACATTTGATGTGTTGAAGTACATTATATCAAATCAAACCAAACATTTTGAAACAAAGCATTCTGACTGAAAATGATCAGAACCAAAGCTCTGGTGCTAAAGTACACATGAGACAAATTAATCACAGGAATAGAAGAAAGAAGGACTGCTCATTGAAGTGTTGAGAGATAATTTCCTACACTAAGTGGGTTTCTTTGTACAATTGCTGAACACTCAGTGCTTTATTCACTTCCCCACCTTCTCATAGAACTTGACCTCGTAGTCTAATATGATCCCATTAGGATGCTCTGGTTCCTGCCAAGACAGAGCAATGGTGTTTCGCGATGACCAGTCCTTCTTAATCACAGTGACCAGTGAAGGAGCTAGGAAAGATCAAAACACAATTAAAGACTATTTTGTCAGAACCTGTGCCAACTGGAATCATTTCCATCCAAAACAAACTCTAATTAAAGTTGTCCCTGTGGCAAGACTGAACAGCTGGAAGCACTGTCTTGGAATATATTTTGGAAATGGTAGCCCTAACAAAGGATTAGACTAAGCTTCACAATGTTCAGACTCCGTCAAGAAGAGATTGCTACAACCGTGAGCAATCTGTCACAATCCTTAATCAAGCGACTTGGTATATATCTGGATAGAGACACATACAGGTATTGCATATGTCAGCTGAAAGCTGTGCCAAAGACACACATGCTGGCTCACCAAATTCTTTAAACCATCTAACCATCCTGCTAACCGAATGATCAAGCTTTCAACACACTGAATACTAAAGTAACAATGAAACCTATGTTGTACTAATTCGCCTACCTTCCTAATCTTATCCATCTATTGCATTAATATGAACTCTTTTTAACTTGCAGCCAGAACGCAGTCTGTAAAGTGTACTGGTGGAGAGCTTTGCTTGTTCTTTGTCTCAACAGCTGCCATTGCTCCTTATCTTTAAAGGGTTTTGTTTTCAATTGAATTTTCATCTTTCTCCAGCTGCAGGCAATTGTTTAACTGGATCATATTCTCCTGAGTGTGAGCAGCTCTCCGCTATCTTGCTGCAAGGAATGTTCTTCCCTTGTAACTGCTGGCAAGCTAATCATGTCTGGAGCCCTATCATTTCTTCATCCAACATTTGCACCCCATGCGAGGAATTACTGGATCCTGGTCAACCCCAGTGCTCTGAGAACATTTCCCTCAATTGGTCTGGGAACACACTGAGCCAAGTCAATTGTTCCCATTACAATGGCTCAAGTCAGTTGACTCATGACAGTTATAGTTTTACCTTCTTCTAGCTCAATGCACTGTGTAATGTTTGATCTGTATGAACAGTATGCAAGACAAGCTTTTCATTGTATCTTGGTTTACGTGACAACACCAAACCAATACCATGAGACATTAAGCTTTATATATGCAGCACTCTGAAGAAACTCTTCCAAAGCTTTTTATTTGATCTGTTGACAACCAGCTTATGTTTATTTTCTTTTATCCTGAGCTCACAATTCTTCCTTACCCACAGTTTCAAGTCTCCTACTTTCAATCTCTAAGTTCTTTTGCACACAGTCTATTTTAGACAAAAGTTCACCATTCTTTTGATGAATTTTTAATGATCTCTTCAACCCGGTAACATCCTTGCAAATCACATATTGTTTTAGTTTAGCTCCTGGCACGCCCATAATTCCTGTCAGGGTTTTGTTCCATGCGAACCGCAAATCCAAGATGGGCCACTTCCCTTTTCAAATATTTTATCAAGCATTTTGAACTATCCCTTCTCCAGGCAGTGGGAGGGGAAAAGAATCTCCTTGGCTCCTGATCTTGTCAGAAGTGGAAATCCTTTATATCCTACAAAATCCTTCCTCCCCACAAAAAAACAAAATACTGCAGAGACTGGAAAAATTAAATAAAAAGAGAAACTCTGTCTCAGGGCAGCAGGGCATTGTAGAAAGAAAATCGGAGTTAATTTTCGGATCAATAACTGATTCTCTGACAACATCTGACCTTCATTTTCAGTTTTGGTTTTATATTTTTTCTCCCTTGCTTGTAAAACCATGCCTGGCAGGAAGCCAGGCTCCTTATTGAGAAACTGCCATTGCAAGTTCAATATTGGAAATTAAACCTACTTAATTTGTAACACAAGGAGAGCTCATGATAAAATATCAATTTGATTATTGATTTTTATTTTACTTTGAATGTAAAAAGTGTCTGATCCTGTTGCAATAATATTACTCCTGAAATTTGGTTGGTTAATGCCACAACAGTAATAATATAACAAGTATCTGTAGTTTAGCCTACTTAGACCATTTCATCTTTTGGGAAAAAGAGCAAAATGCAACAGTGAGGCACAGACAATAATTTGCCTGCTCTATATTTCCTTGCGTTGAACTGAAATATTCATTTAACAAGCATGTCAGCACATTTGAAATGTGCAGAGATCGGTTTGTCTGCCCTGTTGTAAACAGCAGCAAAGTGAGTCAACTTCAATATGGGGGGCACAAGATGAGGAAAAAGGTACATTTTTCCCAAATATACCTTTAGGGTGATGGCAATTATATTGTTTACACCAGGAAATCCCAATCAAGTTATTCAATAATCAAAGGATCATTTAACATCACACTCAGATATGCCTTAAATTAGTGGGTCTGATGGATATTATACCAGAATCGCAAATGACAGGCACTTCAAATGAATGTGTTTTGAGCTCATATTCTGAGCTGTCATGATCATTTCTGATATTAGACCAATGAATACTCATGGTTGCACCCCAGGACAAGTATTTCTATGCTTGTGTTAGAGTGAGTATGCACTCATAATGCCCACAACACTGAGACAGACCAGATGTGGATGAATGGTCATCTTGGAGCAGTTAACTGTTGCACCCTGATTAACCCACGTGTGTTCCTTCAGGCAAAACAGAATCACAAACTTGGGATAGATTGAGGTGAAAGCAACTTTACACTTGGAGTTTGGAATCTTGCTTCAAACTAGAAGGAGAGTAGGGAATTCTGTAATGGGGTTGTGTAATAATGAAAGGTCTAAACCTGGGGACAATGGGCAGTAATTCGACCTCCTTTGAGATATTGTGACTTAGATGATCTTTGCTTTACCAGTCCAAATTCAGACCTTCTAGTAGATGAGCTTATAGAGACTACCTTGATCACTGGAAATATGACACGAAAGTTAGGTTAATCCTGACCAAAATTTCCAGAGGTGTGTAGAAAATTTATTGAAGTCACAATACGTTAATAATCTAAACAGGTTTGTTGGCATAATCTAAACAGAATTGCCGGAAACACCGAGCTGGTCAAGTCACATCTGCAGAAAGCAAAACATAGTTCACGTTGCAGGTGAAAGACTCTTGACTCTTCATGAGAACTGAGGAAGAGAAAAGAAGTAGTGGAGGACTCTTTATGCAGGAGTATTACCCCTTTACTTTGGGGACCTGAGGTAGAAAGTGTTGCATAGAACAGTCTTGTGCAGCCAATTTTTGAGTTGGTTCATCTACATCCCAGTCACCTGTCATTTACCATATGTATATGGAGTGTGAATGGTTGCGGCCTCTATTTGGATATTTGAAGGGCCTGTTCCTTAAGCTGCGGCTGCACATCAGCCCCACACTCCTGATCACCTGGGGCAGAGCGGTGTGGGCTGCTTGACAGATCTCCTGGTGGGTTTGCTCCTGGGACTGGCCAAGCTGGCCGTCCATGTGTCCAGGCAGCAGGCAGTCAAGAGTTCTGCCTGATCCGACTGCTGGCACCTCCTCCAAAGCTAAGTCCATAACTGGGTGACCCTGTGTAAGGAGCATGCAACATCTGCAGGTACAGCATGAGGTTTCCAGGAATGGGTGGGCCCTCAGGAGCTCAAGTATGTTGTGGGCATTGTTAACGTATTTTAATTTAAAACTGCAAATAGTGTGGTTTATGAAGTCCTGAATATTTTATAGTAGTGTATTGTTGGCATAATATAATCATCTGAATGAATCTTATATATAAAAAAGAGAAAATAAGCTTGTTAAGCTGCAGAGAGAGAGAGAGAGAGAGTGGAGAAGGGGGCATTATCGCTGAAAGGATAAAACTGAGGCAACCATAGAGATAAGTTGGAAACAAGGTACTGTATTTGATCAATGAGCAAAATACAGCCATTAGAAAGGGAGAATAAATGTGAAAGAATATATAAAAAAATTATTATCCTCTGTTGCTGAGTGTATTCACAGTCTGGGAGCTTGGCTGTCCTGACTTATTCTCTCTATATTGTGTTGTGGTTGGTCTGGAGTTGCTGTTGTTTTTTTCTTGTGTTGTGGGGCTTGGGGAGGACACTAAGCTTACTTGTCTTTAATTTAGGTGCTTTTTTTTTGCTAAATTCTCTTCCTTTGTAACATATTGTTATTGTATGCTTAATTTTGCACTGTTTTAATGTTCCTCATTGGGATTTGGGGTTTTTAATTTGTAAAATGTTTTGAAAAACTAATAAATTTTTTTTTAAAAAAGAATGTAAGAGTTGCATAATGCTGAAGAGAAGGTACGCCCATCATATCCGGCATGTCCTCCACTCCTGGAGGGGAGAAAAAAGGTGGGGAAAAAGCTAACTGGTTTTATATCATCAACCTGTGACTAATACAGACAGGGAAATCAAGTTACCCAAAGTTGTAGGATTCAGTATTGAGCCATCTGGCTAAGTTGTACCCCGGTAAAAGATGAGGCATTGTTCCTCAAGTTTGCCTTGCTCTTCGGTGTAACAGTGTGGGAGACCACAGCCTGACTGGATCAGAGTGGAAACATGATACAGAGCAAAAGTAGCAGTCAACGGGAAGCTCTTCAGTAGAGTGAATGCAAGCATCCACAAATGTGACTCCTCCGTATCTTGAACACATCTTTTGCACACTTTGCTAATTTGAAGGCAGTGTGCAGATGAACAAGACTTTGCTGCTTTTTACTAAACATCAGAACAATTTTTAACTACAACTCTGTAATACATCGAGATATGACAACGATCTTCAGGCAAGTTCCTTTGCAAAAGTTTGTGGAAAACCAAAAGCTGTAATGGATAATCCCTGAAGATTAAGGTTTAGTCATAAGGTAAATTGCCTGAATGGACACCTATGATTAGTGGTTACTTCAAAAGGCCAGCAAAATGTTATTCTTTCCTCAGTACTTGCCAAGGAAAACATGGAAGTAGGTTATATTGGTGAAGTTTCGATTTGCCTGCAGAAGGCAGAACAGAGCAGTATAATGGAGTTATTACTAGACTTCAATACAGCAAAACAAATATTTGCACTCAACTGTAGCGGTGAAATTAAATGAGAAAACATAACACCATATGACCATAAGACATAGGAGCAGAATTTAGCCATTTGGCCCACTGAGTCTGCTCCACCATTTGACCATGGCTGATTTATTATCCCTCTCAACACCATTCTGTCACCCACTATAATTTGTAGCCCATATCCTGGCCTGTGTACAACTCCCATCAGGGTCCTATCTCCTCTGCATTTCCTTAGCTTTTTTCAAAATGATTCAACACCTTCTGACCCTATGTCGCCTCTTTCTAATGATTTAATTTGAATTTTTACCAACAGATCCACACTACCCCCTCTGCCTACCTGCTTGTCCTTTTGGTACAAGGTGTATCCTTGGATGCTAAGGTCCCAACTATGATCTTTCTCAGCTATGACTCAATGATGTCCACAAAGTCACACCTGCCAATCTCTACAAGATCATCTAATTTATTCTGTATATTACTTGCATTCAAAACTAACGTCTTCAGTCCTGTATTTGTCACCTTTTTCAATTTTGTCTCCTGTTACACTGCAGCCACCCCACTGACTGCAATTTTTCCTGAATATCTATCTGCCTACTCTTCCTGACAGACTCATTACACACTCCGTCTATTTGTATACCAAATGCCCCATCCTCAGCCCTATCACTCAGTTTCCCATCTCCCTGAATAAGTTTCATCCCACCCCAACAGTTATTACAAACCTGCCCGCCAGGATATTGATCCCCTTTGAGTTTAGGTGTAACCTGTCCCTTTGTACAGGTCATACCATCCTGAGAAGAGCTCCAAATAATCCAGAAATCTGAGACCCTGCCCACTGCACAAGTTCCTCAGCCATGCATTCATCTGCCAATTTTACCCTCACTGGTATGTGGCACAGGCATCAATCCAGAGATTACTACCCTGGAGCTCCCGCTTTTCCACTTACTACCTAACTCCCTCTTCAAGACCTCTTCTCTTTTCCTACCTATGTCACTGGTGGCAACATTTACCAAGACTTCTGGCTGCTCACTCTCTCTCTTTAGAATGCCATAAGCTCAATCTAACACATCTGGCATCTAGGAGGCAAGATAGCATTCGTATGTCTTAGTCGCATCCAGAGAATCTCTTGTCAACTCCTTTAACTATGGAATCCTCTATCCTCGTCAATCCCCTCTGAGCCACCACACCAGACTCCGTGCCAGAGACAAGGTTACCCCGGCTTCGTCCCCCACAACGGTATCCAAAGTTGTACATTTGTTAATGAAGGGAATGGCCACAGAGGTACTCTGCACTGGCTGCAAATTCTTTTCCCTCTCCTGACGGTCACCCTGGTACCTGCCTCCTTCAGCTATAGCTCTTATCTATCACCTCCTCAGCTTCTCTGATGAGTTGAATGTCATCGAGCTGCAGCTCCGGTTCCTTTGCATGTTCTCTAAGGAGATGCAGCTCAGTGCACCTGATGTAGAAGTGGTTATCTGGGAGGCTGGAGATCTTTCAGAAATCCCACATCTCACACATAGTACATAACCCTGCTGTGGAGTCACCCTTACTGCTCTAATGATGTACTAACAGATGTAGAATGGAGAAGAAGAAACTTACCAGATAGGTTCTTCACTCAAGTATGTTCTCACCGAAGCCTGATGAGCCAAAGCCTCCCCACTCTAACAATGGCCATTCTGCTTATCCCTACCTAATTTTTATTTGCACTTATTAATGAATTGCTGTTTGATTGGGCCACCAGAAAATGCTGAAAGCCAGTGAATACTCCTTTTTAAAATCTCGGTCACGGAGCTGTGGGTTGCCTTCTCTCTCTCTCTCTCCTGATTTGATTGGGCTGCCAGAAAAACATGGAGCTGCTTAAAAGGATTAAAGATTTCTACAAGCATTGTTCTATTATTCTATGTGGAAAAGCATAGTTCTATTATCCAGAAATATGCCAACTGTAATGAAAGTGGTTTATTATCCTTTAATAATTGTACATATAGCGTATATACTCCCAGTGGCCACTTTATTAGTTACTTCCTGTACCTAACAAAGTGGCCACTGAGTGCATATTTGTGGTTTTCTACTGCTGTCAGCCATCCACTTCAAGGTTTAACATACTGTGTGTTCAGATGTGTTCTTCTGAACCTCGTTATTGTAACACATGGTTATTTGAGTTACTGTCTTCTTACTGTCAGCTTGAACCAGTCTGGCCATTCTCCTTTGACTGCTTTTATTATCAAGGTATTTTCGTTCACAGAACGGCTGTTCATTGGATTTCATTTTGTTTTTCACCCCATTCTCTGTAAACTCTAAAGAATGTTGTGTATGAAAATCCCAGGAGATCAGCATTTTTGGAGGTATCAACCATCACATCTGGCACCAACAATCATTCCAAGGTCAACATCATTTAGATCACATTTTTTCCCATTCTGATGTTTGGTCTGAACAGCAAATGAGCTTCCTGACCATGTTCATGTGCTCTTATACATTGAGTTGCTGTAACGTGAATGGTTGATTAGATATTTGCATTAATGAGCAGGTGTACAGGTGAACCTGATAAAGTCGCCACTAAGTACAGTTCCCAGTTTATTTTTCATAGGAAATACACTTAACAATAAGAGCTCACTCATACAAACACTTCTCCAAACACGGTATCAACATGCTACTGAAGACAAGAATTTATTAACCTTTGACCATGAAACCTGATGCAGTTTTATTCAATACAAAATCACTTTACTTTATCAGAGCATGTTTTGGACAGACTACAGGACAGAAACCAACAAACATATACAAATGTTTGTCTGCTGGACCTCCAGCTCCCTGGGAGATATTCCTACTCTGATTTATATAAATAAATTGTAATATTTGTTAGCTTTTGTCTGTCAGGCTAGTGAGTTTGAAGTTTGAGGACATTAAAACATTAAATAATGACGTTTGAAGGAGCATCACCCCTTTTCATCCTGCACACATGAAATTAACATGATTTTTTAAAAATAGTTGTAAATCAAGGTATCCTGCGTTCTTTGTTCCATAATTACATTTGAGGGAATGTTAGTTGAAGAATAAAATATGCAAAGGGTGGGCTTAACATTCCTGCTGACAGCCTTACAAACAGAACTCTTAATGTATAATTATGAAACCCAGAGAAAAAACATGCATATTATACGCTTTCCTCAATGCCACATTAAAGAAATGTATAAAAATAGAAAGAAGAGTCAAAATCAGGACAGATCTCTCAGCCATTCAACTGCATACCACAAATGCATGGTTATTGACCTTTTTGTACATGGTTGAAACTAAGCAGTCAGACACACACACACTACTCTCATTAACATAGGAAGGAAAACAAAGCACTTGTATTTTAAATGACGTGATTTAGAGTCAGGCACACCACTGAAGGAAGCCATTTTGTCCATGTGTGTGTGTATACTGCCTCCATGAATGAGCATTTCCTCCTCGTTAAATAGTTCTTAACTAAAAGATGGTTTTCTCCTGTAATGAGGTTTACTATGTTGGAACAGTTCTCAGTATAAATCAAAGATTCAAAAAAACATTTATTATCAAAGTATGCATGCAGTATACAACCCTGAGATTCATCGTCCCACAGACAGCCAAGAAACAAAGAAAACCATGTGATTTCTCCAAGCATTGTTTGAGTTTTTTAGGTCCTGATTCTATTACAGCTCTCCAACTTTTCTCAACTTCATGGAGATGATCTCTTCTTAAGTTACTTTTCACTGCTAAAGTTCCTCATACCCACTTTCACTTTGGTTAATCTAACACAAATTTCCTTGATAGCTTCGACATACACTCTCTGCAAGGTGGATGAAATTATATGATCCAGAGGTCAACTTGACATCTAGGCAGCATCTTGTATTCATATAGCAAGACACAATCTGCTGATGGGACTCTGGGTCAAGCAGCGTATGTGGGGCCATGGGCCATGGGGTGGGGGAGAGGAATTGTTGGTATTTCAGGTCAAAACTCTGCTCAAGTGAGAAAGCAGAAGGTTTAACAAAGTACATTCCTGCACATAGCAGATGAAGAAGGGACAATTAAGTTACCTGCAGTTAAGGTCCTGGCTTAAATTAAATACCCAGTTGTAATTGACAATAGAAATCCTAAAATGCTTCCCATTCTTCTGAGTGCCAGTGCACTAAGACACAGACTGAGGCCAATTGAGGGAGATAGGGAGGATCAAGCTGGAATATCTCCAAGCTGTTATCAGACAGCCTTTTCTTAATGACAGGAACAATAGTTCCTTTACAATACACCCAAAGTGCTGGAAGAGCTCAGCAAGTCAGGCAGCATCAGCAGATGGGAAATGTTGACAGCCTGTCAATGTTTCAGGCCGAGACCCTTTAACAGGACTGACCTGCTGAGCTCTTCCAACAAACTGCATGTCTTGTTCTAGATTTCCAGCATCTGCAGTACCTCTTGTGTCTAGAATAGCTCTTTTAACCTGGTTACTGCTAGAAATTGATCGGTTAAAGTAGCTTTGCAAAGAAGGGTAACCCAACTTTAATCTCAGTTTATCCTTAGTCTTCTCTGAGCTTTGATTTCCAGACTCACTCCAAATACAGCTAGAATACCAACTAGATTGCCCCAGAATTATTTGGCTCAGATACTGAGAGGCTTGTAGGTAATCCCGGGAGTGAAACAAGGCTGGTAAACGCGATGTAGCTGTGCACAAATTGCAGTGACCTGTTGTACTGCCGAGAAACCAGTTTCAGTTCCGTGGCCTCCGGTAAAAATGGTGAAAGCAGGGAAAATTGACCCCTTTCACAAACTGATAAGAGCTCATGTTGAAGTGAATGACATTTGAAAACCAGATCCAAATTTACTGGGGTTTTGAAGACCATACTGCTGAGGGAAACAAATCAGAGAATGCCTGGTGCTCAGTGGTTTCAAACCTTGATGCTCATTAGCAGACACAAAGTTTCCAAATGCTTCTTCAGGTGGTTTCAATAGGCTGCCAATTTGCCCTCCAGGAACAGTTCTACTATAAGTACTTGCATGCGAAAGTGCTCTTCCCAATATCCACTGTGTACTCAAAAAGTGTGTGACAGTGTCAAATTCCCTCATCTGTGCCAGAATAAACCTAACAGTGTACACTGAAAAGAGCAAATATATACAAGACAAAGTATATGATATATTTAACTTCATGTTATTGTGGAGGCATGAGACTTCGGATCAAAGCTGTTTATTTGTTCTTGAAAGTCATTGAAATTAGAGAAACAAAAGCAACAAAAAATCTTTTTGTGATAACATCCACTTTCCTTTACATGCTCCCAAAGAAGTTAGTACATAAGAAATAAAAGCGAGCGCAGACCGTTCAACTCTTTGTGTCTGCTGTACCATTGGAAGAAGATCAGGGCAGGTACCTAACCCTAGCATTATTTTCCTATATTAACTCCATATCATACCGTAAGGATCATGTGGTCCATACAGCTCAGAGACAGGCCATTTGCTGCACTGATCAAGCATCCATTTCCACATATCCCACATAATACCCATTTTATCCTGCTCACTTTCCCATTACCTCTGCCCCTGGTTTCTACCAATTTACAGTGGCTAATTGACCTGCCAACTGGCACATCTCTGGGGTGTGGGAGGAAGTTATTGCACTCAGAGGAAACCTGTACAGTCTCAGGAAGAGCTTGCAAACTCTACACAGACAACATCCAAGGACACGATTAAACACGGGTGCCTGGAGCAGTTTGAGGCCACAGTTCTACCATCTCTGCCACAGTGATGTCTCGCTGATTTGCTTAATACCTAAAAGTTTTCTCAATCTCCAACTTGAATATACTCAATGGCTGTGCCTCCATGGATTTTGTAAGAAATAAATTGCATAGATTAACTGTGTAGAAACTTCTAGCAGTGAAGGCCTGGCCCTTAATTCTTAGACTGTGACCTGCTTTTCCAGGCAACAAGGTCAGAGGAACCATCTTTCCTGCACCTACAGGTACACGTTACGAGTTTTGCATGTTGCAATGATATTACCTCTCAATCATTAAGGAGCAATGCCTCAAAGAGGCTGCATCTATTAAGGACTCCCATCGCCCAGGTCATGCCTTGTTATCATTGCTAGCATCAGGAGGGAGGTACAGAAACATGAAAGCATACACTCAATGATTCAGGAACAGCTTCTTCTCCTCTGCCATCTGATTTCTGAATTGATATTGAACTCATGAGCACTATCCTACTACTTTTTTATTTCTATTTTTGCACTACTTATTTAACTACTATAGTTATTATTTATTTACTTATTTAATTACTTGTTGTAATTCATGTTTTATTTCAATTATTACGTACTGCATTGTACCGCTACCACAAAGACAACACATTTCACAATATATGTTGGTGATATCAAACCTAATTCTGATCTTCTAGCTCTAAACAACAATGAACAATCAAAAAATGGCAGATGTTGGAAATCAGAAATAAAAATAGAAAATGCTGGGAACTCTCAAAAGCTCATACAGCATCTGCTTAAAGAGAACTGTGCAGGTCAAAGAATTCTTCTTAGAACCGGGAAGGAGAAAATAACAGGTGAATTTGAGCTGCAGAGAGGGCAGGTGGGTGAGGCATACCTCTCTGATGGGTGACAGATGCAATGTATCACACAGAGTGAAGCAAGAGTTGTGGGATGAGGATACATAGCAAAGGTCATCTGACCAATGGGCACTTAGTGAGAGAGCAATTGGAATAAAAGCTCTGATATGCTGGGAGGGAGAGAGGGAAAGGGAGGGAGGGAGGGAGGGAGGGAGAGAGAGAGAGAGAGAGAGAGAGAGAGAGAGAGAGAGAGAGAGAGAGAGAGAGAGAGAGAGAGAGAGAGAGAGAGAGAGAGAGAGAGAAGTAATTCGCACCTAGGAAAAGACTAACACAGAGGGATCAGAATCAAGTTTACTATCACTGGCAGAATGTGTTGTTTTGCAGTAGCAGCACAGTGCAAATACATAAAATGTAGTACATGTATACATAACTACAGTACTGTGCAAAAAAAACAAATTTCATGGCACATGTGAGCGATGATATGATGATAAACCTGATTCTGATACAAGTCTATTGTGGACTGAAAGTGCAAAGGCAGCAGGGAAAGGAGGATCGTGGAGAAAGAGTGGCAGAAGTTTATACATGTGTACCAAACATACCCGTCAACAAATGTAACATTTATGCAAATCCTGTTATTAGTAGTGGATGTTTAAAAGGCCTTTAGACAGTCTAATGCTGTCCCATTATGGTAAATTCAAGACATCATTTTTTTCCCACAGACTGTCTATGACATGGACCGCATCCTGAATTTGTTTCACATTTGAAATATTCTTCCATTCCAAGTTCAAAACAAGTAAATTAGACAAACTTTCTCTATTTCTTATGATGTAGACTAATACTTAGGATATTAGTAGTGGAATTTTGTATGATCTGTTAGGTAAAAATATTTTGTTTAGAATGCAGTTAGGAATAAGGAAACTGTGAAAAAGAACTTTACGGAGAATCAGAAACTCTCCATAATAGCTTAAAATGCCATGCGTCAATGATAAGCATTGATCCAGCAAGAAGAGTTGGTGAAGCTTTCCCCCTTTATCTCTGTCAAAGTGTGATATACAGGTACTTCAACAATGTTCACAGTGAGAGTTTATCTGCTTTTATTGAAACACTGCTATTCTAATCCCGGGGTTCCCCAAAGTACTTGATAGTCAGTGAGGTGTTCTTGAAGTAAAGTTAATTTTATAATGTGGGGAAAATGAAGTAGCCAGTTTGTGCAAACTCTCACAACCAAAAACATAAACACTCAGATTTTCTGCCTATTTTAAATGATGTCGGTACAACAATTAGCATTGGTCAAGATACCAAAGTGAATTTCTCCACTCTGCACAGAACAAGGGCATCCCATGTTTTTACAATCACAGCAGACTTTTTCTCATGTGATTTTCCGGGAGCCCAATTGTTCCTATATGAGAACACATTTATCAGGCAATAATTAAACTTTATAAAGCATTAGCAATGAGACCATTCCCCTCACCACAATTATACATACAAAGAGGTCATTGGATAATAACTTACCCTCCCCTGGATGCTGAGGTCAAGACCCCTGACCCAGTCTTTACTTTAAGCCATATTGGGACCAGAATGATGTGTTGATGAAAACCAAGGAACAGACAAGACTTACATAGTAGCCATGAATATGTAGTGAGTTGTGCGGTACAATCGTCTTGTTTTCACACCTGGAGCCAAAAGGATCCTTCCTTCACATCTGTAAGGCATTATTATCTGAACAGGACTTAAAGTGGGAGGCTGCAATCAGGTAGGGGGGTCTGAACACTGCCTACTATGAAGACGGGTGGTAACCGTCTGCAGAGGAAGGACACAGACTTGCTATTTATCAATTCCTGGAGCAATTAGTTTTTTTTAAATATAGTGAAATGAGAAAATGTGAACAGAATATATAGAATTTAAAACTAAAGGTTTTGCTTATAGGAAGGACATGGCATTCATGTTAGTCTGCATTGTGTCAAATTCAGAGCAAAGGTAAATTCCATGCTTATATACTGTAACTAGCCTGTATTTTTCTTTTCTGGCTGCTTTGAACTATATTACATTTCATCAAAAACTAATTATCCATTTGTCATTTTTTACCTAAATATAGTTTTCTGCTTTGACCTTCACCCTAAATCAACCCCAATCCTCAGGGAGGGTTAGAATTGGAAAGTATCCCCCCCCCCACCCCCACCCCCAGGTTGACAACAATTCTGCAAATCACACCCGGCCACTTAAATGAAGCAGACCAAAGTATTTTTCACTGGCACAGCAAGACGTTCAGCAGTAAAATGAAGAGCACTTGAGCAGTTTGTCAGCTCAGAAAGTGATTACTCCATAGGTTTTCCTATAACAGGAAGCAGTTTTAATAAGAAATGGATTTTTTTTTAAACAAACAACCCTTTTCCGTGCAGGTCAATGAAAGACACAAGGTTAACTGCTTCAATTACTAGTGAAATAACAGTGAACCAAAGAACGGGCAGGTCAGTTGCTCCAAAGAGTACTGATGAAATGATGAAATACCTACAGAAGGAAGCTGAGGGCTGGGAAAAGACTCTGATGAAAACCAGGTGCATTCTCATTCCTAGATATATTCTAATCAATGAGACAGAATTTACTCAGTGTATTTCTGTGATACTGTTAAAAAATGATGTCAAAATTTGTGCATTTTATATCCTGTCACGTCATGTCATAACATGGGAACAGGAGACCCTCCAGGCCGCTGTGCCTATTCAATCATTCTGTTAGATTATAGTGCTCTATACCTTAAATCCATCCACACATCTGATTGTCATAGCCATTAGTAGTTCTACATACTTATGGTCATCTCCATATTTCCAGTGTCATGTGTATGAAGAATAATATACCAAAAATTTCAGTTTCTCTAAAAATGTTTCAATCAATGAAAGTGAATTACCACCCCAGCCAACCCACCACTACCATCACCACCAATAGTGAACCTGACAAGAATCCCATTCAGATTGAGAAGGTCCCATTCCAAGTGCTATCAGCTGACCTCATTCTTTGACAGATAATTTAGATCTAAATGAAACATAAATGCAATAAATTTTCAGCTAAGAATTTTTGCTACACTTATCATTGCAGAAAGTCAATCAGAGACACTCATTCTCCTAATGTTCTGTAATTCAAGTACAACCCTGTTCAATGCGTTATTCATTGAGCACCCTCATGCAGACCCTCACAGAAAGAGTTGGGCAAACTCCAGGCAGCCTCATCTGCACTTCTAAAAGCAACTACAACAAGAAGGGCAAATGATACTCTTAATTTGTTCTCTTCATCTGCAGCCCAAGCAGTAACCTTGACCAATTGGTGTAACCTTGAATGTACAATTTTCCCAGAAATGGCCCACGAATGATACTAGATTTTTCCACAACAGACTGCAATCAACATGTACTATAGCTTTACATTCTACATGTAAATATGGTCCTAAGAAAAATATTTAAAATATGATATGCCAAAATTTGTTGGGCAATACTAACAGTTCCATGCCATATTGTTATGTTATATCTAGATATGCCACCAAGCTCAGTATACAAAGTCACCATGGATGTCCTTAATTTTTCTGCCCACTCTTCCCTGGGATTATTCTTCATATCTGTACTCTGATGGATCTTCATGGACTCAGAGATGAAGTGGGCCACAATTCTGCAACACAGTGATGGGATCTGTTAACCCTACTTCAGATTTCATCTGGTGCAAGACTAGTAAATCTATTGATCTCAAAGGGAATGAACAGCCACCAAAAACGATGGCAAATATTAGTTAAGTTACAACTTTTAAACTAATTTTGTAAACTGAAGATTTTAAGTTGTGCCTTTTTGTTGTTTCTGAGTGCTTTAGTTGTTCTGGGTATTTTGAATTTATGTATTTTAATAATTTTAACTGTTATTGAATGTTTTCAAATGTCAGAAATATACTTTACAGATTTGACAGGGAAGCCATGAAGTATTGCTGTCAAAGAATTTACAGCTGCTTTGTGAGTAGGGTTTGTACTGTTCTACCAACGATATAGAAGAAGGCGTTCAGGACCCTGTCATATATACCAGCAATTAGATCTACAAAAGTTATGTGCATACTTATTAATCAGTCAGGAGCAACACATTTTGGTTCAATTATCAAGACCGCAACTTTAGCACATTAGTACGACTCTTAGGATGAATGGTATTTTCAATACCTGGTACCAAGACCAGGAATTTCATCCTCAGGATGGACCCCAATATAATTGATGAAGGATCTCAGCTTGAAACATTGACTGTTATTTCCGTCCAGAGATACTATTTGACCTGCTGAGTTCTTCCAGTTTTTTGTGAGTGTTGCTCTGGATTTCCAGCATCTGCAGAATCTCCTGTGTTTAGGTAATGACCCTAATATCCTCCTCAATTTGTTAGATGTTTAGTCATTCGCTTCCATTACTAACTAGTTATAGAATGATTACAGACTTTCAATCTAATCTACTGGCTGCTCTCTTTCTAAGCTCTGTATATTGCATGCAGTTTTTGCTACTTAGCATGTGTGTAGACCAGGTATCACCACATACCTGGCACCTGACTATTTCTGGGAATGTCTGGAAGAGCTTGCTTCACAACTACTAATTGAACCAGGTTTGATTCTTTGTTATGGTATGGTGAGGGATATGCTAGGCCAAGAGGTTACAATAGTTCCCCTAAAGGCAGCCAGTGTTATTTAATAAACTTGTTTATTGTAGGTCACTGTGGCCTAAACTCACTGCCCTGAACTTTGCAGTTCAAAAATAAAATCAACAAAATATCCCCTCCTTGGGAAGAAAGACTTTGAACATGATTGTTATTCAGATTGCATTTCAAAGCAGCATTTATTATTCCTGTTCCACTTTAGTTTGTGCATATATTTTTAGAAGATTCTTACATTTACTCTGCCATAATTTCAGAAGTAAAATATTTTAAGAAATAAAAACAATCTTTGCCTTTCTACAGCTGAATATTTTAATACATCTGAAATGGACTTTGTATTTATAACTGTATTGTTTGATTGTTAAATGATATATGCCCTTTTAAAGACAGCTTGTCTACATTCTAAACTGAATGAAGCCCCAGCTGTAATAACAGTCAGTGAAGCATAGACTTACTATATCACATTGTTAGATGACTTTTAATCATATATGATGCATTTTTATGGGCACCTGTAGGGGAACAATCTATTTCAAGCAATCATCTCTTTCTGAAGTTGTGAATTAGATATGAAGATGCAGCTTTTAAAGAAAGCTTACAAACCAGATCAAAATAATCAAAAACCATCAACCTTCTTTTAATTCAAACCACATATATATTTGCAGTACACCTCAAGTTTTCATTCACTTAGACCAACAACAGGAAAGGGCTCTGTAAACAATTACCTCCTTAATAGCAAAAGTATAAACAAAAGCAATACTATATTACTCAGAATCTGAGATGATAATTACCGTGATAGGATCGGTCTAAATCAAGATCTACTGTGTGATAGTGCGTGATATTTCAGCGGACGCTAGTCTAACATTTCCAGCACTAGGTAAATCAATGGAACAAATAAGTATCGTAATCCAAACACGATCAATCACTAGTCAATACACAGGGAGCATCTCACAGCTGTGTATAAAATTAAAATAATAATGAAATTAATTCAAAAAGTTCAATCTTCACCAAGTCTTCTATATGTTTGTAATAAAGCCGGAAAGCTCACTGTGGTGTATTCCTTAATGCACTTTACAAAGAAAATATCGTGTAACTGCCAACATTGCAAAATATTTATAGAAGCATTATTTTAATATTTAAGAAAACATCCTCATAATCTGATTGCGTAGCACTGCTTTCTTGAATGCAAAATCACAAGATTGATTTTTCTGGAGAAGAAAGTGATGATGATCATTTCCAGATTTAATTACACTGCACTGTAAATTTAAGCTGATGCACCTAGTTGTGAATTATCCTTGAACAGAGATGCATGTTTCACTGCTGGAGATATTTGTCCATATTATTCTGAGGTACGCCTTTCATGAACACTTCTTATGCAAACAACTTAGACCATGATACCATAAATTTTTAGAGGAGAATTAGGCCATTCTGCCCAGCAAGTCTGCTCCGCTATTCTATCACGGATGATTCATTAGCCCTCTCAGCGCCATTCTCCTGTCTTTCCTCCCCCCGAACCTTTGGTACCCTAATGAATCAAGAAACTACCAAGCATTCTTCAGCATTATATTTGAAAGAGAGCTTGTCTCAGCAAAGCTGTATGTACCTAGTTCTAGTTTGCATACATAATAGCATAGCTTTTGGAATTCCCTCCTCTTCCAAGTGTGTGATTCACTGGTAATCCCTACTTCCACAAAGAATAACAATTTCTCCTTCATGGGACTTGTAAAATTCATTGTGGAATTCCAATTTCACAAGGTGTAACATTTGGAGGGCTTGGAAATACCTGCCACTCTAGTAATTCAATACTTTCTGCTGATGACATTGGGACAGGCTGCAGAACAGCACACCCAGTGGAGAAGAAAGAAATCACAGATGGCAAATTCTGGATTTCATCGTAAGTACAAACGACTCTACAGATGCTGGAAATCCAGAGCAACACACACAAAATACTGGAGAACTCAGCAGGCCAGGCAGCATCCATGGAAAGGATAAACACAAGAGGCAAATTGCAGGTCAATATCACATGTTTAGATTTACTGTATAAGTGTATCACAAGGTGAGAGGAAAGGCCAGCTGTAACGCTGGAACTAATGAACACTAACCTCAATTTATTGGCGCTGCTGTGACATGCATGGAACTGTCAGTGGATTCTGAGTTTTCCTTTTTCGATTTTTTAAAAATGCATTGAGTGATGGGCTGTGGGTGTTGCAGATTGTGGCACGTTCCCAATTTCATTCTGAACTGATGACTTGCTATAGTATTTGAATTGGCATTTTGAAGTCAATCACGTTGGCGTTAAAGAGAGGTCAGAACATGTCTGGGCCACAATTCTCCTTCCCTATTGTAAATTAATGAACCAAGTGTGCTTTTATAACAAGAAGGTTGTGCTAAGGTTACCATTACTGAATACTAAGTGTTTATTCCAGATTCATTTAATTGCTTGAATTTAAATTTATTAACAGCAAGGGTAACCCTATGATCATAGTCGAGGGATCTGCAGGTTAGTCCAGTATGTTAGTTAATATGCAACCAATGCCTTCTCTCAACCTAAGTTTCCCCAACAACATCAAAATGTATTCCCTTTTCCTTTTTGATAGCTTTGTCTTTGGCTGAATCTGACTGTGCAGCTGCAATGTAAAGTTAAAGCCTTTCAGAACATTAGAACATTGACAATCCAGTCAGACTTTGGAAGGAATTGTCAGACTGAGTATGAGCACATCCCCATAAAATGTCATAAGCAGATGTAGCTTATGTCAATGCAAAATGGTGCTACAAAGATTTCCAGGCCGGGGGCTGGAGGTTGGAGACTCAACACATTTGAGTCTGAAGAGTCCAGGGCCAAGGACGAAAGGCTTAGTGGCAGCCGGTCGTGGGGTTGGAGGCCTGTCTGTGTGTGAGTGGGTCAGTGGGTGGCAGGGAAGGAAAAAGGCTTCTTTTGCTGTTGTTTTGATGTGTTGTTGCTGTTGCTCGTGTCTTTCTGCTGAATACTGCGAACATGCAAATTTGGCACCGGAATGAGACCGTTATGCCACATGGCATAGGAGCAAAAGTAGGCCATTTAGCTGATCAACTCTGCTCTGCCATTCTATCATGGGTGATTTATTATTATCCCTCTCAATCCCATTCTCCTGCCTTCGCCCCATTACCTTTTATATCCTTACTAATCAGCAACCAATCAAGCTCAGCTTTAAATATACCCAGTGACTTGGCCTCCACAGCTTTTCAATATTGAATAGGTTTCAGTGAGATTCCACCCCCCCCCCCCAATCTTCTAAATCCCAGTGAGTACAGGCCCAGAACCATCAAACACACCTCATAATTCCATTCCCAGAATCCCTCTCGTGAACCTCCTCCAGACCCTTACCAATGCCAGCACATCTTTTCTAGATAAGCTCTTACATTGAGTGCTATATTACTTAATGGAGCTGCAAAACCAGCCCCGGAAGGGAAGTGGTTTGACGTAGATCTCAAGCCTCACTCAGCTGCAGAGGGTGAGGATGTTTCTGCCACCACTCCCTACCAGGCTGAGTAAACACATCAAAGGATAGCTACCCACCTTCTGTGCAGGAGAACAAACACCCTCCCCCAGCACCAGTAATCAAGCTTACCCATCAATTGAGAAAGGGGCAGAGTCCAAAGCCATCATAGCTTTCTTTCAATGTATCCTAGTCAGGTTGAAAACATGGAAGACAGGCTTCTGAAACCTACTGTAGTGACAGCTGAATAAAGGACCCAAAGCTTTCTGACTCTGCAAACTTAGTAGCGATGCCCTGCAGTAAATAATGTTACTGTGAATAATTTGGTTGTAAATAATTGCTTATTAATGTATCATACAAAATAAGTTTAATATAAAAATAGATAAGAGTAATTGCCCCTTTTGGTGAAGGGATGAAATGATAGATGTTCCATGCAGAAAACAGAACATGGTCAATGAACTTGCAGCCCAGTTACGAATTGGCAAGTATTATGTTGCAGGCATCACTGAATCATGGCTGGGAGCTCAATGTCCAAAGGTGCACATGGTATTGAAAGGATAGGTAGGAAGGCAGAGGGGCTGGATTGGCTCTGTTGGTAAAAAATGAAATTAAATCATTAGAAAGATGTGATATAGGGTCAGAAGGAGTTGAATCATTGTAGATGGAGCTGAGGAATTGCAAGGGTAAAAAGACCCTGATGGGAGTTATATACAGTAATAAGGATGTGGTCTACAAGTTACAATGGGAAATAGCAAATGCATGCCAAAAGGGTAACGTTACAATAGTCATGGGGGATTTCAGTATGCAGGCAGATTGGGAAAATCAGGTTGGTTCCGGATAACAAGATGGGGAGTTTCTGGAATGCCAATGAGATGGCTCTTTAGCGCAGTGCATGGTTGAGCCCGTAAGTGAATTTGCTATTCTGGATTGTGTGTTGCGCAATGAACCAGAATTGATTAGGGAGCTTAAGGTAAAAGATCCCTTAGGGGAGGGTGATCATAATATGATCAAACTCACCCTGAAATTTGAGAAGGAGAAGCTAAAGTCAGATGTTTCAGTGGAGTAAAGGGAATTACAGAGGCATGAGAGAGGAGTTGAACAGATTTGATCGGGAAAGGGCACTGACAGGGATAACAACAGAGCAGCAATGGCAGGAATTTCTGGAAGCAATTCAGAAGGCACAGGTTATATACATCCCAAAGAGGAAGAAGTATTCAAAAAGGAAAGTCAATATCAATGTAAAAGTCAAAGAGAGGGTTTCGATAGAGCAAAAATCAGTGGGAAGTTAGAGGATTGGGAAGCTTTTAAAAACCAACAGAAGGTAACTAAAAAACTCATTAAGAAGATAAAGATGGAATATGAAAGTATGCTAGCCAATAATATTAACAAGGATACCAAAAGTATCTTCAAATACATAAAGTTTAAAAGAGAGACAAGAGTGGATATTGGACTGCTGAAAAACGATGCTGGAGAGGAAGTAATGGGGGACAAGGAAATGGCTGATGAACTGAATAAGTATTTTGTGTCAGTCTTCACTGGGTAAGACTCTAGCAGTATGGTAGAAGTTCCAGGTGTCAGGTGTCATGAGGTGTGTGTAGTTACCATAACTAGGAGAAGGCTCTTGGGAAACGGAATGGTCTGAAGGTAGATGGGACCAGATGGTGTACACCCCAGAGCTCCGAAAGAGGTGGCTGAAGAGATCATGGAGGCATTAGTGGTGACCTTTCAAGAATCACTAGATTTTGGAATGGTTCTGGAAGACTAGAAAATTGCAAAAGTCACTCCAGTCTTCAAGAAGGGAGAGAAGCAGAAGAAAGAAAATTATAGGCCAGTTAGTCTGACCTCACAGGTTGGGAAGATGTTGGAATCGATTGTTAAGGATGTGGTTTGGGGGTATATGGAGGCACATGATAAAATAGGTCATAATCAGCATGGTTTCCTCAAAGGAAAGTCTTTCCTGACAAATCTGTTGAAATTCTTTGAACAATTAACAAGCGAGGAAGACAAAGGAGAATAGTTGAATGTTCTGTACTTTGTTCTTCAGAAGGTCTTTGACAAGGTGCCACACATCAGGCTGCTTAATAAGCTACAAGCCCATGGTATTACAGGAAAGGTTCTAGCATGGATAAAGCAGTGGCTGATTGGCAGGAGGCGAAGAGTGAGAATAAAGGGAGCCTTTTCTGACTGGCTGCCGGTGACTAGTGGTGTTCCACAGGGATCTGTGTTGGGGCTGATTCTTTTTACGTTATATGTCAATGATTTGGACGATGGAATTGATGGCTTTGTTGCAAAGCTTGCTGACAACACAAAAGCAAGTGGGAGCATGTAGGACTAGTGAGACTACAGAAGGACATAGACAGATTAGGAGAATGGGCAGAGTGGCAGATGGAACACAGTGTTGGGATGTGTCTGGTCACACACTTTGGTAGAAGAAATAAAAGGGCTGACTAAGAGAAAATACAAATATCTGAGGCGCAGGTGGATACAGGAGTCCTTGTGCAGGATTCTCTAAAGGTTAATTTGCAGGTTGAGTTTGTGGTGAGGAAGGTAAATGTGATATTAGCATTCATTTCAAGAGGACTCAAATATAAAGCAAGGATGTAATAATGAAGTTTTATAAATCACTGATGAAGCCTCATGTGGAGCAGTTTTAAGCCCCTTATTTTAGAAAGGATGTGCTGAAAATGGAGAGGGTTCAAAGGAGGTTCATAAAAATGATTCCAGGATTGAATGGTTTTTCATATGAAGAGCATCTGATGTCTCTGGGCCTGTATTCACTGGAATTTAGAAAAATGAGGGGTGACCTTATTTAAACCTATTGAATGGTGAAAGAGTGGGTGTGGAGAGGAGGTTTCCATGGTGGGAACGTCTAAGACCAGCAGACACAGCCTCAAAATAGAGGGTTATCCTTTTAGAACAGAGGTATGGAGGAACTTCTTTAACCTGAGAGTGGTGAATTTGTGGAATTCTTAAAATAATAGCAGGGGTTGATAGATTCTTGATTGGTCAGGGCATGAAGGGATATGGGGGAAGGCCGGTGACTGAGGCTGAGAGGAAAATGGATCAGCAAAGGTGATGTGGCAGAGCAGATTTGATGGGCCCAATGACCTAATTCTGCTCCTATATCTTATGGTCTTGTGGTCTTATGTCTGTTGGTGTTGTTTTGTCACTGTCGTGTTTACTGGGATACAATAAAAAGCTTTTCTTTTGTTTACCATCCAGACAGATCATTCCTTGCATAAGAACGTCGAAGCAGTTAAAAGAAACCAAAATGCAGAGAAGGTGCACTGCAGGTTGATAAACAAAATACAGGAGCCATGACGAAGTAGATTGGGAGATCAAAGTACATCTTTTAGCATATGAGAAGTTTATTTTGATAAGTGAGTCTAATAACAGTGAATTAGAAGCAGTCCCTGAGTCTGATGATGTGTGCCCTAAGCTTTTACAAATTTCTGCTGGTTGGGAGAAGAGAGAATGACTGGGCTGGCAGTGGTCCTTGCTTATGTTGGCACGTTTCTTGAGGCATTGGCAAGTGTATGATACTACTCCAGACTTGGCTATTCAGTTGGAGGGCCTAATCTTCTTTTGAGCAGACAGAAATTCTGCAACCTCTGGCAAAACCCACGGAGGAGGTTTGTGTGCCTGCGTCAATAAGAAATGGTGTGCGATTAGCTTAGTAGTAACGGCCCTCTGCTTACCTTAGTGCAGGCTCTTCTAATACCAAAGGAGTTAATTGCTATTCTGATTGTTGTTATTTATATCTCATCCCCTGTACTAGTGCAGAAACGTGCTAGGAGATTTATGGCACCATCTGCGACCTCAAAACCACTCACCCTGATGGTGTCTCCTTTGTTGCTGGTGACGTCAGTCATGCCAACTTAAAAACTGTCCTGCAAAGATTCCACCAGCATGTCAACTTCACAACCAGGTGAGTGGATATTTTAGGGCTGGTCTATACCGACTTTCATGGAGCCTACAAGGCTATCACCCATCCTTGCCCTGGATACTCAGACCTGATATTCTCTCTGGCCACAGATGAGATGAGAAGGATCCTGGTCGGGATAACCACTCACATGGCTGCACTGTTAGGCAGGTGCTGAGGGACTGAGGTTTTACCGGGCATCTTTAATTTCTGTTCGAAACAGGCAACTGTCCCTGCAGGCTTCAAAGCAGCTACATTCATTCCGGTTCCCCACAGATCAACAGCAAATGGCCTACTCGTCCACTGTTCTCTCTCCTGGTACTTATCCTTTCAAGCAGAACAAGCGCCACACCTGCCCCCACACCTCCTCCCTCACTGTCCTTTAGAGCACCAACAGTCCTTCCATGTGAGGCAACACTTCACCTGCGACTCTGTTGGGGTCATCTGGTGCTCCCAAGATGGCCTCCTATATATCGGTGAGACCCAACGTAGATTGGGGAACTGCCTCGCTGAGCACCATCCGCCAGAATGAGCACCTACACTCCATCCACCAGAAAAAGTGGGATCTCCCAGTAATCACCCATTTCAATTCCATAGCCTCCTCTACAGTCATGATGAGGCCACACTCAAGTTGGAGGAGCAATACCCTATATTCTGTCTGGGTAGGCTCCAACCTGATGGCATGAGCATTGATTTCCTGAATTTCCATTAACTGCCCCCAACACCATTCCTCATTCCTGCTTCTCTCTCTCACCTCATCTCCTTACCTGCCCATCAACTTCCTCTAGTGCTCCTCCTTATTCCCCTTCTTGCATGGTCTTATAGCCTCTGCTATCAGATTCCCCCTTCTTCAGCTCTTTATCACACCCCCGCCCCCTCTTCCAGTTCCACCTATCGCCTACCACCTTGTACTTCTTCCTTCCTTCCCCCCACCCTCTTTCTCTGAATTCTTTTTCTTTCCAGCGCTGATGAAGGGTCTCGGCCCAAAACTAAAATGCTTACTAACATGGTTAGAGCATTGGCTGGTTGGAAGGAGGCAGTGAGTGGGAATAAAAAGATCCTTGTCTGGTTGACGTCAGGGTTCGGTGTTGGGACGGTTGCTTTTTATGCCGTATATCAATGATTTAGATGATAGAATAGATGGCTATGTTGCCAAGTTTGCAGACGATATGGTGGAGGGCAAATAGTGTTGAGGAAATAGTTGGGCTGCAAAAGGACTTCGACAGATTAGAGGAATGGGCAAGACTGTGGCAAATGAAATATAATGTTGGAAAATACATGGTCATACACTTTAGTAGTAGAAATAAATGTGCAGACTATTTTCTAAACGGGGAGGAAATCCAAAAATCTGAGATGCAAAGGGACTTGGGAATCCTTGTGCAGAACACTTTAAAGGTTAATTTGCAGGTTGAGTCAGTGGTAAGGAAGCAAATGCCATGTTAGCATTCACTCCAAGTCTACAATACAAGAGCAGGGATGTGATGGTGAGGCCTGACCTTGAGTATTGTGAATAGTTTTGGACTCCTCATCTAAGAAAAGATGTGGTGACACTGGCGAGGGTCCAGAGGAAGTTCACAAGGATGATTCCAGTAATGATAGGGTTATCATATGAAGAACGTTTGATGGCTCTGGGTCTGTACTCACTAGATTTTAGAAGGATAAGGGGGGGGATCTCATTGACACCTTTCGAATGTTGAAAGACTTAGACAGAGTAGATGTGGAAAGGATGTTTCCCATGCTGGGAGAGTCTAGGACAAGAGGGCACAGCCTCAGGATAGAGGGGTGTCCATTTGAAACAGAGATGTGTTGGAATTTCTTTAGCCAGAAGGTGGTGAATTTGTGGAATTTGTTACCACAGGCAGTTGTGGAGTCCAGGTTGTTGGGTGTATTTAAGGCAGAACTTGATAAGTTCTTGATTGGACATGGCATCAAAGGTTAGGGGGAGAAGGCCGGGGAATAGGGTTGAGGAGGGGAAGAAAGGGTCAGCCATGATTGTGAGCCCACACGTTGGGCCAAATGGCCTAATTCTGCTCCTATGTCTTATGGAAACATTCACTGCTTCTGCACTTTTTCATACATGCTGCCAGGCTGGCTGTGTTCCTCCAGCACTTTGTGTGTATTGCTTTGGATTTCCAGCATCTGCAGATTTTCTCGTGTTTGTAGTAAATGTCCTAAAAATTTATTGCCCAGTGGCACTGACTTCAATAATCATGAAATGCTTTGAGTGGCCAGTAATGGATCGTATAAAATCCCACTTTTCACTGATGATGCCATAGTTTTGGCCCTCTACTTTGTCCGATCCCACCCTGAAAACAATGCCTCTTACGCCAGGATGTTGTTTATCAACCTCTGCTCAGCACGATCATCCCTCAGAGGCTGGTGGGTAAAATGCCTTTGTTGGGGCTCAACACTCCTCTCTGTAACTGGATCTTGGACTTCTTGATGTAAAGACCACAGTCGGTCTGAGTTGGTTGGCCTCATCAGCAACAACAATATGTTGGCATACAAAGAGGAGGTAGATAGGCTTGTTAAATAGTGCGAGGACAACAACCTGCGTCTCAAATGGACAACACAAAAGAGATGATTGTGGACTTCAAGAAGGCCACTCTTCATTGCACATCAATGGCTATGCTGTGTAGAGAGTGAAGAGCATGAAGTTCCTTGGTATGCACGTAACTGGGACCCACAAAAACTCTTCATTAGTCAAGAAGACACAACAGCATCTACACTTTCTGAGGAGAGTGAGGAATGCAAATCTCTCTGCCAACTTCCTGCAGGAACACCATCAGAAGTGTCCTTTCTGGCTGCATCATTGGGTGGTACTAAAGCTACAAGGCAACAGACTGCAAGACCCTTCGGAGGATAGCAAGAACTACCAAGAGGATCTCTGTGGCCTCCCTGCCCCATTTGTGACATCTACCGGGACCATTGTAGACGAAGGGCCTGAAGCACTTTTGAGAATCTCTACCACCCATCCCATGAACTCTTTGACCCACTACCATCAGCAAGGAGGTGCAGGAGCATCACAACCAGAACTGCAAGGCTGGATAACAGTTTCTTCACTCAGGCTGTGAGACTAGTGAATGCCCTGCCACCACCAAGGCCTCATCACTCGGACAGCGAGCTGTTTACAGTTTACCTGCACTGCACCCTGCATGCATTCTGAATTATATTTTATTAACTTATTTCTAGTAATATTTTGTTTTATGTGTTGTGTGGGATATATGTTTTGTGGGTGCACCATGGTCCAGTGGAATGTTGTCTTGTTTGGTTGTGTGTATATATATATATATATATATATAGAAGACTATAAATTTGACTTTGAACTTAAACTTGAGTCCATGCTGACTTCTATGTGTGCAATCCCATATGCTCCATTCCATTTACCTTATTTCTCTGTCTCTCTGCAAGTTATTGATCCTCACATATGTCCATCATCTTCTCTTTGATTCTTTTTATTGTTTCCATTCCCCTACGATGAATCACTTACTGCAGCCAATTAACATTCTAGTATTCAAAATTCAAGAATGTTTAATGTCATTTCCAGTACACAGGTGTAAAAGAGAATGAAATAATTATTACTCTGGATCAGATACAGCAAAAAAATGCTAACGAACACAATAATTAAAAAAGCACAATGAGATAAAGATCACAATAATAAAAAACAAAAAATATAAATACATAAGTTAAATTAGATATATAGACTAAATGTATGTCCATAAAGAGATGTTAGCATTGAAGTGTGTACAGAAGGACACTCTTACAGGAACTGATTATGTAATGGTAGAGGGGAGTGTGAAGGGGTGTAGGTATTAATCAGCCTTTCTGCTTGTTGTAGTTACAGGAGGAATGTGAGGACTCTGCATTGACAGCAGTCAGGGTCAGAACTGATCATGGGCTGCTGGAGCTGTGAGGGTTGTACCTCCTTCCCATTCATAATTGCATACTGTATCAGATTTTCTTCTCAGGTTGCTATAATTTGCTGAAGATCACACAGCTGACCATTGAAAAAATTACTTTTCAATATTATTCTGTTTTTTATCTGTTCCAATGAGAGCTGTACATTCCAACTAGAATGTGGGAGGGCAGGAAAACGCCAGGTTAAGTATAATAGAACAGTTGATACCCATCTTTTTTTATTCCTCTGCAATTGGAAAATCTTAAGGAGACCTTAGTGCTGTGCAGATATTTATTTTTCACTCATAATCCATTACTACTCTTGCGCCAGATACTCCACATAATACCTGGGTGGGAACTAATTGGACCTCTGCCTCTTTAAACACTCCTATAAATCAACTGTGGAGCACCCTGTTCTGGTGCCAATCATCTAAACAAAAATGGACAACTGGGAGAGCAGCAGCTGGTAATTGAAGGTATTAAGCCTGACTGAAGAGGAGACCTATGTTCCCACCTATCAATCAATGCTCTTCTCCCCAGTTATGCCCTATTCCACCACTTTATGCTTTTTATCTCTAATTAACCACAACCAAAGATAGTTTTGCTTTTTAGTTCAACATTTTATTTTACTATTTTCTAATTTCCCTGTGCCACATGCTCCTTCACCACGGTGTCCAGAACTCACTGATGATCCCAGAAATGTGTTTGCGTTCTTTTAAAAATGTTCACGGTTTATTGACATCTATGGCAGACTGAGCACTGAACTTCCTACCAGGAGTTAAGCCAGCAAACTGGGCTGACATTGTGGTTCTAAGTGAGTGACACAGTGCCAGAGTGGTGCTATTGTAATTTCTTCTTGTGGTTTTCTGGTCAGCATTGAGATCTGATGATCTGATAACCACATTAACACTTTACCCATCGATTGCGTTAACATACAAGATTCTGTTAATCTTCCTTTTGAATATATGGAGACTCCACAGGTTCGGATTTAGATTTATTGATCATGTGTAATATACAGTGAGATGTGTCATTTGTGTTAACAACCAGCCCACCCAAGGATGTGCTGAGGTAGCTCACAACTGGCCCAACATATTCTTACTCCAACATAGCATGCCCACAATGTTCAACACAACAGTGACGACTAAACAAGACATGGCAACAACAGGACAACAAGCCCCTTTCCCACCCTCCTACTCTCACACATACAGAGGCCTCCATACTCCAGGACAGGCTGCCTCCAGGCCTCCAGGCTTTGGCTCTGGATTCTCATCCTCACAGACATCGGGCCTCCAGCTTCCAGTTCTTGGCCCAGACTCACAGGCACCAGGCCTCTGATCTCCAGACAAGCCGATCCAGGGGAGAGTGAGGGGAAAAATTAAATAGAGTGTATTCAGCCAGCATTGGGCAGACCTACCCAGTTGCTGCCCATACACATTGGCATGGGACACAATCCATTTTGGCACTGGGTTCTCATTGGGCTGAGATTATTGGCTCGTGGCCAATGTTTCTGAAGGGTTCATCTGTCACTGTTATCCACTCCAATGGAGAGATATCCTGGATTGTCATGTAAATATTGTAAATACAAGATGGAGTAACTTTTGGGACCACATCTGTTACTATGCTCCATTGCTAACCCTTGCAATCATTCTGGTGTAGGGATCCAGTTTAGTTGTGATTCCTTGTGCTCTACTGGGAATTGCCTTTCAGATCCAGGTCAGCCCAGCTACAGGATCTGAGAGCTTACCAATTTCTATGCAGACTTTGGGCAAAAGGGAGGAGGATATTTTTTTAAATCATTTTGCTTTTGTCTAATGTTTTCAAATGTCTTTGAATATCAAAGCTGCCTTATTACAAGGTGAAAGCTGAATGAAGCTTGAGTCACATGGACACTTCAGATCTTTTAAGTATTAAAGTTTAAAGGATTATAAATCCTGGAATGATTGCAACCTTTGGGCCACCTGGGCTCACACCTACCTGGGCCAGCTGCAGCGGACAATTTAATTTGCTGTCACACCCTGGATGGGATGGTGAGGCTTCATTAACAACACAGGGGGATTTGCCCCCGGAATGTTTATTGTAGGGTTTGGCAAAAGGCTTCTGTCAAAGCCACCAATGAACTTAATGGTTTTTAAGTTTTCTGAAATGCATTCTGGGGGAGAGAGTGATGACATCGAGCACTGACTCGGATTTATTCGAGTGCTGTAAAGGTACAGCGCCTTTAAATTCCCTACATTTTTCAATCAGGGAAGATACCAATCAAGGGCTTTCAGCCAACAACAACTCTGTAAGTTAAACAATTGCTGCTTTTAAGCAAGTCCTTTAGCTCAAGCACTTTAAATGATTAAAAATAATAAACTCATCTGTTCTTTAAATTTCTGCAAGCCTATGTTTATATTAAGCTGAATTGTGATTTATGCTTTCTATTGTACAACTTTATACATTCAATAAACAGATGTTACTTAACAAATCCCTATGAAAATATTTGTTTGCCTTTATCCCTTAAGTGATGGTGACTTAACTGAAAACACAAGTGCTACAAATGATGACACAGGGGACACCAAAACATCTTTTTTCACTTGGTAGTTACTCAGATCCAATTATATTGCCACGCTCCAAAGACAAAGGAGATTTCAAATTCAACTCCTGCTCGTGACTTCAGCTGGTCTCAGCTTAGGCAATGGCTACTGGTGTTGCAATTTACTCTCAATGTTTCTGGTCAATACAGGACCAAGAATGTCAGGACTTTTTACTCGTGATCCCTGGCCAGAGTCATGCGCTGTCACGTGCGACTGTTTGAAGTAGCATTTCAGTTCCGAGACCAAGCCTGGGCTGAAAAAGTAACCAACGCAGGAGGAACATCTGAATTCAAGTCCCATCTTGCCAATTTGGGAACACAATTTTGGTTAATGAAGTAAAAAATAGATTTTAAAAGATGCTTTATGTAGTGGTGCTAATGAAGCAATCAGACTGTGAAGAAAATCATTTGATGTACCTACTATGCCTTCTAGGGAGGAAAATTAGCCATTGTCTCACATAACTCCAGATCCACAAGAATAATGTGAGCTCACACAGACAGCCCTAAAGGGGGTCACCAGCAAGTTATAAACAAAGTCTACATCCCATGAATGCATAAGAGGAACCTCTTCCTGGTATAAATAAATATTAATTGTTTTTATATTATTTTTACACAGTATCAGTCCCTTCCAACTCAGAGACCGCATCATCCAATTATACCAATGTGACCACTTAAACAACTATTAACTGATACATTTTTCTTTGGAATGCAGGAGGAAACCAGAGCACTCACACGAACGTCCAAACTCCTCACAAATAACGACGGGAAATGAACTCAAATCATTGGCACTGTAGCAGCATTTTGCCAACTGCTACGCCACCATGTTGCCCCAGGCATAAACGGGCAAAACGCCCAAGAAAAAGGTGGCCGATGATTAAATAAATAAAAAATATAATAGATAATTTTTAAAAACTGCAAGTACTGAAAGTCTGAGATAAGAATATAAAATGCTGGAAGCACTGAGCAGATCAGGCAGCTGCTGAGGACAGGAAAACAGAGTCAACTAGTCAAGTCAGAAATTTTAACTGCTGCTTATTCCTCATCTGGCGATTGGCCTGCTGGTTGTTTCTACTTTGAAACAAAGAGAACATCCTTTACGGAGCCAGTGCTTCTGATGAATGTTTGCATTCAATTAGGATTTTGTTTCTTTCTTTTAAACCCAGAAGGTAAAGCAAGCATTGCCAAAATATTTTGAAGAAATAACTATGTAATGGAATAACATACATAAAGTGGCGGAGGAACCCAGCAAGTCAGGTAGCATCTGTGGAAAAGAATAAAGAGTCAATGTTTTCAGATGAGACCTTCTTTGGGATGTAATGGAGTTTGTTTAATATAATTTTGTTTTGTTGTGTCCCTTTCTTATACACTTATACTCTCCAATGATATTAATCCTATAACGTCATTGGAGAGCTGGTTTTATTGTGCTCCTGATGCTAAATTGCTGCACAATGTGAATATAAAGTGGTTAAAAATCACTGTATTCTATGCATAATAAGGAGTGAGATGCATTGCCACAGCAACACAAGAGAGGTAAAACATAATTCCTTTCACTCAAAATTACTGGCATAACCTATATAAAATGCCATGCCCAATACAGAATGGTTAAGCCAGAGAGAAACAGAATGATTACAGAAGTCACAGTGGTAACTGTGAAGACACCACACTAAACCCACAAGGAATGTGATGTCAATATTACAGTCAGAATGAAGGAAAGACGGGGTCATGGGTGGAGCTGCTTCTTAAATGGAGCTGTACAGAAGAGCTGTCTGGCACCGCCATTACTCTCCAAACCACAGTGACCCAGGGAGTTGAATACAGACAATAACCTTGCACTAATCTTCTTAGATAGTTAAACAATTCAAGCTGGCATCCACAGGTCATAATACTGCCAATAAATATGACAGCTCCAGCAAAAAAAAACGTTCAATGTGCTTTTCTGCCCAAGTTTTATAGAAGGAATTGCACTGTACAAATAAGACTCTGCTTCCTTTTATTGGTGTTGTTTTAGTATCATCACGTGTATCAAGATAGAGTGAAAAAATGTTGCTTCCTTGCTGTGGAGGTAGATCATACCATGCATTGGCTGGAATGCAGGCTCTGCATTCAATATTATGGTTTCTTTGCATCCACTGGATTCTGAGTCAGTGATCAATAACATCATTAAGACTCAGTATTTAAAGAAATACTTTGTAATTGACCCAAAATCTACAAATCTTGGGGCTCCCAGGAACATACAGCATTATATAAAGGCTTTAGTCATTGCATGCTTGTTGACCCTCTGAAAGAGATACCAATTGATTATCTTCTGATCTGCTTGGCCTTGCTGAAAGTTACCATTGAACATCCATCGTTCCTCCATGTTCAAAATGCATTACAGATTGCAGCGTCTCACCAGGTTAAAAGAAAATTCCCATCCTTCCCCTCTGCCCTCCAGTTAATCACATAAATGCCAGTGAAAACAGTTCCATCTTAAATCATTTACCGTTTTGATTCTTTTCCCCCTCTTCAAATAAAGAGCGAACTTACCTGCCTGATTGGTGGTGATGGAGACGGCAGCAAACTGTCGCGGCACCGAGCTCAGCCCAGACACTCCATTCACTGCCTCGATCTCGAAGGTGTAGTTGGTGTGCGCCAGCAGGTCAACCACCGTCACGGTGGTGTTGGCCAGCCCAGTCTGCCGTGGCACAAACTGAACATTGCCCAGGCAGGGTTCGCACTGCTTGGGGCCAACGTTGCACTTCTTGCAGAAGACGCTGAAGGTAACATCTTTGCGGCCCCCTGCATCAATTGGCCAGCTCCAGTCCAAAATCACCGACGTCTCGTTGATGTTGGAAAACACGTTTCTCGGAATGGAAGGAGGTCCTGAGACCACCGGAGAAAAGGAAAAAATAACAAACAGGAAAGTTGTTAACTGCCACTCCCCTAAAATACAGTAAAACCATTCACCTACAATAAACTCATATAGTTTAAACTGGGGAGGGGGGGAAACGGGGACAGAAATCACTGTGGGCTGGATAGATGCGGAGGAAAACCAGCAGAACCATGTGATCCTTCAGCCAGCAATAATATTTTAATTAAATTTGGCTTACCATAATTTCAGCTTAATCCTTTGAGCCCTCAGACCTTGCTGAATGAATGTATCTGATGTCTGACTTTATTAACAGAAGAAAATACGACACACGAAAAGGATTCATATACGCTCTTAATTTTAATGTGAAATGAACTATTAATCCTTCTCCAACGAGTATTTAAGTATTAGAAGCCCCATAGATTACTGATTAACCCTTGGAATTATGAAGCATAGAGGTACTTTATTGAATTTTTCTTCATTTAATATTCCTTATTTCTATTATATTTGTAAGGCAAGATAATAAACCATTATCCAATAATGCCTGTGGGCTTAGTTTAAGTTGGCATTTGGTAGGTCAATAGTGGCACCAGTTCTTTTATAAATGTTGGTATAAAGCTGCCTCACTTTGCCCACTCATTGGTTCCGTTAAGCCATATGTCTCCGTTGCTTCTGCAATGCCATAACTTTGAGAACTTAATATTTCCTCTACATTCAGTGGTGAGTCCAGTCAGGTGATAAGTAGGCAGGCAGGCAGGTTTGTCTCACATTTCAGCGTTTGAGCACTTTGTGCAATCCACAGAGTGTTACTGAGCTACATTTTCACAGTATTTGTATGGAGGTTGTTGAAATTAAGCCGTGCCATATCAGAACTGAATTTTTTAACACATTGGTATGAAATTCCTCTATCTGCTACTTTAAGGTTCACACCTCAGAAAACAGCAGGGAATGTCAATGGGAATGAATTCAAATGAATATTATAATTATATAAAATCAGAAAAAAAAATAATAAAAAGCAATAACCTAAACATATTGTTAAAGCTTGAAAGTACGAGAAAATTCCAACCAACCACCTAAACAGAAACAGTGACATTGGCTAAATTTAATTTCATTGTAATCTTTAAACTTAGTTTGATGATTTCAAAGTTTGATGCAAGCAGGGCAGTTCAGTGATTACTATCCAGAGCACCACCAGAACTTTCTTGCCAGCAGTCGTCAAACATTGCTTCACTAACTTTAATACTCTTTTTTTCCTAGCTCAGATCTTAAGTCACCCTGGCAACGCAGTCTTCACAGTTCAAATAGTCATCAGTCCTAATACACTGACATTCCAGGGTTTGTTCCTACATTCAATTACAGCATCCGTCCTTCCCGATCTTTCTATTAATAGATTACAAAGCCATTTATGTTCAATATGGGAAGAAAAGGAATGCCCAATAGTCTGAGCTAATAAACAATGCAAAAATGGCAGATTCACTTAAACTGTACACTAATGGGATGGCCAACAAGACAAGAGCATTCAGCGTTCTTTTGGTTCCTCTCAGAAATCAGCATTTTCACTGATGAAACGTCATATCTGATATTGAGTACAGTACAAGAATCAGGAAATGAGGTTGCCCCAGTACAAAACTTTGGCGAGGCCATATTTGGAGTATTATGCTTGGTTCTGGTCACCCCATTACAGGGCATAGCTTTAAGGTGAGAGGAGGAACATATACAAGAGATGTGTGGGACAAATCACTTTACACAGAAAGTGGTAGGTTCCAGGACACATTGGTAATAAATACCACTTCTGACAGTAACAATCAAGAGGCATTTTGATAAACATATGAACAAGAATGGAATGGAGGTATCTGGATCAAGTGCAAGCAGATGGAATTAGTTTCATTTGAGATCATGGTTGCCGCAATTATCGTGGATCAAAGGGCCTATTTTCTGTGTTCCACATTCTTATGTTTCCTTATAACAGAAAGGGAGCCAATCAGCCCATCAAATTGACGCTAGCTCTTAAGGCAATGTTATATGTCCTTTTTCCCCACCCATTTCCCTGTGATCTACTCAGTGTCCTGCGCCTATCAACTCAATTGTGATTCTTCTACCGCCTATTGACAACAACCAATTAACTCTCCAATAACACAGCTTCTGTAAACAGGAGGAAACTGCAGGATGTGGGAGAAAACACATACGGTGATAGAGGGAATGTGCAAGCTACACATCGCCAACACCCAGGGGCAGGATCAAATCTGGGCTGCTGGAGGTGTGAAGCAACACCACTATCTGCTTCACCTATGTGCTACCCTATAAAGTTGCCGATCATGAGGTTCATAGGGAAACTTCACTGGCATGTCAGCTAATGCTGTGGTGACTCCAGTCATTAACTGACACCATAGGCAGCAGAGTAGTGTAGAATCTAACACAGCGCTTTACAATGCCAGTGATCAATTCCGGTCACTATCTGTAAGGAGCTTGTACGTTCCCCACGTGACAGCATAGGTTTCCTCGCACATTCCAGATATATGAGTTAGGGTTGGCAAATTGTGGCCAAGCCGTTCTAGCACCAGAAACATGATGGCACTTGCACATATTCAGACTGTGTTGCTTGTGAACTCAAATGACTATGTTTGATATTTCGATGTATAGATGATAAAACTAATCTAATAAATGTTGTGCCGACCCATGTTATCTCCTCTAGAAACTGCCTGGAGTTTCCTTAGCGCATAGCTCTCTATTTTGCTAAGCTCCATGTACTAATCTAAGAATCTCTTAAAACACCCTATCATATTATCATATCCACTTCCACCACCGCCACTGGCAGTGCAATCCACGCACCCACCACTCGCTGTGTGAAAACTTATCCCTGACAACACCTCGTACCTGTTTCCAAGCACCTTAACACTGTGCCCTCTCCTGTTAGCCACTTCAGCCCTGGGAAAAAGCCTCTGACTATCCACACAATCAATGCCCCTCATTATCTTAAACACCTCTATCAGGTCACCTCTCATTCTCCATTGCTCCAAGAATAAAAGGACAAGTTCACTCAACCTATTCCCATAAGGTACGCCCTCCAATCCAGGCAACATCCTTGTAAATCTCCTCTGCACTCTCTCTATAGTATCCACATCCTTCTTGTAGTGAGGCGCCCAAAACTGAGCACAGTACTCCAAGTGGGGTCGGACCAAGTTGTAATGTTACCACACGGCTCTTGAACTCAATCCCACAATGAAAGCCAACACACCATACACCTTCTTAACAACACTGTTAACCTGTGCAGCAGCTTTGATTGTCTAATGGACACAGACCGCATGACCTCTCAGATCCTCCACACTGCCAAGAGTATTACCAGTAAAACTATTTGAATTATTTAACTTGGTTGCTTATAATCAGAGAGGAATTCATTCCATCTTGATGCCACCTTGGTCACAATCAGTCTCTACTGGACCTGATGATGCTTTGGATCGGCTGCATTCAAATAAACCTGTTCACAGCACCAGTGCTAGTTGATAAATTGCCTTCTCGACAGGACAACAAACAGTAAAACCACGTAAAATATGGCACCGGCTAAATATAACGAGATGTGAACTATTATGTACTAAAGTGTTATGTTTGGGCTTAAACATGGTAATAGAGAGAACAAAGTGTACAGTCTGCCTCAAAACAGTAACATTTGGAGGAATTTAATTTACATCATATTCCCTTGTAACCAGCAGGGTTCAATTAATGAGACCTCTGCAATGTTGCAGTTGTCTTTGGTCATGACCTTTTGTCACACAAACCAATTCATTAAGACAGTTTGATAGGTTTATTGGTGTATTACTGCCTTAGACATACTCCAACATATTTTTCTTCAGATGGTAGGTTTCTGCTGCCCATGCCCTTGTTCCTCAGGGTAGAGTCTAATGGAGAGATACTTGGCCAAGTCCAAACACTAACCATCATTGATGTCATCAGATTGAGACCTTTCCTGAGATTCTATATGCCTTTTAATGGGCAATCTTTGCAATAACTTTGCAGAAGTTTCCAATCAGTCCATTTTCTTCAGCACAGTGGGAAATTATTTCAATAAGTGGCAGATTCTATGGCTTTGGGGTTTCCTCTCTCATTTAACAGAGCAAACTTCATTCATTTCCTTCACAGGCTTTGTGTATTGCTGTTCAAGGTCAGGACTATTGGTTCCACATTTGAGCAAAGGCTTCAGTGGGAACACTCTGTCCCAGAATTCATTCTTTACTGTAACAATGTGGATGACCTTTATGGGGTAAGTGGTAGTGGGAGTGAATTCATCTGCAGAGCACTGTCCAGAATGGGGTGTGAAATTTTTATATCAGCATCAGTGTCATGGTTGCCAAAATCAAGTGTAAATGCATTTTCAGCCATCCCTCAGGTCATCTGTGAGCTCAGACTGATTAATGATTCTTCTGAGAAAATGCAAAACCTGCTGTAGGTGGTGGATGCAGACCTTGATGTAGTAGGGGGAAGATTGATCTTAAAGATACAGAATGGTAGCAGGCCCTTGCAGCCCAATGAGTCTGACCTGTTCGGTTACTGTACACCCATGTGACCAAGTGACCATGTGACCTAGTAATCTGTGCACCTTTGGAATGTGGAAGGAAACTAGAGCTCCCAAAGGAAACCCATATGGTCACAGGGAGAACTTTCAAACACCTCACAAACAGTGGTGAATTGAAACCGCGATGCTGGTGCATTAATCATGTTGCACTAACCACTAAACTACCGTGGCGTCACTATTTGTTTAGAATAATGCAATCTCCTTCAATTGCTTGCACTTGACCTCGACATGTTCCTGTCATGGATACTCAGTGGCCCTTACCTTCTTTAATCCAACAGTCTGTCCCGTTTTAGCAAAGCCACTGGAGAAAATCTAGTTCCAAACTTCTCATTGCCTCACTGCCCCCCTACCCTTACACAAACATAGACACTCGGTGCCCCTTACCTTCTTGAATCCAATAGTCTGTCCAGTTTTAGCAAAGCCACCGGAGAAAATCTAGCTCCAGGCTTCACATTGCCTCACTGCTTTCCTCTCATGAACTTGTCACACAAACCACACACATCTGGCTAATCAGCAAACGTAATTGGCTCAGACTAGAAAAGTGATTCTGAAAAGAATACATTTTATAAATATGCATGTATAGAAACTTAACTTTGTATACAACACACTTGCAAATACCTTATGAAGCTGCAATTCTATGTTTCTTCCTCTCATACCAGATACAATCCTACACCCATAATTTCATCTAAGGTTGAGGCAGACTGTCATCTTCTGAGCTGGGAAGATTGTCCATAGAGAGCTCCCCCTGTACCTCTGCAGAGGTGAACCCAGCTGTCACAAGAACACGAGAAAATAAGGTCACTTGGCCCCTGAAACATATCCTGACACACTGTATGATCCTGGCTAATGTACCCAAAGCATCACTTCCTCTCTTGTGCTAGAGATTCTACATCCTCTGCAAGAAGAAGTTCCTTTACATCTCTGTATATCTAAGTGTTGCATCAACAACAGGCAATAAATGAGCCGGTCTGTGGAGGTGACAGAATATGCAAGAAGAAGACTTCCATTTCCTAGTTCCCCCGTGAATGAGCCTTCTCATGGTTGCCTCATTATAGGAAGGATGTGGAATTTTTAGAGAGGGTGTAGAGGAGATTTACTAGGATGCTGCCTGGATTACAGAGTATGCTTTATGGGGAAAAGTTGAGCAAGCTTGGGGTTTGCTCTTAGAAATGAGGGAGGATGAGAGGTGTACAATGTGATGATAGGCACTGATACTGTGCATAGCAAATGACCTTTTTCCCAGGTCAGCACCATCTAATATAAGAGGGCATGCTTTTAATTTTCACTGGAGCAAAGTATGGGGAGGGGAATGGGAAAGGTCAGGTACTTTTGGAACATAGGGAGTGTTAAGTGCTCTGCTGGTAAGGGGAGAGGTGATGGTAAAGGCAGAGCAGAACTGAACACAACACACCAAGTGTGATCGAACTAGAGTTTTATAGAGCTGCAAAACTATCTCATGGCTCTTGAATTCAAACCACAAACCAATACACCATACGCTTTCTTAACCACCATATCAACTTTAAGGAATCTATAGACATGGACTCCGAGATCCCATTGTTCTTCCACTTTGCTAAGAACCCTGACATTGACCTTGTACTCTTCGTTCAAGATTGACCTTCTAAAGTGCATCACTTCACACTTTCTGGATTCAACTCCATCTGCCACATCTCAGCCCAGCTCTGCATCCTACCAATGTCCCTTTGTAACCTACAACAACCTTCTACACTATTCATATGACAACCAACCATCATGCCAACTGCAAACTTGCTAACCCACACATCCACTTCTTCATCCAAGTCACTTATAAAAATCACAAAGATCAAAGGTCCCAGAATAGATGTCTGCGGAATACCATTACTAAAAACCATCAATCAAAATACATTCCATTTACCATCACCTCTGCTTTCTGTTGGAAAGCCAATTCCAAATCCATACAGCCAAGTTTCCCATGCCTCTGTACTTTTTGAGACTATCATGGGGAACCTAGTCAAAAGCTCTTCTAAAATCCACATACAACACATTCTACCTTCATCAATTTCCTTTGTTACTTCCCTGAAGAAGTCAATTAGGCTCTTAAACCGGTGACCCCTGTTTCCATCCAAGGGGTCAGTGTGGACATGGTGGAGGATTACGAATTGACAATAAACTGGACTGGTCAAAGATCACTAAGGCTGTCTACAAGAAGGGTCAGAGCCATCTCTATTTCCTGAGGAGACTGAGGTCCTTTAACATCTGCCGGACAATGCTGAGGATGTTCTACGAGTCTGTGGTGGCCAGTGCCATCATGTTTGCTGTTGTGTGCTGGGGCAGCAGGCTGAGGGTAGCAGACACCAAAAGAATCAACAAACTCATTCGTAAGGCCAGTGATGTTGTGGGGGTGGAACTGGACTCTCTGACAGTGGTGTCTGAAAAGAGGATGCTGTCCAAGTTGCATGCCATCTTGGACAATGACTCCCATCCACTCCATAATGTACTGGTTAGGCACAGGAGTACATTCAGCCAGAGACTCAGGAAATGCAACACTGAGCATCATAGGAAGTCATTCCTGCCTGTGGCCATCAAACTTTACAACTCCTCCCTCGGAGTGTCAGACATCCTGAGCCAATAGGCTGGTCCTGGACTTATTTCCACTTGGCATAATTTACCTATTATTATTTAATTATTTATGATTTTATATTGCTATATTTCTACACTATTCTTGGTTGGTGCAACTGTAACAAAACCCAATTTCGCTCGGGATCAATAAAGTATGTCTGTCTGAGGCCAACCTGGTCCTTACAAAGACACACTGGCTATCCTTACTCAGACTGTGTTTCTTCAAATGCTCATAAATACTGTCTCTAAGAATCCTCTCCAATAGTTTGTCCACCACTAATAGAAGACTCATTGGACTATAATTCTGAGGATTATCTCTAATAACTTTCTTTAACAAAGGAATAACATTTTCCATTGCCCAATCTTCTGGTAATATTCCTGGGGCCAGTAAGGATACAAAGATCATGCAAACTCCTCTACATGCATGAGTACATAGTATGTCTGCCATGCCTGCCATTAAATGAAATCAAATTATTAGAAAGAGGTGACAATGGGTCGGAAGGTGTTGAATCATTGTGGATAAAACTAAGGAACTGCAAGGATAAATAGACCCTGATTGGTGTTGTATACAGACACTGAAACAGAAGTAAGGATGGGGGTCTACAAATTACAAGATTACATTTATGGCTTTGTCACAAAGTTTTCAGGTGATATGAAGATAGGTGGAGAGGCAGGTAGTCTTAAGGAAGTAGAGAGGTTACAGAAGGATTTAGACAGATTAGGAGAGTGGGAAAAGAAATGGCAGATGGAATATAGTCAATGCACACAAAATGCTGGAGGAATCCAGCAGGCCAGGCAACATCCATGGAAAAGGTACAGTTGATGTTTCAGGCTAAGATCTCTCAACAGTCCCAAAACGTCGACTGCACTTTTTTTCCCATAGATGCTGCCTGGCCTGCTGAGTTCCTCCAGCATTTAGTGTGTGTTGCTTGGATTTCCGGCATCTGCAGATTTTCTCTTGTTTGAGATGGAATACAGTGTTGGGAAGTGTATGGTCATGCACTTTGATAAAAGAAATGAAAGGTTGATTATTTTCAAAATGGAGAGAAAACTGAAAAGCCTGAAGTACAAAGTGACATGGGAGTCCTTGTGCAGGGTTCCCTAAAGCTTGAGTCTGTGGTGAAGAAGGCAAATGTAATATGAGTATTAATTTCAAAAGGACTAGAATATAAAAGCAAGCATGTAATGTTGAACCTTTATATAGTACTGATGAGGCCTCACAGAGTATTATGAACAGGTTTGGGCCCCTTATCTTAGAATGGATGTGCTAAAACTGAAGAGGGTTCAAAGGAGATTCAAGAAAATGATTCCAGGATTGAATGGCTTGTCACATGAAGAGTGTTTGATCGCCTTGGGCCTGTATTCACAGGAATTCAGAACAATGAGGGGTGACCTAATTGAAACCTATCGAATGGTGAAAAGTTTTGATAGAGTGGATGTAGAGAGGATGTTTCCTGTGGTGGGAAAGTCTAAGACCAGAGGACACAGCCTCAGAATAGAGGAGCAAACATTTAGAATGGAGACGACGAGGCATTTCTTTAGTCAGAGAGTGGTGAATCTGTGGAATTTTTTTTGCCACTGGCAGCTGTGGAGACCACGTATTTATGTATATTAAAGGCAGAGGTTGATAGATTCATGATTGGTCAGAGCATCTTATGGTCTTATGATCTCACACATCGTCCCAGCTGCTTCAGGAGCACTCTGCCGTATAATATCCCCTAAGAGAAGCATGGGCCGGCAGGTGGTGTAGTGGCATTAGCACTGGACTTCAGGCGAATGGTCCTGAATTCTTATCTGGCTGGGTGCCGACCTGGGCAGCAACAATATCTGCATGGAACAAAGGCCTGGCAATCTGCTTCTGTATCTTGTTTCGAAAACCCTACGGACAACTGCACTATCCACAGGGTCGCCATGAATCGACATTGACCCTAGGCACTCAATAACAACGTCAAGGAGAAGCATATACTTCTGTCTCTGGCTGAGGAAATTTTGGAGGATACTGCGTTCTCTAGTGTGGGCAATCCAAATGGTGTGGGCTTCTGCTCATTTGTAAATAGCAAAGCACCATATGAAAATCTCATTCTATCGGGGGTCACAACTTTGACACATTTCTCTGCATTACAACAAGTACTAATGAAACAATTTTTTTATACTTTTGTTACCATGTCTTTGTTCAATTGCATACTAAACCTACTGCTGCTCTAAAATGATATATCCTTCTTGAGATTGCAGGATTTGACCTCCTGAAGAAGCACCATTATCCAGACCTACAGATCCACTCCATTAACGTAATCACAATGCCCACCCCACACAGTCTTTGTACAGTGAACTTGAGCCTCACTTTCTTGGTGTCGATTGCAGTTTTCTTTGATTTGTCACCAAAATTTATAATCTCCCAGATGCCCTTACACTCCATGATACTAGTGGATCCAGGACCAGTCTTGTTGCTTGATGTGTTTGGTACCCATTTTACACTCCCCCTTTGGAGTGCAGGCATCTTCCGAGTCCACTAAATTGAAACTTACAATATCCAAACTGAAGTTGAGCTGTGCATGTAATCAGCATCCCCACATGTCTCAATTAGTCAGAAAGCCTAAAACTAAAATGCTAACTGAGCAATTTATTTATAAATATTTCTTTGCAAAGTAAATCAGATTCACCCTTAGCCAGGATGCTGAGATGCCAGCATTCAGTTTAGGGAAAAAAGAAAAAGAGTGAAATGATACATTTGGACAGAAATTTAGCTTGTTTTTTTTTAAGAGTGTTTGCTGAGAGTGGGCATCAAAGGATACCTTCTAGCTATCCACCTTCCCCTTCCCACCACCTTTTTTTATTCTGGCATCTTCCCCCTTTCTTTCCAGTCCTGAAGAAGGGTCTCGGCCCAAAACGAAATTTCCATGGTGCTGCCTGACATGTTCGTTTCGTCTGGCATTTTGTGTGTGTTGCTCTGCATACTGTTTCAGAACATGCAGCTAAGCTTGAATAGAATGGGAAACTGTGGTTCTGAGCAAAAAGCTCAGATCTTGCATTGTTTAACATAGTTTTATAAAACTGTGACGGATCTGATAGGCTAATATATGAAGAACTATTTCACCAATTGTGGGTTCAGTGATATGTGGGTTTCCATAGTAGAGGGAAGAGTGAAGACTGAACAATAACACAAGGATCATTTGTAACTGGAATGGCCGAGGCAGAGATCAATACAATTTCTAAGGGAAATCAAATAATTCTTTGAAGCAGGGGAAGATATCAGAGATGACAAATTCTTTCATGTAGTGTGACACTTTGTGTGCTGTGTGCTGTATTTGCCATATAATGGCCCTGACACAGATACACAGCAGGAGTTCAATTCATTGAGCACATACAGAGATGTCTAATGAACTACATGTATAAAATTCACTTCAGCATCCTAAAGCCATGTATGAGGGACGGTCTTAACTGGAACATTAGACCATAAGACAGAGGAGCAGAATTCAGTCATTCGGTCCATCGAGTCTGCTCCACCATTCTATCATGGCTGATTTATTATCGCTTTCAACCCCATTTTTATGTCTTCTCCCTATAACCTTTGACACCCATATCAGTTAAAAACCTATTAACCTCTGCTTTAAGTATACCCAATACTTGGCCTTCACAGCCACCTCCAGCAATGAAGACCACCCTCTAGCAAAAGAAATTCTTCCTCATCTCTGTTTTAAAGGGACGTCCTTCTATTCTGAAGCTATCCCCTCGGATCTTAGATTAATCCACCATAGGAAACACCTTTTCCACGTCGACTCAACATAGGCCTTTTAATATTTGATTGGTTTCAATGAGATCCCCTCTCATTCTTCTAAACGGCAGTAAGTACAGGCCAAGAGCTATCAAACGCTCCTCATATGTTAACCATGTCACTTACAATGCCAGCACATTTTTTCTTAGAAAAGGGGCTCAAAACTGTTCACAATACTTCAAGTGCAGTCAGACCAATGCCTTATAAAGTCTCAGCATTGCATCCTTGATTGCATACATTGTGGCCTTCTTTAGGCTTAGGTTGTTTGCACAGTGCAGATAAAGCTCTTGACCTTCAGGCTGGCTGGACCTCTTCCATTCCTATACCACTGTTCAGGTCACTCAGAGCTCCCTGGAGTTGCCATACAGTTCAGGTATCTGGCCAACTCTCCCCTGCAGGCCACAATGCTATCACAGGTCTGCTTTTCCAACAGCGTTCCATTGTGTTTCTGGGTTGAACCTCAGCTGAGTCTGTGCCCAGTTTGCATTCCACTGCTCCTCACCTTACATATCCCACCCTCCCCATCGTGCAATCATTTGTCTGAACTCCAGTCCAAAGCATGCAACTTCACTCTCAATTCCTGATGCCACTACCTCTGAAGTCTGTCCTCCAGCTTTACACCCTTTTGACGTCCATCTGTCGCCCTCTTCCTCCCCACATTCCGCAGCATATTTGATTTCTTCTGTCAGCCTGTCTGAGTATTAGTGTGTGTAAGCTTATGCTACACACATGATTCCTTGAGCCTCAAATACAAGTAAATGGGACTGAGAGAAGGCGCTTAGAAACACACATTGCCTCCAATCCCTCACTCTTGCTGTGCCAGTGTAACATGCTGGTTTACAATGAAGAATTCCCCAATTTAGGTTTTTGAAGGAAATTGGGTGACATGTCAGTGGAATTCCCTTTGCATCTTTCCAACAGTGGGCTGGCTTAGGAGGGTAAATGTTTGTTATAAGCACAGTGGATTCTGGTGAAATGGGACACATTGGGACCAGTACATTTTGGCTCAATTAATCAGCTAAGTTTCATGGAAATAGTTTGAAACGTATAAACAAAGCAAACTATCATTTAACTGCATTTCAGATTATGTATTTAAATAAAATATGGAATAATTGGAATGCTATTAATACTAGTACAGTACTATAAAATTGCAGATTAGTTCCTAATAGTTAGTGATGGAGGAACTAATTCAGTGCATGCTGCAATGTTCTTTTGATTGACTTTAAATTTTAAAAAATCCAATGCACACATAGTGTAAAACAAGGACATCTTGAACGAGTGCATCATTCAAATCTTCATTTTCATTGTAACATTCAAGATGATTGTCGTTACCTTCAAATTCTTCATTGAACCTAACTTGCTGAAGCAGTAAAATCATTTCAATTTCAGTCCTGGCTGTATCTGGCATCTCCAAGCCTGATTCCCTTAAAACCGCAGTGAGCAGAGCAGTCCTGTATTGTCTTACTGTTTATTTTTTTCAACTATCAGTGACAACATTACTGCTTGTTGAACACAAGCACACAATTGATGCTATTTAAAAGCTTTCTCTCTCAAACCACAGCATAGTGCTCGTAGACACACAAGTTCACAAGACTGAAGCTAGTTAGAAACTCTTCAGCAAGTCTCCTGTCTCAATTAAGTTGAGAAATGTCCCAAATAAACAAAGGGAATCCCAGTTACTTGTTCGATAGTCTTTGTTCTTTAAGAGTGGTCCCAAATAAGGGCTGCTCCAATTAACCAATTAACCAGAATCCTCTGTATTCACGTTTTTAAAGTAACTTTAGAAATATGCATGAAAAAATAAACATTGATATTAAAATAATTATTTCCTTTACTATCCACAGTGGTAGTGATCACCAAAGATTTATGTGCAGACTTGATTATAGATCCTAAAGATCCATAGCTCCATAATAAGCTTCTTAATTCTAATGATTGAAATACTGCTGAAATCATCTCTCATCTACAGAACACATTGCCAGTGGTATTGATTTCAATGTCATTGTAAGGCTGTGATAGTTGTGAAACAGAACACTTTTCCTGTCACAGCCAGAGAGCGCTGGGATAGGCAATATTACAAAGAGACTAAGACCAAGTGGGAGAGAAATACTCACGAGTGCAAGCCATGGAGATGGGATCCTTGTCCGCCCTGAAGTAGTTCCTGTCGCAGCTACAGAGTATAGACCCTGCCTCTTGAGCGTGGCTGTGAGGAGGACACTTGGCACACTTAACATTTCCAGCAAAAGCTTTGTAAAACCCAGGTTTGCAGGCTGATGGGAAAAGAAAAATAGCTTCCATTTACTCATGCACTAGAGCATTTAAATCTTGCAATAAAATACAGGTCATCTATCACTGGCAAAACAACACTTTGTGGTTTGCTGCTGAGAGAAAAGGTATGACATAGGAGAACGCCAAGGCTAAAGAAAGCACAAAGAAGACTTGATAATTTAGGCGGAGAAAATTTACAAGGATATTACTGGGACTTGAGGAAATGAGTCACAGGGAAAGATTGAACAGGTTAGGACTTTATTCCTTTGAACGTAGGAAAATGAAGGGGAATTTGAAAAAGGTACATAAAATTATGAGGAGTACATATAGGGTAAGCACAAATAGGCTTTGTTCACTGAGGTCGAGTGAGACTATAATTGGAGGTCATGGGTTAAAAGTGAAAGGTAAAATGTTTAAGGGGAACATGAGGGTGATCTTCTTCACTCAGAGGGTGTAAGAGGGTGGAATGAGCAGCCAGTGGTAGTGATGGATGCAGTTTTGATTTCAACATTTAAGAGAAATTTGGATAGGTAAATTGATGGATAGGGTCTGGAGGGTCATAGTCCAGTTGCAGACCTATGGGACTAGGCAAAATAACAGCTCAGCTTGAACTAGATAGGCCCAATGGCTTGTCTCTGTTGCTCTAAGTCAATGCACTATGATGATGTCATACTTAGTCTTAATGGCCTTAGTCTATGGGATGATGTATAAAGTGTGGTAGCTGGGGTGGTCCATGTCCATTGTCCTTATGAGCACTAAATCCTGGGATTTGCTCCAGATTCATTATGTGCTGGTAGTTGTCATTTGTATTCTTAGAAAATTAATTCCTACTGTAGCTCAGAGAAGCAAACTTTTCAGATCACAGACTGCAGCCATTATTAACACAATGAACTCCTGGTGGATTTCTTCCTGTATGTTCTACTCATTATTTGAATTGAATTTCACCACATTGGGTCTTCTATAAAACAAGTTCATTTTTATTAACATCTCAGTAGAACAAAGGTTTTAATGATAAAACTCCAACTAAAAGGTCCTGAAATATCTGTGGAGATTTGTCTAGTTTACTGTTCTGTTTTGCTCAGAGTCCATTTGGACGGTAGCCCAAAACAAAAATTGAAAACGTGAAACTCATCACAGGTTGCCCAAGACCTGGCTGACCTGAAAGCAAATCTAGAGTGATAATGAAAGAGAAAACCTAATGCACTCGAAGCCATTTGGCTTGTCATGTCAATGCTGCTCAACAATGAGCTACTCAATCTAATCTAATATTCTAGCACTAGATCTATGATTAGAACATGATAATAGGCTAATCATCTTGGTCAGCATGTATAAGTTGAGCCAAAGGCTTTTTTCTGTTCTGTATAACTCTGTGAACCTTTAAGTATGTAATCCAATGCTGGTCAAATGTGTACGTTTTACCACCTTTTCAGGCTTCCAAACCTGTCCTGCTTTCTCTGAATGAACAAGAAGTTCATGGCCCACTCTATGAAACACCTATGATGCCAGGACACTGAAGCTGTTGAGCATTACAAATTGTTAGTGTGGCTGTGAAGCAAAGGCAGGGTGTGTGCCCAGGAGATCCACTTTGGCTTACAAGTGGAACTGTTTAATTGAATCTAGCTGCCTTGCATTTTTGAATCACCTTTACAGATAACGTTTTAAATCAAGTGCCCTCAGGAAATTTTTATCCCCATACTGTAGGAGGACAAAATGTGATAGAGTTTGTCAAATGTGTTCAGGAAAGTTTCCTTAATCTGTACATAGAAGTCCCAATACTTGATCTCCTATAAAGGAATGAGATAAGGTAGGCAACTGAAGTTTGTGTAGGGGAACACGATACATCCAGTGATCATAATGCCATTAGTTTCAAGGTAATTATGGAAAAGGATAGGTCTGGTCCTTGGGTTGGAATTCAAAATTGGAGAAAAGGAGAAGTTTGATGGTATCAGAAAGGATCTGGCAAGTGGATTGGGACAGGTTGTTTGGCAAAGGTGTACTTGGTTGGTGGGAGTCCTTCAAAAGTGAAATTTTGAGTATACAAAGTTTCTAAGTCCAATTAGAATAAAAGTGAGGATAACAGGTTTAGGACACCTTGGTTTTCAAGAAATACTGAGGCCCTGGTTAAGAGAAAAAAGGGGTGCATCGCAAGTATAGGCAGGTAGGAACAAATTAGGTACTTGATGAGTAGAAAAAATGCAAGAGAATATTCAAGAAAGAAGTGAGAATGACTAAAAGAAAGTATGGCATTGCTCTAGCAAACAAGACAAAGAAGATTCTTAAAGGCTTCTACAGATTTGTTAAGAGCACATGGGTTGCAAGGGACAAAATTGGTCCTCTGGAAGATCAGAATGGCAATGTATGCATGGAGCCAAAAGGGATGGGGGAGAACTTAAATGGATTTTTTTCATCTATTTTAACTCAGGAGATGAACACATAGTCTGCAGAAGTGTGGCAAAGTAACTGTGAGGTCAGGGACCCTATACAGATTACAGAGGAGGAGGGGTTTGCTGTCTTGAGGTAAATCAGTGTGGATAAATCCCCAGGGCCTGGCAAGGTGTTCCCTCAGACCCTGTGGGAAACTTTACAAGGATGTTGCCATGACTGGAGGACCTGAGTTATAAGGAAAGATTAAACAGGTTAGAACTTTAATCCCTAGAACACAGAAGACTGAGGGGAGATTTGATAGAGGTATACAGAATTATGAGGAGGATAGAGGGGTAATTATGAGGGGTAAATGCAAACAGGCTTTTTCCACTGAGGTTGGGTGAGACTACAACTCTAGGTCATGGGTTAAGTGTGAAAGTTCAAGTGTTTAAGGGGAGCATGAGGAGAATCTTTTCACTCAGATGGTGGTGAGAGTGTGGAATGAGCTGCCAGCACAAGTAGAGGATGTGATTTTGATTTCAATGTTCAAAGGAATTTTGGATATGTACGTGGATGCATTAGGATCGTGGTCGGTGTGCAGATCGACGGGACTAGGCTTGGTACAGACTGGATGGGCCAAGAGGCCTATTTCTGTGCTATAGCTTTCTAAGACTCCAATTACTTCCCTGGAATTATTCGGATAGCTCTACTCTGAAGCTTTGCCAGTGAGCTTAGGAGAAATTCTAAACACTCCGGAACGTTGAAGTCGAATTGACAGTCTAAAGAGGAATTCTGAGCACTCAGCATACCTGTCACCAGAACAAAATGAAACCACATCTCCAGGAATGCACGGAATAAAGTACCACTTGACGTGGGTCACCAGAGGTTACAGCACCATGTCATTTACTTTACGTCACGGCAGCCTGACTTAGGACTGCCTTTACTGGCCTTGCTGAGGAAGAACCTCAGCATCAATCACAATTACAAGGAGCACAGCATCAATGAAAATCTAGCCCTGGTTTAAAATAAATATGCCTGGCAGACTGAAATGTGAACAGCGCTGTTAAAGAAAAGGCTGCAATTACATCTACTCAGTGAATTATTCATTTTAATATCCTGGTGCTTTTCGCAGTCTTTGCGATTGTCCAGAAGATAAGGGATGTGTGTAATAACTAAGTCTGTTTTATTTTAAGGATGTTTCTTTGTATCCATAACCAAATCTTTTTTTCTCTTTTCTGCTTAAATAAATATGGCATAGGTGCTGTTATGTGCTGCATACTTCCTGCTAGGAACCTGGAGAGATGATTCTCAGCCAAAACTCCAAGAAACTTCACGCAATAATTCTGCTGCCTGGGTTTCCTTGGCTAAATGAGAGCGTGCCCAGATTTATGGTCATCTGCTACATCCTGAATGACTTTACCGTCGTGAAGGCCGAAGCTTTGAACACCGAGAGTACAGGGGCAGGAGAAGGGTGATCGGTATCAGGGAAGCGAGGAGAAGCAGAAATGCTATCCAGCATCAGTACTCGGGCTGGCAAAGCACTTTAACTGTACTGCATCCAAAAGCAGCTCACAGCAGTCTCCCACCCAGCTCTAATACAACCACACCCCCACAGTCCTCATCACTACAGACATTGCTAATTGCCTTCCTTTACTTCAACCTTAACCGCTTTTCTCACTTCTCTGCAAATATAAAAGCCAAGAAAAATTCACAACAGGAAGCAAACATATCCCACCAATCGGTTCCATCTGTAAATAAAGGATAACAAAATACTTCAGAAACACCTTTACACAATCTTTCTCTGTCTGTCTGCTAATTTTGTTTCTTAACCCATGTGATGCAATACTTGTTTACTCTTTACTAGTGCTGAGGGCAGAATGGCGTTGAGCTAACTCTGCAGTGTATACCTTCATATGGGGAATGAATGTGAGCATAATTGAGTTAGAGAGCTTGGCTGGAGAGTGCACTGACTTGTAAATCGAGCAGCTTGTCCCAGCTATCTGTGTGTATGCATAAAGTGATTGACAAGAAGCCGACACCTCCCGTGGAGTCAAAGCCGCTCTCTGAGTTCGCCTCAGTACTCATCGGGAGGACAGGGTTCAGGAATAACGTGAGGTTTTGTAAGCTACGGTCAGCAAAGCGTGCATCTCTGAACTCCATTCCTCCATTGCTTCCAATGACAACATCTGCTTCTGATGGTGTTCCTAGACACCCTATCCACATAAGGCTGACAAATGGGCAGACAGGCCCCTGCACTGTCAAACGCTTGATGCAAGTTGAAGCTGCACTTGACTATGTTCTGCAACAATGAGCACAATTCTGCAAGAATTCAAGCAAAACATTTAGTAGATCAAAAAGAAAACGGGCAAATTATTTTAAGGAATGGAGATAAGTGTGGGAGTGTCCGACCCACCAGCATGAGTGTGAAATGTTGTGGGGAACAATAACCCTCCGAAATTTACCTCCAACCTGATGGCATGAATATCGATTTCCCCTTCTGGTAATTTGTTTTCCCTCTCCCTCCCCTCTTCTCTTTTCCCCTCTCTGGCCTTTTACCTTTCTTCACTTGCCTATCACTTCCCCTGGGTCCACTCCTTCTCCACTTTCTTCCCCTAAGAGGTTCCTTCTTCTCCTGCCCTTTACCTTTCCCACCCAATTGGCTTCACCTATTACCTTCTAGCTAGCCTCCTTCCCCGACCCCACCTTTTTATTCTGTTGTCTTTTCCCCTTCCATTCCAGTCCTGAAAAAGGGTCTCGGGCCAAAGTGTTGACTGGTTATTAATTTCCATGGATGCTGCCAGACCTGCTGAGTTCCTCCAGCATTTTGTGTGCGTCGCTATAGATTTGGCAGTTGGAAAGGTTAATGATAAATTGGTGCTCTGGGCTTTATTGGTAAAACGGCTACTTTGCCCTTTATCCTGATCAGAGAACACGGTAAACCCAGCCAAGGAGTGATTGAGCACAGATGGGGGATCTCCTGCTGCCTCTCCGTCCTGCCAGCAACAGACACAACACATTAGGTGGCAAAACACTACCTGCCTGATGCTCATTGTGAGCCCTGAGGTGGCGTAGGTAGATGCAGTGTTGTCGTGGTAACTGAGCCACTGATCTCAGCGTATGGCTGGTTCCACACAATGCTTAAAAGCACGCCGTCTTAATGAATAAGGCAGTCGCTGATCGTTACATGAAGAGTTTTTGTGTAACTCAGTGTGTCAAGGAAATCCTATGGAAATGTGTTGTTGTGTTTTCAGTGTGTTATATCATTAGGATGTCATGAATACTTACTCTCAATATAAAAAATAAGAATTTAGTGAACATTTTATCTTCCCCAAAAGTATTGAATCTTAAGTGCAAACACAAATAAAAGTGCAGCTGAGGGTTATTTTTCTAACATGACAGCATAAAAACCCTCCAGGATATAGGAGAAAGAAATAGCTTTACATCAGCTTTAATACTCAGGAGACTCCGAGCATGCAGCCGAACACAGCAGCTGACACGGGGCCAGGTGGTGTTATTTTCTGTGTGCTGCAGGGAAGGAGAAAACTAAAAGTGGGGAGGGGATGGGTGGAGAGAAGCAGGAAGGAGCAGAAAGCATTCCAAAGAGGAATAAAGAGATCAGATTGCTCTGTTCCCCAGGGAAAGGCTTTGTGATTGGCTTCACACTCAGCTCACTTCCTTCAGCTGCTGCCGTTCACAGTGATGCCGAAAGTACATTACCCTAGACCTTCCTTCCCATTGTGTTCCTTACATAAAATTCATATTTTTACCATCACCGAAGCTCCGACTCGTCCAAAGTAGGAATATCTGGGCCAAACCTTGTTGGTACTTTGATGCATTCAAAAGAGGGGTGACTTGATAGAGGTGTATGAGATGACAAAAGGCATGGATCGAGTGGAAAGCCAGAGACTTGTTCTCAGGGTGGAAATGGCTAACAGAAGGGACTTTAAGGTGAATGGAGAAAAGTATAAAAGGGGAGTCAGAGGTAGGACTTTCAAACACAGATTAGTGAGTGCATGGAATGGCCTACCAGGATTGATGGCAGAGACGGATACATCAGGGACATTTGACAAACTCTTAGATAAGCACGTGGTTGATAGAAAAATTAAGGACCACGAAGGAGGGAAGGAGCAGAGCAATACACACAAAAGGCTGGAGGAACTCAGCAGGTCAGGCAGCATCTATGGAAAAGAGTACAGTAACCATATAACCATTACAGCACGGAAACAGGGCATCTCGGCCCTTCCAGTTTATGCTGAATGCTTAGTCTCACCTAGTCCCACCGACCTGCACTCAGCCCATAACCCTCCATTCCTTTCCTGTCCATATACCTATCCACCTTTTTTTAAATGACAAAATCGAACCTGCCTCTATAAATCTACCTCGAACCCATAAACATACAGTCTATGTTTCAGGCCGAGATCCTTCGGCAGGACTGGTAAAAAAAGCTGAGGAGCAGATTTAAAAGGTGGGGGGAAGGGAGAGAGGAACGCAAAGTAAAAGGTGAAACCTGGAGGGGGAGGGATGAACTAAAGAGCTGGGAAGTTGATTGGTGAGAGAGACAGAAGGCCATGGAAGAAGGAAAAGAGGAGAGGAGCACCCAAGGGAGGTGATGGGGAGGCAAGGAGATAGGGTGAAAGAGGGAAAAGGGGATGGGGAATAGTGAGGGGCATTACCGGAAGTTAGAGAAATTAATGTTCACGCCTTCAAGTTGGAGGCTACCCAAACAGAATATGAGGTGTTGCTCCTCCATCTTGAGTGCAGCCTCATCTTGACAATGGAGGAGGCCGAGGGTGGACATATCAAAATGGGAATGGGAAGTGGAATTAAAATGGGTGGCCACTGGGAGATCCCACTTTTTCTGGCAGGCAGAGTGTAGGTGCTCAGCGAAGCGGTCTCCCAATCTAAGTCAGGTCTCACTGATTTACAGGATGCCACACTTGGAGTGTCGAACACAGTATATAACCCCAACAGACTCACAGTGAAGTGTCACCTCACCTGGAAGGACTGTTTGGGGACCTGAATGGCAGTGAGGGAGGAGGTGTAGGGGCAGGTGTAGCCCTTGTTCTGCTTTCAAGGGTAAGTGCCAGGAGGGAGATCAGTGAGGAGGGACAAATGGACAAGGGAGTTGTGTAGGGAGTGATCCCTGCGGAAAGTAGAAAGGGGGGAGGGAGGGAAAGATGAGCTTGGTGGTGGGATTTTTCATATCACCTGGCCTGCTGAGTTCCTCCAGCATTTTGTGTCTGTTGCTGAGATTTCCAGCATCCACAGATTTTCTCTCATTTGTAGAGGGAAGGGTTAGATTGATCTTAGAGTAGGTTGAAAGTTCAGTACAACATTATGCACCAAAGGGTCTGCATTGTGCAGCAATGTTCTATGTTCACGTACAGTCAGTTGGTTAAACCAGTTTATTTTTCCCTTCTTCTTAACAGTACGATGTAACTAAATTCTTTGGGCACACCTTTGGTGACATGCCGTTAGTACCTGTCATATGCCACTTAACCAATAATATGCTGGTGACTAGTGGGCAATCAAAGTGTTTGCGCCCTGCGCCTTAGTCCCAGATTTAAACAGGAAGTTTTAAAACAGGATTTCCATCAGGCATCATTAGTATTGCAAAAACATCACAATGTCACTTGTTCGAATTGCTATTCCTTTGTGAACAAAGCTGATTAACGTTGGTGCGTGATAATTTACTAAGCAATAATCCTCTCACATACATAAATGTCACTCTGCAGATGCATCATTTGGTAACAAGAGTCAATAACTGAACAATATACATACCAAGATTAATTAAATAAGTCACTAAATTGTAGAGGTAGCTTAACTCCGCTCTATAAAGCTGGTCCATTATAAATGAGTACAGAAGCAACAGGCTATTCATGATACATATACGTTCCATTGTATCAGTCATACTTCCTTTTGCATAAATGATTGGATGTCAGAAAAGGACAGATTGGCCTTGCCAGTGAAGACGCTGTAGCATAGTGGTTAGCACAGCGTTTTATGGGAGCAGCAACCTAGGTCCAATTCCTGCTGCTGCCTGTAAGGAGTTTGTACGTTCTCCCCGTGACCACATGTGGGTTTCCTCTGGGTGCTCTGGTTTCCTCCCAGAAAGGCATATCAGTTGGTAGGTTAATTGGTCATTGTAAATTGTCCTGTGAAATCAGCATTACTGGGCACTGCAGCTCCAAAGGTCGGAAGGGCTTATTCCATGCTGCATCTCAATAAATAAATAAATTTGCACCAATGGTTAAGTCACTGCACTGCAGCTGAAGGGTCTCAGGGGGATTTTTTTAAAAGTATATAACAATTTATAGCACCAAGAAATGCAAGTCAAATCGGAGCCATTTGCAGTTACAAAAAGCTGTTACTGACTCATTGGGTAAACATACTACCACCTCAATATCAATACCTTCTTAGTATGAAGGTCTCACATTTAAATCCTTGTTTTTGTAGAGTTGGCTGATTTCAGTACAAATGGCTATGGAAACGCTCATCTTGGTAATTCAAAAGAAATTGCAAAACCGTGATCAGCATGAAAATGATAAACAATGAGAAAATGTTTTATTGTGCTTAATGTCTTACTTGCCCTATTCTTCGTGCCACAGTTAATGTGTTTGCATGAATCCTCATTCATACAAGAATAACAGAAATTAAAATTTACAAAACTATTAAAGTTGCAGGAAATTCAGCACAAACAGGAAATTAAATCAATGTCGCTTTCAAATTTCTACTTGTAATGGATGTCACCTGACACAATCTTTTGGGATAAAATTGACAATTTACATTAAAACTATGCTTCTAAACAGGAATTTTGTTGAACTTTGTGGCCCTATGTTGCTGGCTTCTTGAGCCACTTCAATTTTAATTCCTGCTCAAGCAGTGCTCTGTGCTCTAAATCATTCCAGCTCTCCATCCCTCTATAAAAAAAGCTCCTTAAGGTCAACCCCTTTGAAAATAAGTCTTGACACTTAGCTTGGTTACACATGTAAAGAGCATGTGACATGTTACCATCTTAAAGGTGAGATAGAAATGCAATAGTTTTGCATACCTTTCTATTTTAACTGAATCTGAACATATGGAATGTGAAATTGAAAACATGTTGGACTTTATAATCAACATGAGATGGAAAAGAAAAGTTAAAATGTAAAAAAGAGTTAAGCCAATATCCTATTGTGCCAGTTATTAAAATTAAAGGGACATGGGATATAGCCCTGACTTTATATAAAAAATCTTTTCCATCTTATGTTGATTATAATATCCAACATGCGGTTTGGCTTTGCGTTTCATACTTTTGAATTAAGTTTTCAATTACTCTTGGGTCCAATGCATTTTCTATTCCCTATAAAACACAGATTAAAAAATAGATCTCAAATATATAATTTTATATTATTGAATATTTAAGTTCAGTATTGCAAGTAAACTCACAGGCTGATTTTTCCAGCTTAACTTTTATTTCTTTGAAAAATGAACAAATTAACTCTGGATTGTCCAGTATGCAAGTCTATGCCAATAAACAGACTAACCGGATTTTTGAAGGACTTCACGTTCTAAACTGTAATGACGAAGTGGATGAGTTATTGATCACTCTGTTTTGAGTATAATGGTTCCTCTTCACATACAGGCTGAATGTAATTGTTTATATTTTAAAAGAGAGGTGGTTTGCTCCACGTTCCTGCAGGAAATCCATTCTTAACTTTATGAATGGAACAGAAGTATGGAGGCATTACTCCAAGATTTTCAATAGCATGGAAGTGGAAGGTGCTATTGTGAAACTTACTGCATACGGTATTGGAACAGTACTATGTTAACATGTATTTCCTTCCTGTGTTATTGCACTGTACAGTGAGCTCACAGAATTGGCAATTACTTTACTTCACTTCAAGTGAGCAAGTTGTTTACCACTTAAAAGGGAGTCTGATAGAAATTTCAGTTGTATTCCTTTTGTGAGCACAGGAAGTGACAAAAAGACCTAAAATTTGTTATCCCACCTCACCAGACACACTCCTAGCAGAAATTTGTTGGGTTTTAAAGCTGAAACAAACTCAAGACTGAAATAAACTGATCCAAAGGTCCTATCATAATAAACTGGCAGTCACTATTCTAAAGGTCTCCACCTGTTGGAGCCTTCTCAATATAACCCCAGGCCAAGGGTCATATGTATACATTGGGAAAAGGTGAGAAAGAGCTGGTTGCCAGAGCTCCAAGATCATTTTGTGATCAGACCAACTGAATGAAACTGACTAATTATGACATACTAAGTGGGAGCAGGAGACTTATTTCAATATCAAAATGTGGCCTGTGTTCACTAGAGTTACTAAACTGAAAGAGACTCTGACCAGTGTAAGTGGCCCAAACACATGTGCAAACTGGACAGTGTCAGCGATCTGCTAAGCTTTTCATCAATGAGTCTTTTAGGCCATAAGACGCAGAAGCAGAATTAGGTCATTCAGCCAGCCCATGGTCTGCTCCACCGTTCTCCCATTCTCTTCTCTTCTCCCCATAACCTTTGGCACCCTTATCAATCAAGAAACCATGAATCTCCACTTTAAATATACCCAACAACTTGGCCTCCACAGCATCTGTGGCAATGAATTCCAGAGATTCACCACCATTTGGCTCAAGAAAATCCTCCTTGTCTCTGTTCTAAAGGTATATAATTCTATTTTAAATCTGTGCCCTCTGGTTCTGGACATCCTTTCCATGTCCAATCTATTTAGACAATATTTGATACTGTATGTTTCAATGAGATCCCCCCTCATTCTTCTAAACTCCAGTGAGTACAGGTCAAGAGCACACACAAAATGCTGGTGGAACACAGCAGGCCAGGCAGCATCTATAGGGAGAAGCGCTGTCGACATTTCGGGCCGAGACCCTTCGTCAGGTCAAGAGCCTTCATTTGTTCTGCACCTGTAAACTCTTCCATTTCCAGGATCATTCATGCAAAATGGCTTTGGGACATCTCCAATGCCAGCGCTTCCTTTCTTAGATATGGGGTGCAAAGCTCCCCACAATACTCCAAGTGCAGTCTACCCAATGCCTTATAAAGCCTTAGTATTAGTACATTCTTCAAATAATTTGCTCCTAAAATGAATACCATGGTCTTAAATTGTGACGTCCAGGTCAATAACTCACATACACAATCTTAACCAACCGGCAATTTACTGTGTTATTTCATTCTGCAACATCCTGTTTAAGCTATATGTAAATAAACTAACAACACAGTGGGGGAGCTAAGTGTCACCACAGGAATCCACTGCTAACAACTTTAGAATTCCACCGTGCTTTTTGAAGGATGTATCCCTTTTCATTTTTGGAATCTAAATTCCTTGCAATATTAACAGGCCACTTTTTTACTGGTAAAATGTTTAATGTTTTATATGCAGGGGCATCTCAGAGGAAAATGGCTGAATGAAGTGTTCAGCAACAATTTCTGTTTGCTGCCACACTATAGCTGAAGTGCCAACGTTGCAGGTAAGTTTGCTAACCAATTATTATGCTTGTGACTATTTCTGTAAAAATATGAATCATACATGCTCCTATGCTGATACATCCCAGGTGATTCAACTTTACTTCAGCTTTCTGACAAACTTTATGTATCACATGTGTAGAAGTCAGAGATCTGGTGCAATCTCTTTTGCTACACCTTTAAGTTAGTTCACTTCAGAATGAAGCCCAGATTCAGTTCTGCTCTCCTTCCTCACAAGATAAGGTCTAAATTTCCAAAATGATCATTTATAAGACATTGCTTGGCCGATGAAAATTCAGCTAATGACACTATCTTTCACCCAAATGTAAATATACACAATTGAAAGCAATTGGTAAATGGACTGTGAGTAGTAGTGAATATTCTGACTTGATTACCCTCTTACCGCCTCTATATATATTTTAATTACTTCACTGATTGGGGACTTTGTGGCACGTGGCCAAGTGGTTAAGGTGTTGGACTAGCGGTTGTGAGTTTGAGTCCCAGCCGGGGCAGTGTGTTGTGTCCTTGAGCAAGCTACTTAACCACACATTGCTCCAGTCCACCCAGCTGAAAATGGGTACCGGCAAAATGTTGGGGCTTAACCTCAAGATAGACTGGTGTCCTATCTGGAGGGGGGGAGGTTTCACATCACATCACGGAAACCGGCATAAGTACCGGCCTGATGAGCCTATAAGGCTCGGGACAGACTTTAACTTAACTTATTTGGGACTGGGTGTTACTGACAATACCAGCATTGCCCTTGCCTATAATAAGGTGGCATGTGCAGAGCTTTGGAGTAGGCATTCCCACATTCTGGTTGGTAATTCCTGGATAGTAATTCCAGGATTTAGAAGCAGTATCAGAGACTTACTTTCAAGGAAAGGTACTTTTTTACTTTATCTCAGTTTATTTAGAGATACAGTACGGTAACAGGTCCTTCTGACTTAATGAACTCTCACTGTCCAATTACCCTTATGTGACCAATTACCCAAATAACCCTTTGGAAGGTAGGAGGAAACCACAGCGCCAGAAAGAAACCCATGCAGTCATGGGCTGAACATACAAACTCTTTACAGACAGTAGCAGAATTGAAGCCAGGTTGCTATCTACGTTACCTACGTTACTGTGAGATAACGTGCAAATTGGCATGGATCTGTATATGTTTGCATGCATCAGCTCTCCTTCTCCTTCTTGATCACATATTTTAGTTGTGCAGGTGGAGAGGTCTTAGTGAGTAACTACTGTACGCTTTGTAAATAAGACTCAGTGGTCAAGGGACTGAATGTTTAGATGGTTAAACAAGTGCCAAAAGTTCTTCTGGTGTCCCCAGCCCCAACATCAAAGTTTTGTTTGTCTGGCTCCCAACCCCCACCCCCCGTTCCTCTTCACTGCCTGCCTTACACATTTTCATCTTTTAGCTACTTAAGTCTTTTCCAGTGCTTGTCTGTGATACGTATAATTTTAATATCTTCATGCATACTTCACTAATTTCCACATCATTTAATCATTTAAAAATACACCGATTTAGGGGACATTATCTGTAAATGACAAGAATCAGCATTCCTCAACAAGCTGCTCTTTCTCTTCCTGTCATCTTTCTCTAACATCTGGACACCACCAGTCCCAGCTAATTCTCCACTTTGTCCAATAGCACTCTCCATTATGTCCTCTTTACCCTTCTTGGTCTCCTAAATTGCACGTGATATTAAGTTGCCATTTCTCTTTCCAACCACGTGTTACGCTCTCATGTTTTCTCTTTTTTTTTTCCTTTTTTTTTATGACTCCTGCCATTTTATGACTGAGAACAGACCAAAATAAAGTGCCGCACACAACTAGAGGGCTGAAGTGAGACTGGAATGTTATAAAAAACAGCATCTGCACCAGCACATCAAACTAAAAGTCAAAGCAAACAGCACATCCTACGCAGTAGAAAACTCAGGTACTAATTAAGCACTGTCCATGGTTCTATACACAGTTGAAGCTGCAGGATTCTTTCAAAAAATATGCTGAGACTTTTCAAATGGCAGTACACCTACTCAATATCACTTAATCAGCCTTTTGTTAATTCAGTTCTACATTTCTGCAATCACAGCCACCACTGTGATAAAATACCCTTTAGGTTTCATCTCTGCTTAACAGAAACAGTAGCCAAAATGCAACAATTGGATCTTTCGTGTTATGTGTTGCTTTTATGTTATGATTAGTTGCTTTTATCATACGTGCGAAAATTTAAGCCTTTGTGGCTTTCTTGCAGTTGGCTCCCAGAGTTCCTTGCCACCATGTAGGAGCTGGAAAACTGTTGAGGGAGGGAAGATAATTTGCTTTGTCCATGGAATTTTTGCCACACTTTCGACCATTGCTGAACCTGCAGCACTGCAATAGTGCAAAACAACGATGAAAAGATGATATGTAGTTGTGAAATCTTTCAGGATCTGAAAATATGCAAGAAGAACCACGTTCATCACCCAGTCCTGGATAATTCTCGGATATTGGCTCTCACCCCATCATCCCACTCCCTTAACATTGTTCTTACCTACCTCCTCTTCATCCAACACATCATTCTCCACATCTCCAAAGGGATCCAATCATCAAACCTATTTTTACTCCCTCCCACCACCACTCCTCCCCACCCCTGCTTTCCGGGGGGATCGCTTCTACCGTGATTCCTTGTCCACTCATCCCTCTCCACTAATCTCCCTCCTGGCACTTCTCCCTGCAAGTGGCCTAAGTGCGACACCTGCCCATATGCCTCTTTCCTCACCTTCATTCAGGGCTCCAAACAGTCCTTCCAGGTGAGGCAACACTTCACCTGTGAATCTGCTAGGGTCATCTATTGTATCCATTGCTCGCAATGTGGCTTCCTCTACACTGGAGAGACCCATTGTAAACTGGGTCATCGAACACCACGGCTCCATCTGCCAAAAGCAAAACTTACCGGCGGTCAAACATTTTAATTCTGATTCCCATTCCCATTCCGACATGTCAGTCCATGGCCTCCTCCTGTACCACAAAGGGGCCACACTCAAGGCCTTATATTCCGTCTGGGTAGCCTCCAACTTGATGGCATGAGTATTGATTTCTCCTTCCAGGGAAAAGAAGTGCCCATGGATGCTGCCTAACCTATTGAGTTCCTCCAGTATTTTGTGTGTGTTGCTTAATGATAATGTTTGCATTATCAGTATGCTTCATTTGCTTTACTCTTCAATCGCATTCGAAAGTGATTTTGGGCTATAGAATTCCTGAAGGGCCATTTATTAATCACATGGCCAATCAACATTCCAGAATCAGAATCAGCTTTGATATTCATGACAGATTTCATGAAATTTCTTGTTTTGCACTGCAGTACATTGCAATATGTATCAACAAAATATAAATGAAAATAATATGTCATTAAAAGAAATTAAATTAAGTAGTGGAAAAAGAGGGAAAATATTGAGGAAGTGTTCACGGGTTCATTGTCCTTTCAGAAATCTGATGGCAGAGGGGAAGAAGCAGTTCATGAAACATTGAGTGTGTGTCTTCAGGCTCCGGTTCCCCATTCTTTTTGATAGCTATGCAAAGAGGGCTTGATGGACAGTTCTCTTAAGAACCTCACTTTGAGAAAGGTAATATTCTCATAGCAAGTTATGAAATGTATAAAATCTTTGTCTTGCAGATAAAGGCCTTTTGATTGATTTGCGGTTAAGTGGGCATTCATTTTTCAGACTACAAATTACAAAAGAAAAATCATTGGCAGAAAATTATATATAATATTAAAAGCTAGATCTCAGGATATCTGGCAAAAATACTGCATCGATGAATAGACTATTAGAGTATTCCATTTATCTCTAACATGTTATTTCCAATATAAGTTGGTATTGGAGAGGGTCACATGGAGTTCATGAGAATAATCCTGGGAATGAAAGAGTTAACATTCGAGGAGCATTTGATGGCCCTGTACTCATTGGAGTTTAGAAGAATGAGGGGGTATCTCACTGAATCCTATCAAATTTTGAACGGGCTAGATATAGTGGACATGAAGAGGATGTTTCCAATAGTGAAGGAACCTCTGACCAAAATGCACAGTCTCAGAATAAAGGGATGTCTTTTTAGATCACAGATGAGGAGGAATTCCTTCAGGCAGAGGGTAGAGAATCTGTGGAATTCATTGCCACAGACAGCTGTGCAGGACAAGTCGTGGAATATATTTAAAACAAACAACGATAGGTTCTTAATTTGTTTAGGATGTCAAAGGTTCAGGGGAGAAGGAAGGAGAATGAGAAGGCTAACAAATCAGCCAAAATCAAACGACGAAGCAGGAATGTCCTAATTCTGCTCTTGTATCTTATGGACTTATAAGAAACTCTTTCGACCACTGCCTTGATGACTGGACAAGTTTCATATTCTTCTTATACTTTTAGAAATATAGAAACATAGAAAAACTACAGCACAATACAGGCCCTTTGGTCCACAATGCTGTGTTGAACATGTACTTACTTTAGAAATTACCCAGGGTTACCCACAGCCCTATATTTTTCTAAACTCCATGTACCTATCCAGGAGTCTCTTCAAAGACCCTATCGTATCCACCTCCACCACCATTGCAGCTAATTCCACGCAGTTACCACTCTCTGCATGACAACTTACCCCTGACATCTCCTAGTACCTACTTTCCTGCTCCTTAAAACTGTCCCCTCTCGTGTTAGCCATTTCAGCCCTGGGAAAAATCCTTTGACTATCCACATGATAATGCCTTTCATCATCTTATACACCTTTATCAGGTCTCCTCCCATCCTCCGACGCTCCAAGGAGAAAAGGCGAAGTTCACTCAACCTATCTCATAAGGCATACTCCCCAATCCAGGCAGCATCCTTGTAAATCTCCTCTGCACTCTTTCTATAGCTTCTACATCTTTTCTATAGTGAGGTGAACAGAATTGAGCACAGTATTCCAAGTGGGGTCTGACCAGGGTCCTATATAGCTGTAACATTACCTCTTGGCTCTTAAACTCAATCCCACAGTTGATGAAGACCAATGCCCCATATGCCTTCTTAACCACGGAGTCAACCTGCGCAGTAGCTTTGAATGTCCTATGGATTTGGACCCCAAGATCCCTCTGATCCTCCACACTGCAAGAGTCTTACCACTAATACTATATTCTGCCATTATATTTGATCTACCATAATGAACCACCTCACACATATCTGGGTTGAACTCCATCCACTACTTCTCAGCCCAGTTTTGCATCCTACCAATGTCACACTGTAACCTCTGACAGCACTCCACACTATCCACAACAACCCCAACCTTTGTGTCATCAGCAAATTTACTAACCCATCCCACCACTTCCTCATCCAGTTCATTTATAATATTCACAAAGAGTAGGGGTCCCATAACAGAGCACTGAGGCACTCCACTGGTCACTAACCTCCATGCAGTATATGACCCATCTATAACCACTCTTCGCCTTCTGTGCGTAAGCCAATTCTTGATCCAGAAGGCAATGTCCCCTTGAATCCCATGCCTCCTTACTTTCTCAATAAGACTTGCATGGGGTATCTTGTCAAATGACTTGCTGAAATTCATATACACTACATATGCTGCTCTAACTTCATCAATGTGTTTAGTCACATCCTCAAAAACTTCAATCAGGCTCATAAGGCACGATCTGCCTTTCACAAAGCCATGCTGACTATTCCTAATCGTATTATGCCTCTGTTCATAAATTCTGCCTCTCAGGATCTTCTCTATCAACTTACCAACCACTGAAGTAAGACTCACTGGTCTATAATTTCCTGGGCTATCCCTACTCGCTTTCTTGAATAAGGGAACAACATCTGAAAGTCTCCAATCCTCCAGAACCTCTCCTGTCCCTACTGATGATGCAAAGATCATTGCCAGAGGCTCAGCCATCTCCTCCCTCTCCTCCCACAGTAGCCTAGGGTACATCTCATCTGGTTCCAAAGACTTATTCAACTTGATGGTTTCTGAAAGCTACAGCACATCCTCTTCCTCAATATCCACATGCTCAAGCTTTTCAGTCCGCTGTAAGTCATCCCTACAATTGCCAAGATCCTTTTCCGTAGTGAATACTGAAGCGAAGTATTCATTAAGTACCTCCGCTATGTCCTCCAGTTCCATACTTTTGTTGTTTACTTTGAGTGGTATTTTTCTTCTTTATCTGTCCTTAAAATGGAATTGCAGAATTCCAGAATAGTTATAAAAGGAGTGAGGTCATTCAGCTCATCCAAATTACAATGAGAATAGATTTTTGCCATTTGTAGTGTTTTTTTGTATGAATTGCGATGCACCGTTGCCGCAAAGCAACAAATTTCATGACATGCAGTATGCCACTGAGATTAAACCTGATTCTGATTCTGGTGCAAAAACAATCTAGCTAGATCCACACTCCATCTTCTCCCCCATTCCCTGAAGACCCTTTCCTTTCGGATGCGTAGCCGCTACTTTTGGTATATTACAACTGAACCTGCCTGCACTATCTCCCCTGAGGGTACAGTCCTGACCACAACTACTGTTGTGAAAAATAATTTTCCCTCACATCACTCCTTTTTTCTTTTGTCAATCACTTTCATTCAGTGCCCTCTCTACTAGGTTGAACTATTTCTTCCATTCGCTTCATGGCATTGCATAGCTCTTTCAGATCTCCTCAGAATATTTTCCTTTCCAAACAATTGCAGCTTCTCTGGTCTATGAATGTCAATGCAAAATTTTTTCCTGTATATTTTCCTTTACTGTGCACCTAGAACTAGATCGAGTATTCCAGTCATATAACATTAATCATCCTTTCATTGCTTTTGTATTCTGTGCCAGATTCCCTGCATGCTTTTTCAACCACTCTGTTAATTTGCCCTCCCAGTTTTAATGAACTATGCACACATACCTCCAGATTTCTGACACTCATTTTAGAACTGAGCTATTTAGTTCATCTAAAGGCATAGATTAAAGAACATCTTTGTCTCATCTGCCACAAAGGACAGGACTTCCAGGTGGCCACTCATTTCATTTTGACTTCCCATTCCCATTCCAACATGTCAATCCATGGCCTTTTGTACAGTCATGATGAGGCCACTCTCAGTCTGAAGAGTAATATCTCATATTACAACAAGGTAGCCTCTGACCTGATGGCATGAAAGTCAATTTCTCCATGTTCTGTTAATTTTCACCCATCCCACTTCTTTCTTTTTCAATTCCTCATTTTGACTCCCCTCTTACCCCGTCTCTTCTCCTCACCTGCCCATCACCTCCCTTTGGTTCACCTGTTCCTCTCCCTTCCCCATAGTCCACTGTCCTCTCCTATTAGATTCCTTCTTCTTCAGCCTTTTACCTCTTCCACCTATCACCTTCCAGCTTTTTACTTCATCCCCCTCCCCCACATGCCCACTGTCCCACTCATCTGGTTTCACCAATCCTCATGATGCTCCAGGACCACTGAGTTACTCAGCATTTTGTGTGTGTTTCTTTAGTGTGTCTCTTTTTCTTCTTTACAAAACAGTTCACATTCCTCATCATTAAATTTCATCTGCTAAACGGCACATCAGATAATTATTCGAAGCGCTCTCCTTCCTCCCGTGACTATAGCCAGCATGCTTATAAATTATGTGCACATTAGAGTGTTCTATCTCTCCCCCTGGGAATAGCAGGCACTCTTTGGTTGAACAGCTTAATAACTGTATGCTTACTGAGTCTGATAACTCTCCTAATAATACATCAAATCATGTTCCTTCAAACTACTCTAGTGGCACTGTCTCAACTAGTCAGTAAGGATGCATCGATACTAGTAAAATCATGGGCAGGGTGAACATTAATTGATATGGAAGACTTTTGTTTTAAATCTTCTCTTGCACATCTGTACTCTTAGAATTCATGTCTCATTTTGTGTTTCATGCATTTGTCAAAACATTTCATGCAGCGAAGTGCCAAAGTGGTGTTTGATGTGCCATGGTATTTACACTGCATATCTTTGTAAGTTGGCATTCCAGTATTAAAATTGTGTGAAGCATTTCAATACATTTATTCTACAGCAGCCCTGCAGGCAAGGTAATTAAAAAGAGCATTAGATTCTTTTCATGTCCCTGTCCCTCTTCACCAAAGTGACAGTGATTGGACCCTCTTGATAATTATTTTTAAAAGCTGACACTTGACCTCCCATAACCCTGCACAAGGAATCAGAGCACGTAGAGCTGGTAAGAATTTGCAAATAGCAAGCATGAACTAAATGCAGTCCTCTTGTTTGAAGTTATACCTTCTGCCCTCATTGTGTGTTTTCTGAGCCTCTCCAAGCAGGAAACTGTATGACATGTTTACTCAAGGCAGGCTCTAGTTTAGGTGGATACACAATAATTTCTGATGTGAAAAGCGAAAGGACAATAGATCACCTAGAGCTGCAAGTATTTTTACTAGTTGCAGATTAACAGAAGGTATGTCAGAGAATGCAATCCCAAACTCTTCTTTGGAAGAAGTCTTTCTCGGTCTCTCTCCTGCTCCTCTACTTTAAATTGTGCTCTGCTTTCTATTCTTTTACAGCTTTACTTGTTTTCTTTTTAAGTGAAGATATGACATATCAAAGGATGAAGAATCACTCCACAGTTTGTTGTGGAGGAAACTGAAGCCACATTTCTTTGCTTCCTTTCCCTTCATTTTTGAATTCTCAACACTTTGACACCTTTCATGGCCCCCTACTCCTTCATTTCTTGCCACATTTCCATTCCCAGTGTTTCCTTTGAACACAGTGCTTACCTTTGAACACAGAGTGACATGGCTGAAAACAGACCCACAACATGATGATGGAAGTTATGCTTTGGTGTCTCTGAGTGCAGCGCAAACCAAAGATGAGAAATTCACACTTGTAGCTCATGATACTAAATATGGCTGTCCTTTGCTCAACCATAATTCATGCCAACCTTCCATTAAACTGCTCCATGTTGTTAACCTCCCTCAGGGAAAGTAATCAGATATCAGAAGCTCTCCTACCTGCCATAAATTCCACTCTGTACCTTCCCCTCTCTGCCCATACCACTCTTTTCCCTGTTCTCTTTGTCTTCATAGGTCCCTCTTAATTAGCGGTTTACTCATTTCCAAAAGTCAGCCTGTTTTGTTTAAAATGTAATCATCTTGCTTTTTTTTTCCAGAATCAGAATCAGATTTAGTTAAGGAATATAGGGACATTCAGAACCATTTTTAGTATCTTCAGTAGCATTTTGAGCTTGGGTGACGTCCAACCATTTTGTGAGGATTCCGTGATTTCATATATTAACAAGGGGCTCATTTGAGTAAAAGTTCAAATTTTATGTCACCCAACTGGTGGACGGAAATTCTTCAGTGCAACTGATGGCCACCCTAATGGTATTTATAACATACGGTTCTTGAAGAGGAAGAACTTCACAAAGATTAACAGAACTGTTGTCAGTATCAGCGTGGCTTTTACTTTTGATGTGTGGGCAAGGTGAAGAGTTATTCACTCTTATTGTGCTGCCCAACCTTGCAGATCAAACTTTTGCACTCAGCTCTTAATGCCATATGTATGTCACAATATAATCTTCCAGATGAAGGGGAGAATTTCTATATAATGGTGAAGAACAATGCCCACTTGATTTCATTTGTTCATATGGGTCAGGTTGAACATTCAGCACTATAGCCCGGTTCTCATAATAGAAGATTGGCAAGGAAGCATCTATAAGGCCACTGGTTCGTGTTGCTGCCCTTGGAGAGGCTACTGGATTGGGTCACTTTCCTTAGAGAGGCCGCTGGTTCGAGTCTCTTCCCTCGGAGAGGCGGCTGGGTCCCGAAGCTCTTGGAGGGGCCACTAGTTCCCAATACTCTTGGAGATGTTATCAAAGTTCTGAGATTTATAGATTGGACTGTAATTCATATTGGCCTCTTTCAGTTCGATGTTTTTACTTGTGTTCTCATCTATTCTTTCTTCTTGCCAATTGGCTGGCTGGGGTTTGTATGATCTGTTAGTTCTTGTGTGAATGAGGGGTTGGGGATTCAGCGTTTGCAAGTTTTTTTCTTTTTCTCTTGGTGTGGGGTGGGAGATTGATGTCTTTCTTTTAATTACTTCCATTGGTTTTCTGTATTTTACAGCTATCTGGAGAAGTCAAATCTCAGAGCATACGTACTTTAGTAATAAAATGAGCCTTTGAACCTTTATGCCTATGAATGCCTAGACTCATGGAGAGCCTGTCATGTTAGGAAAATCCCTGTGTGTATTCTGTCTCTCCTTGAGCGATGTAAGGAAAATAGATTAAGTCCTCTCTCCTTACACATGGAGTTTGGATGGCCTTCCTAACACAATAGTGAGCAACAAACTGAAATGTGTCAGCAGACACAATCCGGAAAGATCCTGAGTTGAGAGCAATCATGAACATAACTTCCATGGGTAAACAGCGCAAAATGCTGGAGGACTTCAGCAGGTCAGGTAGCATCCATGGAGGGTAATAAACAGTTGATGTTTCAGGCCAAGACCCTTCATCAAAAAGCCAGTGAGTTATTTTCGACATACAATATTTGCAGAATCTCTTCTGTAATGTGGACAACAAGGTTGACGCATATGCAAGGCTGTAGAAAGACTAAAACCTTAATGAGGACAAAGAATGCAATTTGAGTGCTAGCTCATGAACTGACATAGTTTCAGGGGAAATAGAATTAGTAAAACTGTGCTGATCTGTGAGTAACTAAGAACTATTATTTTCAAACCAGTGGGGTTGAAAATTTCCCTATAAATTAATTTTACATTTTGCATTGGAGTTGACCTCATTTGGGATGTGTCTTACTCAGAAGATTAAAGCTTGAGAGAATGCAAATCTCATTGCGAGGTAAAGAAACAAACTTTCCTCAGTGGGAAACCCAATCTTCAAAAGAACAGCGTTATTTCATTTGAAGAGCTGCATCAGTGAATCTCACAGTGCTGCACACTCACAGACACTGAAGCCTAGATTGCATTTTTTTTCCAAGTTGTTTATCCTCATCTTGTCAGTCAGTACTCAGCCATATCACATCAATTTCCAGATTGAAATATCCTAAGTGTGTGCAGATGTGAAGAATGTTGCATCTTCATTAATTTTATTAATTATTTTAATTAATTTTTAACCTCAGATGTTTCTGAGAAGATGTACAATGGCCTGTTGAAACACTTATACCAAGGGTCAATATTCTCTGTTGCTGCATGCTAGCAGGGCACTTAATTACGAGGGCATCACAGCAATACTTTTCCTTTCTCAAGCTGACATGCGCAGGGATCACTAGACAGCAATCAGCAGCTGGGACCATATCTAATTTGTTTCTTTTCTTTAGCTTTGGCACAGAGCCCATTGAAGCATATTTGTTGTGGAATGAAGCAGCTTTCACATCAGAACTGAGGTGGGATCTTCCTTTGTGACTGTGGACCATGTCAGATTTGATTTCACTCCACTTCAAAAAATAGCAGAATGGCACTGCATTTTAGTGAACTCTACTTATGTGTTGTTTTGCAGTTGCTTAAGTGATTGAAACTGTTGCATACTCTTTCACTGACAGAGGTGGAAAAGCTTAAATACATTTCTAAATACAGATTCACTCCCCCCTCTCCTTCACCTTTCCTCATTCCTGTTTCCCCCCCTCTAACTTTATCTCCTTACCTGCCCATCACCTCCCTTTGGTACTTCTCCCCATTCCCTTTCTTCCATGTACTTCTACCCTCTCCTAACAGATTCCCCCTTCTCCAGCCCTTTATCACTTTCACCAATCAACTTCTCAACTCTTTACTTCACGCATCTCCCTCCCAGTTTCACCCATCACCTCGTACTTCTTCCTCCCCTCTCCTACCTTCTTACTCTGACTTCTCATCTTCTTTTCCACTCCTGATGAAGGGTCTCAGCCTGAAATATTGACTGCTCCTTTCCATAGATGCTGCCTAGCCTGCTGAATTCCTCCAGCATTTTGTGTGTGTTGCTAAATACAGATTATTTAGATTTTTACTAAGTCAGTTAAAATCCAAATGGTCAGGATGATGTCCAAATGATCAGTTCAGTGAGGAAATAGTCCCAACAGAGAAACAATTGCACATTCTCTGTGAGTCTAATTAATTCATTTATAATCCATTTACTTTTAGCAACTGGCACGTGAAAATTGAACACCTGACTCTCTGGGGAAAATTGATAGTGAACCAAATTATGCTTGAAAATCTTAGCTCATCCAGAAGAAAAGGAAAAGATTACACACCTTGAATTTTGAGCCACACGTCAGGCATTGATCAGTCAATCCTTATCCCTTTAGTATCCCTCGTGGGTTGTACACTCAAACCAACTTTAAGAATGGTGACTGTTGTCAGGAAAATAATAACAGTCACTACCTGACTCTCTGAATTGCAGAAATAATCCACCACCTAAGCCAAAAGATATCACTGTATCTTGAGCAGCAGCACGTGTTTGTTTCATGAATATGATTGCAAATAACTCTTCCCATGAACTGCCTTGCTAATTAATCTAATCTATTGCGGAAGGCTGAATGAAATAGCTATGTACCCTCCCATTCCCAGTCATGGCATTCCAAACAAGGCCCAGCATATTGAATTATTTAATCAGCCTATTAGCAAACTTTAAATAAACACTTTGATAGCATATTCAGCTTTCTTTATGATATTCCTATTGAAAATAACTTGTGTTGGCTTGGCTCACCTAAGGACTAAGAATGTGACATCTGTCTGTCTGTGGTGATGTTGTGCTGCACCCTTACCTAACTAAAATGATATTGGTATAAAGGGTTTTGGTCGTGATCAGTTCCACAAAAAGGCAGCATCCATCATCAAGTGCCACCACCATCCAGGCAATGCTCTCCTCTCACTTCTGCCATCAGGAAGGAGGTCCCACACCATCAGGATCAGGAGCAGTTACTACCCTTCAACCACCAAGCTTCTGAACCAGTATGGATAACTTTACTCACCTCAATAATGAACTAGTTGCAAAATTATGGGCTCAGTTTCGAGGGCCCTATGACTCAAGTTCTGAATAACATGTATTTACCTATTTATTATTATGATTGTTATTATTTTATATTTGCACTGTATGTTTTCTTTTGCACATTGGTTGTTTGTCAGTCTTTGATTGTGTGTAGTTTTTCATTGATTCCATTGATTATCGTTATCCTGTGAATGCCTGCAAGAAAATGAATCTCAAGGTGGCATACATACTTTGACAGTAAACTTACTTTGAACTTTGAGCAGAGAATCGGCAGCCAAGATACTGCCAAATAACTGTCCCACAGAATGTCTCTTTACTTGACTTACTATCCAGAGACCGGTCTTCATTGGTTATTCTGCAAAGCTGAAGCTCTTCATCCCTGGCATTATAAATCTTTCCTCCCAGTGCTCCAAGGACAGCCATCCTTCCTGAAGTGTGGTGCCCAGAAGTGCACATGATACTCCACTCGAGGATTAATCAATCATTTATGGCCAGGCATAATTTACATGGTTTACTCTCATACCATATACGTCTACATAAATCTCCTAAGAACAAAGCCTTCTTTCCTTATCAAACCTAACCTCACATCCATCAAATAACCATCACAAATGGCTGAACTTTTGCAACAAATCCACCACGACCAACCTCCCCCACCCAATCGCAACCCAGTTTGGTGATTTTAGTTGAGATCGTGAGGTAGTGTTTCGTTCCACCTTTGGGTTCGAAAGACTTTTCCAGCTGCTCCGGAGACAGCTGAGTATCATCCCCCTGCAGCTGCTCCAGTGCTCAGCAGACAGGTCTCAGGATGACACACTGAGCATTCCAGCCAACACTGAGAATTCAACAGCCAAGAGGCTGCCTCATCTGCCAGCTGTACCTCACAACTCAGGGCAAGCACAGAACAATGTCATTACAATATGAGGGATCATTTTCTGCTTAATAAATTTTAACTCTGTGGCCTACAGCCAGCATTTTCCACTTGGCTTACATCTCCAAGGGCAGTTTTGTTTAGACACAATTCCCCCATGTAAGCTCGATGCGGTATTTGCCACAGGGTCAGTCAGCAAGATACAAAACTACATTGTGGTCAAGGCAAAATTATTGGGCCCATCCCACCCATTCACCCCAATGGTTTCAGTGCTAAAGGAGATTCTCTCAAAATGACAAATATACCAACAAAAACTGCTTGAGACAGGAGGCAAAGGACACAGCACAATGATTTTTCCTTGGATAAATATGAGCCCATCGATTGTTAACATGCCAATAAAACTGAGAATTAGAAAAGACTTGCAAGTGATAAAATCTGTCTGGTGTTTCTGTGTTCCAATGGTACAAAATTTTAAATAGAAAAATACTGTAGTTAAAGGTGACGCACTGACATAGGTGATAGAAACACTTCCTCACGATGGTAGAGACCTCGGTTCAACTCTCCTCTCCGGTCAGATTCCTTCCTCTCCAGCCTTTACCTTTCCCACCAGCCTGAATTCACCTATCATCTTCTAGCTCTCCTCCATCCCCTCACGCCACCTTTTTTTTTATTTTGGCATATTCCTTTCCAGTCCTGAAGAAGGGTCTTGGCCTGAAACGTCAACTGTTTATTCATTTTCATAGATGCTGCCTGACCTGCTGAGTTCCTCCATCATTTTGTGTGTGTCGCCTGGTGGTTTCTGTGTGCAACAGACATATTCTCCCTGCCAACACCGGGTTTTTCAATAGATGCTCTAGTTTCCTCACAAAGACATGCTGGTTGGTTGGTTAACTGGAAATTATGAACTGTTCCTAGTGTGCCGATGACTGGTAAATTCGGTTAGGTGGGGGCTCAAGGGATGTGGGATCTACCTGTTCATTCTTTTCTTCCGAAAGGGTACAAGCATTAGGAGTTGTGCATCAATATAATGTGATATATATATATATGTAGAATGTTATAAAATCACTCGCTAGACATACTGTGGAGTGGCCTGAGTTCCTTTGTACATGCAATCAGAAAGGAGGGCTGGCACAGGAGAATGACTGAAGATTAGCTTTGTCACACGTATATTGAAACATGCAGTGAAGTGTTGTTTTACGTCAATGACCAACACAGTCCAAGATGTGCTGGGGCAGCCTGCTTCCAGCAGCAAGATAGAATCCCTGCAACTTGCTAACCATAACTCACGCATCCTTGGAATGGGGGACGAAACCAGGGCATCCAGGGGAATCCCAGATGGCCACAGGAAGAAGGTATGAATTCCTTACACACAGCAGTGGGAATGGAATCCCAATCTTACAACTGGCGCTTTAAAGTGTTACTCTCACTGTTGTGCTACTGGCAAATCTACCTGCTCTTTATGTTGGTTTGGGCAAAGCTTTCTTGGTGCTCTTCTTGGGAGCAGATTTCTACTGACTTGAGAATTTCTTCAGTTTGTTTCAGACAGTAGATGCTGGAATCAAGACTGAAGCAGGGTTTCAACTCGAAAGTCAACGGTTCTTCCCCCCCACCACTCTTCAACAGATTGCTACTCGACCTGCCGAGTTCCTGCAACAGATTGTTTGTTGCTTGAAAAATGAGGGGGCATGGATTAAAAGTAATGAGTAGGAAGGAACTGAGAAAAACCTTTATCACTCAGGGGGTGGTGTGAATCTGTAATTCTTTGCCCAAAAGTGTGACATCACATTCCTCAGCCTAGACTGAGACCAGCAGCAACGGAATAACTGATCTTGTGAGTTAGAGCTAAGTGGAAAAGATGTTTGCTTTTTCTAGCATTAGCAAAGCAAATAAAGATTTTATGTCTAAAGCCCACTAACAGCTCATCTGGCTCCTATACTGCTAGCCAAAGGAGCCAGATTCGGAACATGCGTTTGGAGTTCATAAATGAGGAACCAGATGGGCCTCCTTTGTTCTTTTGATGTAACTGTTTATTTTCCTGTGCTTCAGAAACAACTTCAAAGTCTTTTATCCCCTTCAGACGGTCTTTGCATAGCCTAGTAGCTGAGTCTCAGTTCTGGAAATTTGTACTTAGTTCCAACTAGTCCATTCGCAAGTGGAACAAGACTGGGAACACAATCTGGAGAAATAAGTCAAGGATGCTGTAGATGTCATTCCAACAGCGACTTCCAATTATATAGCAACTCATCTGTAACAAACAAGACTGGGTACCATTCATGATGTCAGTTTTGTCATGATTGAGCATTAGGACCATTTGGCAAAGAGGAAGAGGAGTATAGGACAAACTCAATACAACAGAATTCCTGTGTTTGAGATAAACGCACTAATGACCATTAACTCTGTATCCTTTTTCCAGAGATGTCATCCATCCTACTGAGTGTTTCCAGCGTTCACACTTCAGGACTTCGGAGGATTTTGTTTTGGATTTACAATTATAGTTCAACTAGACATTGCTTCTCAGTTTGTGTCCAAACGGTAAGTAGCATAGAGGAGATAGCTGAGCCCATGTACCTGAATAAGAAACTAGACTGTTCAGTGTAAGTACACTTGTTTTCAAGTGTTCTACCATATCATTCACTAATGCACTATATTCTATGTTTTGAATACACATTGTATCAGTCAACATCACATGATATGAAGCTTGCTGAAATGAACATACCGTGAGCCCTAGATGTGATTTTGGAAACCTAATCAACAAACAGCATTCTGAGAAGCTGAGTTTTAACACCCAGGCATTGCCAAGCCTGAAGACAATGTGGGCAGCGTGCTCATGCTGCAGTTCCTGTGATGCTTTTGCAGGACCAGCATGAAGGGTTCAAATCCATCACTGCCTGTAAAGACTTTGTGTATTCTCCCTGTCCTCCAAGAGGACCAATTGTAATTTAGAGGTTTGTGCCTTAATGATCTGCTCTGTTGGCTGCAGTCAAGGCATTACGCTTTGGCTCTTGGTAGGATCACCCATGCCAAACAGATCAAAAGCTAGAGGACAGTCTAAGAGTGGTCCACCGGTCTTTCATATTCAGGGGTTCAGCTCAGAGCCAACCCTAACTGGTAAAACAAAATTGTTAAGGAAACAGCAATGAAGAATCATTCTACATCGGAGTGCGATGGTATTCCTGAGTCTCCACCTGGGGCTTGCATGACTGGCAGTAGTGAAAACCAAAAGGGAGAAAGGGAGCTCCTGACATTATGAAAGGGGCCTGAGCACCACCAGAGATGGAAGGACCTTCAATGGTGCCCTAAGCACCAGCAGCGTAACAGGCAGTAACACACACGTTCTCCCCAGGACCATGTGAGTTTCCTTTGCGTGCTGTGGTTTCCTTCCACGGCCCAGAAACATATGCATTAGTAGGGCAATTAGTCACATGGTTGCAATCATTGTGCCAGACGGGCTTATTACTGTGCTGTCTCTAAAGAAAATAGTGAAGGTCAGTGAGAGCAGTAGCGAGGGGTGATGAGTGGTTATTCTGTACGAGTTAGCAAGTGGATGCACTTCAGATTATTCCTAGTTTATGGGAGAGGTGAGAAATAGACAGCCAGCCAAGGAAATATTAGAAGAATTACGCCCGGAGGTTTAAAAAAAATCATGCACAAAGGATTTATCCGCATGGCTGAAGCAAAGAAGATAAAGTAGTTGGTCTTGGCAATGAGGCTCAACTCAGGGTCAAGTAATTTGTCAAGCTTAGTCCACTGAACGGTCAGGTTCAACGTAAAATTGGTGAAGGGAGATATAATAAATACAGGGTGCAAAGTTTATGGTGACAAGTTAATGATAATAATCTTGTTGGCAGCTCCACGCACTGTTTGCAGATCTTCACAAGTGTTGGTAGGTTTTGAAATGCCTGGGTGAAAGTAGTAATCCAAAACTACTGGCCAAGCTTCTAAAGCTGTTTCCTGGCTGCTCTGCTCCACTAGTTCCTCATGGAATCCAGCACTGGAAAGGGGGCTCGCAGAGAATCCTCAGCACATATGCTATGTGCTTGCACAGATCCTTCTGCAAGATCCACAAAGCCTCCTTGTAGTATTGTGTGAAAAAATAGAAGAGAATAACATTTAATATTTCTCTTACATATGCTTTCAGTTTTATGATTATTTAAATGTCCCTTGGAGTGTTTCAGTTGATTTAAAAAATAATTTTAACAATTGATAAGTGTTCAGTTATTAACCTACAACCATCTCTTCTCTTCTTGCTGCTGCCATTAGGTCCCACACTACCAGGTTCAATAACAATTACAGTATTACCCTTCATCCTGAACCAACTTGGATAACTTTACACACCTCAGTTCTGAATTGATCCCATTACCTATGGACTCATTTCCAAGGACTCTATAACTCGTGTCCCCAGATTTATTTATTTATCTATCTATCTATCTATCTATCTATCTATCTATCTATCTATCTATTTATCTATTTTTAGGTACACCTGCTCATTAAGGCAAATAGTTAATCAGCCAATCATGGGGCAGCAACTCAATGCATAAAAGCTTGCAGACATGGTCAGGAGATTCAGTTGTTTCTCAGGCCAAACATCAGAATGAGTAAGAAATATAGTCTTGGTGACTTTGACTGTGCACTGATTGCCGGCGCCAGATAACGTGCATTGATTGTCTCAGAAATCAGTGATCTCCTGGAACTTTCAACAGTCTCGAGAGTTTACAGACAATGGTGCGAGAAACAAAAAGCAACAGTTCTCTGGGCAAAAACACCTTGTTAATGAAAGAGGATAGAAGAGAATGGCCAGAATGGTTCAATCTGACAGGAAGGCAACAGTAACTCAAATAACCATGTATCACAACAGTGGTGAGCAGAAGACCATTTGTCAATGCACAACATGTCGAATCTTGAAGAGATGGGCTACAGCAGCAGAAGACCATGAACATACCCTCAGTGGCCACTTTATTAGCTACCTCAATAAAATGGCCACTGAGTGTATATGTACTTGGACAATAAATTTACTTTGAACTTTGAATTTCATATTTCTTTATTTCATGTTAATAGTTTTTGCATTTCCACAAATGCAAAAATGATATTCAGAGAGTATGAAGTTACTTTAACAATGTCGATAACCAGCAGACTTGACAGGGTTCGGGCTTTGAACTTTGTCAAAATTTTCCAGAGGAGTTTTCTAAGTGGGGCTTATTTTTGGCAGAGTCATGAAGCTTAGTGGAAGAGCTTATTGCTGTTCAGGCCCTCCTGTTTAACAAAGCCAGCAGGATGATAACGTTGGGTTTGGCAAATCTTGGGAATGGAAATGCAGGCAGATAATGGCATTTGCTCAGGAAAATCCAGGTCAGGAGTTTTGATTTTTGCATTGTGTAATTTGTGGGAATTTTCAGAGATTGGAGATTGCTTAGACTTGAAATATAACACAATCAGATATAGAGTAAAATTCCCTCTACTCTGCTCCAGTTGTGTGCATCAATGTGAATGTTTGAAATATGCCCTAGGCTAGTTCTTTTGGACCATTTAACATTTGGCACACAAATGTATGCACAAATGCCCAGTTCAATAATTATTGTAAATCAAAAAAAATATACACTGCAAGGAAATGAACAGTAGATGCAAATAGCAAACACTGCACATACTTAATCTATTAAACGCTATCTATGGTGAGAGAAACAGAGTTAAAGGTCATTGGTTTAGTGATCTGCACATTTGTCAAACTGGACAGACTGGAAGTTGTGATAGAACAAAGGACCCTCTAGAAAATCCTGGTAATTCTGGACAATGTTTCTCTTCCCTTACATGACACTTTGGCTGAACAGAGGAGCATGTTCAGTAGTAAACTAAGACAACTGCACTGCTATAGACAGCGCTACATGAGGTCATTCTTACCCTCGGCCATTAGGCTCTATAATCAACCTATAGCCAGCGAAGTGATCTTGTGATCTTTGACTCGTAAATCTTGTACATCTTATTTTTAAGGTAATTCATTCTTTCTCATTTCTCTTCTAATATTTGTATATCTGTGCACTTGTAATGCTACTGTGACACTGTAATTTCCTTTGGAATTAATAAAGCATCTATCTATTTTCTGTTCCAAGTTGAGATGAATAATATGCCATCTAACCTTTTGGACAATAGGACTTTCATCTGTGCAATGTAACAAACTGTTTTACCTTTGACTAAAACTCTGCCCAATTCTATTAAAAATACAGAACAATTAATTGTATCATATTCCAATGGCCTACCCCCTCACATCATGGTAGTGACACCATTGGCTGTACAAATGGGCTTGATGCACTGAATCACATTTCCGTCAGAGTATCCTCTTTTGTTACTTTAGTACAAACAACATTTTTTGCTAAGCAACCGATCACTGACACCCAGACAATGTCACTATTGTAACAAGAGCTTCAACAGCAAATTACCATGTACTTATCGATTCATAAACAAAGTCACTTTAAAACAATTGATTTTGAATAAATTATTTACAGAGCAGGCCAGAGCTATTCATTTGGGGAATTTTGAGGAAGACTGCTTTCCAGACGTAGCTTGCTTCGAAGTCTCCATTGCAACATCATCCAGCGGATGACAGCAATGACTTTTTTAGTACTTTGGCCTGATTAGAACAGGAATAAAAATAAATCAGAGCCTATAAATGTTATTGAGGATGTGATGTAATTGTATTATTTATGAACAATTTATAAATATGGACAGTGATTTATTAGTGATAATGATTTATAATGATGCGGGCGGTGATATCATAGTTGTTTAGTAGGGTCCTGTCATTTAGTTAAAAAGGTAAAGAACCAAAGTGTTAGAGTTTTCTGATCTTTGAAGATGGATGTAGGATGAACCCTTCAAGAAAGTACCCCTGCCCCCAGACCTGCAGACATTCACTCTTAGTTTCAATTTCTATCAGTGTTTGACATCTCTTCACATATATCTGGTTTCAAAATGGCACCAACGCATTCGATGCTTCATCTAAAATAAGTCTCTGCAGGAGAAATGAGAGGAAAATCAATATGCCAAAGTTGTTTTTTGTTGTAGCTGTGGGAGGTGTCCCCCAAAAAAATCTGTGAATAAAATAACTTCAGCCTACTATTTAGTCTGCTGTTGTTCTTTGAACAAACTTTAATTATCGGTGGCTCCAGGATACAATGAACTGCTGCACTAGCATGCTGTGACGTGACACTGAGATGAAAGCTGGTCTGAAAGTCTCTCTCAAAGTAATGCTGAGCAGAGATGAGGAGCCTGTCCCAGAGAAGGGAGGAAAGGAGGCTGTAACTCTATACCAGTGGAGATCATTTGGCCCATTGAGCCTGTGCTAATTCTTTGGAAAAAGACTTTCAGTTTAGCCCACATCACCCCAATCTTATAGCTGGTGTAGTAAAGCTAATTTACTAAATGCTACACTAGCGTCCTGCCCAAGATTTACTGGGAAATACTTTAGAAATAAACAACCTGGAAACAGGACCTTAATTCCAAAGGGTCTGTCCTGGGTTTAGCACATAAGTGTGATTATGAAGAAAACATGGCAGTGAAGATTCAGCATGTTATCTAAAACTCTGTCAAGTTTCTACAGATGTATGGTGGAGATTATATTAACTGGTTGCATCATGCCCTGATATGGAAACACCAACGCACTTGCACAGAAAAGCCCACAAAAAGTAGTGAATACAGCCCATTCCACCAGAGGCAAAGCCCTCGCCACCACTGAGCACATCAACAGGAACGCGGCATCCTTCATCAAGGGCATGCTCCCTTCTCACTGCTGCCATCAGGAAGAAGGAGCCTCAGGACCCACACCATCAGGTTCAGGAACAGTTATTACCCCTCAATCATCAGAGGGGATAACTTCACTCAATTTCACTCATCCCAGCAGCATGGACTCAATTTCAAGGACTCTTCACCTCACATTTTCAATATTTATTGCTTATTTATTATTATTATTTTTATTTCTTTTGCTCTCTTTTTGTATTTGCACAGTTTGTTTTTTTTTGCACATTGGTGATTGTTTGTGGTTGTTGGGTCAGTCTTTCATTGATCCCATTGTGTTTCTTGTATTGACTGTTCTAGGATTTACTGTGGATGCCCGCAAGAAAATGAGTCTCAGGGTTTTATATATGCACTTTGATAATAAGTTCACATCCAACTTCAAACACTGGCCCTCTGAGTCCATGCGAACCATCCATTTATACTATAGATCCTCGGGAAGGTTGCAGCAGGGGTCTGTTCCCGAGAACTGTCCGTTACCTGAAATACCTGCATTTCAGAAATGAGCAATAGCAGAGTGCGGGGGAGAATCACAAGAACGGGTCTGATGGGAGAGTGGGCAGGCTCAGGAAGAGCCGTCGCCAGCTGGCCCAGTGAGTGAGCAAGTCTGCTCAGTGCTCCGTTAGGCTTGATCCAGACCCTGACTGTAACAGTTCAGGTGGGACGCTGGGGGGAGTGGAGGCATGAGGAAATGCCCTGCTCCCTTTGTGTGTACAAGCTGTTCATTAATCAGGCATTTGTAACCTAAAGACGACATGCGATCGATCATTTTTATTCTTCTCTTGAATCAGCACATGACACTGCCTTAGGTACCCACCAAAAGCAGCGGTAACATTGCCAGAATCAACTTTCACTTACTTGTCATGTAGGATCAGTAAAGTTTGTGCCCGAGGAAATCAGTGACAGGCTCTTGTGACATTTAAATGACAAACATTTCTCAATGCAGAGAGAACTGTCGGTAGTTGATCCTCAGGGACTGATGTCAGTACAGTCACTGACGTCCCCCTGCAATCAACTGAAACCATATCCCCACCCCCCAACACACCTCATCACCCAATTCTTCCTCATGCTACCAATACCCCATCCCCGCATGCCCGGCCTGAACTCAGAATTCCCCAGCCAGCTCGAAGGGCGGATGGTAGCTTAGTGGGTGGGTTAGCACAAGGCTTTACGGTATAGGTGACCAGGGTTCAATTCCTACCACTGCCTTTAAAGAATTTGTACTTCTGCAGCTGATTGTGTGGGTTTCTTCTGGGTGCTCCGGTTTCCTCCTACAGTCCCAAGGCGTACCATTTGGTAGGTTAATTGGTCATTGTAAGTTGTCCCATGATTAGGCTAGAATTAAATCCGGGGCTTGATGGCCAGCTTGCCGCGAAGGCCCAGAAGGGCCTATTGAGCGCTGTATCTCAATAAATAAAAATCCAAGATTGCCGTGGATGTAGAAGATTTCGCAAATCCCACCAGCTGCATCTGCATGAATCACCAAAACATCCAAAAATGTGAGGCAGCAGGAAAAAAAAACAAAATCTCCTGTGTTTGTCATCGAGAACAGACTGAAGAGCATTTTATACATCTGTCGTATTAGCATAACCCCACTGTTTCCATTAGACAGAACAACTTGCTCAGATACAGCTGTCTGTTGTTGAATCACTGAGGAAATAAATCTGATTCAAGGAAATTCTTCACTCCTGAGTTATTTCCCAGAAACATTTGCATGACATTGGTGACTTTCTGGTATGCTATGTCATTCTAGTGTCCACTGTTTAGCATCGTATGCTGTTCAACAGTGGAAGGCATCAAGGACAAGGCTACGTTTCTCTTTATCCAAGAAGTACTTGTGGTTAAAGAGTCACTTAATACTGATATGATGACCATTGTTAATTGGTCATCTCTACAACCCATGGGCTGAGACCAATTGCTGAAGCCTATTGCTGTGCAGATGAGTTCAACTATCCTTGGGCTGACTGGGAATCAAGGATAGGTCCTTTCAGATGGATTGAGAGCAACTCCCATACATCCTAACTGAAAAAGTGTCTATTAATGGAGGGAACATTTCTGGGTGCAGTTACTTTTAAGTCTTTTTCTGACTCAATGATTGGAGAATTCTCAATGTCAGGTGAAATTTATAACGTATCATAGTTTGGAATAAATCAGAATCAAGTTTATGATGATTGGGGTGCCACGGTAATGTAGCAGTTAGTGTGATGCTAGTATAGCTGGGGTTGGAGTTAGCAGTTTAATTCCAAAATAAGGATTTTGGACGCCCTCCCCATGAATGTATGGGTGGCCTCCACAAGCTTCAGTTTCCTCCCACAGTCTAAAGGCCTGCCAATTAGCAGATTAATTGATCATTATAAATTGTCCCATCATTAGGCTAGTGTTAAATATGTGCATTATTAGGCAGTGCAGCTCACTGGACTGGATGGGTCTGTTCCTTGCTATTAACTCAAAATAAATAAATACATAAATCATCACTGACATATGTCTGGAATTTTGCTGTTTTATGGCATCAGTGCTGTGCAAGATATGAGGGAGTGATATCACTATTTACTTGATTAATTTTTGTCTGACTTAGTCCTCTGCTTTAAAATTATTCAATGACTCAGTAAGGTACATAGGAGATATCGGGGTAAGTTCTTTACGCAGAGTGTGCTGAGTGCGTAGAATGGGCTGCCAGCGATGGTGGAGGTGGATACGATGGAGTCTGTTAAGAGACACCTGGATTGGCTCCAAATATGGAGCTCAGAAAAATAGTGGGCTATGGGTAACCCTAGGTAATTTCTCAGGTAAGGACTTGTTCGGCACAGCTTTGTGGGCCGAAGGGCCTGTATTGTGCTGTAGATTTTCTATGTTTCTATGACTTAATATCACCCTCATTTACTTACATAAAGGAATGGAGCTTAGCTCTGTGATGAATACACAGATACCAATGGCTGCGTAGCTCAAATGATACATCTGCTTGGCTGAAGTACTTGAGTGAAGGATGGCTCCCAAGATATCTCTATTAACGCATTTCACTGTCAACTGGTGCATAATGCAAAAGAGATTTTTTCTCGTTTTACAAAACTTTAAAAGCAGATGGACACATTGATCCAGCTTCCATGGCTCCTATATTTAACCCGAGTCAACCTAAAGAGCTGCAGCTGTGGATTCCTAACCCCCTGCAGCCTGACCCTGGGTCCCTAACAGCATGCAGTAAGGGGACAGATATGATAGCTCTACCATCCTGTCAGCTCAGAGTGTCTGACCTGAAAAGAAAACTTCGGCTTATATTATTCTATATTAATAAGAGATTTACGTCAAATTAAAAGAAAATCCAAATGAAAATTCTGTCTTCTTCCAACAATTCAATTGAATGAAGTCCTTTCCATTCATCCCACCTCCTTTGGTACAATAAACAGAAAATAAAGGCTTTGATTTATAATGAAGAAATCCTTGGAAGAAGAGTCCCAGCCCAGAACCTTGACTGTTTATTCAATTCCATAGTTGCTGTCTGACCTGCTGAGTTCCTCCAGCATTTTATTTGTGTTGCCTTAGATTTACAAGTTTCTTTTCGAGACCTTATGTCACTTATTAGCTAATTCTTTTTTTTTAAGTTTAGTTACTTACAGTACAGGATATTTGACAACTAATTACTGCATAGCAAGTTTTAATAACAGTGAGCTAGTGATGAAGTTTATTTATTTAAGTCGTTCAAAGTATATTTTAGTCAGGATATAAAGAAGTCCCCAGCTTTTTTAAAAAATATTTTCATGAGATCTTTCAAATCTAAGTTATAGGCCTCATTTTATAATCTTATCTAAAAAGCAATACCTCTGCAGTGCAGTGTTAGGATGAAGCACGTGAGTATCTTGTGCTTAAGCTCGGGCTCCGATCACTGTCACAGTTGACAATGGAGGAATCTTCCAAGTGACATAGCCCATTACACTGAGTGACCAGGGCAAAACAAATGCTGCAAATTCAGGCTGGTTCGAGTGAACAAAAGTGCTAAACCCACCCAATGTTTTCTCAGTAGCTTGAATGCAGTAAAACCTCATGGGTTCTTTAGCAGGCATGATCTCCAGCCGCAGTGACAATTCATATTGGAATGCAGTTCAAAGGAATTCATCACATGTCTTCCTTCCTCCAAGAACCTGGCATGACTGGATGCCTAGAAATATTCCTTCAGTATACTGACAGCAATATCCTTGATTGTTGGATAAATAACATTCATTGCCGCATCTTTACTATTGCTATACTTAATAAAGTTGTACATTAGAGACTTATTTTGAGAAGCTTGCAAAATTAGGATGAAGCAATGTCAACAAATAGATTTTTAATTAAAGCCAAATATTTAAAATTTATTGAATTAAGCAATGGGAACAGGGGCAAGGGTATGTGCAATGAAGGTTGTGACTGCAGTTAATATTTCCATCTAAACCAAAACATTGACTTTTATTCTGTTGATATAAAGTCACACATGTATCTGTTATACAGCAGAGTTTTAGACAAGGTAGACAGAAAAGTAGACAGGATGTAAGGGAAGCAAGTAAAATATATGAGGCAGTTAATTCCAAAGGTGACAAATGCATGGATCAGGCCAAAGATAGATGATTCTGCAAAGAAGGAAAATTTATGTAAGCTTAAACATTATATGTTATAAAAAAAGAATATCTACCTGCTCAAAGATAGCAATGCGCAGTTAGTCTCTCACTAATCTGAATTTCCCTTTTTATAACACGTACAAAAAAGAAGTAGAAACAGGAGTAAGCATCAAAAGTATAGGCCTCGTTTTATAGCCTCTCAAATCTACCCCACCATTATAAAATCATAGTGTAGTGCAGTATAGAAACAGGCCCTTCGGCCCAACTGATTGAGGTCGAACACAGTATCCTCTCTGCTAATCCCAGCCACTCCCCCCTCCTCACCCTGCCACTCTCATGTACCTATCCAACTTCTTTTTCAATACTGTAACTCTCTGTACCCAGTGTGACCACCTCCTCTGGCAGCTCATTCAGGGTGCCCTCTACCCTCTGTGTAAAGAAGTTACCCTCCCCCATTCAATATGATCGTAGCTGACATGTTCCATCTCCTTCTCCGTGCCAGAGCACTCCATTCCCCTATCTTTCAAAAAAATTATTCACCTCCCCTTTAAATACATCCAAATATCAAACAGCCCTCAGGGGTGGAGAATTTCAGACACAGAACTCCTTTGGTTGTAGAGTAAACATTACAGACGGTGAAAACATTACCACAAATATGCCACTTTCCTAGATGAATGAAATAATACTCTATTTGTACTGATCCATAGCAGACACCACTCTAGTTCCATTCTAGATCTGGAGAAAGCATTCTAATTGCAATAAGAATTTATTTTTTTTTACCTGGGAGAAAAAACCAGAACAAAACCTTACACTGGCCCAGCTATTTATATATTTGTGGACAAGGACATGGAAGATTGCCCAGTCCGCTTCTATCTGCAGAATTAGCATTATCACCAGTAGTCCTAATTCAGTCTTGGAAGGATACAGCTAAAGGACCCTCTGGAGACACTGACTCACCAATAGTAAGCAAAGTGCTTGGCTCCAACGAGAATGATTTGTCTTCGTACACAATACAACTTTAGTCCAGACGCAGATGTAGGAGCTGATAGCTGAGGAAAGTTAAATGTAGTCACTTATGACATCATAGCAGCATTAAATATGCAACAAGGTGATCCAATGGAAGTGAGGTGTGACAGAATAAGGAGAGATTTTCACCTGGATAGAAATGGTTATTGGCATTATCATGTACCTGGGGGTATCATTGTAGACTGACGTTCTTAGTTTACCTATTTTTAACATTTTCATCAATTTTCCCCTCCTGCTGGGACTATTCAGAGATTAATCTAGAAACTGCTCATTTCTGCAGTGAAACTTGCAACACACCCAAAATTTGATTTAAAAGTGATACTTATACCACAGAATTTCCAGGAAATGATTGCCTCAACACCAGAGGTCCGATTGGCTTGATCTATTTGATCACAGCACCTTTAATAAGCCATCCAGTTGCATTCTTACTAATTGGGAATGATTGGACCAGAAATATCAACAGGGCAACAATGTAGTTTCTGAGAGCAGAAAACATCCTACCCTGTCAATGAAAAAAGCTGAAGCCTATTTATAATAGTCTTCAATGGGGAGAGCTATGGTCTTTTCCAGGTCTGGTGCAAAACAATCTTAATTAGACTGTTTGGAATAGTCTGGGTGGAGACAGAATGCTCCGCAACAAATGGATTAATTCCCAATTTCACAATATCTCTGCATTGTCACTACACATCAGATCAGAAGCGTTCAACAAGACCCATCATTCAACTTGATGAATGCAGACTTACACGGCTGGCCACTGCAGAGGATCGAGGAGACTGTCTGTTAAGCTAAACTCCCATTCAACAACCTCCACTGCCTTGACACAGACATGCTCCACAGTTTATGACTAAAATCCAATTTAAAATTAAAACATTAACCCATTGCTTCAGCTTTAAAAAAGTATACCAAAATTAATTGAACATTGAGATTACTGGTGATATCCTATCTAAATCCTCTTCTCTTTTGCAGTCATCTCTTGGAATTGAACTGCTCTGGAATGCGCAAAGATTTTCAGCGCAAATAATTAAGTTAACAACTACAGAGGATAGAACATTGAGCACAATGCGAAATAACAGTATTTATTATCGTCTCTCAATTCCCCTTAAATGGCTTACCTGCATTGGCCATTAGGGAGAGCTGTTAAGAGTTAACCCAGCATGGATGATTAATTTCCTTCCTTAAGATTTATCTCTTATGGATTTCAAGGCAATCCAATAGTCTCACAGTTACCACTAACCTTCTTTCAAAAAGAAAAATCCAAACATACTTTTGCATTTAAATTTTGTAGTTTCCATGGTGGTATTTAGATTCATTTCTTTGGATCTATAGTGCCATAATTTAACCACCTTTCCACCACGTGTACAGTCAAATCAAGGAGTTGTATTTATTTCCCAGATACTGTTATCATCTAGAAACTTTACAGCATGCATACCCAGTGATTTTCACTGAACTGTTTCAGCAGGGATGACTAAATCTGGAATATTTGCTCCCAAATTAAAACAAAATATTTGAAAGAGCAGATCAGAAGCCTACAGGGATTCTGCTCGATTTTATGTCCTTTCCAATTTTGTTTTACTTGATTCACCAAATAATACAAGAAACAATTAAGTATGGAGATGCCAAAGAACAAAGCATCGCAATCTGATTATCCAAGCAGCAGAATGGAAATGCCTTTGAGCTAGTCTATTCACACCATGTAAACATTGATGCAGTGAGTTCTATTGCAGCAATCACTGGGGAAATCAAAATGAGAACTGCATCAAATAAGATGGAAAAGCATTGTTTACAAAAGTAGCATGTGAGAGCTAGAGAGAAAGTGCAGGGGAATGAGGCTACTTCGATTGTATTTTGAAAAAAAAAGCTGCCATACACTCAGTGACTGAATGGACTCCTTCTGTGCAGTATTATTCCATGACTTTGTGACTCTATTCAATTTTAATTATAATATTGAAGCTAGCTTTAAAATAAAATTTGCATATGCTGGTTTACAGGTTCATGCTATAGATTGGGGACAGAAATCTAATTAAACTATGAGCTAAGAGCTAAGGGAGTTAATTAACTCAAGGCTAGTTATTCCAGCAGGGAAGCTTTGGGTCATAATTTATCAGCATTGATATGCAACTGAGCTAAGGTGAGCTAATTTGAGATTTATTTTATGCCAGTTTGTTTTGTTGTGTCTCTATCTGTTGACAGTTTCTACTTTGGGATTTACTTTCTGTTTTTTTTTAAATCCTTACCTCTTATGCTGACACATCACTAATTCCCTCTCAAAATTTAGATTTTAAGAGCTCTCCATTTTAGCTCAGCTACACTGAGGTTAACTTCTGATTGGTCACCCAGGCTGATCAATGCTTAAACCACAAAGTTAATAGAATGCTCCCATTCCCAATTATCAAATGAAACCACTGCTGAGATTTCCCAAATGTGCTCACCTAACTTTCAAAGTACAAAGTAAATTTATTATTAAAGTACATATATGTCACCATATATAACTCTGAAATTCCTTTTCTTGCAGGCATACTCAATAAGTCCAATAAGCATAATAGAACCAGTGAAAGACTTCACCAACAGGGCGGACAACCAGCGTGCAAAAGACAACGAACTGTGCAAGGACAAAAAGAAAAGAAGAAATAAGTAATCAATAAATATCAAGAACATGAGATGAAGAGTTGTGAAAGAGTGATCATAGTTTGTGGGAACAGTTCAGTGATGGGGCAAGGGATAAACAAGAGTAAACTCAGGTGGAAAATTAATATGCTTACTTCTGATGATAAGAATACTTTCAGGAGCGGTCAGCCTCCGAACAGGAAGAATCTCTCTATGTTGAAATATACTATTAGTGGCAGCAGAGTGGAGAAAACTCTGGCGCATAAACAGCCAAGTATAATTTTATATATATGGGCAGAAACAAGCAAAATCAGCCCAACTTACACCACACATGGAATAAACTGGATATCAACTGAGGAATTGGACCTTAGCATTATTGCACGTATTTTGCTGTAAATTATTGACCAAAGCTCTGAAAGTTATAACAATACTGAGTGCTGCTGTTCATACAAGGCCTTCATTGGACCCCAATTATCAATTTTGGACCAATTCTGTTCCCATTATTGAGGCTTCAATTACTTAGCCAGCGAGCAGACCATCAGACTGACATCAAACTCTCAAATCAGCTATTCCCAACGTGGCAAGCAATTCTAGGTTAAAAAAAACACTTCAGTAATATTCTCAGAGTTTCCTTGAAAAAACTATGATCTCCTCAAGGACTGGCAGTAATCATGACCTGTGAAAGTAAAGGAGGAGTACCTGGGAAGGAAGCTGTGAACATCATCCCTGATGAAATCCCAAGGAAATCCAGGGAAAAGGACAGATTCTGCACACCATTCATTCACACCTGCTAGCATTTCTTGCCTCACCTGGGACTCAGTCCACCAATTCTGCATAAGATTCTTCAACCAGCTTAGAAGCAAGTGAACTGCCATGAGAGCAAGTTAGTCTTAATTCTGAGGGATTCCCTAAGAATGTCTTGTAATGGAAACTGCAAAGTCCTTCTATTTGACTAGATCTGTTTCCTTACATGATGCGTGCTAAGTTGTTGGGGTTAGATATAATAATTAGAGAGGATTCCTATTAGCATTAGTTACTAACCCAATAGACAGGGGATGATGATAATCAGGCCTATTAGGAAAGAGTATCAGGGAAGGAGTAAGGAAAGAGCAAATGCCGATCAGTTCTTTTTCCAGAGATAGTAGTTATCAGCTTGTGAGGTGCCGAATCTCTGTAAAGCTATGTAACAGTAACAAAGCAAAAGCTGTTTGAAATGAGAGATCAAGTTCCAATGAAACATGTGTAAAATACTAGGGAATAAAACATTCATCCTTGTTCGTCTCAGAGGTGTCAGAGGGGACTTTTCCAGTTTATTTTCCTGCAATTTCCCTTCAATAGATTTTTTGGCTTTTATTGGGAGGTTGCATGACGACTGGTCTCATTCTGACTTTTTAAGTGTTGGCTTCTCAGGCCACGATTAATAGACCATGTGGTAGTTCCTAACCCACAATTTTCATGTATTTACTCTGGTGGTGAATGCAGTGGCAGTAAAGGTCTTCCTGAAGCATTGGGGCCCACCAGCAGGCTAGTGGTTCACCTGCTTGCAGTTTCTCATTGCTAGTCATTTATGTAAATAGAAGACATTATTGCTGGGGATGGGCAGTAAAGTGATCTTGCCAGAGCTACCCACATCCTAAAAATAAAAAGAATCAAGTGCCCAAACTGATTCTGCCTTTCACTCACACACAAAAAAAAACAAAGCAATGCAAATCAAAGGATCTTCTTTTGGGTTTGCTTTAATCCAAAGTTCCAATTAACCACTGTCTTGATCAGCTGGGAAAATTGAAGACCCTGAATGTGTAATACTCAGGAGCATAGAAGAATCAGAGATCGGGTAAACTAATGTCCTCTATTGTACATAATGTCATATTTTCATTATAACTTGAAAGGATTCTAGCAGTATTCTTCAGTCATAGAGTCCCACAGCACACAAACAGGCCCTTTGGCCCAGCTAGGCGGTGTTGGCCTAGTTTTCTGCTGAGTCCCATCTACCTGCATCCCAGACATAGCCCCCCATATGTCTCTTTTTCATGTGCTTATCTAAACCTCTTAAATCTTACAATGAAACTTACATCCACAACTTTCGCTGGCAGCTTGGTCCACACTCTCATCACTCTCTAAGTGAAGAGGTTCTCCATCAGATTTGCTTTAAATATTTCACCTTATGCTTTAAACTTATGCCTCTAGCTCTAGTCCCACCCAAGTTAAGGGGAGGGGGTGGAAAGTCTCCACGTATACATCCTATCTACAGTATGCTCCTGACAACATGGTATGTCTCTGTAAGATTTCCCCTCATTTCCTGTGCTCCAGTGAATGAAGTCATAATGTCACATACACAAGAAAATCTCTAGACGTTGGAAAATCCAAAGCAACACACACAAAATGCTGGAGGAACTCAGAAGATCAGGCAGCATCAATGGATACAAGTAAACATTCGACGTTACCACCAAGACCCTTTATCGAGATTGTAAAAGAAAGGGAGGAGTCCATACATGTGCTCCTGCACTCAAAATCTACTGAATTTTCAAAGTGGTTCATTGCCTTCATATGCCGAGACATCACACTTTGCAGGAACATCTCAAAGGGATTCTAGAAGTACATTAAATGCTATTTTGTGGGCAAATTTGCCACAGAAAAGTGTAATCTCATGCAAAGCGACAATCTAATATCTATCCATAATATACACCTCCAAGTGCTAGTATGGATTGGGATCAATATCCTTCAGATGAAGACGAGAGTAAATCTTATTGATCAAAGCTGACAACATAAATTATCACATACATCAAAATTCAATTGTTAGTTAAAGCAAATGAGAAATTGTAATGCAAGCAGCTGGAAGAAGGATCTAAGTTCATCTCTTGCCATTTTTGGGGTCCTGCAGTTCCTCTGGTGCTTTAAGACCCACACAAAAATCTTCTCCACCCATGAATTTAATGAAATTTATAAGCCTGCTAGTCCCTGCTAATGTTTGCACATATGTCACATGCAAACTCACATTAGTACCTTTCCACCTTTGTCAAATCTATTTCAGATTTGGTGTGAATGGAAGTGTGGCTGTGGGACATGTGACAGATGTAATGCTAAGAGAAGGTCCTGTTCAGTCTTGACGGTTGGTATGTATGCAAATACTTTACACCAGCTGCTTTTTTTCATTAAAATGCGCATTTCTGAAATGTGCAAAGAAATATGGGAAACAGTGACATATTTTCTGGTACATTGTTAATTATGTCCTTCTTTATAATCTTCTAAGGATGTTCCAGGCAACAGATATTACAGATTGAAAAAAGAAACGATTTATTGAATCACTACTAAAGCAAAATATGAATAATACCAAATAAATTCCGTAGACTATGTAGCCTGGTGTAGCACCGAACTAAGCAGACAACATTTCAATTTCAACTCCACGGTGTCCTAGAGGTGAAGCATTGAGTTTTGCTTCCTTGTAGGTTTGGGGACCTGGCCTGTGGTGCTATCTATGAGGCGTTTGTATGTTTTCTCAGTGACTATATATGTCACCTGCCAAATACTTTGGTAACCTCCCACATCGCAAGGACACACTGCGAGTGGAGTGGCTAAAGACCGGGAAAAATGGGGGTGAGGAGTATGTGGAGGAGAACTAGCCGCAGGACTACAAGTGAGTAGGAGCAGAAGGATGTGATTGCTCACGTGGGAGTTGATATGGATCTGGGAAGCCAAATGATGTCTCACTCATACTTCCTGAGACCTCAGTTATACTATGTGAGGCTCTGCTTACAATTGATCTGGACTCCTACTTCTGGGAACCAAAATAATCTATCCAGGTTATTGTCCATTGAAATGATCATACTGGTAGATATCTGCTGAAAATGGAATGGGCTGTGGCTGCCAGCTCCTGTTATGCTTTGTCATTCCAAAACATAAATCTAATTGAAAGCAAAAGCACAGAGCCAGAGGCGGGGATAACTCCTGCACATTCTTAGTATCACTTTTAATGAGACACACACATATGAAATGATAATGTCATAACATATGCAACTCACTTAATTTTACAGTACATACAACCCATATCAAATTATTTAAACAAAGAATACATAATCAAAAAAATTTAAAATATTACTGAAATATTAAATAGTCAGCAGGTGCATATTTGCTCCCTGCTTAGCTATATAAGTTGAGATGCATTGTATATTGAGTTGGAATTTTTATATACATGTATGTATATATTTATATATGCAATGCAATAGATATCCAAGGCAGGCCTGAAGATTTAATTGCTGCAGAGGATTTCTTACTCTTGAGGGATATTGCCTTTCCTGGCAAGGTGGGGGGGGGGGTCACTCTTTTCGGCAGGAGGAAACAATCTCTGTTTCTGGGGCCTCCTCCATGGTTTGACTCAGGAAGTGGTTCAGGACACCTTTCTTCTGGACCTATTGGCATCCTGACCAGTGTTTGGCAAACTTCACTGGATGATGTGGATCAAAATTTGTGAGTACTGTGTTGGACGTCACCATTTCCTTTATCTTTTGAAAGCAAGCTCTCACTGCTTTGCCTATTGCCATTTCTTCTCGATCTGTAGTAATGAGATCAAGGGGTGGAGCACAGTAGCCAGATTTGGAAGGACACTGTTATAGTAATTGACAAATCCTAAAAAGGACTGCAACTGTGACACATCCTTTGGCCTTGGGGCATCCACAACTGCTTGAATTTTCTAAAAACACTGTGTAAACCTTGCGGATTAATGGCGTGAGCACAGTAAGTGATGCTTTGCTTAAAAAAAATCACACTTCTTGCATACTGCTCTGCCCCCACAATCTTCTGATCTTTTTATAACAGTGAACTTTCCACTAAACCTTGGAATTAATTCCTTCAGCCTCCACATGATCAAGCTCAATGGCTCCTTTATCACAGATGGTATAAGGAAGCGGGCAGGCTTTGCAAAACTTGGGTTTGTCGTATTCATTTAACAGCAATATCATTTAAGTAACACTAAATGCCTTGCAGCAGCTGGTCCATAGCTTTCTGCCAGAGTACAGGTGCAGATGTTACTCAAAAAATGAGCCTATTATAGCAATAAAGCCCTTTGTGAGTGTTTAAGATGAGAAACATTTCGGATACTTTTTTTTTCCTTTTCCATCCATAGGTAGGCCTCAGCTAAGTCCACTTTGCTGAAGTGATTTCCTGCAGAAGGCCTTGCAATGATATACTCTGTCCTGGGCAGAGAGTACTCATCTACTTTCAGTAGTGAGTTGATGGAGACCTTAAAATTACCACATATCCTGACAGGTCCATTTTTTCTTGGCTATTGGGGTCACTGGCTTTGGCCATGGGCTCCACTTAACGTGGAAAATAACTTCTTCAGCTTCCATGTATCTTGCTCACCAGCTGCTTTATTGTGGATGGTATAAGAAACCAGACTGGCTTTGCAAAACTTGCGTGTGACATATTTATTTAACAATGTTTTACCCTTGATATGTTTTGAGTTTTCCAATGCCATTCCTGAATGCTGCTGTGGCACCATCCATTATATTTCTTAATTCACTTTCAGTTGACTCTACTGAAAGGGATGTGGCATGTAAATGGTGGATGGATCTCCAATTAAGATGTAGTTACCTCAGCTTAACACATCTCCACAATGTTTGTCCTCCATATGTGGTTTATTGTTGCTGTATTGAATGTCATTCCCACAAGAGTTATCTTTACTCCAGTATAAATTCTTATTTGGATATCTGCAAACTTCAGTTTAGTATCTTTGAAATGCCAATCAAGTTCATTTTGAAGAATGACTGAAATAGCTGAGCCATTGTCCAATTCCATTTTAATTACCTTGCTGTTCACTTCAGGTGTAGGACATATTGTTTGTCCACTGTTAGTTTTCACATTGTAACTCTCAAGACTACACAGTCCTAGTCACTCTCATTTTAATCAGAGTTTTCATCAACAACATGCAGATTAGTGTTCTTTTTGAAACTACAACTTGACTTCTTATCTTTTTCTCTTCCCCGTGCAGTCCATTTAGTTTTTGTCTGCCCAACGTACTCTGTATGTGTCTACTTTGTTGTATTTTTTTTTTTGCAAATTTTGCCTTTAAACATGCATTGGACTGGTGTATGTGAGCCCTTGCTGTGGTAGCACAATTTGTTTGGCCAGGCCAGTTTCTGTCAAGATGTTCCAATTCAGTTTATGCTTGCTTTCATTCCTGATAGCAACTCAATTGCATCTCTGTTTGCTGTTTCCATTGATACGGATGGCTATTTCTACTGGTCTTTTAAATGTGAGTTGTGCTTCAGTTATGAGCTGTTTCTGAATATTTCCTTGTAAAATTCCACAAATTAAATGATCTCAAAGTGCATCATTAATACCATTATTGAACTGACAATGCTCAGACAATCTCTTCAATTCAGCCACATACTGAAATGGACTCCCCTTCCTTTTGATTCCACGTATGAAGCCTAAAGCGTACTGCAGTCAACAATGGTTCTAAGTGTTTCTGCATTACTTTCACAATATCAGCAAAACTCATTGCAGCTGATTTGGTTGGAGCAATCAAAATACTAAGCAAACTTTAAACCCAGTGCATGCAGCAAAACTTGTACTTGTTTCTCTTTGGTTATTCCATTTGCTTCAAAAACTACTCAGTTTGCACCATTTACAATATCCAGTTATCTCTTGTGCAAATGAATGTGTCTACATGTTTCTGCTTTCTTTTACTTAAGATTATTATCACCCAGTGTTCACTACTTATGACCCTGTGAATTTGTCCGTTCTCTGATTTTTGTTTAACTCGACCATTCCTCACGGTGCTTTCTTTAAAACTCAAACTTCAACAGGTAGTTAGTTGTCTTCAGTTCATTTAAAACTTCCTCATTGTCACTATTATGTTTTGCCTCTCTAAAACATAAAACTAATTGAAAGCAAAACCAGAACCAGAGCCAGAGATAACTCATGAACGTTCTTAGTTTTACTTTTAGTGAGATGCGTGCATATGACATGGTAGCATCAGGACAAATGTAATACACTTAATTTTACATATAACCCATAATGAATTGTTTAAGAAAGAATGTTTAATCAAACAATATATTTACAATATTACTCATATATTACTGAAGTTGTTAGTTCTAAAACCTGTCAGGAATAGTCTATAAATATTTTTATGCAGAAGAAAAAACTGGGCTCAGTTTTTCAATGTTTAACTCATAACTTGTTCTCAAGTTTTCATGAGAAGTACAAGTAAATCAATAACAGCTGCAGAAGTAAATCAATCCATGTCACACAACAGCTTTAAATGTTATTAAACTGCAAGTTGATTTTCTTAAAGTACAGATTATTACAGCAGTGTCTATAAATGAGTCCAAAATGATGGACTTTATCAATCAAGGAATGACAGAATCATAACAAAACAAAAGGAGATTGTTTGGCCTATAAAACCTATGCTATTTCCAAGTCAAATAATCCCATTAATCCTAATCCCTCACCTTTCCTAATCACCCTGCAATTTATTCAAGTATTTCATCTATTTCTTTTTGAAGGTAGATATAAATAGTTTTTTTAAAAAATCCTTTTTGCAGTGTATTCAGAGATCTTACTTAACCTCTGAGTACTGATGTTTTCCTCATTCTCTTGCACCTTTTGGGCAAAAATTTTAATTCTGTGCTCTCCAACCCTGTAACTATCTGGTAATGAGGCCAAATTCATTCCATTTACCCTAACTAAGCAACTTGTAATTCCATGCATCTTTGTCAAACCTCCTCCCAATCTTCCTTTGTTTCAAGATCAACCCTAGTTTTCACCACAAGAACAATTCTGGTCCTCTGAAGGACCTTTATGCATTCCTTAAATTGTTGTGGACAGAACTGAGCAACTCACATTGCCTAAGTAATATTTTACACAAATTCAATGTAAGTACCAGGGTTTTGTACATTAGATCTATATCCTCTCGCTATCTCTATGTTCTACTTCTTTCCTATAATCCTCAACTATTTCTAGGATCTCATGGTTCTAACCCTGCTGCCCCTGATGACCCTGTGATCTCCGTCCCAGAGGGCAATGCTAGACTGTCTTTAAAGAGAGTGAACCCTGGCAAGGCAGAAGGCCCCGATGGAGTACCTGGTAAGGTTTTGAAAATTTGTGCCAACCAACTAGCAGAAGTATTCAAAGACATTTTGAACCTCTCTCTGCTGTGGGCAAAAGTTCTCGCTTCAAAAAGGCAATAATTATACCAGTGCCTAAGAAGAATAATGTGGGCTTCCTTAATGACTATCATCTGGTAGCACTCACATTGACAGTGATGAAATGCTTTGAGAGGTTGGTCATGACTAGACTGAACTCTTGCCTCAGCAAGGACCTGGACCCACTACAATTTGCCTATTGTCACAATAGGTCAACAGCAGATGCAATCTCAATGGCTCTCCACACGGTTTTAGACCACCTAGACAACACAAACACCAACAGAATAAATAAGATTCATAACATAATTACTTCATGTCACAATTATTATTAAAAGGACATGTATATTAGGAGCAGGAGTTGACTATCTGGTCCTTTGGGTCCGCTCCACTAGTCATCAAAATCATGGTCCATCTTCTACCTCATCTCCATTTTTCCAGTACTATTTCCTTGTTTCTTCTTTCCCTCAATATCCAACAATCTATCAATCTCTCTTTTGAAAAATCTCAAAAAATGATCCATTGCTGTTTCAGTGAAGAAATTTCTCCTCACTGCAATTCTAAATGACCTTCTCTTTTATCTGAGATGGTGATTTCTTGTTCTAGACCCCTCAATGAGATGGAACTTCCTTCCTATGTCTACCCTATGAAGCTCTGTAAGAACTCTGTGAAGTTTCAAAGTGCACACTAAACTTGGAGAATACAGAACTTGTGAATTCTATTTTTCTTTTGTGTAGAAAATCTGATATCAAAGGAGAGTCCTGTTGAAATTTTCCTGCACTCCCTTCAAAAAATATGTAATTTTTTTAACCACAAGGAGATCATCTATTCCTCCCATTTATACTCCACCTTTTGTTGTTCAACTTATCTATAGTCCTACATGAAAACAGGAAACCCTCACCCCCACTTATCTGCTGGACATTCCCTTATTCATTTATGTCTGTCAAATTTTGTCACTCAACTTCTCCTACACTTCGCACCCATGTTTCACTCAGTCCAGTGCAGTTCATTGTTTAAATTCCATTAACCTTGCTTTCTGCATTTAAGATACTCTTAGATAGGCACATGGGTGATAGAAAAATGGAGGGTTATGTAGGACAGACAGGTTAGATTAAGTTCAGAGTTCAGCACAACATTGTGAACCAAAAGGCCTGTAGTATACTATAATGTTCTATGTTGTGTGCCTCGTGTTACCATCCTTTTCCCCTAAAGAGTGTAATTTTATCTGTCATATTTACATTGAAACATATAGTGAAATGTGTCATTTCAAATGAAATCAGCAAGGATTGTGCTGGGCAAACTGCAAGTATCACCATGCTTATAGTGCCAATGTAACATGCCTACAACACACTAACCTTAAGCATACATACCTCTGTGGAATGTGGGAGGAAACCAGAGCACCAAGAAAAATCCCATACAAACTGCTTATGGAGAATCAAACCCCAATTAGTAATCACCAGCACGGTAAAGCAATTGTCCTAACCCTTCATCCCTCTCACTTTGCCTGCCTTTATTTATCCAGATCAGCCTCATGTCTTTAGATCCTCACAGTCATCCCCTGCTACTTTCTCCTACTCAAACAGTTTTAGTCCTGTTTGTGCCTAGTCCGGGGTCGGCAACCCGCGGCTCCGGAGCCACATGTGGCTCTTTTACGTCTGTGCTGCGGCTCCCTGTTGCTTTGGGAAATAATTGGTTGTGGCGACCCTTTTCCTGGCACATCCGAACCGACTCACAATAAGATAGCCTACGGGGGTTTGCGAGCACAGAGCTTTGGAGCCTCTGCGCCATGGGGGGGGGGGGCAGGTTGAGGGAGGCTTAAAAGTGAGGCTGAAGATTTCGAATAAAGTTTTTTTCCTTCGACTGCAGTTACCGACTCCGTGTCGTAATTTTAGCGCTGCGTGTAGCACACCGCTACATGGTCAGTATTTAATTAATATGTATTTTATGTTAGTTTGTTAGTTTTTGAAATGTAAATCTAAATTTGAAGATTATGGTGATCTTGTACAATCTAAATAAGACGTTGTAGCGACCCATTTCCTGACACATCCGAACCGGCTCACAATTAGCCAGCATTCAGGCTAAGGGAGATAGCCTACGGGGGCTTGTGAGTACGTGTCTTTTGCAGCATCCGCGCCCATGGGGGGCGGGTTGAGGGAGGCTTAAAAGCAAGGCTGTTTAGTTCGAATAAAGCTATCTTTGACTGCAGTTTACTGACTGCGTGTAGCAACCGCTACAACGTGTTTTTATCGCTGGCTGTCCAGAGGGGAGGTGCTGAAACGCTTTGTCGCGCGTCTGGAAGAAGTGAAAACTTTCCTGGGCAGCAAAGGGCTCAACTTTCCTGAGCTGGAACAGCCAGAGTGGCTGGAAAAGCTACACTTCATGGTAGACATGACAGCGCACCTGAACACGCTGAACACAGCTCTTCAACGGGGTAAGGACGTACAGCCCTGCACATGTTGGAGGATGTTTTGCATTCGAGCGCAAGTTGACGTTGCTTGCCAGAGATTTACAGAAAGGCACATTGTCTCACTTCCCCAATTTGAGAGAGTTCAAACAATGTCACGACATGATAAATTCGGAGTATTTACATTCTGCAATCATCGCAATGCAAACATCGTTTGGGAAACGCTTCTGTGAGTTCAGAGAGGAAAAAAAACACATTATCCTTCCCGGTCACTCCCCTAAGCATCGATCCATCCCTACTGAATACGACTGCATTGTCAGGTGTGAGTCAACCTGAAGAAGTATGATAAATATTTTAATTGCGTATTATTTTACGTATATTCATATGTTTTCATTGTTCAGTGAAATAGTCCTTTTATTTTTCAGGTTGACAGCTGGCTGATGTTATTTTTGGTTTGCTGCTGGCGGCAAATTTAAGTTTGGCGTTTTTCATAAATACAAGAAGGACTCAAATAGACGTTGAGTATTTTACTTAAAAGTAACCTTCAACCCAACGTCTTTTTTTCGGAGTTCAAAATGTTTTTGTTGCATGCAGAAATGTAATTTCGTTTTCTCTGCAGGAGTTCATCAATTTCATAAATGCAACACATTATAGTTTATTTATACATAGCATAAAGGCAAAACAAAACGTTGTATGCAGTGTTATTTCATTTTAAATGTCAAACGGGTTTTGCGGCTCCCAGTGTTTTCTTTTCTGTGGGAAATGGGTCCAAGTGGCTCTTTCAGTGGTAAAGGTTGCTGACCCCTGGCCTAGTCACTCTCCTGTGCTTCTCACCCTTATTTGACTCATGAAATTAATTCATCCTTGCCTTTGCAAAATGGGGTTAGAAATAATTAAACATTGAAGCTACAGTCAAATATCAAAATGTGTCCCCACAAGAACATTAGAAATAGGAGCAGAAGTAGGCCATCTGGCCCATCCAGCCTTCTCTGCTATTCAATAAGATCATAGCTGATCAGTCCATGGATTCAGCTCCATCTATCTGCCTTTCCCCCATAACCAGTCATTCCCTTGCTATGCAAAAAGCTATTTAACTGCATCTGATTTGTATTTATTAAGGTAGTCTGGACAGAGAATTCCATGGTTTCACAGTTCTCTGGGAAAAGCAGTTTCTTTTCTTCTCCATTATGTCTCCTAGCCCTAGTTCTAGTCTCTCTTACCAGTGGAAACAACTTTCCTGCCTCTATCTTATCTATGCTTTTTCATAATTTTATATGTTTCTATACGATCTCCACTCATTCTTCTGAATTCCACAAAGTATAGTCCCAAGCGAATCAATCTTTCTTCATAGGCTAACCAGCTCATCTGGTAAACCTCCTCTATCTTCATTCTGAATGGTAGATGCACAGATTTTCATGTTGCATCTGAAGAATTGGTGCAGTCTGAAGTTATGCCATATCATATAATCAATTTTCATTTGTTTTGGCATGACATTAATGCTTTTCAAATTTTGGTTTGAATATCCAAAATAATACAATCTTCTGAAAATATTACTTACAGATGAGACAAAAAAGATGCAGTTATTTTATTATAGATTGAAATTAGCAACAAACAGAGTGAACCTTTCAGCTGTTTTCCCTCATACTCTTCCTTCCCAACTTCCAAAGTTACCCATTTTGAGAGTATAATTAACCTAGCCCCTTCAGCTTGAAGCCTTTGTTCTCTGTGTGAATACAGTGAATAAAGACAGGCAGCTTAATTGTAGGAACAGTAGCATAAGCCGACCTTATCCTCAGCCACATATTCAGCAGCTTCGATAAGTAACTGCCAGCAGTCATCTTGGTAACAAGAACTTACTTACTTCAAATCATTTCTGGTTGTTAGATGGCCTTAAGTTTGTTCACTTTGAGAATTATTTGGAGATGTGATTACTTAGAAGCATAATTGTCCAAACAATTTGACACCATTTGAGATGAAAATATCAAGATTGCTGTCAAAAAGCCTTATTTAAAAAAATTAGTTTTTAAAGAAGCATTTTAAGAAGGTAAGAAATCTCCAGTATATGGATCCTCGAGGAGTGATTGAGGCCATCAATAATTGGAGTAGCTGAGGCTGGTGTGGGAGGATGTTCTTCTTGAAAGTTGTGGAGATAGGAAGCAGTGAGGTTGTATTTTGTGAATGAGAATTTGAAAAATGAGGAGTTGATTCATCCCAATCCTACAACTTGATCATTGTGAAGGACACATGGAAGGATATGTATGAAATATGAATTACTCTAGGGATTTCAATATTTATTATTAGGTAAAACTGGCTTTACACTACACTTTTGCTAATTTTGTGCTTCCAATCCAAGTCTCAAATGTGTTTTCCAGCTGTTCTCTCCTATCAGCAGCGCAAGTGTTGGGAAATTATACATTAAATAGCTTTAACTCTGGTGAATTAGCTCTTGTTAACACTATTGTTCTTCAGAAAAACTGTGGCAAACACATCTCCTTTCTCTTAGTTTATATATAAACAGAAGTTGTTTGTAGGTAAACTGAAGAATAAAGAACATGCCTGCAGCACATTTCACTATCAGTTTAAGGAGCAGAATGTCACTTTTGCATTTCTTCTTTGCTTCTCCTTCAATCCAATATTGGACTCCAAAGTGATAATTGGTACTTAAAACTTCCCAACAACATAATGCACACTCTTTAGGAAACCATATGAAGATTAAGTAGATCTTTTGTATACTTGTGCCTGTTTTGCCATTCAATAAGACTATTACTTTCCTCTAAACAACACACACAAAATGCTGGATGAACTCAGCAGGCCAGGCAGCATCTATGGAAAGGAGTACAGTTGATGTTAATTTTCCTGTACTACAGTTTATTGTGCAATGTTTACTGTTTACCTATGCTGTTCTCTACATACACTTTCAGTTATATTTTATTAACTTATTTGAGGTGATATTTTGTTTTATGGATGCACCATGGTCTGGAGGAACGTTATTTCATTTGGTTTTTTACATATATATATATATACACATATACACACACAGTCAGAGGACAATAAACTTGAATTTCAATTAATCCCTTATTCCCTCTTTCCTTTAAAACCTAAAACACTATCATTCTCCCCAGGTATATTCCACAACTAAATCTCCACAAACTTCCAGAGACTCACTAAAATTTGGCCCAACATTTTTATTCTCATCTCAGCTCCTTTCATTTGAGAAGATGACACCTTCTTCCAGACACCCCAGCTAAGGGGGGGGGGGGCAACATTCCTGATAAATTCTGACATGTCCCATAAGAATTTGAATGTTTCCATGGTCTCTTATTCCTTTAAACAGATTACAATACAAATCCAGTCTGCGTAGTCTCACTTTATAGGATAATTCCTTCATTGCAGAAATTAATTTGCTTGACCATTACTGCATTCCCAAGTATATCCTTCCTGAGGTAAGGAGATTAAAATGGTCTATAATATCATCTACATAGTCTTAATATTTAGGGCAGGTGGAGCTCATCAGCCGTGAGCGATAGCCCGTCTAGAAGGAAAACTCTGTGTTTGAACCTCTGCTGTCTTGCATCCATCCCCACCCATGGGAAAGGCCTCGGGAGGAAACCCTGAGAAAGAAATCCGGAGCCGGGGTGCCTAAGGCAGTTTGATATTGTTTACAATTTCACTCTGGCAACCTCTACGACGACACTAGTGCCAAGCTGTATCAGCGCTTGCCCTTCCCTTGAACTACATCAGTGATGTGAGGGGGGAACCCGCTGCACGAGCAGCAGCCGGTTCTTCAAACCTTCCCGCCCAGGCTTGCGCCCTGGAGAGGACACAGTCCACCAGAGGCACAAACCTATGATCCCCTGGGATCAATGGCTGCCTACTACTAGTTTTAATAAGACACCTTCCTTTTGTATTCAAATCTCTTTCAAAAAGACGAGCATACCATTTATCTTCCTGGGTACTTTTTACTACATTTCAGCTTTCAAAGATTCATACGCAAGTATTCTAATCTATCTGAACACTGATATGTGGTGGAGAGTATATTCATGGGTTGCATCACAGCCTGGAATGGAAGCATCAATGCTCTTGAACAGAAAAGCCTACAAAAATTAGTGGATTTTTGGTAGTTTACCCAGTCCGTTACAGGTAAAGCCCTCCCCAACATTGACCACATCTAGATGGAGCACTGTCACAGGAAAGTAGTTTCCATCACCAAGGACTCCCAGCATCAGGTCATACTCTCTTATTGCTACTGCCATCAGGAAGAAGTTACAGGAGCCACTGGACCCACACCAGAAGGTTCAGGAACTGTAATTATCCCTTAACCCTCAGGGGCTTGAACCAAAGGGGATAACTTCACTCATTCCAACACTGAACTGTTCCCACAACTCTCAAGGACTCTTCATATCAAGTTCTCAATATCTGTCTATCTATCTATTTATTTATTGTTTTGTTATTTTCTACTTTTTGTATTTGCACAGTTTGTTGCCTTTTGCATATTTGCAGTTTGTCTCTTTTGCTGTGTGCGATTTTTCATTGATTCTATCGTGCAGGCCCTACAGCATCCCACTGATTATAGACTCTGATCCACAAAATTACTTGTTTATTTCTAATATAACATGCCAAAGTGAAATTATAGCAAATTCATAAAAAAACTCTTGTATTTCAAAAGGTAATCTGTTTTACAGTAACAACTTGTAACAAACATTAATGGTTTTCCTTCTTTTTGTCTTCTTACAGACTAAAGATTTTTACTCGTGTAGCTATGCATTGCCTTGTTTTGATCTTAAAGTGTCAATTGGATCCCATCAGGGCAATGATAAAGTTCAGCATAAAGTTAAGAATACCATAAGTAGGAGAATGGTTAGTTAAAAATTAAGTTCATAGTCATATAATTTGGCAGCTGGAGTAAGTGATATAACACATTCTGAAATGATTGTCTGGTTATAATTTGTTCCAGTAAAATACAGTGCTTGATTGCATTTGTCTGAATTGTACCCTTTAAGCTCTCTCAAACTGCCGACATGAACATATGGTGCCTTTATCTGAGACAACTGTCAATTCTTGAAGATTCTTCTAAGTTACTGAAGGTAACAAAAACTCTAATATTTTAGAAAAATTAACCTGCAACTTTAGTTATATTAATCCTGGTTTTATTTCAATTTTATCAGAAGATATATATTTTAATAATCATGGCAATGAACTTCATTGCATTATCCAGTATCACAGTCATTAATACAGATTTATCCATCAAAGGAATTGCATTCTTTAAATTGAGTTTTACAATAGATATTTCATACTCTCTAATAAAATAGCCCAAATGGTGCGGCAGTTATATTAATATATTAAAAATTATTCATATATTTTTAACATCTTGATAAAAGTTGGGGAACTTAGCTAATGGTTTGCACTGAAAACTAAAACCCAGTGCACAAAGGTAGAGCAAAGAGTGGAATTGGTGCCTTTTATTAATCTTTTGTGTCCCTAAATAGCTTTTATAAATTAGGTTAGCATAGTGACACTGCATGACATAATCAAATGATGAAATGGATTAACCACCAACCAGGTCCTCTCCCTTACAACCTGTGTGAGGGGATCAAAATACTCACTGCTTGCCTTCATTTGTGATTGCCTCAGACCCAATGTTCTATCGTCATTGACATTCCTACCTGGAGGCTGCATTCAGCAGCAGAGGACGAACAGCAACTTTGAGAACTACCCCGTAATGATAGCCAGCTTTAGGGCCAACAAGCCAAAGAACAAATATACGGTATTTGTATCCTTACACTCTGGGACACTCAAGAAGTACAAGGCCATGTTAGCGATTTAGTGGCTGACTATCACAGCCTTCAAATGTATATTTTTCTACTTTCATGCTTGACCATTGTCTTCCATTATACCATCAGCAATGCTTGCTAAAGAAATGAAGATGGATTATTTCTATGGCTTACACATGCTGGGCTTTGCTAGAGTGGACACGGTCCTCCTCCTTCTACCATTGATGTTTAATTGCCCATCACCACTCATAACTCGTGTTATGTTTTGTAACTTCAGAACATTAAACCAGTTCAAAGGAAGGCAGGGGAGGACAATGCAAGCCTAACTTCGAGTTTACTTTACGCGGGGCGTGCACGTATCATGTGGTATCATGATGGCATACGCAATTCTTGTATTTATGTATCGAAAACCTGCAATGAATTATATTAGAGAAGCAAGAATGCATATTTATACAAACAATATATATATGTTGTTCCTTCCTGATGGTGCATCAGGTGGCAATTTTGCCATTTCCTTAGCATTTGTTTGTTTTTTTTTAATGATGCCGAAATGCTCAGCCCAGCAGGGATGGAAATCCTGGAAGGAGCCTGCCAGAATCGAACCCAGGACCATTTGCCTTGAAGTCTGGTGCTGATAGCACTAACCCACTGGCCAGCACAATACTACATAAGGTTTGCTTAGCTTTCTCTGTTCCACAGTACAGAATGCGTGCAATCCCGTGCTATAATTTTGTCAGGTTAAGTATGATTGGTGTTACTCCTGGTACACTCTTCTGCACTCCTCTTTGGTCAGACTTCATCCCCTGACTTGATGAAATTGTTACAATAAGGGATCTGACTGGCCAATAGGTACACACCGTGGTAGGTTAGAACTCTGTGTCTGCACCTCATAGATGGCCAGATCTGAGCTGTCAGATATGCTCTGGATCTGTCCCACTGATTAATATGTATTGTGCTTGAAAGGAACAGCAGATAGTGTTAACAAAACATGATGACCTTGACATGATGCTGACAGGCACTGGTAATAAATGCACTGAATATTCATCTGAAAATTCCACTGTTCATTGACATCCTTAATTACTGCACTTTATTTTAAAGAGGCTAGTATCTCAGTTAGAAGAATAATGCAATATATTATTAATTTTACAACGTTATTTTTAACTCTTCCTTTGCCTGTAAATGATTTCAAGGCATGCTTTACCATCTATGATTAGTCTTGGATTGTTTGAGGGAGATTCATATCAATTCATCCCTGGTTGCTTGGAATAGAAGCATCACTTGTCACTGGTGGAGTATTTTGATTTGTAGGAACCATTGAACAGGTAGCAAGACAAGATGACAATGTGCCACAGTCTACTCTTCAATATCCACTAGTTTTCCTATTGATCTCTTATTCAATTTGAGAAGCATTTCCCCACACCCCTGTCACGGAGATACAGACAGGCTGTCTATCCTGGAGTCTCCACTGAAGGTCTCTGGCTTCTTGTCATTGGCCCCACTCCTTCAAAGGACAGACGGCGGAAGAAAATCAACAATTTCTCCCCCTTGTTGTTCTGCGTAGGGAAGCTTAAGTCCTCAAAAGCATATTTGTTTATGCATTCTCATGCTAATGCTCACAATCTGTTAGATAATGCTTGCTTGAAGCCTTTTGAGAGGGAGCATTCAGCTGCTGTGTATTTCCCAAAGGCTTCATGACCAAGGTAATGTTCTGTTTGTGTTACCTGACCCATGAGTTCGCACAAGGTAAGCCCTAATTAATAGCTCACTCTATCAATAAACCTTTGTTAGTTGATGGCCAAGTAAAACCAATGCGCTCTAATTGGGCGGCTGGCAGCAACCTATTACTCATATCTGAATTTAAAATGATATTGTAAATTATTAATGAGTTGAAATAAAAGCACGGAAATATACTGAGTTCTCAAGCATATTTAGTATACTGAATTATTACCAGAAAACACATTTTATTTCATTTATTTTCTGGCAGATACTTGCTCAATGGCAGTGTGGATCTGAATTAGAAAACTGGGGTGACTAACTATCCCCGAATTTGTGACTGACGGTGGCCATTTGCACAGGGCTGATGCCGTCATTCCCATTGTCCACTCTCCTCTCCTATCAATTTCCTTCTTCTTCAGCCCTTTACCTTTTCCACTTGTCACCTCCTAGCTTCTCATTTCATCCCCTCCCCCGCCCACCTACCTTCCCCCTCACCTGGCTTCACCTCTGACCTTCTAGCTCATACCCCTTCCCTTCCCCAATCTGTGCTCTGGCTTCTTCTCCTTTCCTTTCCAGCTGCTTAACAAGATAAAATCCAACAGCATTACAGGAGAGATACTGGCATGGACAGAGGAATGGCTGATGGGTAGGAGGCAGCGAGAGGAAATGAAGGGAGCCTTTTGTGGTTGGCTGCCAGTGTCTAGTGGTGTTCTTCAGGGGTCAGAATTAGGACTGCTACTTTTCACATTGTTTGTCAATGATTTAGATAATGAAATTGATGGCTTTGTGGCAATGAAGTTAGGTGGAGGGGTAGGTAGTGCTGAGGAAGACATGCGATTGCAGCAGGACTTAGAAAAATTGGAAGAATGAGAAAAAATGTGGCAGATGTAATACAGAGTTGGAAAATGTATGATAATGCATTTTGGTAAAAGGAACAATAGTGTGGACTATTATCTGAATGGGGAGAAGGTGCAAACATCAGAGGTGCAGAGGGACTTAGGGGGAATCCTTGTGCAAGACTCCCAGAAGGTTAATATACAGGTTAAGTCTGTGTTAAAGAAGACAAATGCAATGTTGGCATTTATTTCAAGGGGTTATAGAATATAAAAACAAGGAGATAATGCTGAGGCTTTATGAGACACAAGTCAGGCCACACTTGGAATATTATCAACAGTTTTGGGCCCCAGTTTTCAGAAAGATTGTGATGTCATTGGACAGAGTTCAGAGGAGGTTCACGAGGATGATTCTAGGAATGAAGGGGTTAACATATGAGGAGCATTCGGCAGGGTTGGGCCTGTACTCTCTGGAATTTAGAAGAATGCGGGGGGGTCTTATTGAAACCTACCAAACGTTGAAACAACTATATAAGGTGGGTGTGGAGAAGAGATTTCCAATGGTGGAGCTATCCAAAACTAGAGGACACAGCCTCAATATTAAGGGGTGACCTTTTAGAACAGAAAAAAAGGAGGATTTTTTTAATAGCCAGAGAGTAGAGAATCTGTGGAATGCTCTGCCACTGACTGCGGCGGAGAGCAAGTCTGTGTGCAGATTTAAGGCACAAGTTGATAGTTTCCTGATTGGTCAAGGCATCAAAGGGTATGGCAAGAAGGCAGGTATATAGGGGTTGAGTGGGATCTGGGAAAAGCCGTAGTGGAATGACAGAGCAGACTCGATGGGCTAAATGGCCGAATTCTGCTCCTCTGTCTTGTCTTATGGTCGCGATGAAGGGTCTCGACTGTTTATTCCTTTCCATAGATGCTGAGTTCCTCCAGTGTTTTGAATATGTTACTCTGCATTTCCAACATCTACAGAATTTCTGTTGATGATGTTATCAGGTGGGCTGTTTGTCCCTCTCCTATCAAGGAAAAGGCTACGTAGCATCCACGCAAGGACCACTAGACTCAAAAACAGTTACTTCCCCCAAACTGTCAGGCTGATCAACACTCCCATCCATTAACCCACCCTACTAAATACACATCACCTAATGTCACTTTATGTACATATAATCAGTCTGTGCATATAACATGTATGTTGTGTTTTCTAGGAAAGTCTTTTTAGTTGTACGTATTGTGTGTTTGGTGTTTTTAATGTGTACTTTATGCTTAGTGTGTTTTTTATGCTGCATCAGATCCAGAGTAGCAATACTTTTGTTCTCCTTTACACTCGTCAACTGAAGGACAATTCTTGAATCTTGATAGGTGGCTGCCTCACACGAGTATGGATTTTCAGACCTCATTCCAAAATTGGGTATGTGAGGAGGAGGGCAAAAGCAAGGGTAAATAATACAATTGAAGTGGAAACAATTCGAAGTAAAGGAAGATAGTGAACATGTTTCATGGATGGTTGGAGATGTCCCTGCACCATTGGATGGCCAACAGCTAATGTATGAAGATGTCCTTGGACAGCAGAAACAGTTCATGCACTTGTTGCGATCTTAGGGTCGCGTGGGATACTTGTTTCCATCTTTGGAATGACCTGGTAGAACTGGTATTTTCATCCTTATCATCTGGTGTTGGACTGAAACAGGACTCGGAGGACATGGGCTCAGTACCTGGAGAGTCAGTGGGAGGAACTCCTCCAAGGCTAGCTCTCCGTCTCCCCAGCTCTCCTACCAAGACTGTCTCCTACTCGGTCCACCCTTCCCCAATTTCCTCTCTTCTTCTGCCCCATTGACGTCAATGCCACCTCAGAGACTGCAAGATGGCCTAAGGCACACAGTACGTGAAACTCATCATTCAGAATCAGCTCTGTATTACTTGGTAGTTCAATGCAGATCCTGTTGATAATCAACCTAATGTTTGCTGGGATGGCCAGGGGGAGAAGGCAAGGAATGAGGGTGTGCAAATTTGTCATGCACAGAGGTTATTAATCAGTGATCTGATGTGACATGACAGACCTACTTTTGATATCTGGTCATCAGCTGCTCCTTCTCTCCAAATGAGCACACTGGCACTAATACATACATGGATACGAACCACAACAGGGATCAACGAACTCATCACAGGCTAGTGACGGAGATCACCTCTGCTCATTTGTGCAAAGACAAAGCTGCATGTGTCACGATGTGGAGAAGGGATGCTGGGACGTGGAGGTGTGGGGCAGACGATGTTCTCCTGAGACCGAAGCACAGAACTAAAGTAGATGCCAGAGTCCGAAATTTGTGAATTTTCAGTTGTTTTAATGTTTGCCCATTGCCCTGTGTTTCATTCAGCATTCTATTGCTTTTAATAGCATTATCTTCTACATGCCTGAAACTGCTTCAGCATGAGCAATGTAACAGAACAGTTCATAACCACTTCAACACCCACTGAATAATTTTACAGGGACATTTTCAGTAGCTTTAAGCAATCTGATTACATTAAAGAATGAGAACATTTTTGTTATTCTTCTTTCAGTTAAGTGTGACTAAATTCTGATTTAAATCATTATTAGTTTACAGCACCAATTAACAGCACAGTACTCCAGCCTAGCTGCAACATTTATTGGCATAGCACTCTTTGCCACAAGTATTTTCAGCTGTATTTGTGCCAAGTAACAGGATCTCACCCAGTCGAGCATGCTTTGGGTCGATTGGACTGTAATTTTATCACAAATTTATGTTTAGCTGAACAGCTGTTTTTACATAGACAGATCTGCTCATGATAGCACACTATGTGCCTGCAAATATCCTCCAGGTCTTCTCATCCTTTGCTTCTAAGGTCTCATGTTATGAAGCCATGCTTTCATCCAAATGTGACCTAAACCCTGGAATTTGCTCCCAGCAGTTTCCTCCTAACCAGGTTTTTTAAAGTTCTTGGTTTTGTATCCTTTTGCTCAGTGCTAGGATGATCTCATTACATCATTGTGCAACAACATAGGGTTCTAAAGACTTTGCTAAACAAATGAAAGTCACCACAGAATCTGTTAAGGCATAGACAGCACAATATGAAGTGCTACTTGAATGGATAGTAATATTGCTAAAATATATGGCAATCTAAATCAAAGTTTATATGGTTCTAAAATAAATCCGAAGGGTTTCTACATTTATATTAATAGAAAACAGATAGTAAGGGATAAAATTGGTCCCTTAGAAAATCAGAGTGGACAGCTATGTGCGGAGCCAAAAGAGATGGGGGAGATATTGAACAATTTCTTTTCTTCGGTATTAACTAAAGAGAAGGATATTGAATTGTGTAAGGTAAAGGAAACAAATAGGGAAATTATGGAAACTATGACGATTAAAGAGGAGGAAGTACAGGCGCCTTTAAGGAATATAAAAGTGGATAATTCTCCGGATCCTGACAGAATATTCCCCAGGACCTTGAGGGAAGTTAGTGTAGAAATAGTAGGGGCTCTGACAGAAATATTTCAAATGTCATTAGAAACGGGCATGGTGCCAGAGGATTGGCGTATTGCTCATGTTGTTCCATTGTTTAAAAAGGGTTCTAAGAGTAAACCTAGCAATTATAGGCCTGTAAGTTTGATGTCAGTGGTGGATAAATTAATGGAAAGTATTCTTAGAGATGGTGTAAATAATTATCTGGATAGACAGGGTCTGATTAGAAACAATCAACATGGATTTGTGCGTGTAAGATCATGTTTGACAAGTCTTATTGAATTATTTTGAAGAGGTTGCTAGGCTAGTTGACGAGGGTAAAGCAGTCAATGTTTTCTATATGGACCTTTGACAAGGTTCCACGTGGAAGGTTCAATCATTAGGTATTAATATTGAAGTAGTAAAATGGATTCAACAGTGGCTGGATGGGAGATGCCAGAGAGTAGTGGTGGATAACTGTTTGTCAGGTTGGAGGCCTGTGACTAGTGGTGTGCCTCAGGGATCTGTACTAGATCCAATGCTGTTCATCATATACATTAATGATCTGGATGATGGGGTGGTAAATTGGATTAGTAAGTGTGCAGATGATACTAAGATAGGTGGCATTGTGGATGATGAAGTAGGTTTTCAAGCTTGCAGAGAGATTTAGGCCAGTTAGAAGGGTGGGCTGAAAGATGGCAGATGGGATTGAACGCTGACAAGTGTGAGGTGCTACATTTTGGTAGGAATAATCCAAATAGGACATACATGGTAAATGCTATTGCATTGAAGAATGGAGTAGAACAGACTGATCTAGGAATAATGGTGCATAGTTCCCAGAAGATGGAATCCAATGTGGATAGGGTGGTGAAGAAAGCTTTTGGTATGCTGGCCTTTATAAACCAGAGCATTGAGTATAGGAGTTCGGATGTAATGTTAAAATTGAACAAGGCATTGGTGAGGCCAAATTTGGAGTATTGTGTGCAGTTCTGGTCACCAAATTATAGGAAGGACATCAACAAAATAGAGAGAGTACAGAGAAGATTTACTAGAATGTTACCTGGGTTTCAGCACCTAAGTTACGGAGAAAGGTTGAACAAGTTAGGTCTTTATTCTTTGGAGTGTAGAAGGTTGAGGGGGGACTTGATAGAGGTATTTAAAATTATGAGGGGGATAGATAGAGTTGATGTGGATAGACTTTTTCCATTGAGAGTAGGAGAGATTCAAACAAGAGGACATGAGTTGAGAGTTAGGGGGCAAAAGTTTAGGGGTAACATGGGGAATTTCTTTACTCAGAGAGTGGTAGCTGTGTGGAATGAGCTTCCAGTAGAAGTGGTAGAGGCAGTTTTGATATAAGACAGGAAAGGAATGGAGGGTTATGGGCTGAGTGCAGGTCGGTGGGACTAGGTGAAAGTAAGCGTTCGGCACGGACTAGAAGGACCGAGATGGCCTGTTTTTGTGCTGTAATTATTGTATGATTATATGGTTATAAAAGAGGACATCCTTTTAAGATTAGTGGAAGATAGCTTAGGGGAGATGTCAGTGGTAGGACTTTTAAAGGTAAATGCCTGGCATGTACTGACATTAGTGGTTACTGAGGCTGATGAATTAGAAGCACCTAATAGACTGTTCGGCAGACACATGGATGAATGAAAATGGAGGTTTATGGGCTATGTAGGAGGGAGGGGTTAGATTGATCATAAAGTAAGCTTAGGTAGATTTCCTCAACTTCATGGGACAAATGGCCCACCCTGTGCTCTACTGTTCTATGTTTCCATGTGTTTCTTTGTTTAACTTTCAGAGCTTTTTTGATATTAAAACATCATGTTTAAAACTTTTCTGATTATCTGTAACAGACTTTTTGAAATACGTTTCTCAAGATCTTTGTGTCACTGGCAAGGCCAATATATTCTATGTGTCACTATGGTGGTGAAGCTTCTTTCTTGAATTGCAGCAGTTGCTCTGGCAACAGTTGGATAGTGAGATCGGGAAACTCAATCAAATGAAAATGAAGAAGCAGTGGTATATTTCCAGGGCAGTATGTTGAGTGGCTCGGAGGGCAATCTGCAGGGGGTGGTGTTCAGAGGTGCTGAAGCATTTGCTCTTCTTAGTAGTAGATTTTGCAGGCTTGGTCAAGATACACTATTGTTAGTTAATGCTCATGGAAGTGAATGGGGTAAAGTGGACTATACAATTTACCTCGACTGAAGAGCCACACTACATGATGAGGGGTGCCCCTGCTATGAAGATGGGGCTTTGTTCCATTACTATTGTGCAGAGGTCACCTCTTTCAATACTATTGTGGAGGGACAGGTTTGTGATGTGAAGACCAAGGTGATTTATCCCTCATACTGACTCCCTATCTAGCTGATATAGACCCAGTCTGGCAATTACATTCTACAGGACTCAGTTCAAAGTCAGGATGCTACCAAGCTCCTCTCAGTGATGACTATTCTATCACCTTTCCACTTTTGGTACTTCTTCTAGGTGTTGACTAAACATAAAAGAGCACTGATTCATCAGGTGAAGGTGGACAGTGTATAAGAATCAGGAGGAGATTGCCCTACTAATTTCTAATAGGATGACATAGAACTTCTTGGGGTTTGGAGTCAATGTTAAGGCTACCAAGGCTTCCTTTTCCTGCTTGTATGCCACTGTGCCTCTGCTTCTAGTAAGTCTGTCTTGTCGTTGGGACATGATGTAAATGGGATTGTGATGGAGGAGACTGGCACATTGTCTGTAAGCCATAATTCTTTGAGTAAGACTGTTGCTTGATTCATCTGAGAGAAAGCACTCTCAATTTGGATACTAGTCTCTGATGTTTGTGAGAACTTTGCATGAATGACTAATCAGGGAGTCACTTGCCATGCCCAAATCTAGTACCCGAGTTAATGCCAGGTGCTCTGTGCAGCGTATTCATTTTCTCCCCTATATCAATTATGGGACACTAAATGTTGGAATAACTTCATAGGTGAGGTAGCATTTATGGGGAAGACTGAAAAGCCAACATTTCCAGTTGGGACCATTCACCTCAGCCTAAAATATCGACTCTTTATTCCTCACCTTAGATGCAAAGATCTGATGACAGGTTCTGGCCCGAAACGTCAAATGTTTATTCACTTCCACGGATGCTACCTAACCCGCTGAGTTCCTCCAGCATTTTTTATGTTTTACTCTGGATTTCTAGCATCAGCAGAATCTCTTGTGTTTATCATTTATGGGACAGCTAGGTGGCTTGCTGAGTCACAGTCAATCATCATCTTGTAATGCTATAGCCTGTTTGCTCTCTTAGAGGTGCAATTGTAAGATCTGTTTTTTTTGCTTCTTTCAGTAATGAACATTTCAGTTCTCCTGTCTTCCCTGGCACCAATACTAATCTGGTGTTTTTCTGTGCTCCCTCCACTGCTCCTAGGGTTCCTTTGTATCCCTGAGATCAGACCTGGAGAATGCACACATGGTCTGTTCTCAATAGATCACATGTCTCTCAAGGAGAGATATGACATCATATTCATTTAAAGCACAGAAAGAGGCTATTCAGAATTTTGTATCTATAATTGCCAAAATACCTACATTTCTATACACTCAGTGTCCATTTTATTAGGTAGACCTGTACACCTGCTCTTTAATGCAAATACCTAATCTGCCAAATCATGTGACAGCAACTCAATGCATAAAAGCTTGCAGACATGGTCATAAGGTTCAGTTGTTCAGAACAAATATCAGAATGGAGAGGAAATATGATCTAAGTGACTTTGATTGTTGATGCCAGCCGATGTGGTTATAACCATATATGGTCAGCAGTTTCTCAGACACTCAAACCATAAGCATCTTATACTAGATGCGTCCCAAACTGTAGTGACCAAGGCCTTTGTCTTAGCACTCTTAAAAAAAAGTCTGTTGACTGGGATGCACTCATCCTCCAGGAAGGGGAGAATCTCACTCAGCCATTCTCCCATATAACCATATAACAATTAAAACACGGAAACAGGCCATCTTGGCCCTTCTAGTCCATGCCAACACTTACACTCACCTAGTCCCACTGACCCGCACTCAGCCCATAACCATCCATTCCTTTCCTGTCCATATACCTATCCAATTTTACTTTAACTGACAATACTGAACCTGCCTCTACCACTTCTACTGGAAGCTCGTTCCACACAGCTACCACTCTCTGAGTAAAGAAGTTCCCCCTTGTGTTACCCCTAAACTTTTGCCCCCTAACTCTCAAATCATGTCCTCTTGTTTGAATCTCCTCTACTCTCAATGGAAAAAGCCTATCCACGTCAACTCGATCTATCCCCCTCATTATTTTAAATACCTTTATCAAGTCCCCCCTCAACCTTCTACGCTCCAAAGAATAAAGACCTAACTTGTTCAGCCTTTCCCTGTAACTTAGGTGCTGAAACCCAGGTAACATTCTAGCAAATCTTCTCTGTACTCTCTCTATTTTGTTGACATCTTTCCTGTAATTCGGTGACCAGAACTGTACACAATACTCCAAATTACAATTTTAACTTACATCCCAGCTCCTATACTGAAGGCCAGCATACCAAAAGCTTTCTTCACCACCCTATCCACATGAGATCTCCCGGGATTTTCATGCTCAACAGTCTCTAGACTTTGCAGAGAGTGGTGCGAGAAACAAAAAAAAACATCCAGTGAGCGGGATCTAGTCTGTGGGTGAAAATGCCTTATTAATGGGAGAGTTAAGAGGGGAATGGACTGACTGGTTCAAGCTGACAGAAAGGCAACAGTAGCTCAAATAACCACCCGTTCCAATGGTGGGGTGCGGAAGGGCACTTCTGAACACACATGAAGTGGATGGGCTACAGCAGCAGAAGATCGTGAACATACACCCCATGGCCACAGGAGGTACTTAATAACGTGCCCACTGAGTGTATATACATTTATATATAACAAGGGCAATGCAGACAAGAGCGCAGACAGTAAAGAAATAAACTTTGGAATGCATAAATAACCTGTCAAGAATCAATTTCTCCCGCTTTACAAGTTGCTGTGAATGCATTTACTGCTATTAATAGTGATGACTGCAGACTGGAGGGAAAAAAGTTCACAGGCCGGGATTTCTCTCCTTCAATGGGGATTTTGCAATTAGCATAGCGTACAATCGGCACCAGCAATCAGTACTGAGCAAGGGCTGCTCTGAATAGAAATGGACACCAGCACTGTTGTACAGTTCTTTCAGCTCAGTTACAAAGGCATTCTATCGATTGGTCCATCTTCAGCTTATTGACTGACCTTCCGACCTATTGGATTGTCAAGAAGTCGGAGTCGAAAGTCTCTCTCTTCTTTTGGCTGTGAGGCAGTCAGGGAGACTTTAACCCACTTGAAGTTGGAGCCCAGGAGACCTGCAGACAAACGACTGACCCTTCCCCTGTGCTGAGTTCCATTTGTCAGTTACGCACGTCGCAGCTGTCACCTATTCTGGGGATCAGCTGGCTGCAAGTGTGCACAGAATAGACCTATTAGCATAACTATAGCTCAGCCCTGTCCACTTGATTACAAATTCATTCAAATTAATTAATTTTTAATTTTGCGCTATCTCAACAGTTATAAATCAAGTTAGCTGATCGTTTAAATGTTTGGGGAGATATTAAATGTCTGAGGCGGAAAATGGCAGATCACAGGCTGTGCTTAAACAATCTGTCCCTCTGCTACAGAACAAAAGACAATTATTCCTTGCAGACATTAACTCAAACCTATTTTGAAATATCACTTAAATTACTTCTATTGCTTCTGACAAATGCTGCTAAATGCAGAAAAAAACCTTTGATTCACATCAAGTAGCTTTCTGCATGCAGAATTAAGCACTAACACTATTAGTGACAGAAAGCTTTGACTTTTTCTGGCTTATTGGCAAAGCAGTCGACTATGACACAATTTACATAAGCGAATCAGACTAGACAACTGTCATAAGATTGCACAACATACTATTCAATAAGTACACTGAAACCCGAGACTTAAAGGCAGAAACCAATTGAAATTACTTCAGGTAAAAGACCATTACCACCTACAACACTAGAAATTCATAACAAATGCCAAAAAAGTAAGAACACAGGAATCTGCAAGAACTGATGAAAACAGGAATACCTGACCCCTGAACTCAGCACCACCAATTAATATGATCATGCCTGCTCTCTCTCTTGGCCCAACTTCTCTTCTGTGCCCATTCAAAAACATCACTCCATTATGGTCCTTTAATAATCTATCAGTCTCCTCTTTAAATAACTCCAGTGATCTTGCATCCACAGTCCTCCAGGATACAGAATTCCAGCGATTCACCACCTTCTGTGAGAACAAATTCTTATACACCTCAGTTTAAAATTTCTAATTCCATAACTTGAATCTATTTGATACTCTCATTTGATACTCACCTGCCCTCATTCTTCCAAATTTGAAAGAACATAGGCCTAACTTATTAGGCTGTTTGTGATAGGATATTCCAGGAATTAGTCCAGTGAATCTCTTCTGGACTTACTCCAATGCTATTAAGTCACTCCTTAAATAAGGGAACCAAAACTGCTCTCTGTTACTGCAAATGCAACCTCACACAACAGTATGTCTAAACATCACACTCCTCAAACTTTCCTTAAACAATAAGGAATAATATGCCATCTACCCTTTTAGTGATATCTTGTACCTACTTAGTAATCTTCTGTAGTTCATGCACAAGAACATTCCTCAATTCTTCACTTGTTTTTAATCTCCCATCATTTAGATAACAGACTACATTTTGATTCCTCCTGTTGTAGTGCATGATCTCACAATTTCCTATGTTAACTTTCGCTTGCCAAGCCTTTGCTCATACAGTCAATTTATCTACATCCTGTTGCAAGTTCCAAATATCCTCATAGCAACATGTCCTCTCATCAGTTTATGTCATCACCAAGCTCTGTGCCTCTCCCTCCAATTCATTATTGCTATAATATAAATAACTGAGACCGAGGATTGAACTCTGATGCACTGAATAGTTGCAATGTTCTAGTCTGTCTAAGACCCAACCCACCTTCCCCTTCACCTGGCTTCTCCTATCACCTTCCAGCTTGTTCTCCAGCCCCTACCTTTATATTCTGGCTTCTTCCCCTTCCTTTTTTATAATGTTGCGATAACTTCTTCACTGTGAGTATTTATCTTGTGAGTCAACCTTTTATGTGGTACATTCTCAAACATGTTCTGAAAATCAAAGTACACCACATCCACATATCCTTTCTATCAGCTCTGTTCCTTACATCCCTGTAGAGCTCCAACAATTCTTAGGTTGAAGGAGCAACACCTCATATTCCACCTGGGTAGCCTGATGGCATGAATATCGATTTCTCTAACTTCTTTCTGGTAGTTTCTCACCCCTCTATCTTCCCATTTTTTTTCTATTCTGGCTCTTCTCTTACACCTACCTTTCTCCTATACTGCGCATCCCCTACCTCTGGTGCCCCTGCTCTATCCCTTCTCCCATGGTCAACTCACCTCTTCTATCAAGTTCCTTCTTCTTTAGGCCTTTACTTCTTCCACCTTTCATCTCTTCTCACATCACCACCGCACCCCCCCCCCCCAATCTTCCCCTTCACTCGATTTCACCTATTACCTGGCAGCTTGCCCTCCTTCCCCTCTCTTTCTTATTCTGGCTTCATCCCCCTTCCTTTCCAGTCCCGATGAAGGGTCTTGCTCCAAAACATCAACTGTTTATTCTTCTCCAGAGATGTTGCCTACCTGTTGAATTCCTTGAGCATTTTATGTGTCATGCTCTGGATTTCTAGCATCTGCAGAATCTTTGTCTTTGTCAAACATGATTTACCTTCCATAAATCTATGTTTACTTGATTTAACTACATCAAGCTTCTCCAAATGATTAGTTATTTATTCATGATTATAGAATCCAACATCTTCCCAATAACTGTCTGATAGCTTCCTACTTTTGTAAATAAGGAGACCAGAAATGCTTTCCATATTCCAGGTGCAGCCATACCAACACTCCACACAACTGTGACAATTAGGTGCTGTTAGAACATGATGAAGGTAGATCGATGGATGTGATATAGATGGATTTTAGTATGGCACTTGACACATTTTCCAATGATAGGCTCACCCAGAAAGTCAGGAGACATGGGATCCAGGAAAATGTGGCTGCTTGGATTCAGAAGGCAGAGAGTGGTAGTAGATGAAGCATATTCTCTCTGGAGGTCCATGACTAGGCTGTTTCGCAGTGATCTTTTGTATGACTCTTGCTCTTTGTGATTTGTATAAAGGACATAGATGAAGAAGTAGAAGGGTTGTTTAGTAAGTTTGCAGTTGACATGAAAGTTGTTGATGTCGTGGACAGTATATAAGGTTGTTGTACTTAGCACAGCAACATTGATAGGCTGCAGACCTGGACTGATATGTGGCACATGGTGTTCAATCCAGAGAAGTGTGAATTATTGCATTTTGGAACATGGAAGTTGAAGCAGAGTATAAGAATTATGGTAGGATTCTTAGCAGTGGGGAAGATCTTGGGGGTGACATCCAATCCCTCACAGTTACTGCACAAGTTGATAGATTAGGTAAGAAAGTATATGGTGCATTGCCTTCATTGGATGGGGGAGTTCAATAGCTATAACCTAGAGTTGCAGCTCTATAAAGCATTAGTTAGGGCACATTTGGAGTATTGTGTTCAGTTCTGGTCACCTCTTCATAGGAAGAATATGAAGCTTTAGAGAGGGTGCAGAGGAGATTTACCAGGATGCTGCTTGGATTAGAGAATTTACATCACAGATGACCTCACCGGGTCCCTTAACATCTCCTCCCTGAACAAGAGAGTACAGCAGTGCCTCCACTTCCTAAGAAGATTGGGGAAAGCAAGGCCCCACCCCATCTTAACTGTGTTTTACAGGTGCAATGTTCAGAGCATCCTGACAAGTTGCATCTCCATCTGGTATGGGAGCAGTCAAGCATCGGACCTGAAGTCTCTACAAAGGACTGTGAGAACAGCTGAGAGGACGATAGGGGTCTCGCTACCATCCATCAGAGACTTTAATCAGCAGTGCTGCATATGCAGGTCCCTTAGTATTATTCAGGATTCCACCTATCCATCCAGCATCTACTTTGACTTTCTACCATCAAGAAGGAGACTACAATGCATTGAAACAAGTATGGTCAGGATGAGATACAGTTTCTTCCCCTAGACCACTGGTCTTCCAAACTCCAGCCACATCATATACGAAGTGTCACTGAGTAATTTGTTCTGTACCTTACAATATTTAATATTATTTAGTTTGTTATTTATGTGTGATTCATCTGTAAATTTTATTCTTACTTTCATAAGTTATCATGTGTTGTCTGGGTTATGCATGTCACAGCTTGGTTTGAAGAAATGGTGTCTTGTTTCTATATACATTATATACATGTATGTAGTTAAATAACACTAAACTTCACTTGACTTGACTTACAATAGTCATGTACAGAAGAACATCTCTGAATACACAGCTCCTCATATCTCGATGTGAATAGGCTACAGTATTAGAAGACCATGAACATACCTTCAGTGGTCACTTTATTAGGTTAGGATGTACCTAAAAAATTGGCCACTGGGTGTATACATAAAACCTATTGCTATTTGTTCAGAAGATTTATTCTCATAACTAATTTTTTCTTTTCTTATTAGTCTTCTCATCCCCTGCTGGTATTTCCTGAAAGAAGAATCCCAGTGCTCTAGTCCACTTCAAGCCTTTGTTACTTTGGTTTTTGATTCAATATTTCTTTTGACCTCTTTTGGTAACTGTGAATGGTTCACCATTTTCATCGAGTCTTCTCTTTGTATTTGAGATAAACTTCCGCAAAATATTATGAAATAGCTACTTAAGCATCTTTCACTGACCTTTCATTTATCCTATTTTCCCTGTTCACACTGGACAACATTTCCTTCATACCATTGGAACTACCCTTACTTAAGTTGAAGACAGTGCAGACTAGGCTACTGTGGATCCACTGTTTTGTATTAAGGTTCCCTTTTCTGTACTGGAAAAAGATTACAATTTACTTGAATAAAATGTGGTACTGTTTTTCAACTTTCAGGACTTCCATTAGAGAGTGATAATGATTTTGCAAGATGCGGTGGAGAACTCTGACTGTCCTCTCCCATGGGATCCAATATGTTTGAACAGTGACACAATAAGTTCAGGTAATAGCATGTTTACAATGAAATTCTAACATAAAAATACAAAAAACACTGGACAACTAATTTTTTTCTAAAGTGTTGGTTCCTGATAGGTTTTGTATATGATAGGTTGATATAATTTCAGACTACTTGTATCACGCAGGAATTTGGAGAAACAACTAATTAACTTTTATTGAATATAATGTGTTTAATTGCATAATGGTGCTGATGCTTTGCAATGGTTCCACTAAGTTTAAGTTTAAAATATTTTATTAATGTTTTTCATTTGTACTTAGTGTCTGGAGCTTCTTCCTGTGTCCAACAATAATTCGTCAGCATTGATGGATTCCAGTTGCCCTGGTATCTTTTCTCCATGATCACAATGTCCTAGTGAAACCTTTCACCATGCTAGTCACTAACAGCGCCAAGATTTGCAGGGAAGAAGTCTAAATGGGAATGCAGGAAATGAATCTTTAGTGACATGTTGCATTTCATGGTTTTATATGCTTGAAGCATGCTTTCAACCAGCTGCATGTAGTTTGGTGCTCTGTAGATGCCAAGAAAAATTGAAACAACTTCCTTGAATGCCTTCCATGTGATTTTCTCCAGTCCCACTAGAAATTTCTCAAATTGCCTGTCATTGATGACCTGTTTGATTTGTGGACCAACAAAAATGCTTTCCTTAATCTTGGCATCAGTTATTCTGGGAAGCATCTGTCTCAGATATCAAAATCCTTCATTGAAATTTTTGTGCCTGTTAATAGTAAATTCCATCCTTACAGTCCTGAACCCAATAATTATTACTAAAACCTGTCCTGCCATGCAGCAGCCGCGCAGCCTAAGCATGCCCAAGCATACCTGGACGAGGTAGGAAACTTACCAGCTTACATTGTAGGCAACATTTTAATTCACTTGAATTATGAATTGAAATAATAAACATAAGTGATTTCAAAAAATTTTCATGATCAGTAGCCCAAAATTCATAAGATACACCTAAAGGTATTCAAGAAGCAAAATCTTTGTTGTCCAGTGTAATAGATGTGTTGTTGGTCTTTTCTGGGGTCATGATTGCATTATAATGTGGCTGTTACTTCACCTTTGGAACAGTAAAAGTTTCCTGCCACTAGAGCATTACACTCAATTTGGCTCCCATTTCGCTGACCAAGGGGTCTCACTGAAAATACTGTCTGCGTACCTCTGCAACAAACTACAATGGAAACTAGTTTCAACCTTGGCTAATGTAAGTGAATCAGGCTCTTGTGATTTAGTACTGCTAAGGGAAAGCTGGCAACACTTTGCCATGTTATATACAAATAACATATGCAGAGTTTGGCTGCTAAAAATGGATGATCCAAAGAAGCTTTCAAAGCTCCAGGAATTTTGCATGGCAGTAGACAGCTCAGGTCCAATGCCACAGATTTGATTAGATGCATGCCTGTCAATTATTTTACTAATAGAAGGTGGGGATGATAACATCGAGCAAGCCAATATTCGGCTATTAAAAATGACAATTATCATTTGCCTTTGGATTACTTTTTGCAACAATGTGGCAAAGATGATTTTTGCTTCAAACATGGCAATCCAATTTTTGTCAGAAAAATAGATTCATTTAATGAATTCCTCAAAGAGATTTCTGATGTATAAAGATATTTTGCCACAAGCAACACGCAATTTTTAAACACGCATTCTAATTCACACAATTAAACAGTGTCATTAGGTTAGAGGGCCCTTCATCTTCCAATGGATGGTTTTAAAATTTAATTCTCTCTTGTATCTAACTGCTTGAAAAAATCAGGAGGAAATGTGAGAATGTGATGCTATTTTTCCTCCAACGCTGCAAGAACCATGCCAAGGCAGTAATAGATATGGTGTTAATTTTATATACACAGTATCAAAACTAAATAGTGGGTAAATACCAAAGTTATGAGACATTGTCTGAACTGTCTCATATTTATACAAGATATTCTCACAGTTTTTCCATCAACTATTGTTAGATATTGGTTGTCATAAAAAATAGGTCACTAGTATTCATTAGTATTGCAATAAATTAATGGGACCACCAAAGTCAAAAGCTGATGATAGATCTACTAGCAATGTGTCAGGCGATGACAGGATATTGTACAGACTGACGGGAAGTGAAAATGTCTGTGATCGAAGAGGGTAGTTTTGGACTCTGACACAACCTTGCACCTTACTGTAGCTTGTGCTGTAATCAATACCACAGGTAGCCAAGCAAGAGGAATAGCACACACAGACCCAGGAATAAGCCACATGCTTTTATTAAATTGGACATCAAGCCCAGCTCAGAAACTCAGCAAGTCAAGCAGTACACAAGAAAGGAAAAGACAGTTGGCATTTCCTATTATTGCCGAGACCCCCCATCGGTCTTGATGAATGTTGTTGAAGGATCTTGGTTCAAACATCAACTGTTTGTTCTTCTCCATTGATTCTGCCTGACCTGCTGAGTTCCTCCAGCATTCAGTGTGTGTTACAATGAGGTCATTTCTTGTTTCAACACTTGTAGCTGTTTATTTATTAGATGATCACTGAATGGCACAGACTGCTGCGCAGCGATTTCAAGAAACACAAGCTTTAGGTCACGTTTCAATTTCCCACCAAAGTGACATTCACAGCTTTTTATCATCTTTTGCAAAGCTAGAAAAGGGCAAAACTCAGTATGAGGTACTGGCAATGACAAGAATATCAGCCAATGTCTTCCAAGACAAGACTGAAATTTGTGGTAAATGTTGTCAGTGTAAATACATTTCCAGCATTTAATTTCTGGCAAGTCACTAATGTACAGGTTAAATTGAGCTGAGGATGAGAAAATGTCCTTGCTTCATCACAAGCTGACTTTATCTCCAAGATAAACTGGGTAACAATAGCTTCTGTGGAGAGGCTTCAAAGCCTCGACACCCCAAAGTAGAAAAACCCAAGTAGTCAGATCCAAGAAAAAAAGCCTCAAATTAATAAAGACAAAAAGAGCAACCAGTGCTCACTGCAATAATAGGATTTGGACCACTGCATGTACAGATAGAGAATCTAAAATCAAATTAAAGCCTCCTTTGCAAAATGTGTTCGTTCCTGGACACAGCTATTACAGGGTGTGCTCCACAGCCAATGTTACAAGCATTTCTTATAGTGACCACCGAAAAGTAAGGTTATGTTATTATGAAATACATACTTCAGAACACAGCAATGAAGAGAGATGCTACTCGCAATTCCACTGCAGTGTGAAGTATCTCTCTTAGTCTGCATCCGATCCCCTCCAAATTGCCTGCTCACTCGACTTCAATGTTGCCTCAGTGCAGCCTGAAAGTGGCTCCAAATTGCTCTGGGTATGAAACTGCTCCCCAGAATCCACCTACTAATCGATGATAGATGTATACAAATACCTAGCAGACTGAAACTACACAATCCAGTGGAAAAGTCCTTCCAGTTCCCAATTTTAGGACAATGTGCCCATGTTCTGGAGCCTATAACTTACCAATGTGGAATAGAAGAGCTACCGCCTGACAAAACATCCTCAGATGAATTTCTTACAGTATGTATCTCTGCTCCCATAACTGCAGTGATGTTGGGATGAATAACTGTGTTTTAGCCACTCATTCCCAAATCATTGTCCAATTAAGTTTTTATCAACCAAAGCTGTTCCCTCTATCTGATTAGTTCTGGAAAGGTGTGAACTGACAGATGTCCGATGTAGAGGCGGCGACTGGTGTTCATTCAGAATAATTCCAACAGAACATCAGTGCCTCTGCTGAGCGACACCATGAGACATAACATTCTCAAAATGAGGACCCTGCAATTAACGCTAATCGGTGTCCATTTAAATAATAAAGGTAACATGGAATCCCCAAGCCTATCAAAATAAACTTGACAGGTTTAAACGGAAAGCACCAGGAGAATGTCTTACAAAGAGTGGATTGCTTGAGAAAAAACACAAGGAACACTTAATGATTAACAACAATTAACCTATTGTGGTATTCTTAAAAACCTCAGAGCCCAATGCTCCCTGGTTCCCATCATGTCTGAAGAACTCATTACAGATGATCTGACTTCTCCACAATGAGTTACTACCCTACAGACTCTCTTCCCCACCTCTATTCTTCCACTGACCAAAGCAGCAAGGACTTAATATTCTGAGTGACATCAGCTATTACTGCTGCTGTTCATTTTCTATCCTCACATCTCTTTACCACATTTTCATGCTGCTCTCAGTAACTAGAGCTGAAAACATGATGAATGTTTGTTGAAGCCCCCAGCTCTAATACATCAACACCACCCTTGACTCCACCTTTGTCTCTGATTTGACACTCTACTCATCCAAATGGAGCATCAGGAGTATTCTTTGGCTAATTATTGAGAAGAAGGCAGAGCTGCTGTGTCTCAGAAGTTATCCAGGTTCAATCCTTTCCCTTGGTGCAGTAGGGCAGAGTTGATGGTTGTGTGGATACCCACTGATGCTGCAGTTTCCTCCCACATCAACTGGCAACTCTAAATTGCCCATTATATGAGGGTGAGTAGCAGAATCTGCTGGGGAATGTGGAGAGAATAAAATATGTTAGGGCAGGATCAATATGAAAATGGGTACTCCATCCCCAACATGGACATTTGGGCCGAAGTGTGTGTTTCTGAGTTTCTCCTCTGTATGATTTTTATGAAGCCATCGTATTTGCGCCCGCCACAAATTCCATTCCCTAGCATTGGCCCCACTCCACACTCCGGTCACTGCTATGAGACTGAACTGAGCCATTCAGAATCTTAGAGTTGTATTTAATGCCAAGACAAGTTGCTTCCAATCATTCTACAATTTCTGTTTAACCCTCTATTGAATGTTGAGAGGGGAGAGCCTCGGAATAAAACAGAGATGGGAAGGAATTTTTTTTGCCAAGGTGTAGTCAATCTGTGGACTTCATTGCCACAGATGGCTGTGGAAGCCAACTCATTGGGTATACTTAAGCAGAAGTTGATAGGTTCTTTTGATTAGTAGGATCATCAAAGGATATGGGAAGAAGGCAGGCAAATGGGGTTGTGACAGATAATAAATCAGCCATGTTGGAATGGTGAAGTAGATCTGATGGTCCAAAAGGCCTAATTCTGCTCGTGTCTTATGGTGTTCTTATATCATCATCCAATTTCAACCCTTACTCAGCTCTTTGGTTAGCTCTGGAATTGTCAGCGCATTTCTTGTTAGGCTGTGTAAACGAGAGCATAACCTAAAGTCCGCTGCCCATGTCCTCGTGACTCAATCCCCATTTGCTCATTGTTCCAGTGCATGCTATCCTGATGTGCAGTCAACTCAATTTTCAAATTCTCCTACTTGTTTTTAAATGTCCCTATGACACTGCCCCGGCCCATCTCTACAACCACTTCCACACCAAGCCTCTCTAATGCTGCCCTCACTCGAGGCCTCAGGATATTCCAGGCACTGCTGATGGTCAATGTACTGGTTTAGCCACCTTATGAGACAGACCTGTCACTGGGACACTGACTGCTGAGCACTTCTAATGACACAGGTGCTGCCTTGCTTACCAGTCACTAGAGAGGATATTCTACCCGCGAGCATCAGCTACCCCTGCAGTTATGAGTTGAGTGGTCATAGCTGACAGCAGAATGGGAATCTAATCACTAACTCTGCACTCATAGGCCTTTGATCTTGTGAAGGTTCGAGGTCAAAGACCTTACCTATTAGTAATTTGCAGGCAAGCCTCCTGAAGTTGGGTAACATGATGCATTGTTATTGGTAATGATGCCTGTTTGGATCTCTGCGTAAAGCAACTTGGGCATTTGTAAACGTTGTGCTGGCGTTCAAGAATATAGGCTAAGATCGTAAAAAATAAGTCTGTGTTTGAACTTCAGAAAAGTTAGCTCTGAATTTAGGTAGGCAAAAATTTGCAGAGATTTTGTGTGAGGGAGCCTAGGTTCACCACAAATGTATCTGAACCTTACTGACAAAGCTGTCATGTTTATTAGTTACAATTTGAAATATAAATTATAAACAATGTGGAAACATTGCAATTTAAGGCTAAGAACAGAGTAAGCAGATGATGTGTTTTAAGTAGCTCTGAGTCACAAAGAGTTGGCAGTTTTCCGTGGTATCAAATTAATATGATATCAAAAAGTGCCACCTGAGGCAATTCTAGCCTGGAAATTATTGTCATTTTATTGCACGGATGCTCAACATGTTCGCATTAAATTATTTTCTCCGTGTCATTAAGAAGTGAAGATTTTGATAAAAGTGCAGTAAATGCTTGCATGATGGCATTAGTGACAGTATTTTGTAGCCTAAAGTCATTACAAGGGATTTATTCTATAAAAAGAAATCCAGTTAGCTGGGATAGCAGGAGGATGGGGGAGAGAAATAAACAATGAGGAATGCTCAAGCACAATAACACCCAGTGTGTATTCTTTTTGCCACCTAGGTTGACTGTGTAAGTGCTCCCTGGTCGTAAAGTTTAATTACCACCGGCTTAAAGTAATTAAACACAGTGGGTTAATCGTGTCTCCACCTCCAGTAATACAAAATCTGTTAAATGGGCACAGGTCCCAGTTCCAACATGGCCCGTTCCAGCTTCACTGGATTTAACTGCTCACTCATGAATCCAATGTTTTATCCTTGTAATTAAATGCTGTACTTTCAAGTGGATTAATGCTTGCCCATTAGCCAATATTTTAAGCAGTAATTCCAACACACACAGTATTGCTTTCTGTTTCTCTCGGTGAAGATTACAAAGCTGCATCACAGTGAAAAGTAAAAGTATTTTTTAATGGAAAGTCAAAAAGGCTTTTACAGTCTAATTGATTTAACTTTTCTGCAGGTCCTTTGCTGGACTGCTGATTTCATCGTTTCTCTAACACATTTCCCCAGTTCCTCAAAGGCTCCACAACAGTAGACAGCAACATTCACCAAGGAATTCTGTGGCTGGGAAACTGGCTTCAGAAACCTTTACGAAGGAATACAACATGAAAATGAGCATGATAAATATCTCCTTTGTCACTTCAATAGTAGAACATCATTCATCAGTTCAAGAGGGAAAAGATTAAGTTGCAGCTCAGTGTTTAACATACTTGTCAAGTTCGTGCTTTTACGAAAATGCCTGCACTTCTAATGTGATTATAAGATCACTTGTTTGGTTAGTAACCATACATAACCTGGTTTAGCAAATCAAGAAAGCAGTCTCAGTAAACCAGCCATCACAATCAAGGTCTTCACCGCCCCCCCACCCCGGATATTCTCTCTTCTCCCCTCTTCCATTGGGCAGAAGATACAAAAGCCAGAAAGCATGTACCACCAGGCTCAAGGACAACTTCTATCCTGCTGTAACCAGACTCTTGAATGAAACGATGAACTCCTGAGCTCTAATCTACCTTGTTATGATCTTGTACTGCACTCTCTCTGTAGCTGTTACACTACATTCTGAATTGTTATTGCTTTACCTTGTTCTACCTCAATGCCTTTTTGATCTGTATAAACAGAATGCAAGACAAGCTTTTCATTGCATCTTGGTATGTGTGACCATAATAAATCAATATCAATTTTTGAATGTGACTTATGACAAAGAATGAAGATTATCTAGTGAAGATCACAAGGTTCCCACTCCTTCCTGTAATTTAGAAGATTCCATCTGGCCTGCCTATATATCCTAAACTTACAGCCACTCTTATCACAAACTTATGCCTTCTTTATAAGCAAGGTTGAATCAAGTTGTGCACAGGAATAACTCTAAAGAAAATCACTAATACCATTTATTTAGTTTCAGTCCAAGAAACTGGAATGAGAAACATTTGTATCTGACTCTCTGAAGATGAGCCTGATGGAACAGTAAAGAGGTACAAATTCAAGTAATTAAATTCAAGTAAGAGCATTCAAGTAATACTGTCTGGCTAGGAATTGATTAATTTAATGTATTTCTGAAACATGCATGAATCAAGCTGCCATCTTTCCCCTTGGACCTGACCTGCCCTTGGCCTATCTTCTGCCTCAACATTATTACTCTGAAGTCTTCTAATATCTTGAAGTTTATCAAATTCTGTCTTGAATGTGATCACTGATCAAGCCCATGCAACCCGCTGGTTTGAGAATTCCAATCACTCATCACCATCTAAGTGAAGAAATGTTTTGTTATTATTTCTTTCTTAAGTGGACGAATTGCTGCTATTTTATGAACCACTTACCCCCTCCCCCAAATCTGGAATCCTTAGATGGGGGGGTGGGGGTCATCCTCCCCAACTCCCCACATCTATACTGTCAAACCTTCCCAATGAGGTTACATCTCATTCTTCTATACACTAGTAAGAAGCCTGGCCCACTCAATCTCTTCTAATATATTTGGACATGCCTTCTTCTGGAGCAGTAAATGCTGCTATAAAACAAACAGCCAGAATATTTCACCTGGGTAGCCTCCAACCTGATGGCATGAACATCGATTTCTCTAACTTGCAGTAATTTCTCCTTCTTTCCCTTTTCTCTTTCTCTATTCCCTATTCTGGTTCCCCTCTCACCCCATCTCTTCACCTCCCTCTGTGTCCCTCCTCCTTCCCTTTCTCCCATGGCCCACTGTCTTCTCCTATCAGATTCCTTCTTCCTCAGACTTTTACCTCTTCCACCTATCACCTCCCAGCTTCTTACATCATTCCCCCCATCCGCCATACAGCCTCCATCCCCCTCATCTGGTTTCACCAATCACCTGCCAGCTTGTTCTCCTTTCTCTCCCACATCTTCTTATTCTGTTTCCTTCACCCTTCATTTCCAGTCCTAAAGAAGGGCCTTAACCTGAAACATCAACTGTTTATTCCCCTCCATAGATGCTGCCTGACTTGCTGAGTTCCTCCAGCATTTTGTCTGAGTTGCTCAAGATTTTCAGCATCTGCTTGTGTTTAACCAGCCAGGACTATTGTTTAACAGGAGTGGAAGCCAAACCAATTTTATTCAGCATTCTTATTCCATATACGCAGTTTTTGCATTTATTTTTACAGGTAATTATTACTGAGTGCCAAGGATTCTGAAAAATCCTTCATCTCCGGAGAAGGACACAGCTTCAATTATTCCCTATTGCAGCAAAGCACTCCATGAAAACCCAACAGAACGTGGAAGCCCTTTCTCATTCAGACCTCTCCCATTAGCCACTAACAATGCAAAAGGGGGAATCATTCATCATAGTCACATGCCCTGCTGTCTGCTGGCAATCCCCACACTGGACACTAGGTCCTTGGTCAATAGCTCACCAGCAGCGCTTATGCTGAAATAAAGGAGCACAGGTTAAATTCTTTACTGCGCAACAACAGTGGATGAAGGAGAAACACAAGCATGGCCTTTCATTGCTGCTTGCAAGGAACAGAGAGAACAAAGCTAGCAACAAAAGTTGTGACAGCAACAGAAAAATGCTTTGATGTTATGAGAATAAGAAAACAGGTTTTGTTGCTCAATTTAACCTTTTGTTCAGTATGAACATCATATAAATGATGTGCAACTGTATGTAGTCTATGGGGATATTGCATTAAACAGGTATTTTTCTATTGGCCCTCTTGGCATCATGTTATAACTGCAAATAGGAAATGGCTTCAGTTAAAACCTGATAATAATGTTGTAAATTGTAGTTATTAAGTAATTCAGAAATAAATCAGATGAATGAATTTAATATTACAATTTTCAAACACATTTTCCAGTTTCTCTGATTTGCTTTTCATATTCAAGACTCAAAGTTGTTCATTGTAATTCTTCAGTATACAGGTGTAAGTGAGAATGAGATGATTACAAACAAGAGAAAATGTGCCGACGCTGGAAATCAGATCAGCAGACACAACGTGCTGGAGGAACTCCGCAGGCCAGGCGGCATCTATGGAAAAGAGGACAGTCGACGTTTCGGGCTGAAACCCTTCAGTGGGACTGGAGAAAATAAGACTATGTAGATTTAAAAGGTGGGGAGAGGGAAGAGAGAAACACAAGGTGATAGGTAAAATATGCAGGGGGAGATGATTATTTCTCTGGATCTGATGCAGCACTAAAAACAAAAATAAGAATAAAACATAATAAACAGATGTAAATCTAAGCTATGAAAACTGTTGACTGTGGCTATACATAAGATTAGTTTCTATACGTGCAATGATTGTATGTACATAAAATGACGCCTGGTGCAGGGTTATCTCAACATGAGGTGACTCTGACAGGAAAAGATAAAGTGACAAAGTTACTCTTGGCAAAATAAACTCTTGCAGGTAGCAGCAGGGCCCATGAAAACACAGCAGGAGAGTGACTATGTCAGTATAGGTATGAAGTGTACACTGTAAGTGTAAAGTGGCAGTGTATGGGAGGTGAAAAGTACTAAAGGGCTGTAGAAAGGAGTGGCTGATGTGGATACAGTGGTGGTGGGGATGTGTGATCGCATGGATTAATGGGTGGAGGTATTGATCAACCTGATAGTTTGGGGGAAGTAACTATTTTTGTGTCTGGTAGTCCAAGCAAGAATGCTACGCAGCCTCTTCCCTGATGGGAGTGGAATAAATAGTCCATGAACAAGGTGGGTGAGATCTTTCATAATATTTCTGGCCTTTTTCTGGCACCTTTCTGTATATATGTCTGTGATGATGGGTAAGCTGATGCCGGTCATGCAATGGGAAATTATCAATGGGATCTACCTGTTGTAGAGCACTTATTCATTATTCATGATGAAGTTATCATTCTCTCTCCCTTCCCAAGGAAAGCTAGTCCTTTGGAATCAGATGGGGTGCCCATCTCAAAATGAAAATGCTCAGGTCAGGATTTATTTAAAAATATGGCAAGGTTTTCCAATGTTTGCTAGTTTACAGCAGCCTGTAATGTGGTGAATGAATCTTCAAAAATATTGGATATAAAAAAAATCATGTTTGACAAGAATCTCTCGAGCATTCTTGAGATGGTAACTTGCAGAAGAGCTACAGGAAGCTAGTGAATGCCCTACTTTGGGGTTTCAAATTGCCTTTGATGGGGTGCTGCCTATTTATTAAACAAAATGGGAGCACAAGGGATCGGGGCAATGCGTGGTTGTGGAATGAGGACAGTTCAATGGATTGAAAACAAACAGTAGGAATATAGAGGCCATTTCAGACCACTGAGGTGCTGCAGGGATCAGAGCTGGGGCCTATGTCTGTGGATGTGGGAGACCGATTGTAATATACTTAATTTTGCAGATAATACACAGTTGGATGGCAATGTGAGTTGTCGGCAGAATAAAGAGAGGATTCAAAGAATAGAAACAGGCAAAATGAATGGGCAAGGACATATGTAATGCTGATAGAAGCAATGGAAATCTGAGGTATTTTTAATATATCAAAAGAAACTGAGAAAAGTTAGTGTTGAGAGAAATACTATTGTACTGAGGTCACCTCTGCATTTGTAAAACCAAACACAGATTGATGGATCGCTCTGCTGAGCCCCGCATTCAGTCTGCTGGAGTGACTCAGAGATTCCTGATGCTTGCAACTCTAATTCACAATCACTTCCTCTCTCTCTCTCTAAACTTTCTCTCTGTGCCCTACTGCAGAACAGGTTCAAGGGGCTAAATTACCCTTGAGTAGAACATTTAATCCGTCTCCAATAAGACCAATTTGTTATCTATTATAATTCACTTCACAATATTAATCCACATTCTACCATTCCAATTAGATAGCTATTACACTAAGCCTTACATTATCAATCAGAAAAATCTTCCACTACATTGAGTTATAGTCACAGGAAGTGCCAAACCATCCACCAGTAGGCTCGATCCTATAGAATGCCAACCAGGTTCCCACCCAGATTGTCCTCTGCACTTTCTTCACCCCTGTTCTACACACACAACATTGGCATTTCCTTCCTGCATGGTAGGCTGATGAAACTATTGACAAAGACGCTTTAAGATATGAGTACAGAGCATCATTTTTGCTCTGTTTAATATATTCCGGAGTCATTGCCTGTGAGTGTTGGTCACTGAGTATTATGGAATGGTTATTGTTATTCTTTCATCCATCCAGTGCTGGGCAATAGGACCATCTTTAAGAATAATATTCCACAATCTGTGTTATTCAGAGAGAAGGAGATTAGGTCTACCATGTTGATGAGGCAAAAGAGGAAGCATTTAGAAACTAGGCAGGAGTGATGCCTTAACTGAAGAAAGGATGAAACAACTTCCACCTCCACTGGTAACAATGAATCATTCCTCACACATCATTTCTGAATCACTGCCGATTGGCATTATACCAGATAGTACAAAGCTTCCTTTCCTGGCACTACCCCATTAATCTGTCACAGTTTCTTTAAAACAATCTATTATTCCACTTCACTTTAGATCTGAAAATTAATTCCACGAATTGCTCCAATGAGATCATGGTTATATTCTTCATCCATGCTGAAGATGGTTATACAATGTTCATGACACAAAGTGCCACCATGACAGTTCACATGACTACTAGTTCAGAACATTGACATCGTATTAGATATGGAAATCACTCCAGCAATACCATTTGTTACTCTCTTGTGGTATTTCAGCAGGTACTAGAAAGCCTGATGTTAGCAGAAGAGGCTTAAAGAACTAAACGTTCTTAGTTTCTACAGATCTTCCTTCCCTCTCTGGGCCCTCCAGAGAAATTTTACTTAAGTGTTAATAAACCTTTTGTTGAACCTCGTCTGCTATCTGACGCTGTTCTGCTTTCTACTGTTCACGACTTCTGCTCCCCAGAAGTATTAATCAGAAGCTCAGATGAGGTTTGCAATGTAAAATCCCATCGGCCTCAAGGTCAGAATCAGTATCAGAACCAGGTTTACTATCACTAACATATGTTGTGATGGCAGCAGAACAAAGTTCAACGTAAGTTTATTATCAAAGTACATATGACACCAAATACGACTCTGAGGTTCAATTTTTGTGGGCATACTCAAAAATTCTATAGAATAATAACCATAACAGAATCAATGAAAGACTTGGGTGTTCAACCAGTGTACGAAAGACAATGGACAGTGCAAACACAAAAACAAATAGATAATAATAATCTATAAATAAGCAATATTTATTTTTTGAGAAAATTAAATGAAGAGTCCTTAAAAATGAGTCCATTGGTTGTGAGAACATTTCAACGATGGGCCAAGGGAAGTTGAGTGAAGTTATCCCCTTTGGTTCGAGAGCCTGCTGGTTGAGGGGTAACAAATCTTACTGAACCTGGTGGTGTGAGTCCTGAGGCTCCTGTACCTTCTTCCTGATGGCAGCAGTGAGAAGAGAGCATGTTCTGAATGGAAGAGATCCTTGATGATGGATGCTGCTTTCCTCCAACAGCATTTCATGTAGATATGTTCAATGATGGGGAAGGTTTTACCCGTAATGAACAGCTGTATCCACTACCCTTTCTGTAGGATATATATATATAGACCGATAGATAGATAAATAGGTAGATATAAAAATTAAATCAATAGTGCAAAAAAGGAGCAAAAATAGTGAGGTTGTGTTCATGGGTTCATTGTCCATTCAGAAATCAGATGGTGGAGGGGAAGGAGCTGTTCCTGAAACATTGATTGTATGTCTTCAGGCTTCTGTATGGCAGTAATGGGAAGAGGGCATGTCCTGGGTGGAAGAGGTAGTTGGTGTTGGATGTAACAAATTTGCTACTCAACATGGTTCCCAGCATGACCAACATTCATGTAGATAATTCAAGTTAAGGTGATATGGATCATCTTCAGGGATCTGAGCTGCAGTGTAGATAAGACGTATTTGTCACCCGTACATCAGAAACAACGAAGCATACAGTAAAATGTATTGCTTGCGTCAATGACCAACACATTTCCAGGATAATGCTGGGGGCAGCCAACAAATGTTGCCATGGTTCCCGTGCCAACATAGCAAGCCCACAACTCACTAACACTAACCTGTATGTCTTTGGAATGTGGAGGGAAATTGGAGTACACAGACATACGCAGTCACGGGGAGAATATACAAGCTCTCTGCACCCACAACTGTGTAGTTATGCACAGCTCAAATACCATCTATAAACTTGCTACACCTGTGGTTGGCAGAATGTCTGATGGTAATGAGAAGGCATACGGGAAGAGAGATAGACCAGCTGGATGAGTGTGTCAAAACAACAACGTCAGTAAGACCAGGACCAAGAATCCTCATCAAAGGATCAGCAGTGGAGAGTGTGAGCAGTTTCAAGTTCCTTGGTGTCAACATCTCTGAAAATCTATCTGGGCCCCAACCTATTGATACAATTACAACAAAGGCACGACGGCATCTATAGTATACTTCATTAAGAGTCTATAAATTATAATAAGAAAAGGTAAATTAGAAAAGTAATTCAAAAAGAGAGAAAAACAAAAGAAAGAGACGAACAGCGAGGTAGTGCACATGGGTTCATTGTCCATTAAAAAATCTGATGGCGAAGGGCAAGAAGCTGTTCCCAAAACATTAAGTGAGGAGTCTTGGTATGTCACCAAAGAGTCTTGCAGATTCCTACAGCTGTACCGTGGAGAGCATTCTGACTGGTTGCATCACTATTACCACTTGGCATAATTTACTTATTATGATTTAGTTATTTATGGTTTTATATTGCTATATTTCTACACTATTCTTGGTTGGTGCGACCAACCCAATTTCCCTCGGGATCAATAAAGTATGTCTGTCTGTCCGGTATGGAGGGGTCACTGCACAGCATCGGAACAAGCTGCAAACAAGCCAGCTCCGTTATGGGCTTGAGCCTCCCAGCATCCAGATCATCTTCAAAAGGTGATGCCTTAAACAAGCTGCATCCATCATTAAGGACACCCATCACCCAGAACACGCTCTTTTCTCATTGCTACCATCAAGGAAAGCTATTGCAACCTGAGGACACACACAACGTTTTGGGAACAGCTTCTTGCCCTTCGCCATCAGATTTTTGAATGGACAATGAACCCATGTGCACTACCTCGCTGTTCGTCTCTTTCTTTTGTTTTTCTCTCTTTTTGAATTACTTTTCTAATTTACCTTTTATATATTTCTTATTATAATTTATAGTATTTTTATTATGTATTGCAATTTACTGCTGTCACAAAACAATATACTTCCTGACATATACCAGTGATATTAAATCCGATTCTGATTCCAATTAAACCTGATTGGCAATGTAAAGCATTACACTAACTACTACGCTACTGTTCCACCCCTACGGTATGGTGCCATTAATTTAGGCTTTCAGTTAAATGAACACAAAATCTAAACTACTTCAGCATAAACAAATCCACAAGGGCATGCGACAGGCCTGTCAACCGTTGGGATTACATCAGCTACATCCAAATAAACATGGCTAGTCTCTGCTAATCTGAAGCACAACTTGCCAAGGAGGCACACTACACCTTTCATTGGCAGTGAAGTGGTAACATTTCTTCTTTTAACACCACCTGTCAGTCCCATAAATACTGAGGTGTTCAGTTGCAGTGTTCCATAAAGATAAACATTAGTGTTATTTGTCACATATACACCGAAACATGGAAACATACAGTGAAACATGTCATATTGCATCAAATCAAATCAGTGAGGATTGTTCTGGTCAGCCCACAAATTTCACGACACTCTTGGCTTCAATGTAGCATGACCACAACGTACTTCCCCGAACTGAACATCTTCGGAATTTGGGAGGAAACTAGAGCACCCAGAGAATGCAGAGGCAGCAGTGGGAACCAAACGCTGATCTTACAGCCGGTGCGGTGAAACGTTACGCTAAGCGCTTTGCTACCATGCCGCCCGATATCACATCTGAGGTTTTCCACGGAACAGCTTGAAGCAGGCTGTTCCAGTAATCTATTGTGATAACTAGAGGGCTGTGGGATTAATGCTGTCAGCAGCTCACAATGACCTTGACAGGCCAGTGGAGAACAGTGCCCTCAGGACCTCAGTTTTTTGAACAAAGGGGCCATAGAAAGCCTTCATGGCTGAAGTCAAGCAATTCTGGCAAAAGGTCGCCAGGGAGCTTTGAGTACAAAGTGACATTACGTGAGTGCAGTTGAGAAATTTATGAACTTTTGGGAAAGCTGAAATGCTGGGAAATGAAATCTTGTGGACTGACAGAATATACACGGAATTCAACCTTTCAGTTTCATGCACTGGCCATTCAAATAGTGTGATCTTAGCAAAAGGCTTTGAGAAACAACTGGCTGAGTAAACAGGTCAGAGAGATCGAAAGGCCAGCTAAAGATGAATTCTGTATGAAGACAGAAATCATTTGGGGGAATATTACTCTGGAAAGTAGAGTTTCAACCAACTTTAACTTATGATAATATTTTAAATAAAGGAATATTAATACTAAGGGTTAGAAATAGGTTTGAAAAATTACCAACAATTCACTTGTTCAATCATAACAACTGTTATCAAGGAAGCTCTAGTGCTAAATTATCCTAAGTCAGAACAAGACACACAAAGTGCTGGAGGAACTCAACAAACCATGGAAATGAATAAATAGTCAATGTGTCCAGTCGAGACCCTTCATCAGGACTGGAAAAGGAGGTGGAAGAAGGCAGAATAAGAAGCTGGGGGAAGGAGAAAGAGTAAAAGATAGAAGATGTTAGGTGATGTCAGGTAGGTGGGTGAGGGGCGATGAAGGCAGAAGCTGGGAAGTGATAGGTGGAAAAGGCAAAGGGCTGGAGAAGAAGGAATCTGATAGGGGAAGACGGTGGGCTATGGGAGAAAGGGAAGGAAGAGGTTCACCAGGAGGAGGCAGTAGGCAGGTCTGGAATGGAGGAGAGGTAAGAGGGGAGTCAGAGTGGGGAATGAAAGAATGGATAAGAAATAACTGACTTGGTGGTGAGCTCCCAGTGCGTAGATGTGAGGCTTTCAATGCTCCTCTTTGACTGGATGAGTGGCAGAAAGTCCCAGGAGTTAATGCGATTGTTACACTTCAATAAGAGATTTTTTATCTTGTTCTTTGTCCACTTTCCCATAACACGTCACAAAACAGTTAACTTGCTATGAAAGTACAATATGTAAAGTGCCCACTATTTAAACATGGTGAAAATAAATGGGTTTACAAGGTATGGCTAAACCTCTTCGATGTTAAGCAGTGGACCAAATACCAAGTGCATCTAAACCGTCTTTTTTTAACCCAGCATCAATGGTAAATCAAGGAGCAGAATGGGCAATTCAGTTTGCTGGGATCTGACCAAGTTTGTCTCCCACTTCCTCTTTTCAAGGTGGATGCCTAGAATTTTAGAAGTGGCTCACACCTGTGAATATTTTTTTTTATGTGCTTTTAATTTCAACAAGCTGAAAGAACAATTTTAGTTACATCTTCTTGCAACCTGAAATATTTCTATGAAATATTTCTGAGAACAGGTGCAACCAATTCTCAGAGGTTAGGATTACATCTCAAGTGTTTCTGAATGACTGGCACATTGACATGATCATGCATTCTTCACCCTCCCTTGAAAATGTTTGTGAGATGTAGCAGGTGGTGTTATAGGAAATAAATAAGAAAACGGAGTTAAATTTCTGAGCTGGTAGCAACTTTGTTGTTTAAGGGACATATCAGAATATACGTAACCATATTGTCTTTACAGTTACTTCCATTAGTTTTAAAATTTCAACCAAGTTCACGCTTAGGCACTGTGTTATGTAATACAGAACAAGCCCATCCTAAATGAATTAAGATCTATGATAGAAAGATAAAAGCTACCATAATATTCTCTGGAGCCTACATAAGTTCTACACTCAATAGCCACTTTACAGGGTACAGGAGGTACAGTAAGTACAAATTTCGAACTTTTAATTTCACTATCTTGCCTTAAGGATTACCATTCAATGGGCTCAAACTTACTCTCTGAGCTATCACCATATATAAGATGAGCCATTGAAAGCTTCTATCCCCTCCAATTGTACTATATTAATGTATCCTTCAGACACATCTCGGAGAAGACTGTCCAATAGGTGACACGTTTCTCCTTCACAGTTGGCACTGGCCCAGCTCAGACCCAACATTACAACAGGAATCAAGAGCAGCAATATGTTGCTTTAACCCAGGTTCATGTGATGTGTGTATTTTAAGTGACTGTTAAGGGTGGTATGATAGAAAATAAGATCAAATTGATTAAAAGCTGCCGTTCACCACCTGCTGCTTTAGGGCTTCATAACTAGTATCTTTCTGTGAACCTTGCCTGGGAAGAATTAACATTTCCTGGCACTGTCTCTCCACCTGCCTGCAATTGTTGGCTTCTCAATCATTTAGTATTCCAACCCACATGAAGTCCAAGAGCAATTTGAGCACTGCACCTTTAACACTGACGCACCAGCAAATCATTTAACAGCAACTAATTCAGAACCCCTGCTCAGGGATTTGTGAGCTGTGCCCCCTTAAAGTGGTTAAGAGACTATAAACCGTTTGCAGGCTCATCAGTTATCATACTGAGGATGGGGAAAGAGAAGAAAGGCTAAGATATCAAAATAATTTTGCATTAACAATTCTGAGACAATGAATAAGAAAACATGGGATATTGTTCCATTTGGTATGGTCATGGAAGACTGATTTTACATTTGTATATCAAGGCTCTGACTTGCTACAGTGCCCAGGTTGAATCACAGTCATTCTGGGAATTCATCTGACCATTTGCAGTCACGAAGTGTACATGGACTGACGACACAACTCATTCATCAAACGTAACTGCCAGATTATTTTGATCATTGCCCAGAAAAGCAACTGGGTGCTCTGAAAACCTCAATGTTGCTGCCCCCTAAGGAAGGGCACAATTCCCACTCAGACACCTTCTTTTCCTTACCCCTTTTCCAAATGGCTCAAGCCCAAGTTGCCCACTCTGACTTCAAATATCCCCAACTGCCCTTGACCTCCAATTCCCACCTATTTCTGATCCCAGAATGAGACCTGATCTGTCCAACCAGTGAGTCCGGGATTCTCCCACATCACCCCAGACTTACCCCTAGACTCAGTTCATGACCTCCAAGTGCAGAGGGGAAACTGTGTGGACCATGCAGCAGCACAAATTGCCTTGAGCCCATTGCATGGTTGAATTCTACTGTGATAAGCCCATAGTAAAACTATAATCGGCACATCACACCAATTACTTTCAGCTCACCTTCCCCAGCACCACTGAACTGCAAACCCAAAATCATTTGTTTCTTTCATTCTTTTATGTAGGTGACTATTAATTTTAATATTAACTAATGATTTCAGCACAATTTTTTAAAATGAATTTAAAAATAGAAATATTCTATGTTTAGTATTCCTACTTCTATTCCCTTTCCTCTTTTTTTGTTCTAATTGCGTTCTTTCTTGTAAAAATTCACCCTAAATTATGTTTCATACAAGGTTTTCCTGTGACTGCCGCTTATATGCTATGTGTTAGTGATGCTGCTGCACGTAAGATTTTCATTGTAGCTGTGCACACATGTACTTACCAATAAGATAATAAACAACTTTGATCATCTCTTTGCATCTCCTTCCCTATCAGTGCTGTGTTAGAAGCAGCAGTATTATGATATGATTCACATTTGTGTTTTAAAAGGTGGGCAGCCCAATTGAGTAAGAATGGCTAAGTTAGGAGAATTTTGATTGGTCAGTCAGAAGAGACCGCAGATCAGAACCCCATACCTAGCCTGTGCCTCTCCACTGTAAGACTGAGGGATAGCTGCAATGCCGGAGTTCTTCATTAAGGCCTTAAACTGGGACATGATGATGATGATCGACATGGCTGTAAGCAATGATTTTTACTTTAATACCATCCCTCAATTAAGGATTTTATCAAATAACTAACAGCTGTCTGGACTCGAACAATTTATGTCAGGAGCATCCAAAGACAGTCAGACTTTGAATTAGTACACACAGTCTGAGATTTTTGTGGCTGCATTGTAGCAGTCTGCACAATTTGCAGTCGATCAGTTAAAGAAGCACTGGCCACATGCATCATACTGGGAGTACTCCTCCTCCCTGCAGTTCGGTAGTGTTTCCAATATTACAATCAATCCCAAAGGACTTCACAAAGGTGCAAGCATACAAAATTTGACATCAAGCCTTATAACAATTTAGAATAGATGGTCAAAAGCTTGGTCAAGGAGATAGGTTGTCAGATGCATCTTACGAGCAGAAAGAGAGCTGAAGAGGAAGAGAGAAAGGGGAGTGAAATTCAGACCTGAAGGTATGGTTGGCAGTTGTGCAATGATTAAAACCCAGGAAAACAAGGGAGCGGAAGTGAAAGAAGTGCATATGCCTGAAGGCAGTGTGATGGAAGTAATTAGAGTAAGAGAGTGATGATTCTAGACTTACTAACAAGCTTGACAATTTTAAAAGCGAGATGTTGCATACCATTGTATTGAGCTGAAAGAAGCCTGTTGAAAAGGACTTGATGAGCTTGGACATAGGCAGTGGTGTTTTGAATATTCTTAAAATTAAGAATTTCTTGTAAAGGGATTCAGGCCTTCAACATTGTCTTTTCAATCATGTGAAATGGTCTTACTTCACCACTAATATTGAACTGTCTTGGAGTAAGAAAAATGGCTGCGTGCTTCATATGAGTTACATTTTGAAGTAACACAATCTGTATCAAGCATGTGAGATGTTTCTAAAAATTATGCTGATATTGTCATAAGGTACGAGTTTCAATAATTACATAGGGAGAAGCACTGTCAAAGTCCTGAGGAAGGGGCTCGGCCTGAAACATCGACAGCGCTTCTCCCTATAGATGCTGCCTGGCCTGCTGTGTTCCACCAGCATTTTGTGTGTGTTGTTGTTTCAATAATTATATATTTGTTTGTTTATTAAGTGCCATGTCCTACGATGAAGGCGATCATGGTCCTTCTGTGACCAAGTTGTTCTTTCCAAGTTCTTCTACAGAAGTGGTTTGCCGGTTTGCCATTGCCTCCTTCTGGGCAGTGCCTTTACCCCAGCTCTTACCAATATTCTTCAGAGCTTGTCTGCCTGGTGTCAATGGTCTCAGAACCAGGAATTGTGATATACACCAGCTGTACACATGGCCCTGATCAAGGGGCTAAGCAGGTACTACACATTGCCCAAGGGTGACCTGCAGGCTAGTGGAAGGAAAGGAGAGCCTTACACTTCCTTTGATAGACACATATCTCCCCACACACCCATAAACATATATACAAGATGTTTGTAAAATATATAACTCATGGAATCATATTTTATGTCCAGATTTTTTAGAACTATACTGGACAGCAATCATCCAATGAAATGTTCCAGCAGTGTGTCAGGTTTTAGGTTCCTGTGGCAATGGAAGGAATTGGTATGGAAAAGGCTGCAAGATAAAGTTCTCAAAGCTAACCAGTCTACAGGGACTCCTATCAGTGTGCTGACGAGGATAGAGTAAACACCCTCAATTACACTCTTCACATCACTTATACAAATCCCATCAACTAACGAAAGAAATGAGATATAGGGTTAAAATGTTTTGGGAAAGCGATTGTCGTAAATAATAAGGGGTGAGAGTCGGTAAGTGGATAATTATCCAGTGCAGTTGTATGATGCGCTGCTTCCTCGTTCAAATACCATTAGAAAATTGACAGTGTGTTCAGTTTAACTCTCCAAACATTTATAATAAACTACACTTATTTCATCAGGAAGTGGAATAAGGGTAAATCTGCCAGATGTCAATGGTACTTTGCTTTGTTGTGAGTGAATCTATTACCATCCATGGATATTTAGATATCTGCCTTGTCAGTGTGTCTGTACTTTGAGTCATAATCATCTAGTCAAAGGGAGATACTGCATGAAAACAAGTTTTTCAGCCCACCAATTCCATCCAGAACATCAGGCAGCCCTTGTTGCACTAATCCTATCCTTACCCATTTTATTCCCCTCTTTGATGGGGTATGTGCTTAATACGAAGCAGACCTTAACCACATGCATTAATATGTCACAGATATAGCACTTCCAGCAGAAGTGGATATTTACCCTAAAACAATCAAGTAATGATGGTATTTTGAGAAAAAAAATGTCTCAAAAATATATTAAATGATGTAGTTTTTGAAGTTGCTGTTCGATTATTAAAGAACTACCTTGCCTAAGGCTAATGAAAGGCAAACACTTAACCATGTCAAAATAAAAACTTCAAAGTATTTAATGCCGAGAAGTGTTTTAAGTCCCAAGATAGTTCTGGGAACTCAACTCATACAGTTCTCAAGAATCAATAACACTCCTGTCATTCTTACCCAGGCTCTTTGGACCTCACAAATCCCATTCGTGAGTAATTAGAATTTCTTGAGAATGCCAGATGTGACCTAGAATTACCTCCACAATATTACTGAAGAACTGATTTTTCTTCTCTCTCTCTCAGCTTATGCAATCAGGCAACTAATTTTAAAAAGTGACCTAAAATGTCGCTGGAAGCACTAAAGCAAAGTCAGCTGTTATGAAACAGCAAGGGTGAAACAGAACAGTTCTGTGTATTAATGTTCCCTTCTTAACAGAATGAACTCTGCATATCTGTTGAAACTGATAACACAGTTCTTAAAACAGTTCAAAAACTTTTCAATTGGCTGATGGAGTTTTTTCGCAAATTATAACTTATATAATTGTTACCTTGACATGTACTTCCTCTTTCTTCATATCCAGCATTACACAGGCACTTCCCTATTGGCACTAGCCATTCTCCATCAGTGCTGCAATACATCCTGGGTGGGTCCTCCTCCTTGGAGTGATTTACACAGGAACCGCGCACCTCCACAAGAGACAGAGAGTCCACCCCAGGCACCGTGTCTGGGAACATAGCCAAGTTCCTGGTGATGAAAGGACACTTTTTGAAGAAGACTCGCACTGACACTAAAGCGACACAGGCACCAACATCTTGAAAGGCCAAGTAGAATCCTTTCTTGTTGATTGGTCCGACCTCACGGACCTCAGTGTTCAGCTTAAGGATTCGGTCTCCCAGGTCCATCTGAGTGAAACTTTCATCTGCAGCAATGGTGTCAATCTTCACAAACTGACTTTCTCTGAACTTGACAATGTGATCTTCATCAGACTCCATATAATAAAGATTGAATGTTTCTTTACAGGAACCCAATACAAGAGGGATGCTATTGCAATCTCTCAAAGTGAACTTAAGTTCCACATAGACCTTCTGAGCAGAATTCCGTGGAATCCAATTTGTCCGCAGCCAATTGTTCTGGCTGGCTTCCATCACATTGCAAACCTGGTAGGTACGAATAGGTATGTAGTGTTCATCCACTCCGCTGATTTCTTCCCACTGAAAGGAAAAGAAAATAATGATAAAATAATAATTCTCAGCAAGCCTAATATGTGCGGGGACAAATTTCTCTTTCGATTGATAGATTTAGCTGGATTGTCATTATATCCAACTATCTGAGTGAAAATCTTTCAAAGAATCATAAGTTTAACAATCACAAGCAAGTTGCCAATAGAATGAATAAATAACTGGTGTAATTAGAGGCTTGGCTGCTGACATATTGAGTAAATACTGTACCACATCTCGTTAGTACAGCAGGCTTAATTATTATGATCCCATTCCCTCCTCACTCAGCTACACACAATACACACTAGTCCTTCCTCACCATGACTGGGACACCACGGTAGCATAGCGGTTAGCACAGCAGTCTTACACCTCAGAGTTTGGAGTTCAATCCCAACGCTCTCTGTAAGGAGTTTGTACGTCTTCTGCATGGAACGCGTGGCTTTCCTCCAGGAGCTCTGGTTTCATCCCATGGCCCAAAAATGTACCGATTAGTAGGTTAGTTGGCCATTGTAAATTGTCCTGTGATTGGGTTAGAGCTAAATTGGGAGTTCCTGATGGCAGAGCTCGAAGGGCCGATAAGGCCTATTGTGCACTGCATTTCTAAATAAAGAAAATAATAGTCCAGGTACAATCATTAAACTGTTGCCATAAAGTTCATGCTTAAAATAGTGGGAGGACGTCCTGGGATCGGTGATGGGTGATGGTTCTGTGGAATTAAGCAGCTCTATTGATGGAGATGACCCAAAAATGCAAATTTTTACATGAAGCTTTCAAAAGCATTGAAATCAGGGTCTCTCTCACACACTGCCAATGATGTACCAGAAATTCAGTAGGCTAGCCTGCAGATCTTGGTCTACCAATCACCTCAGGTAAGAAAATACCTGAGTCCAACAAATAAGACAATAAGTAATCTCCAGTTGGGTGACGCCTGGTCTGGATTTCAGCCTTCATTTCTTCAGGCACCAACCAAATAGGTGATGCATTATATGAACAAGCCCAGTTCCAGATTAGTGGCTTGTGTCAGGACACCCATTGCATGCCTACGTTGTATGGACAACTCAGTAGTGGAATTTAAACAGAAATGAACCAGAAATGGGATGTCAAGATGTTCCAACACATCTGACAGCCATTTCAGCACGTTGGAAGTATGCTCATAATCATAGTGAGAGGAGAAGGTCACAGTGGCATAGCAGTTAGCATCACAGTTTGTAAGGAGTTTCTATGTTCTCTTAGTGACATGGGTTTTCCCTGGGTGCTCCAGATTCCCCCCCACCATGTTTCAAATACATGCAGCTTACTAGGTTAATTGGTCACAAGCGTGTGACAGGGTGGCAGGGGCTCATTGGGCCATAAGGGTCTGTTTCCATGCTGCATCTCTGAATAAAATAAATAAAAATATGCTCGCCAATACACACACAGCGACTGCCCATGAACAGCAATATGATGGATAAGGTGTATCGTAGGAAAGGCGGACGGATGACTTCAGAGCATGGATCAACACTTAGACATGATATTGTAACCATCAGTGGGACCTGCTTGCACGAGGGGCAGGACTGGCAGCTCAATACTCCGGAGTTCTTGTGTTTCAGAAGTGATAGAGTGGGATGGATTAAAGGGATGGGGTGGGGTTACTAAGCAGGGAAAATGTCACTGCAGTACTCAGTCAGGTCAGACTGGAGAACTCGTCTAGTGAGGCTTTATGGGTGGAACTGAGGAATAAGAAAGGTATGACCTGGTTAATTGGGCTAGATTAGACACCAGCCATGAGTCGGCAGGATTTAGAGGAACAAATTTGTACAGAAAGATCGCAGGTTGTTTCTTAATTGTACATATGATCTTTTTACGTTCTATCGCTGAGCAGCAGTGAACCATCTGATTGACCTATCAGGGTTCTCTTTGGGAACTAGTTGACTTGATCAGCATTTCTGATCTGGCTATTGGTCACGATTGCACTTAATAAAAAAAAAAGAAATATAAGGTTGTGACAGTAGTGATTTTAACTTTCCACTTATTGACTGGGAATCCCATACTGTAAAAGGATGGGATGGGATAGAATTTGTCAAATGTGTTCAGGAAAGTTTGCTTAATCAGTATATAGAAATCCTGAGGAGAGAGTGTGTAATGCCTGATCTCCTATTACAGAATGAGACAGGGCAAGTGACAGAAGTTTGAGTAAGGGAACATTTTGCATCTAAAGATCATAATGTGATTAGTTTCAAAGTAATTATAGAAAAGGATAGATCTAGTCCTTGGGTTCAGATTCTAAATTTGAGAAAGGCCAATTTGGATCGTGCCAGAAAGGACCTGGCAATTGCAAATGAGGACAGGTTATTTTCTGGCAAAGGTGTACAGTACTTGGTAAATGGGAAACCATTAAAATTGAAATTTTGAGAGTACAAAGCTTATATGTGCCTGTCAAAATAAAAGACAAGGATAACAGGTTTCAGGAATCCGAGTTTTTGAGAAATATTGAAGCCCTGGTTAAGAAAAAGAAGGAGCTGCATAGCAGGTATAGGCAGGTGGGGTAAAAAAAGAGTTATTTGAGGAATATAAGAAAACACATATAATGCAAGAGAACACATAAAAAAAGAAATCAAGAGGGCTAAAATAAAGCATGAGGATTCTCAAGGTGAAGGAGAATCCAAAGGGCTTCTACAGATATGTTAAGAGCAAAAGCCCGTCAGTGGTAGTAGATGGTTGCCCCTCTGACTGGAGGCCTGTAACTAGTGGAATGCCACAGGGATCAGTGCTAAGTCCAATGCTGTTTGCCATTTATATCACTGATCTGGATAATAATGTGGTTAACTGGATCAGCAAATTTACAGCTGACACCAAAATCGGAGATGTAGTGGACAGCAAGTGAGAGTGTAAAAGCTTACAGAAGGATCTGGACCGGTTGGAAAAATGGGCTGAAAAATGACAGATGGATTTTAATGCAGACCAGAGTGAGGTGTTACACTTTGGGAGGACCAGCCTACAGATGTCTTACACAGTAAGGATAGTATGATAGAACAAAGGGATTGGGAATATAGGTTCATAATTCATCGAAAGTGGTAAAGTTGTAAAGAAAGCTTTTGGCATATTGACCTTCATTGTTCAAAATATTGATTACAGGAGTTGGAATGTTATGTTGAAGTTGTATAAGACGTCAGTGAAGTCCCATTTGAAATATTGTGTACAGTTTTGGTCATCTAACTACAGGAAACATGTATGTGAGATTAAAAGAGTACAGAGAAAATTTATGAGGATATTGCCAGGACCGGAGGACCTGAGTTATAAGGAAAAATTGAATAGGTTAGAGCTTGATTTCCTGGAACATAGAAGATTGAGTGAAGATTTGGTAGAGATATACAAAATTATGAGGGGTATAGATAGGGTAAATGCAAGAAGGCTGTTTCCACTGAGGTTGCGTGAGACAACAACTAGATGTCATAGACTAATGGTGAAAGTTGAAATTTTTAAGGGGGACATAAGGGCAAACTTCTTCACTCAGAGGGTCATGACAGTGCGGAACAAGCTGCTAGCACAAGTGGTGGATGCAATTTTGATTTCAACATTTAAGAGAAGTTTGGATCGATACATGGATGGGAGGGATATGGAAGACTATGGTCCAGGTGCAGGTCGATGCGAGTAAACAATTCAAATTGTTTGGCACAGATTGGATGGGCTGAAGGGTCCTGTTTCCGCACTGTATTTTTTTATGACTCTGTGATAAACACCATATTCCTAATGTAGGAATTGTATATTAATTGAAGAATAAACCTTGCTTGGGCCTCTGGAGCTAATTTCCCATTTCTCCTTTGAAATTATCGCATAGCATGCTTTCTGTCCACCTGAGTATGAAGATGGGATCCTGTCATTTATGAATAGATAATGGTGGTCAGAAACCATTAGATAATGTGGGGAGTGCAAGCTCAGAAGTCTCATTTTCAGAACCATTTCTGGCTTTACTCCTCCAAAATTATATCTGCTCAGGAATGTCAACATCGGGTTCAAATCAATATTAAGGCAAAGAATTCTGTACTCTGAGGGTTTGTGTCATCTGGCAAGGAAGTCTTGCAATGTGTGCAGTGATAACATTGTGTCACCGATTGTATGCTTTAGATTCAGTCATCGAGAGAAATCCCTTTTGTTGACTTTGCTTTGATATGAGATGATGATTGAATGGATCTCACTGCAGCAGATGCTCCACTGCTGCAGGGGAAACTTGCATTTATCACATTTCAGAAGACAATAAACAAAGCTTTGGAGTTTAACTAGATAAACGCAATCTATAACCACCAACCCTCGCCCAGACCAAGGTGAGAACATAGGTCCATAGAGTCCAGAAATAACAAGGTCCATTTGAGTGCAATATTCATACTCATTCCCCCTAATTCTACAGGAGTCCTTACTTCCTTTCTATAATTGTAGGCAGTATAAACAGAGTGCGCATTCAGTTTTCCCTGTCCATTCATTCCTTTTATTGATATTGACAAATCTTCCTATCTTCATCACTCCTCCATTGACACAGATCACACCTTCACTCTCCTCATTGACAGAGGTCACACTTTCATAAGACTACAGATAAACAGAATTAGTCTATTTGACCAATTGTGTCTGTTCCACTATTCAATTGTGACTGATTTTTTAATAAAACCCATTCTCCCAATCACTTAACCACTTTACCAATCAAGAACATATCAATTTCTGCCTTAAATAACACCCAATGATTTGGCCTTCACAGCCCTCTTGCAATGAATTGCACAGATTCATTCCCTCTGAATGAAAAAATTCCTCCTCATCTCAGTTTTAAAGGGACGTCCCTTTATTCTGTGACTGTGCCCTGGACTCTCCTACAAATGAAAACAATCTCTTCATATCCAGTCGATCCAGGCCTTTCTATGTTTGGTAGGTTTCAATGAAATCCTCCTTTATCCTTTTGAACTCCATTGAAACCTACCATACTATTCATTCCAGAGCTATCAAACACTCCTTATACATTAAACCTTTCATTCCTGATATAATTTTTGAACATCTTCTGGACCATTTCCAAGGCCAGCTCATCTTTTTTTCAGATACATGGCCCAAAGTTGCTCACAAGATTACAAATGTGGTCAGTCATTGCCTTCTAGAGCCTGAGCAATACATTCTGGATTTCATACTTATAGTCCTTTTGAACCAAATATGAACATGGTATTTGACTTCATAACTATTGACTTTGCAAATTAATCTTTAAGGAATCTTGAAGTAGGACTCCCAAATCCCTTTGCACATTCAATTTCTGGATTCTTTTCAATTTATAAATTTGTCTATGTTTTCATTTTTCTAACCAAAGTGTATAACCCAAACTTCCCAAAAGTGTGTTCCATCTGCAGTTTCTTTGCCCGTTCTCCCAACCTGCCCAAATGCTTCTGCAGAATTCCTATTGCTGCCACACGGCCAGTTCATCCACCATCTTGTTGTCTTCAAACCTGACCACAGTTGACAAAGGGAACAATCCCAATTGACAACGAGCACAATCCTCATTAACAAAGAGCAGACCATCACTCCTCATAAAAACAACAGATTCTGCAGATGCTGGAAACCTAGAGCAAAACACATCAAATGCTGAAGGGACAGACAGTTTGGGCATCTTCCTGTGGAGGGGAACAAACAGTTGCTATTTCAGGCTGAGGTCTTCATTATTGACAGAGATCACACCTGCACTCTTTCATTGCTAAAGACCATTAAATTCCTCCTGATATGGACAGAGATCACAACTTCAATCCCCTCATTTGCAATGACCACATCTATACTCTCTCAGACACAGATCACATGTCACTTTCCTCATTGACAGAGATTACACCTCCATTAGTTCTATTGACTCCCCTCACGTTCCTTACTAAAACATACACTCAGTGGCGAGTTTATTAGGTAACTCCTGTATTTAATAAAGTGCCCACTGAGTGCATGCCTGTGATCTTCTGCTGCTGTAACCTATCCACTTCAAGGTTCATTGTGTCATGCTTTCCATAAAACCAGAGCACCATAAAACACAGGAGCAGGATTAGGGCTCAGCCCATCAAGCCTGCTCCACCATTCCATCATGGTTAATTTATTATCCTTCTCAACCCCATTTTCCTGCCATCCCCCCATAACCTCTGACACCCTGACTAGTCAAGAACCTGTCAACCTCTGCCTTAAATGTAGCCAATGGCTTGGCTTGCACAACCATCTGTGGGAAAGAATTCCACAGATTCACGACCGTCCAGCTAAAGAAATATTTCCACATCTCTGTTCTAAATGGACGTTTCACAATTCTGAGGCTGTGCTCTTGAGTCCAAGATTCTCCCACTATAGGAAACATCTCCACGTCCACTCTATCCAAACCTTTCAATATTTTATCGGTTTCAATGAGATCCCCTCTCATTTTCCTAAACTGCAGCAAGGACAGCCCCAGAGCCATCAAGCACACCTCAGATGTTAACCTTTATATTCCCAGAATTATTCTCATGAACCTCCTCTGAACTCTATTCATTATCAGCATATCTTTTCTTAGATAAGGGGCCTAAAACTGCTCACAGTACTCCAAGTGCAGTCTCATTAGTGCCTTTTAAAGCCTCAGCATTATATCCTTGCTCTTGTATTTTAGTCCTCTGGAAATGAATACTAACAGTGCATTTACCTTCCGAACCACTGACTTAACTGTAAGTTAACTCCCAAGTCCCTCGACGCCTCTGATTTTTTAATTTTCTCCACATTTACAAAATAGTCCATGCCTTTATTCCATGCACATCCCTACAATATATTCCATCTGCCACTTCTTTGTCCCTTCCCCGAATCGGCCTAAGTCCTTTCTGCACCCACCCTGCTTCCCCAACACTACCTGTCCCATTGTAAACAAGGTGGGACAGTGGAAATATGATTGGATGAGCACTAACCAATGAGGTGGGATGGATGATGGGGCTATAAATACCACCAAACTGGACATGTCCAGGCATCATACCTGATGAAGATGGCAGAGTTTGTCGTTGAAACCTCAGTTAAAATTGTGGTGTGATGCTCACAGCCCCCAACAAAAGATAACAACATGGTTGTTAAACGCGGAGCGAGATAGTAAGTTGGAGTATCTATTGCACTGGCGATAGGCCTTGGGGGAAACTCTCCTTATGTATCCTAGGGAGCCCTTAAAATCTTGGTGGTACTGGTGCCTGAGGCAGATGTGTCTTGCAGATGTCTGTTGGCAGTCTGGATTTCTTCAGTAAAGTGGAGGTCACCCTCCCCGTTGAATCCATGGGATCCTGCTGTAGAACCCTGTAGGCAGAATCGTCCAGAATCTGTTGGACATTCCTGTGGTACTTGTCCGAGGATATCAGCACCGTTACTTTTTCTTTGTCCACTGGTAAAATCATGATGGCTGTGTTTCGCCGTAGTGCCTGGCGGGCCAATCGCTCCCCTTTAGCAATGTTTGGTTTTGAAGGCTATGCTGACCTCTATCCTTAGCTCTTCTATGATACTTTTTAGATTGCTTTCCCGGCTCGGTCAACGTAATCCTGATAAGGTGTAGCTCCGGGGACCAGAGCGAAGTTTACCCTCTTGGCAACGACTGATCTAGTTGTCTTGTTAATGCTTTGCCCAGTTTGATTAATGACAATCCTTTCTGGGTCCAAATTAGAGAAAAAGAATTTTATCAAAGACAAGGGTCTTATTCTAGGTAAGAAGTGGAATTTGTCTGTGAACAAGGTGGGACAGTGGAAACCTGATGGGATGAGGATGAACCAATCAGGAGGGACAGATGACAGGGGTATATATACACCGGACTAAACTTGACTAGTCATCATCCCTGATGAAGATGGAAAAGTCTGTCGTTGAAACACTAGTTAAAATCAATACCTATACCCAGCTGGCAGCCCAAGAAGAGCTTATTCATGATATACGCTGGGAAAGCACTAGATCCCATAAGCACCTCATTTGTTCCTACTTGCACCTAGTTCTTTCTCTTAACCAAGGCCTCAATACTTCTTGAACACCAAGGTTCTCTACAATTGTTGTCTTTACCTTTTATTCTGACAGACACATACAAGCTTTCTATTCTCAGAATTTCACTTTTGAAGGCCTCGCACTTTCCAAGTACACCATTGCTGGAAAACAGCCTGTCCCAATCCATGCTTGCCCATTCATTTCTGATACCATCAAAATTGGCCTTTCTTCAATTTAAGATCTCATCCCGTAGACCAGACCTACCTCCTTCCATATTTTCTTTGAGACTAATGGTACTGTGGTCACTGGACGCAAAGTGTTACCTGACACAAGCCTCTGTCACTTGCCCTGTCTCATTCCCTAATAGCAGATCTAGTATCATACACTCCCTTGTTGGGGCTTCTACATACTAATGAAAGAGTTTCTTAACTCCAAGGATACCACATCTTCCAAGCCTGTGTCATCTATTTCTAAGGATTTGATTTTACCAGTTTTTACCAATAGAGCTATTCCACCCTCTCTGCCTACCTGCCTGCCCTTTCAATACAGCGTGTATCCTTGGGTGCTAAGTTCTCAACTATGATCTTCTTTCAGGCACAACTCAGATGCCCACACCATCACACCTACCAATCTCTAACTGCACTACAAGATTATCTATCTTATTCCGTATACAGTGTGTATTCAAATATAGCACCTCCAGTCCTGTATTCATCACCTTTTTTGATCTTCACCCCCGTTACACTTTAAATCATCCCATTGACTGCAATTTAGCCCTATTATCTGTCTGTCCTTACTAACAGTCTCATCTACTTGTATACCAACTGCCCAGCCTCAGCCCATCACTCCAGTTTCCATCCCGATGCCAAATCACTTTAATCCACCTAACACATCTGCCCACAAGGATACTGGCCCCCTCCGGCTCAGGTATAACCTGTCCTTTATGTACAGGACATTTCTTCCCCAGAAAAGATCCCTATGATCCAGAACTCTGAAATCCTGTGTCCTGCATCAATTCTTCAGCCACAGATTCATCTGCCTAATTATCCTATTCGTACCCTCTCTAGCACATAGCAATGGTAGCAATCCTGAGATTACTAACCTGGATGTCCTGCTTTTCAGTTTTCAGCACAACTTCCGATATTTTCTCTTCAGGACCTCCTCTTTTTCCTACTTATGTCATTGGGATCAATACTTACCATGACTTCTAGCTGTTCACCCTCCCCCTTTAGTGTTATGGATCATGGATGTGATCCTAGACATCCCTGACCCTGACAAGGGGAGGCGACATATCATCTGGAATCCCTTTCACGTCCACAGAATCTGCTTTCTGCTATGCTAATGATGAAATCCCCTATCTCCACTGCACTCCTCTTCTTTCCCTCCCTTCCCTTCTGAACCACACAGCCAGAGATCTGGCCGCCGTGGCTTCCCTAGGTTTGTTGTCTCTCCCAACAGTATCCAATACTTATTATTGAGAGCAAGGCAACAAGAGTACTCTGCCATTCAGAGATGCTCTTCTGCACAACATTGTCTTAACATGTGGCGTCTGAACTACTGCTAGCTTCCTGACTGCTTGAACCAGTCTGGCAATTATTCTCTAACTGCTCCCATTAACAGGGCATTTTTGCCTACAGAAATGCTGTTCACTAGATGTTATTTGTTTTTCACCACATTCTCTACAAACCCCAGAGACTGTTGTGATCAAAAATCCCAGCAGAACAGCCATTTGGGAGATACTCAAACCACCCCACCTGGCACCAGCAATCATTCCATGGTCAAAGAGACTTAGATCATATTTCTTCCCCCATTCAGGTTTTTAATCTGAACAACTGAACCTCATGACCAGGTTTGGATGATTTAATGCAGCGAGCTGCTGCCACGTGATTTGGAGATTAGATATTTGCACTAATGAGCAGGTGTCCAGGTGTAACTGATAAAGTGGCCACTGACTGTATATAAATACACACACACACACACACACACACACACACAGGCATTTCCACCAACTCACATCACTAGCCCACCCTCCCACCCCATGCTTTCCTGTAGCCACAAGTATTTGCTTTATGCATAACTTATTTTACTCAATAAGTTATATTTTGCATTCAGCAGCTAAGTGACAGCACCCCACTGCTGATCTCAGCAATAAACTGCTCACAAATGTAATGATGTCTGTGGTGTGAATATTCTCCTTTCTAATATTGATTTTGTTCTGTCGTGCAGTGAATCTCTGATGTCCATGAAGCTACCTAAGCAGGCAATCACACTGAAAAATGCACACAGATGGCAAAGCGCCTGTTTTTTGAAAAAAAACAAATTCTTTTGGGAGACGGGTAATGCTTTTCTCTCCGGAGCGAAGGAGGATGAGAGGTGACTTGCTGCAGTTGTAGAAGATGAAAAGAGGCACAGATAGAATGGATGGCCAGTCTTCTCTCCAGGGTAAAATGAGGAGGCATAATTTTACGGCGATTGGAGGAATGTTTACGGGGGATGTCAGAGGTAGGTTTTTTTACACAGAGTGGTGGGTGCATGGATCATGCTGCCAGGGGTGGTGGTAGAAACAGGAACATCAGGGGCATTTAAGTTTTAGTTAGGCATGTGTATGATAGGGAAGTGAACTTCATGTGCATGGTATGCTTTTTCTATCAGTCATGTGCCTACCTGAGGGTCCCTTAGAGATGTTGGAGGGAAGGGTTAGATTGATATTAGAGTAGGTTATAAGATCGGCACAACATCATGGGTGAGGGGCCTATCTGTGCTATACTGTTCTATGTGCTATGTTATGATGGAATTTGGTGGAATCACAGAGACAGAGTGATAGAGGGATACGATGTGATACTTAAACACACTGCCTGGGATGACGGTACAGGAAAATACATTGTGGGCATTTAACAGACATGGATGAATTAAAAAATGGATTGCTATGTGCAAGAGAAGAGTTAAATGTTCTTGGAATAGGTTAAAAGGTCAGCACAACATCGTGAGCCAAAGGGCTTGTACTGTTCAATGTTCTATGTACTGTAAGTAAATTCTAGATTGCACACATGGGGATAGAGTAAAAATGTAGCAATCACAATTTGAGGTATGACTTTGAAAATGATAGAATATTGTAAAAAAATATTCATAGGAAATTGAACTTCATGCACGTAATATGCTTTATCTGGTTTGGGGCACTGTTCTGTAGTAAATGGGCTTTGAACACCATTATGAATTTTGTTACATTCCATTCAACATGGCTCAACGTTGGTACATCCAGAATAGTTCACAAAGAGGTTAAAGCTTTCATCAATTCAGCAATTTGAAAAGGATTTTGCTCTGTGAGGATTTTGACAACACACTCAGTGAGAAGAGGGAAAGGAACATCTGGAATCTATATTTATATGCAAACACCAAAAGTTGCTGTCAGTTTCACCAAGTTATAACATCAAACATTGTCAGCCTCACCATAATTATGCCTGCAAAATCTGAGATATTTCAGCTGAATGTATATTAAAAAACAGAAAATCCCAGAATTAGAACTTGCTTTTCCCAACTGTTTGACCATTGCTGGCTATTGTATCTTCAAAGCAGAAAATATAAAACTAGTTAACTCTTTACATAACGGACCCTTTCTTCCTATTTTAGTTAGAAGCCGGTTTGGTTGTCTAAATGAAGCCAAAATCATTCCTGACGATATCTCTGTCTGATGGCCACATTTGAGATTTGGCATGTTGTCGGATATTCTAACAGGCTTTTACAAAGGCTCTGTTGAAAGTATCCTGACTAGTTGCATCATGTCCTGGATATACTGAAGCAATTCCAATGCACAGGATTGTGAGGCTTCAGAGAGCAGCCCTGTCTATCATAGGCACAGCCCTCCACAGCAATAAAGCATTTACATGAGGGGCTTTCTCACAGAGGCAGCATTATCATCAGAGTTTCCCACCATCTGGGTCAGGCCTTCTTCTACCTGCTACCGTTGGGCAGGAGTTCGAGAAGCCTGAAGTCCCATACTAGGTTCAGGAACAGCTTCTCTCCTGAAAACACCAGGTTCTTATACCCACCTGCACAGTCTTAACCCTTCCACAACAAGGGAACAGTAGAGACCATCTCCCACACAATCATAGACTTATCGCCGGTTGTGTATTTTTTTCAAAATTCATGATGCATTTATTATCAAAGAATGTATAACTTGTATAACCTTGAGACTTACTTGTTCACAGGTAGCCACAAAGCAGGAAACCTGAAAAATCCCAATGAAAAAAAATAAAAATAAAAGACCAACACTCAATGCGCAAGAGAAGGGAAAAAAATTAAAGATCATGTGAACAATTAGATACTGTCTGACATAGAAATCTACAGCTCATTACAGGTCCTTCAGCCAACAATGTTGTGCCAACCATGTAACCTACTCTTAAAAACTGCCTAGAATTTCTCTACTGCATAGCCCCCTATTTTTCTAAACTGCATGTACCTATCTAAGAGTCTCTTAAAAGACCCTATAGCATCGGCCTCTACCACGGTCGCTGGCAGTGCATTCCATGCATCCACCACTCTGTGTGAAAATTCCCCTGACATCCCCCTTGTACCTATTTCCAAGCACCTTAAATCTATGCCGCCTAACTCCACCGAGTTGTAACAGTGAGCATCATAAGAAGTCATTCCTACCTATGGCCATCAAACTCTACAACTCCTCTCTCGGAGTGTCAGACACCCTGTGCCAATAGGCTGGTCCTGGACTTATTTCCACTTGGCATGATTAACTTATTATTTAATTATTTACGGTTTTATATTGCTATATTTCTTTACTACTCTTGGTTGGTGCGGCTGTAACAAAACCCCATTTCCCTCAGGATCAATAAAGTATGTCTGTCTGTCTGTCTTAGTCATTTCAGCCCTGGAGAAAAGCCTCTAGCTATCCATACGATCAATGCCTCTCATCATCTTATACAGCTCTATCAAGTCACCTCTCATCTTCTGTTGCTCCAAGGAGAAAAGGTCAAGTTCACTCAACCTATTCTCATAAGGCATGCTCTCTAATCCAGGCAACATCCTTGTAAATCTCCTCTGCACCCTCTCTATAGTCTCCACATCCTTCCAGTAGTGAGTTGTCCAGAACGGAACACAGTACTCCAAATGCAGTCTGACCAATGACTTATATAGCTGTAATATTACCTTATGGCTCTTGAAATCAATCCTACAGTTTATGTAGACCAACACACCATACACCTTCTTAACAGCACTGTCAACCTGCGCAGCAGCTTTAAGTGTCCAATGCTGATCATCCATATTGCCAAAGGTCTTAACATTAATATTATATTCTGACATCAAATTTGACCTACTGAAATGAACCACTTCACACTTATCTGTGTTGAACTCCATTTGTCACATCTCAGCCCAGTTCTGCATCCTATTGAAGTTGCACTGTAACCTCTGACAACCCTCCAGATCATCCACAACACCCACAACTTTAATGCCATCAGCAAACTTACTAAGCCGCCCTTCTACTTCCTCATCCAGGTCATTTTGAAAAATCACAAAGAAGAGGGGTCCTAGAACAGATTCCTGTGGAACATCACTGGTCACCATCTTCCATGCAGAATATGAACCATCTACAACCACCTTTTGCCTTCTCTGGGCAAGACAGTTCTGGATCCACAAAGCAAGGTCTCCTTAGATCTTATGACTTATAACTTTCTGACTGAGCCTTACATGGGGAACCTTATCAAATGCTTTACTGAAATTACACTACATCCACTGCTCTTCCTTCATCAATGTGTTTTGTTACATCCTCAAAGAATTCAATCAGGTTCATAAGGCTTGACCTGCCTTTGAAAAAGCTATGCTGACTATTATATTATGATCACACAATCTAATCACATTATGTCTTTCCAAAGGCACATAAATCCTGCCTCTCAGGATCTTCTCCAACAACTTGCCCATCACAGAAGTCAAACTCATTGGTCTATAATTTCCAGAGTTACCTCTACTCCTCAGAAGCAGACAACAGCAATCCGTATCAAAAACGAGTCCTCAGATCCAAACCCCGGAGCAGCCTGAAGTAGGCCCAAAATCTTGCTTATTGGTTCATCATATTAGTGAGCATGAAGCACAGCAGCCAGGGCAGTTTTCATTGCCTCAGCACCATGGAGATGACTTTTGCAGAAAGCGAGCAAAATTAGCTCTCATCCCAACCGACACACTGCCTTGTCAGTCAATTGTCTGTAGACCATCTTTTTTTCTTGCTATCTTGTATTACTTATTTACAATTTATGTTTTGTGTGCTGTCTGAATCCATGTCTCTGTAATGGTGCTGCAGGTAATTATTTCATTGTTATGTGTACCTCACTGCACTTCTGCATATGACAATAAAGAGAATTTGTTTGTCACCTTCACCATTTTGTTTCAGCCATTTCTATTGTCACAAGTACTTTGAAATGTACCCTATGTCTCCACCAATGTAACACTTCATCGTGTGGTGTCAATCTCCAATACCATCCAAATGGGCAGAACAGTGCAAATCTGTCTTGGATGAAGAGGATACATTTAGACCACCTACTGCAGTTTCAATGGGCTTTGTGCCAGAAAATCCATCCAGAATTGCTTTGTTGCCTGGCTGTATTTGGAATATCATTCATCAGGTTCTTCCATGCATTACACTCAATATATCAAACATAGAAGTCTAAAACAGGGGCTCCCAACCGATTGTCTACAGACTTCTCAGTTAATGGCAAGGGTCCAAGGCATTATAAAAGGATTGGGAATTTCTTATCTAAAAATACCAGCACAGTTTAACACCATATTGCTAGGGGCAAGGGGTATCTCTGAAAGTTTTTTGCAAAATTCTTTGGCACTGATTTTCCACATGGAGGAAATTCAAGAGGTTGTGTGTGACAGAAGAGGCCTTTACACCCTGGTTCCTTTCTCCATCATCTCTAACACACACTTAGCTTCCTGTCTCACCTTCTCTTCCAACTGATGGAGATGCAGCACATGCTCTTTCCCACCAATTCTCCTCCCAGTATCCTGGGCCCAAAACACTAACCTGTGCAGGTGGAGCAGCCATTTTCCCCACTTTTTTCACAAGAACATGGAACACTGAAGCGGTAATAGACCACCAAGCCCTTCATTCCAGATTCTTGCCATGGTCTGTCCTCCCATTTCCTCATCCAAGACTCACACATTCCTGTCCCAGCGGGCTCCAGAACCTGAACCAATCAAGTTTTGACTTAAGAAATGAACTGCAGTGCACCAAAGGAAGCAAATACCTGCAATTATTAAGGTAAAATAGTACTATGACATGATTTAATGGCATGGATTGAATATTGTAAAAGTATAATAGGTGATTGTGTGTTTAAGTTGCTTTTCCCAAAGAAGTGAATAAGAAATTTTGCAAGTTATTCCAATTAATAGGGCAAATAATATTGTCATTCAATTTCATCCATTTTGTCTGGAAGTAAGCTACAGTTCATCTCCCAGTGTAGGCAGTGTCTTCTTGATGGCTGTTTTATAGTAATAATGCGCGACAGACTGATCAGTTCCTCTGAAATACTTCTATTCCAGTCGTGTTCAGAAACTTGTTTATTTCATATTCCCATCCCAATTTCTTGATCCATGGCCTCCACTTGTGCCAAGATGAGGCCACTCTCAGGGCAGAGGATCAACACCTTATATTCTGTCTGGGTACCCTCCAGCCTGATGGCATGGATATCAATTTCTCCTTCCGGTGAACAACTTTCCTCGCCCACCTCCCCACTTCTTCTATTCCCCACTCTGACCTTTCCCTTCCTTTCACTGCCTATTACTTCCCCCGGGTCCCCTCCTCCTTCCCTTTCTCCCATTTTCCATTATCCTCTCCTATCAGAGTATTTCTTGTCCAGCCCTAGACCTTTCCCACCCACCTGGCTTCACCTATCATCTTCTAGCTCTCCTCTCCACCCCACCCCATACCTTTTTACTTAGGTATCTTCCCCCTTTTTTCTCAGTCCTGATGAAGGGTCTGGGCCCAAAAGTCGACTGTTTCCACTTTTCCTTAGATGCTGCCTGACTTGATGAGTTCCTCCAGCATTTGGCATCTATTGCTTTGTTTATTTCCATACGAGCATTATCCTGCCTGCCTTTACTTTAAAATAATTATGATGAGGCAGGAGCAATCCAGAAGTACAGTCCTTGCCTTAGATACTTCTGCGATTGGGTACTAGGATAGCATTTTATTTTATTAAATTCTTGTCAGCTTACGCTGCTGCTGGCCTTTTAAATCATGTTGCATATCTTCAATAAAGTTGAATTCCACCAATGTCTAAATTACATATTCTGAACTCAGCAAGACCAATATGAAAAAGTGATTTGATTGAAATAAAGTATTTAAAGCACCAGTAATGAAGCAATCTGTTTGCAGTAGCATCACAGCTGTAATTACTTTCTGTATATTCCTGTGAGCATACTCTTCAGCTGGGGATCGCTTAGCAAGCTTGACTTTCATCTTCTGTTTAATAAAGTTTTAGCCTGTGTTGTATTTTTAAAGCAATGTTCAATAAAAGGTCTTCCAGGTGTCAGCAATTATATGTAGGGTTTAAATAAGTGAGTATAATGATTTGGTCCTTTTGAACATGTTCCAAAGTGTAACCTTCTGCACTAATGTACAAGATGCACAATGTTTTTTTCTTTAAAATGAGATTTGCCGTAACTCCTATCCCTCAGCTCCCTGCTGTTCCTTCACAATCCATCCCCTTGGGAGACCAGCATGAATATAAATATAAAGGGCTTTCATAAATAATTAAAACAAAACCTTAAATGCTATTGTTGACTAACATTACTTTCCCTCATCCCATGTGCAACAGATTTAGGTACAATTAGCCTGATGGAAGGAAACTTCTCAAATGCTGACAATGATAACATAGACTGCAAGGAATGATGCCAGCTATTAAAGCTAAAAATAATGCACTGAACAGAGCACAGGGAAACAATTTCTATAGCATTCAGTCACCTAGATGCAAAAATGTACTTGATTTCTCATCTCGGTGTTCTGCTTTAGATATGTGTATGTACAATATCCAATGACAGAAATATACATGCTCTTTTTTTCCTTATGAATGTAAATACATTACCAATACTTCACATAAGCAGCTCACAGGAGGAACTTGATTGGTAACATCGTATTCATCTGGGAGCCCTCCGAGTATTCCTACTATAATGAAAATACTTTTCTTGATACAAGTTGTTTCCCACGCTTGACTTACAGGACAGGAAAACACCACACCACACAGTATTCTCCCATCTTAGTTTCAGAAAACCCTGGGAGGTAATCTCAAAGTTCTGCAAGTTCAGAAATAATAAAACAGTCTCCAAAATTCTCCGACAATCTTCAAAAACAGCATTGGAGGAAAGGAATCCTTAATGAGTTCCTGATGGTATTCTAAGGCTTAGGGTAACCTCCCAGGCTCTCAGTTAAATATCAAAAGATAATCAGGTTAGGCTTTTGTTTCTTTTTCTGACATTTTGACACTCTAAATTCTCTTTTTTTTTATTTCAGTACGTCACCTAACATGATTTTTATTCTATTTTATTTTGTACCTACTGTTTGTCACTTGTATTGTAGTCATTAAAATTCGTGACCCAAATGTAAGTCTTCTTTTATCCAGCTATTGGAATGACTTTAACCTTAAAGCGGGATGGTTCAGTGAACCTTCTAGCACCTGAGTCTGCAGACAAGGAAAACACATATATGTGATCCTGTTGTACTCTCTGTCACAACTGAAGACTTCTTTGGAATGTGAGCCAAGCATATGGGTAATATCAGGGCCTATTGCTGGCCTTTGCCTTCCAGTTCTAAGTAAATATATTATCAAAATATATATATGTCACCATATACAACCCTGAGATTCATTTTCTTGCAGGCATACTCAATAACTCCATAACCATAACAGAATCAATGAAAGACCACATCAACAAGGTGGATACCAGTGTGCAAACAATAACAAACTGTTCAAATACAGACATAAAGAAAAAAGGAAATAATAATAAAAAATAAGTAAATATATAAATTAAGTGAGCAATAACTATCAAGAACATAAGATGAGGAGTTCTTGAAAGTGAGTCAGGATGTGGGAACAGTTCAGTGATGGGGCAAGTGAAGTTGAGTGAAGTTATCCCCTCTGGGATTGAGATTTCACAGAATCCCTGATCATGAGGGAGTTCACAGCTAACTGAAGCACACTATAATGTAGGCCATTGACCCTCATGGCTCATCTCTATCTTAAACACATTCATCTGCCTTTGCCCCATGACATTTAATGTTCCTGCCTATTAAAATATATTTAATTCAGACTTAAAACCATGAAGTGAAACAGAGTTTCCTTCGTTTTATAAGACTGATATCCACATTTCTGTTACTCCTTATGTAGGAAGTGCTTTCTCTTCCTGATGCTATTCAATCTAATTTCAAGGCAATAGAGATTTTTCCTTGACTCTTCACACTATCAAAATTACGTCCTTCTATTTGTTACAAAATCCAAGAACAATCAAACAAATCCTCACTCATCCTCCACATTTCAAGCAATAAAACCCTTTTATATATTCTTGGTATAAACTAACCTTCAAGTCTTTAAAAAAAAACAGAACTGAGTTGAGAGTGAACAACAGGAATTATGAGAACTCACAAAATATCTGAAAAGCCACTGGGATGGTTCTGGAAAAAAACACATTAACTGGGGGATCTAAAACCTTTTTTGGATACTCCCATTGTGTCAGGATAACATTAACAATGTCAAAGATAAACAAAATAAAATCAACTATTTTAAAATTCTTCATAAGAAAATATGCACATGCTAGAAATCCAAAGTAAACATACACAAAATGCTGGAGGAATTCAGCAGGCCAGTCCATTTAAAAAATATTGGCTTTTGACAGGTTTTCTACCTATGTACTTCTTCAGTGCTTACTATTGTAAATATTGGAGAGCACTTGCTCACAAGTGGAATTGAATAAGAACCCAATACTGTTAATATCCTTGTTCATTTTCTGTCCTCCCATTTCCTTTACAGCTGCATTCAAGGACATTTTCATCAAGCTTAGAATCATTGGACTCTGTCCCTTTTGCTACAAATTTGAAAATTGAGAAAGCATTGAATTTTTATCTTCTTGTTGGCTTGCTACTCAGTTTCTGGTAGCTGCATCTCCAAGAAAGGAAAGCTTCCTTTGGATTGGATAATTGGCAATGGTAACTCCTTTATTCAAGTTCAAGAGTGGATGGAAACTGATAGGAAGAACTATAGCCATTTAGTTACATATTTGTTTTAGGGAAAATAGTAGAAGCTGCTATTAAAGACATCATTGTAATCAGGCAAATTCAAAACCGTTTAGTTGAAGGGGACTTAATTGGTATGCTATACTGAGATTTCCTGAAGACATTTGGTATGGTGTATAGAAAGTCTGCTGAGGAAAATAAAAGTTAAGTTTTCTCCGTTTACCTCTTAACTCCAAAGGTTATAACCTAAACTTTATCTCCATCTGAGATGGTGCCGATAATGGGTAACTCATCGCCTGCAGTTCTGATAGGAATCATCAAATATTCCCATTCAGGATTACTACAGCTGAAATTCACAATCAAAGGCATGGGTGCTTCAGTAAGCAGCATTGTTGCATAGTTGCATTATATATTTTTTTATGTGTATGTTACTGAGCAAAAGTCTTAGGCACATATATATAGAGCACTTGGGCGCCTGAGGCTTTTGCACAGTGTACTGTATTTGTCAACATGAAGCAGAGAATGGCTTTAAATCCGGCAGGAGCAAGGAGCGTTGGGAATGGCGAGGCTGGAGCACTGAGGGAGGAGTGTGGAACAGGTGGCAGAGAAGAAGTGCCATGGGAGGGTGTGGTATTTGTGCAGACATACCTGCTCCTGAGACACCAGGCAAGGTCATTTGATTCCAGACAATTGGTTTATTGATAATTACAGCATGTCCCTCTAGTACTTCCTACTTCCTCCCCTCTCCCTTTTCCCAACCATGATTCCCCTCACCCTGCCCCCTTTCCACTCTCCATCCAAAATGGAGACCCATATCAGGATCCGGTTTACCATCACTCACATACATCATGAAATCTGTTTTTACTTTTGCAGGCAGTACAGTGCAATGTACTTTTTACAGCGCTGGGCAAAAGTCTTGCGCCTAAGACTTCTGCACAGTACTGTACTCCTTATTGTCATTTATAGTTATTTATATCGCTGTGTATTGCCAACAAACTTCACAACAGACGCCAGTGATATTGAACCTGAATCTGATTCTGAAGTCTTTAAGAATACTGGACCACCTCAGCGAGAAAGCGACAGGATTTGTCAAAAGTCACAAAATATCTGAAAGCTAGCCAGGATGGCTCAGGAAAATATCATTAACCAGATGAGCCAAACCCTTTTAAGATACTTTATTGTGTCAAAATAATGGGAGAGATGAGGCCATAGTAGGACTTGGGCACGATGAAGCATCAATGGTGATATCAGATTAGTCTCATACTAGCCCAAGTAATCCAGTGGTCTGAACTTACCCTCCAGAGACACATGCACTTTGTGGTTCGGGCTAATTAAATAATATTAAACTGGTAGCCATGAGAGAACTGAGAAATCCATAAGACCACCCATTTTGTTTAGTTCTTTGCAGAGGAAAATTGGGAATGGTCCCACATTTATGACACTACATCTTCAACAGTATGATTGATCCTTAATTCCTTCATAAAATCGTTTAAAAAGCCCCTTTGCTCAAGAACAATTGAAAACAAGAAATAAAGGCCAGCCTTGCTAATAGCAGCTGCATTTTATAAATTAATAAAAATAAAACATAATGGATGAGCTAATACATATTGCATATTGAGATACTTTAATAAAATCAAATATTAATATGAATTGTTTGGACAAAACAGAAGGAGTCGTGCGAGCAGTGAATGTACTGTTTTCAAGCAGGAGATAAAAGGGAGAAACAAGATAAATTTAGGATCAATTGTGAGGTAATTCCTATGCTGAGTGCTGCACATCAGGCAGTCAGGTACAGCAGTTAGCATACTGTATTACAGCCCCAGCGATGCAGATCATTTCCTGCTGCTTTCTGTAAGGGGTTTTTACATTCTCCCCATGAAATGGGTTTCTTCTGGGTGCTCTAGTTTCCTCCCACATTCCGAACACGTGCAGGGTACTAGGTTAGTTGGTCGATGGGTGTAATTGGACAGCATGAGTTCATTGGGCCAGAAGCACCTGTTACTCTGCTTTATCTCGAAATAAAAAGAAGCGGGGAAAGAAGAACTTACGACTCTATGGTTTTGAAAAACTGGGAAACAAAAGTCAAGGAGGGACATTATGAAGTTCCATTTCCAATGAATGTAGGTATATGTAGATTGCTAAGTAGTAGTAGCGTGATCAAAGTTTGAGTATGATGTTCTCCTAAGGGGCATCCTGTTGGTGGGTACTCAGGTGGCTGTAGAAGCCAATACAAGAGCTGCATATTCTCTTACGCAGTGGCCAATACTTAAGGGGTAGCTGTGGTTAATGTTTGGGTCTTTAGGTTGTTCAGCCTCTCCTTTCACAGCTGCCTCTGGTTCTGTGGAGCACAGTAGAGGCCATTCTCATATATCACAGCTCCATCTTGAACAAATTTTCTCCAGGTGTACCTACTGAGTACAATGTCTTCCCAGTTTTTACAGGTAATGGTGAATTTTTTCAGGCAGATTATGATGTTATCTTCGAAGCATTTCCTTTGCCCACCAACATTGATAAGTGGTATGGGATTGTGGACTTGAATTCTGTATTGGGATCTGTAGAGGCATTGTGAGCAGAGAGGGGTTTCTCTGCAGTATGTGACAATAGTACAGAAATGAAAAACTGCACTTTTGGCAGAACTTTCCAGGTAGTGAACTTGCTATTTCCCCAGGTGATACATTGCTGATACCCCAGCAATTAAAAAAAACTCCTACTGAAGAAAAACAACACACACAAAATGCTGGTGGAACACAGCAGGCCAGGCAGCATCTATAGGGAGAAGCACTGTCGACGTTTCGGGCTGAGACCCTTCGTCAGGACTAATTGAAAGGAAAGATACTAAGAGATTTGAAAGTCTGGGTAGCCTCCTTCTTTCAAATCTCTTAGTATCTTTCCTTTCAGTTAGTCCTGACGCAGGGTCTCAGCCCGAAACGTTGACAGTGCTTCTCCCTATAGATGCTGCCTGGCCTGCTGTGTTCCACCAGCATTTTGTGTGTGTTGTTTGAATTTCCAGCATCTGCAGATTTCCTTGTGTATACTGAAGAAAAGTACAGGATTTCATGGGCTTCAAAAAAAAGGAAATGCGAGGAAGGCCTAAACATAAAGAAGCATTTTGGAAATATCTGGTTGATATTCCAGAGCAGACTTGAAAGTGAGGTTGGATAAAAAAGATGCAACTACTTTCTGAAGTGTTACTTATAATGCTCTTTAAACTATGTGTTTGAAGAAATGGCCCTTGAGTAAATGCCACTTTACATTCTCAATGTAAAATCTGCTAAGTGCTTAATTTATTATACTATAATCATATGAACACAATCTCACAGAAATAATAATAGAATTCATTTTCAGATACTATGTGATATATCATTTTATGCAAGCATCAAGTGAAACATACTTATTTTCTGCTCTGGGTACAGGAATAACATTCAGAAGATCATAAAATTATCATTAGTTGTTAAAACATGTACCAACCAAAAACTATGATAAAATTATGTCTGGAAATTCATTGCTGCTTGATAATAAATGCTTTTTTGTTCCTCAAATTCTGAGCTATTTACATCAATAGAAATGAATTTTAGAGGCAAAGTTTAACCATACTATACTGGTCATTTTGGGACTGGGAATAAATCTCGAGTTAAATGAAAGGTATAGACAGGGTAAAGGCAAACAGGTTTTTTCAGCTGAGGTTGGGTGGGACTATAACTAGAGGTCATGGGTTAAGGGGTGGAAAGTATAAAGTTTAAGAAGAACAAGAGGGGAACCTTCTTCACTCAGAGGGTTCTGAGAGTATGGAATGAGCTGCCATTGCAAGTGGTGCATGCAAGCTTGATTTGAACATTGAATGGAGAGTTTACATCGGTACATGGATGGTAGGGTATGGTCCCAGTGCAGGTTGATGAGAAAAGGCATTTTAAATTTCTCAGCATGGATTAGATGGGCTGAAGGGTCTGGTTCTGTGCTATACTTTTCGATGACTATGACTCTTCATAGTATTAAGTATTTCAAAACAAATCAGATGTAATCATGTGATATTGGCAAAAGAGGCATATGGTGTACAAACAAACCAAAATAAAAAATGCCGGAAAGAATTCAGGAGGTTAGGCAGAATGTTTGGAGAAACAACATTTAATGCTTTGGGCTGTTGACGTGTTAAAACGAAGAAATGGAATCAGCATCTCTTTGCAGGTTGCAGAGGTTGAACAACGATGGAGAGAACAGGTGGATGTGGAGAAAATGACTCAGGTGATAGCAGTGCCAATTCAGAGAGGTTGATAAAAGGTTGTTAATCACACAGGGGAGTGTCAGATCATGTGGACTCCTGTGGTGGAGCTCAAACTCCACAGCATTTACTCTGAGAAATGGTTCATTGATGCTAAGTGCTTTGAAAGCTGGCAGAGACCCACCCTAAAATTTACCACCTGTCAAAGCTATCAAAATTTTTAAATGTCAGGCACATTAAGAGACATTCAGTTTCCAGACAGTCTGCAGCACTGCAGGTGAGGCATTGCTGGCTGTCAAAGCCTTCATGGCCATATCAGAGTGAGGTTTCCTCAGCATGATAATGGAAGGCCTGTGACAGCCCAGGCCTGGTCATTGTAATTGCTGTCTGTATCACTGATTCAGCATAGTGGCCCCTTTGAGTCCAAATCAAATAAGTGTGGATATGGGTGGGTAGCTGTGCACCAAAGCAGAGCCAACAAGAGCTGGTCCGCAGTGTTAGGATAACATGTGCTAACTTGTTTTAAGTTAGAATTTTAAGGCATTGTAATTAAGAGTCTTATGGAACAGCACACAAAGGTACATCATTGCTGCCCATCCATGCCTGACAGTTTTTGTTTAAGTTCCCATTCCAAGTCCGATGTGTCGGTCCATGGCCTCCTCTTGTGCTCAGCTGAGGCCATCCTCAGGGTTAAGGAACCATGCTTTATATCCCGTCTGCATAGCCTCCAACCTGAGCACATGAATATCAATTCCTCCTTCCAGTAACCAAATTTCTATTCCCCACTTAGACCTTTTACTTCTTCTCAACTACCTATTACTTCCGCCTGGGTCCCCTCTTTCTTCCCTTTTCCCTATTGTCCACTCTCCTCTCCTGTCATATTCTTTATTCTCCTGTCCTTGACCTTTCCTATTCACCTGACTTCATCTATCACCTTCTAGCTAGCCCAGGGGTGGGCAAACTTTTTGACTTGTGGGCCACAAAGGGTTCTAAAATTTGACAGAGGGGCCGGACCAGGAGCAGATGGACGGAGCGTTTTGGTAATACACCTCATAAGAGAAAATAAAATATCATGGGATATGTAGAAAACATGTGCTTTAATTCCAGTTGAAAATGAACAAATGCATTACAACAAAATATCTGTCTTGAAGTCCCATGGTATTTAGCTATTTATTGAAATGACTTTTAAAACACTGAAAATTAAATGAATAAAATACAGCTTTTTTTAATAGTAACAGTTATTATTTTAAAGCACTGAAAATTCTGTTATCCTTCAAGATATCATCATCACTCTCCTCCTGACTATCTTTATTTCAAAAACGGCAGGTCTACTTGTCCTGCTCCTTCTTATTCAATTGTCCCCTGTGCCAAAACTCAACAACGACCAGCACAAGGACAGAACAGTGACAGCGCGCCAGTATGCGGAGTGCGTTATTTGATCTGGAGCGCATTTTTTATTTTGAGAACGTACATGCACCTGCGCACTACTCATGTCCATCACTTAACAGAAATGACATGTAACATGTAAGGCTTATTGAAAAAAATATTTTCAAATGCATTTTTTACATAACACAACGAAGAAACTTATTTTTAATTTCAGTGGGAACAGTGTTGTTGGTCTCCCTTTTTAGCCAGCGCATTAAAGTCTGGATTTAGTTTTGTTGTGGCGATTCTCAGGATGGATCTGAGGTGTTGGTCAGTTAAGTTGGATCTGTGGCTGGCTTTGTTGATGTTCATGACGCTGAACGCCTGTTCACACAAATAGGTCGAGCCGAACAAAGAGTAAAGCGCAAATGTGGAGTAATACACTGCACCTCAACAAAGGTCAATGTATATAGAGTGCGTCATCTATTGGGAAAACGCCAGAATTGTGGGGAAAAAACGTTAACAAGGTTTATTAATATAATTTCATCAAGTTCTGCGGGCCGGATTAAAAAGCTTAACGGGCCGCATATGGCCCGTGGGCCGTAGTTTGCCCATGCCTGAGCTAGCCTCTTTCCCCTCCCCCACCTTTTTATTCAGGCATCTTCCCTCTTCCTTTGCATTCCTGATGAAGGGTCTCGGCCCGAAACGTCAGCTGTTCCATAGATGCTGCCTGATCTGCTGAGTTCCTCCAGTATTTTGTGTCTGTTGCGCCGGATTTCCAGCACCTGCAGACTTTTTTTTGTGTCTGTGTTTAAGTTACTTTGGACAAGTGATCGGGCTACATGAATTCAAGTTCTGCTATGGAGGTTGTAGAATCTGAAATCAAGTAATAAGCATTGAATTAAAAAGCCATTATCAGTAATGATTATCATGAAACTACCAGACTGTTGTAAAAACCCATCTGCTTCTCTAATGTCTTTCCTGAAAGCTAATGAGCCTCTGTGCCCAATCTGGTCCATACTTGACTTCAGACTTTGAGTAAGCCACTGGGGTCACGAGGCAGTTGGAGACGCCAATCCTGTCTGGACATCCCAAGAGTGAATATAGGCAAGAGCAAAATATGGCTTACAGTTCAGAACTCTGTATCACTTCCCTTCCCACAAGTATCCCCCCCCCCCCATTACCCGAAACAAAATAACTTAACACTGCAACCACCTGAGGTGTTAAGTAGATTCCTCATTACAATTCTGATACAAAAAAAGAACAAAAGGCAAGTTGAAAAGCTAACTGTGGGTTCTGACAGCAGTAAAGCACTACTACCATGGAACCTATCAGCATGTTCATTGCTGACTGCTCTGACAAAAACAAAATCATTCTAACTGGATGTGTTAAACTTATGAACCAACAATGCTTTTGTTTCAGAAGTTGAGAGCCTTAATTAGATTACGAGATTTATAAGCTGAGCAATGATTTTGGGAGATGGCTGTGAGGGAACAGTAGGAGGACAGAATACGTTTTAGTATTGGTCAGGCCTCTTGATCTTTGTGACACGCCTTCTCCGTTAGAGAAGCAGACATTTCAGGCATTCTGGGAACGGTTGCTATAGCAAAGTTGTCTTCATAAAGGGCCAGCAATGAACAAGAGCATAGAAATGAACCACCCAGGGAGTACCTTCTAGCACTCACATCAACCCTTCTGTGTCACTTTGCAATTACTGGTAATCTTAAACAAATGGACAGGGTTAACTGCAGAGGAAAAGAGATGTAATTATTGTGATAAAGGGGTTTCTTTTTGTGCACTGAGATAATGGGCCTCTATACACCATGTGCCCCTTTTGTCGGGCAGCTTTGACTGGCTAGCAGTGAGGGCGGTTAAAGCTGTATGTGTTTCTCAACGCAGTTGGCCACCACCTGCCACCCTATCCCATCATGCTCCTTGACTATGATAGGCTGTCCTCAACATCACAGCTTATAAAACTGAAATGTCTCATTGTGTGCAGTTACAGGCGTAGGAAAGTGAGGGACAATGGCGACAGCAGAGAAATTAAAAGCAGGAGTTTTCCATCATTGTCAAACTCCCTGGAGAATGCAAGAGCACACTTTATTGGGACTGGTTGCCTTGCCTGCATTTTGTGCTCACTGTTAGCTGAACAAATACAGCAAACATGCACAAAATTAATGGGGAGCACCATAAACACAAGAGATCATGCATTTGCTGGAAGTCTCAAGCAACACACACAAAATGCTGGAGGAATAAACAGTCAATGCTTCAGGCCACAACCCTTCATCAAGACTAAAAAGGGAGGTGGCAGAAGTCAAATAAGAAGGCGGGAATTGGGAAAGGAGTAAAATGATTGGTGATAAGTGAGACTAAATGAGGGGAAATGTGAACAGATGGGGGCTGTGTATGAAGTAAGAAACTGGGAGGTGATTGCTGGTAGAGCAAAGGTCTGAAGAAGAAGGATTCTGATAGGACAGGACAATGAGCCATGGAAAATAGGGAAAAAAGAGGGGAACCAGAGGGAGGTGATGAAGAACTAGATGGATGTGAGGAGACAAGAAAAGTAAGAGGGAAACCAGAATAGGGAATGTAAGTTTCAATTATTCCCCTCTATTCCTCTCTATAGATCTACCTGATGAGATGACCTACTCTAGCATTTTGTGTGTGCAGCTTAAAGGTGACTAGTGGTGTGCCTCAGGGATCTGTACTGGGTCCAATGTTGTTTGTCATATACATTTATGATCTTGATGATGGGGTGGTAAATTGGATTAGTAAGTATGCAGATGATACTAAGATAGGTGGTGTTGTGGATAATGAAATAGGTTTTCAAAGTTTACAGAGAGATTTAGGCCAGTTAGAAGAATGGGCTGAAAGATGGCAGGTGGGAGTTTAATGCTGATTAGTGTGAGGTGCTACATTTCAGTAGGACTAATCAAAACAGGACATACAAGGTAAATGGTACGGCATTGAGGAATGCAGTAGATCAGAGTGATTGAGGAATAATGGTGCATAGTTCCCTAAAGGTGGAAGCTCATATGGATAGGGTGGTGAAGAAAGCTTTTGGTATGCTGGCCTTTATAAATCAGAGCATTGAATATAGGAGTTGGGATGTAATGCTAAAATTGTACAAGGCATTGGTGAGGCCAAATTCGGAGTATTGAATACAGTTCTGGTCACCGAATTAAAGGAAAGATGTCAACAAAATAGAGAGAGTACAGAGGAGATTTACTAGAATGTTACCTGGGTTTCAGCACCTAAGTTACAGAGAAAGGTTGAACAAGTTAGGTCTTTATACTTTGGAGCATAGAAGGTTGAGGGGGGACTTGATAGAGGTATTTCAAATTATGAGGGGGATAAATAGAGTTGACGTGGATAGACTTTTTCCATTGAGAGTAGGGGAGAATCAAACATGAGGACATGAGTTGAAAGTTAGGGGGCAAAAGTTTAGGGGTAACACAAGGGGGAACTTCTTTACTCAGAGAGTGGTAGCTGTGTGGAACGAGCTTCTAGTAGAAGTAGTAGAGGCAGGTTTGATATTGTCACTTAAAGTAAAATTGGATAGGTATATGGACAGGAAAGGAATGAAGGGTTTTTGCTAAGTGTAGGTCAGTGAGACTAGGTGAGAGTAACCTAGTCTTCTAGTTCGGCATGGACTAGAAGGGCCGAGATGGCCTGTTTCCGTGTTTTAATTGTTATATGGTTATATGGGAGAATGGCTGAGTGAGATTCTCCCCTTCCTGGAGGATGAGTGCATCCCAGTCAACAGACTTTTTTTTAAGAGTGCTAAGACAAAGGCCTTGGTCACTACAGTTTGGGACGCCAGCGGTAGAGGAGCATGATAGCAGGTTGGGGTATGGCCTAAGTTGAGGTCAAACTAAAAAATGAAAACTTTTCTCATGGGTGTAGCTTCACCATTAAATAAACTAGTCTTCTACTCATCTCTCCCCTTCAGATATATGACTGTCTCATTACTCATGCTAGCAAACTACAGTCAACAACATATACACTTGACACTGGAAGTAATAGACAAGACAAAAAAACCATCTGAACCTACCAGCACCAAATCCTAACAATGTAATTCTCCTTGGAAATTTCAGTTGATAAGCTAGAAAGGACATGAACCATTGGGAAGGAGCAATTAGTAGAGACAACAAGAACCAGAAGAAATAGGAGCAAAATTAATCCATTTGGTACATTGAGTTTGGTCCACCAATTGAACATGGTTCAAGTGTTTTCTCTCTCCACCTCATTGTCTTTCCTTCATCCCTTACTGTGTGATGCTCTAATGAATAAAAATATCTTTTCTACCTCCACTTTCAATGTGCTCAGTGACTTAGCAGTGAATGTGGCAATGAATTTCACAGATTTACAACCCTCTGGCTAAAGAAGCTCCTCCTCATCTCTGTTCAAAGGAGAAGTCCTTGAATTTGCACACCTGAAGACTGAATTCCAGATCACTGCAGAGCCTTTCGCCAAAGCAGATAATAGACACTAAACAAAACCTGCCACAAACCCACAGCGGCACCTCCTGCACGAACAGCCTTTGAAATGGAGCAGCCCATTTTAACTGAGGCCGGCGGCACTCGAGCAAGAGAGGGAGCAGCACTTGAGTAGCAGTGCAGCTTGCAACAGAGAGCTCTGCTACTTGCACCACCCACCCCAATGTTCTTTCCCCTCCACCCATTGCAAAATTAACACAATACACTGCATTATTGCCACAATTGTTTCAGTAACACAAAAGAACATGGAAAGTAGAAAACTAATGGAGCATTCTGACTCCTAAACATTACCTTATCAGCAAACCCAAGCCTTTCAGTTTAATTACTAAAACAATTTAGATGCCTCTACAGCGAGCTATAAGCACTCCCATTATTTCTGCTCACAATAAAATGATTGGGGCAATAAACAGAACCCAGTTCGAAGATATTTGCCCACCACATTATCACCACAGGAGAGCATCTAATAAAGTCAATACACTATTTAACTCTTCTGCCTCAAATATACCGCTAATAGTTTAAAAACATCCATAAATGTTCCTGAGTTGTTTTTTTTTCTGGTGTGCCACAGGGAAGTGGTGTTAGGTGAATATTCTGAGTAACCTTCATTACCTTTAACTACATTGGTCCTGATGCTGTTTTAATATAGATCCCCAAAGGATCACCACCTTGAAGACACATTACTATCCAACACAGAAGATGGTTATTTCGGCTCATCAAGCTTCTGCCAGCGCACAGAGCAATTCTACACCCCTATTAATCTCCCAGGAAAGCTATTTTCTCTGCATTTCCATCACCTAGAGGCTTCCATTTACCCACACACTTGGAGCAGTTCACGGTGGCTTATCAGCCGTGGGCTCTGAGAGGAAATTGGAGCACAAGGAGGAAACTCCCCATATGCAGCACCCAAAGTCTGGAACCCCGGTTACTGGAACTCTACCACCTGTGCTATTCTTCCACAAAATGGGGCCATCTAATGGTAGAACCCATGTTCAAATTTAGTTACAACTAACCTCCTAAACATAGTGCGGCAGCCTCTAGTTTTTACTTCAAAGTAACTGTTGAATGAGAAGTAACTGTTCACAGTAACCTTTTGTTTTACGCCTTTCTCATTTCTCCAAAGGATAAGTGCGCCTACCCTGAGCCTTTCTTGTCAAGTTCAGTCATTATTTAGCTAAATTCCCTTCCACCTTAGTACAGTGATGCCTGCATTACAACTGGGACCTGGAATCCACAGTCTTTTGCCTTGTACATTGAAACCAATCTAGTTGAACTACATCAACATCTTCCAGTAATTTTTATCTGTGGTTCAACTTGGCCATCTAATTTCCTTATGGTTTTCTTTGATACAATGGAATTTTTCATTTCAGTGATCCTATGCATCATTGAAAAAACATTGTATTTAACAGCTAAATGCCATGAAGAATAGTTATTCCATTTATGGCATTTTGTCTCTAAGGTTCCCATTTTCATCTGAAAATAGGGAGCATTCCAAGAATTAGTGCAATATTGGCCCACTTTGTTAAAAAGTGCTTGCATTTTGACACAAATCCAGTGTGTTTAAAGGACTTTAATGATTACTCAGAGCTCTAATCTATAATTTGTATAATCCAATGATTCACTGTTAAACATATTACTCTTGAACTTCATTGGATCCCATCAGCATTGCATGATGAAATACTTCTCAGTTTCTGTTTCAGTTCTCATATATTTGCTTACTGTAAATACATTTCAGTAATTGGTAGCTCAGTGAAAAGTCACACAGAGTTTAACAATGGAGTAAATAGGTTGTTCCAAATTCCTGTTGACCTTTTCATCAACTAATCCTATTACAAGAATGAAAAATATATGGCAAATGATTCAGTGCATGACTCAACTATTTAGTGTTATCCAGTATATGTAGGGAAAAGCTAAATTTCAACATATAATAACTAAATGCTGAAAAATTTGGGATTTTTATGCAGGCTCGATGGTAGCTGTTTGCTGATGTTTTGTTGACCATGAAGCTGAAAGCTTCACAACTAAACAAGGGAAAATCTGCTCAAATAATGTGTGACAGATTGGACCTGGTTTGGGAAGTTTTCCTCTACCAATTAACTGCTCAGCAACATCATGAAAACCAGTCTCTCCTAAACTGTCTATACTTCTCGCTAACTCGGTAAAAGAGCCAGTATTATCAAAGATTCACCCAGGCTGGGCGTTCCCTTCTTTGGGCAGAAGATACAAAGGTCTGAAAGCATGCTCATAGACAGCTTCTACCCCGCTGTTAAAAGACCATTAGAAGGTTCCTATTATGATAAGATGGACTCTTGACCTCACAGTCTACCTTGTTAGGATCTTGTACTTTATTGTTTACCTTCATTGCCCTTTCTCTGTGGCTTTTACACTTTATTTTCCATTGTTATTATTTTACCTTGCTCTACCTCAATGCACTGTGTGATGATTTGATCTTTATGAACAGTATACAAATCAAGCTTTTCACTGTACATCAGTACATGTTAAAAGTTCAAGGTAAATTTTTTATCAAAGTACATATGTCACTAAATGAACCTTGAGGTTCATTTTCTTGCTAGCATTTACAGCTGAACAGAGAAAAACAACAGTCAATAAAAAACTACACAAACAAAAGAATGCAAACAGTACAAATAAAAAATAAGTAAATAAATAATATTAAGAGCATGAGTCACCAAGTCCTTGGAAGTGAATGATTAAATTATTGCTATGTTTCATATGACAATAATAAACCAATTCCATTCCAATAAGATCGCATTTTTACATTTTCTTTCATGTTTCAGTTTATTTGAATGTTTCTAGGTTTATTATTTTTTCCATTTTCAGATTGAAAAGCTTGATTCATTTTTAAACACTGAAAAGCGGAGAGCGGTAGAGTCTGGAAATTTGAAATTAAAATTAAAACTGGAGAGTAATCTACAGAGAGAGAAAAAAACAAAGTCAATGTTTTTGATCAATAGCCTTTCATCTGAAATGGGATACTGAGAAAACAGTCATACTCAATGTCACAGAGTAGGAGAGGGAAGGAGAATGTTTGTTACAGTGTGGAGGCGAAGGTTGTCCAGGGATCGCAATTAGTCCAGTGCCCTCTAAACAAAAGAAATTAAGATATTTGAGAAAAGTAGAAAAAAAGTGGAACTATGAGATCCACAATACAGCAATCACTGCATATCTGAGGTAAAAGAGAATGCTAGGATTACTCAACAGATCAATTAGCATCTGTGGAGTGAGAAGAGCAGAGTTAATAATTTTAGATTAGATCTGGTCAGTTCCAACACAAATAAGAAAGGCTGGTTAAATAGAGTTCTTTCACTTAATATTAAGTCCCAAGGGTTTTATATTTAATTGTATTTAAGTTTTTTTTTTGTTTCAGTAGCACAGAAATAAAGATTTAAATAGTTTTAACAGACTATTAAACCAATGATACGTGTTTGAACTGGATAACAGATATTTTTCTTAATGGTTTATAGGTTTGAGTTGCTCTGAATTTCCAACGCAAACTATTCAACTTGCCATGGAGGATCTGCATGACGCTATCAAGGAAGTTCTCACTGTGGTGCTGTACAAAGTAGATATGGGTTTTTTTTTTGTAGGCCAACAATTAACATGAGTGACTTGTTTCTGGGTACAAATCCAGGGCTAATAACCCTGTGCTCACTTATTGAATATAAACACTGTGACTGCATAATTCTTTTTCTAAACCATATACACTCACATTAAAGATTGCTGATTTCTTCCTCGATCTCTGGCAGCACACTTTTGTAAGGTTAAACTTTGAGTGAATGAGTGAACTTGGCCTTTTCTCCTTGGAGCAACGGAGGATGAGAGGTGACCTGATAGAGGTGTATAAGATGATGAGAGGCATTGAGTGTGTGAATAGACAGAAGCTTTTTCCCAGTGTTGAAATGGCTAACACAACTAGGCATAGTTTTATGGTGCTTGGAAATAGGGACAAAGGGGAGGTCAGAGATAAGTTTTTCCACACAAAGAACGGTGGGTGCGTGGAATGCACTGCCAGCAAAGGTGGTAGAGGTGGATCCAAGAGGGTCGTTTACGAGACTCTTAGATAGGTACATGGCTTAGAAAAATAGAGGGTTATGCGGTAGGGAAATTCTAGGCAGTGTCTAGAGTAGGTCAATGGATGAGACAACATTGTGGGCCAAAGGGCCTGTAATGTTCTGTAGACTTCTATTTTCTATGTTTCTAAACTAAAGCCATTTGATGTGACATCCAACTTCATATTTTACCTGCTAATGAATATCCAACATCGCTGCAGCACTTACCTTTCAGCACAGGCATTAACCCAAGTTTAGGTGTTAATGCTTATACCTTGAGGAACAATTTCAATTTGGCATTATCAAGAGAGAATTAAAAAAAATCACATCCACCACCTTCATAAAAAGACTCTAAAAAGATGTTGATGGGCATTTGGTCAGATCTGGAAATTCCCTTTTGAGAGCTCCAATGACCTTCTTTATCTGCTCAGAGGAACAATTGCATGAGTAGGGCAGCTCCCGTCCCCAGACCAGCCACTCCAAAGGGCTTTTGTGTCACCTTGTGCAATTATTTCTGAATCACAAATAGTTTTGGACTTGATTTTTTCTCCACCTGGAGCCAAACAGAAATGATAACTTTACTGAGATTTACCCTTTGCTAGAGCGATGATCTTCTGTCTGTCAGAAAAATTTGAACTCGGGCCCCAGAGGTGAAGGAAGACAGCAGGATGGAAGGAGGGAGAGAGAGAAAGAAAGAAACTGAGGCCATCCATCTTATTTTGTTAATGGTGCATTCTCTATCAAATGGGGAAAAACTGATTCTTAAGACAGGAAATTTTGGAACCTTTCCTTTAAGTACAAGAACAGATCATTCAACTACAATCAATCCCCATGCATTCCAAGAGGATATAGCAGCCAAACCTGTTTAATTCATCATATTCTATTCCATCAAGCACAACACGCATTTTGATAGGGCCACTCTGAATTTACCACTGAGTCATCCTGTGTAGTCAATGAAGATTAAATAATGATTAACATTAACTCAAAGGTAAAGTATTGCAGATGATGGGAATCCGGAACATAAGAAAAACTGAATAATAATGACAGGTCACTAACCCGAGACGTTAACTCTGTTTCTTTCTCTACTGACACTGCTCGACCTGCTGAATACTTTCACCATTTTCTGCTCTTATTTAAAATGAATTTTGAAAGTAAATTACTGTATACTATTCTGCCAGGGACTTATTATCATGTCTACTCATGCAAATATATACTTAATCCATATCAACTATTAGGTTGTATTTCCCTATAGTAAAGACACGTCAGTACAATATTGGTATAGTTCCACAGGAACTATCTTCCCAACAGGATATTAAAATAAGGTTCTGACTAACTTCCCAGTAAGATGTAAAAAGTCACGTAATGCTTTTTATAATAATATTATAAGAGAAGTACAGATGCTCAGGCTAATATTTATTTCTCAAGTAACACAGTAGTCATAAGTCAGCCAGGCATTGTGTTCATAGCCCTTACTGATTGTCCAGTTTTGACTTAATTTACCACATTACCTCATTAGAACATCATAACATTAGAAGGTTTTTGACAAGAACAGGCCAACTGGCCCTACAAAGCTTGCCAAATTCCTATTCACATGGTATGCTGAAATAACTATCAAGTTTAGATTTGACTGCTCTCAACTACACAACTAGGTAGTTTGTTCCATGTGTCCACAACTTGCTGTGTAAAGAAATGCTTCCTGATGTTCGTCTGAAATCTCCCCTTAACCAGTCTCCACCTATGGCCCCGCATCTTTGGTGATGGATTAATTTTGAAGTAACAACTGGCATCCACTTTACTTATACCCGTAATGATTTTGAACCCGTCTGTCATGTCTCTACATCTACTAAGAGATAAAAAGATCCTTTCGATCTTTCTTTGTAGTTCACGCCCTGCAGCCCTGGAATGAGTCTAGTTGCCCCTCTCTGGACTCCCTTTAGTGCCTTCACATCCCTCACACAATATGGAGACCAAAACTGTACACTGTGCTCAAGGTGTGGCATTACCAGTGCATTTTACATTTATTTACATTGTTTCATCTGCCATTTATCTGTCACATCTAGATTATGCTTTGATCTAGCTAAATTGATTCTGCTGCCTGAATGTTATCAACCCATCCCCTTAATTTTGTGTCATTGACAAACTTTACTAGTTCATTTGTTATGTGCTTATCCAAATCATTAATGTAAATTAAAAACAGCAGCGACTCCAAAACCAATCCCTGTGGAACCCCACTGTTAACATCTTCTTGGTGTGAAAATGATCCTCTCAGCTTAACTTGTTGTTATCTGTTTTGAGTCAATTCTGCACCCATTCGCACACTTTACCCCGAATCTCTACCTCCTGTAATTTAACTACTAACCTCTCATAGGGTACCTTGTCAAAAGCCTTCTGAAGGTCCTAGTAAATAAAATCAACTGCTTATTGTTATCATGAATTTTAGCTGCCACTTCATAGAACTCCAGCATATTAGTTACCCATGCTGGCTTTCTGCTAACTTGCCTGAACTTGTCAGCTGCTTTTCCATCCCACATTTTATTATTGTTTCCATTATCTTGCCTGTGATACATGTTAGGCTTACTGGTCTGCAGTTACCAGTGTTAGTGCCATCACCCTTCTTATATACTGGGCCAACATTAGCCCATTTCCAGTCCTTCGGGATTTCACCACTCTTCAGTGACTTTTGGAATGTTAGGGGTTTGTATATATAATCATAGACCTCTTTAAGTACTCTTGGATATATGTCATTTGACCCTGGAGATTTATTGACTTTCATCCTTTTCTGCTGAAGCAGGACCTCACTTTCTAAGATCTCTAAGTCAATTAAAACAACTTTGTTTTTCTCTACACTTACTGGCATCTTTGCAGGTGAATACTTTAGCAAAATATGAGTTAAGTGTATCTGCTGTCTCCTTCTCTGCATAATTTAACATCCCACTATTATTCCTAAAACACTTAACTTACTCCTTGATTTTTCTTTTACTACCAAAATATTGAAAAAATCTCTTAGGGTCAATCTTAGCATTATCAGCAATATCTTTGTCAACCTGCCTATTGACAATTTGGATTTCCCTTTGGACTATAGCTCTCATATTTTCATATGCCCTATAGTTAATACCATTACTATATTTTCTGTCTTTTCTTCAATAATTTTTAAGTATATCTTTACATTGTCCAATGCAAAACTCCACTTTGGACAGTTCTCATTGAACGGACACCACTTTGGGGGTCTTGAAGTTGTGAAATGTCCTGTATGAAATCCAATATTTCTTTTTTTTTGTACTCTGCCAAATCATGTCCATTGGTTTAACAACTTAATGGTCCCACAACACAACATATTGCTTATTCTTCACTATCTTTATTATTTGTTATTACTATAATTTCAAACAGAAAATGGGAAAACTCAAATAGGAGGTGTCTGATGGTCTCTCACAATATTTTGGCTCTGCCACTACAATCTATATTCATTGTCATGAGAAATTGGTGTTATCAAAGGTTTGCTTTAAAATCTCCTTTAGAAGAAAAACTGAAAAGCAAGTGCCTGAAAGAAAAAGCAATGGGTTTATAAATAATCCTTGAAACCCATCCTAAGGCCTGAATGATTCTGTCATTGAACTCTGGAGTAAGTGCATGCCGGTCAGTGCTGACTAAGCTGTTAAATATAATGAGTCACAAAGTTACTCTTAGCACCCATCTGCTTCATAAATGATTCCTGGAACACAAGAAAGCTAGACTTCAATCATTTGTTAACATCCAAAGCTGCACATGCTAAATGAAGTTAGTCTTTATATTGGTAGAAAGCTGTTCACCTTCACTGAGGCATGAAAAGATGTTGCTGAAATAGCATCACCTCTCAGTGCTTTCTGCTACAACGGAGATTTAACAACTGATACAGCTCCTTGATAAATCAAGGTAGTAAATAACTACGTGAAAAAACTGCATGCAATTGGTTTGAAAGATGGCAGGATATCAGAAAGATGTGTAAAATGGTTTTGAAAAGAATCACATAAAAAAAAACAATAACAGTAAATATTAATCCCAACAGGGTTTCTTTATTAGAATTGTGAGCACAACAGTCACTGGGGAGAAGGTGAATCCTGAAGAAAGAGGAAAGAGTGAGGTAGGCAGGCAAGAACAATAACTAAAATGACAAAGGCATAAGATATGTTGAAAAAAAGACAAATTGACAGATCAAGTAACTCTCTGATCTTGATTCTTAACACTGTTCTGCATCAACGTTTAATTTACCTACAATGTCATTTTCTGGTTTGTCTCACTTAGAACACAAAACCATAACAGGAAAAGTGGTCAATCCATGGCTGAAAGGGGAAATTGAAATGACTATTAAATACAAGGAAGAGGTTCCTGAAGTTGCTTGAAATACCAGTAGGCCTGAACATTGCAAGTATTTTAGATCTCAGCAAGAATTTATAAAGGAAAACAAGATATGACAGTAAACTAGCAAGGAATGTAAGAAAATCAGAACTTAGGTGCTTCCGTAAGTATGCAAAAAGAAAAATAAAATCTAGTGAGGGAAAATATGGTCTCCTTATGAAAAGAGAGGGAGTGATTCCTGGCAGAGAATAACAAAATGACAGAGTAAGAGGATGATTCCAATCTGCACTGTGATGCAATAAGCAGTTTATATTCCCAATGGTGCATTTGGTGCTCATTTCTCATTGGATCACTAAGTTTGAATTCACTCTTTGTAACTATGAGACTTCCAATATCCTACAGGCATCACTTCTGCAGCCATTTGGTGAGACGCAGCATTCTGCAAAAGGAAACCCCACCTTAGACAGCTGACCCTAACACCCCACAACATCACCGCCCAGAAAGCAATTGGCAGCTTTTCTACTGACTGAAAATGTCTCTGATGATCAGAGTCATTCAGAAAGAGCTGAAATACAAATAAATAAATTTAAAGATTACAAGCTACTATTTTTAGGTTCAAAGTTCAAAATTTAAGACTTGCGTCTCATAAATTAATGACATTATTAATATTAATTTTAAAAAGAGCCTTAACTTATTAGTGAGGATCAGATGCAAATGGCTGCCTGGAAATTATGGACGAGCTGTATTGCACTAATTATTAGTTGATGACGATGAAGAGAACCGCTGGCCAGCTACAAGGTCAGATTGTCACAGATCTGCCTTTACATACTGCAGCCTGGAAGTACGAAAGGTCAGGAGATCAGGATGGGTGCAACTGACCTCCTGCTCCTTTCCTGGACAAGGCTCTGCATCAGGGAGCTACTGACTGTATGAATCAAGGAGTCAGCCTTCATAGCTGGCTCCTTAGCTTTATTCCAGCTACTGTAACAATTCATGCTTAGTTTAGTATCTAGATTTGTTTGCATCCAAATTCAATACTGGCAGGAGAGTATATTTTAAGACAATAGTCCTTTTGGAGTTATACAGGATTCTGGTACGTTTGCCAAGACACACAGCATCAGGGAGATTACTGACAGGCTGTTATGATTGTCGTGCCAGTTATCAATAGGTGAGATACATGCATATTGTGCATGCAAGTTAATTCAAGACTATGGTAAGAGAACAGATGGAGAACATATCCAAAGCCAGACCATTTAATTTCTAAATTATTATGTGTATAAATAGATTCAATGAAGCATTTAGAATAATATCTAACCAAATTCAAGCTATACCTTGGCTGACTTCTGCTCTGTTAATATAGACCCTATATATAAAGTTAACATTCCCTTTAAACTCCTTCCTGATAATAATGCTAAAGTCCCATTATTAAAAGATGCCCCAAAAGCTTCTACCAGTTCTGGAGTGATGCTCATTCTAAATACAAGCTAATCAAATTGCAGCATGGCCATACCTCCACTATGTATGTTTGAGTTGAGGACAGTCCTGTTTTTGGCGTCACCCACAACCGCATTTTCCACTAGGATATGAGTAACATTGTCATTTTGCTCTGCTTCATCTTTTCACCCATTTTATTCAGGAGAGCGTTATCAACTCAGTGCAGGAATACGATAGTGAGATATGGTTCCACATGTTCTACACATTACTATGATCGTCAGCGAACACTGGGCTTCCAGTGGCAACCAATAGCCACTGATGTTTCTGAAGTGGTCTTCCAGCACATAGGTCCACCTAACAGACAACTCAAATTCAGATAATTACCTACTAATACATTCCCTGCAATGTAATTTAGATTATTGCCTAAACTGCAAGAAAATCCCATGTTGGCTGTCTAATGGTCTATTGATATTATGTGTACAGTGTGACTAGTTCAGTTTTGCTCAATTTATACCTTAACCAGTGGTTAAATGAACTCTCCTGAACCTTAGGCTTATTGACCGAAATAACCATTTATTTGTAATCAAACAACACTCTACTTTTAACCAAATTTGATGATTATCCTTGTGATTCAGGTAATCTATCTACATTTTCAATTTCTGTTTGTATCAACTGTTGGTAGAAATAAACAGCCCAAAGTGAGAGGGAACAGGGCTAGAAACAAGGAAAACATTGTGATGCTGCTGATAGATGAAAATGAGATTTTACAGGACGAATATTCATGATCATTAAACCTTAACTGAGCCAATCTATTCTAAGTAGCACAATTTCCATTGCTCATTTTTCTGCATTAATCCCAAACTCCCACACCAAATCCATAATGAAGTGCAGATTAGAACAAGAGTTGTTAAAATTTAAATCATCAGTTAAGTTCACGCATTCTGAAGACTGTTGGTCTGAACTTACCCCATGTATCGGATAGGATATCCAACCCAGCTCCCCCTGTGCAGTTTTAGAATCCAGGAGGTTAACTGTGGAAACAAATAACAGCCAATAAGCAAAAAGCCCCATGTTAGCTCAACAGAAACTTTCTTCAGTTGAGTTCAGACAATTAATTTCCAAATAAATTTGCATCTTATCTGAATGCCAATTTCTTTATATATCAAGTCACTGTTTAAATGAAATCTTAAACTTGTGTATGAAATACAGTAATTGGACACATTAACAGATAACTATTAAGGGATTATGTGTAAGGGTTTTACTACAGTATATACCATAAAGAATTATACTGTTCAAAATGAAAAAGGCAAGCATGAGTTAGCTGAGCTGTATTGTGCGTTTAGATTTTCTTTGGATTTAATTGTCCTAACCTTAAGGTTGACTGTTGAACAATACTTGTCTTATTTTAATTGTTCTATTGTCTAAAACTATGCATTATACAGTTGAATCCTGGTAAATACACAATTAATTTATCTTGAATGTGGTGCTTGAGTGAGAGTAACATATTGTGCCAACTGAACAAATTAATTCCCAATCTGCCTGCGGCTAAACCTCAGCTGCCGGGGCATCAGCAGGGTACGAGAGTATCATTTTATAATGTTTACAATATTATAGTAATTCAAGAGAATGCACTTTCACTGTTCAAGTACCAGGATTTTATGATATGGTAGGAACTATAGGAATTATAATTCTTATCATATTGTACAATATTAGTACATTACACTGTGAATTTTTTTACAGTAACTTCCTCTTTATGGGAAGGATATGGAAGCTTTAGAGAGGATGCAGAGGAAATTTACCAGGATACTGACTTTGATTAGAGGGCATGAGGAAAAGTTGAACGAGCTAGTGTTTTTCTCTTTGGAAAGAAGAAGGATGAGAGGAGGCTTGATAGAAGCGACAGCCGGAGACTTTTCCCAGGGCAAAGGTGGTTAATACGAGGAAACGTAATTTTTAGTACAGCACTCGGGGTCAGAGGTAGGTTTTATGTAGGGTGGATGCATGGAACAAACTGCCAGGGATGATTGTAGACTCTACCGGGTAGAGGCAGATACATTAGGACATTTGAGAGGCTCTTAGATGGGCACATGGATGAAAGCTAAAATGTGAGAGGAAAGGGTAGATTAATCTGAGTAGGTTAAAAGACCAGCACAACACTATGGGCCAAAGGGTCTGTACCATTGTGTACTGCTCTATGTTCCATGTTCTTTGAATGAAATAACAATCGTTTAAAGTCTTGCCTCATCCCTAGATGATCTAACATTGTTTCAGAATCAAGAGAATATTTTTGAGTTTCGCTCATTTTTCTTACAGTCAGACAGAGTAAGATCAGACTAACATCAAATAAATACTGCATGAGAGAAGATGTGATCTTGTTGGGACCTGAATTGAGCCCACTGAAAGGATTACTTCTTTCACTAGGCAGTAAAAGCTCTGCACCTGGTCTTTCCAGCTATTTACAAATCCAAGTTCACACCAGGTTTAACTTGATGCTTATCAGCTGCATAATGACAAAGTGGGCCACACAGGATGAGTGATAAGCAAGATACAAACAAGGCTTACCCTTCAGAATGAAATTATGGAAATTCTACCATCCTATTTAGTTGACATAGGGGAGTTTGAGTCAACATCTTATCAGAAGCTAAAATACTGACACTCTCACTCAGTTCTATCCTGAAGAGATTGCATGTTACAGTTTCCAACGACATTATGTTTGAATTCATTGGGAAAGAGGGGAGTCATGGACTTCTCTTGAGGAAAATAGTGATCATGAACCCCTTGGAAAAGAATACTAAGACATTAGGACACAGGAGTAAAATTAGGTCATTCAACCCATCAAGTCTACTCCACCACTTGATCATGGCTGATTTATTTTTCCTCTCAACCCTATTCTTCTGTCTTCTCCCCACAATATTTTCAGCCAAGAACCTATCAACCTCCACTTTAAATATGCCCAATGACTTGGTCTCCACAGCCACCTATGACAATGAATTCCACAGATTCACCACCCTCTTGCTAAAGCAATTCTTCCTCAATTCTGTTGCAAAGAGATGTCCTTTTATTCTGAAGCTGTGCTCTCTGGTTCTAGACCCTCCCGCTATTGGAAACATCTTCTCTACATCAACTGTATCCAGGCCTTTCAATATCTGGTAAGTTTCAATAAGAAAGCTCTAGCAAATATATCAAACACTCCTCAATTCTTAACCCTTTCATTTCCAAGATATTTGTTCAAAGTCTTCTGGACCTTCTCCAAGACCTGCACATCCTTTCTTAGGTTTGGGGTCCAAAACTGTTCATAATCCTCCATATTTGGTCTGACCTGTGCTTTATAAAGACTCAGAATTACATTTTTGCTTTAATATTCTAGTCCTCTAGAAAATAAACACTAACATTGCATTTACCTTCCTTAACGCCAACTCAACATGCAAGTTAACCTCTAAGGAATACTGTACTAGGACCTCGAAATCCCTTTGTACTATTGAATTTACTCCATTCAGAAAATAGTCTTTGCTTTTATCCCTTTTACCAAAATACATGACATACACTTCCCTAAACTACATTCCATTTGCCACTTGTTTGCTCATTCTCCTGATTTGTCCCGTTCCTTCATGCAGACTCCCCGTTTCTTCAGCATCACCTGCCCCCTCATCTATCTTTGTATCATCTGTAAACTTGGTCATTAAGCCATCAATCCCGTCATCAAAATGATTAACAAATAACATGAAAAGCAGCAGATGCAACACTGACCTCTGCACAACACCACTGGTTACCGGCAGCAACAAGAAAAGGCCTCTTTTATTCCCACTTCTAGCCTTCTGCTAGCTAGCCAATCTTTTATCTTTCCTGTCTTGTTTAGCAGCCTCATGTATGACAAGTAGTCCACTCACTAGTGGTCATTTGGTATCTTTACTCTCCTGCATTTTCAGACACAGAGGGGCAAAGGCATCATTCTGAGCAATATACTTGTGTGTGACTGGAGTAAGGACGGTTGCTGCTGTGGGTTTTGTGAACAATTCATTGGGGCAATCATTGGGTGATTGAGGCAAGTATGTGGACATGAAATACTTAATATCACCAGCAGTGTCCCATGGCACTTCCTCCCCAGTGAAAGCACTTAAAACTACATTGAAATCTCTGAAGTGTTACCCCATTAATCAGCATTTTTTCATTAAATTCTGACACCTTAGCACTCCATTATTCAAACGAAACCAAGACTAGTGTTAATCAGCACCTCCATCACAGATTGGAACATCTGTTCAAAGTACTTTCCAATTTCTAGTTATCAGACAGCGATATGAGGATTTCTGAAACAGAAATATCAGCTAATTTACATTGTTCTTTAACAGATCTGAAATACCCAGAGGCAACTCAATGACTATAGGTAAAATGTGTACCCTGAGTTGTCAATAACAGTCAAGAATTGCTCTAATATAGGACTAACTGTTCCAAGAAATCAGAAGAAACTGAAACTAATCTACTGTCTTTAGTTCCTCCATAGCCAGTACTGTTTAATATAATATAGTCTGCACTAGCTATGATACCAAAGTGCTAATGGAATCAGTAACACTTAACCTTACCAAACCGATGTGTGGGCAGATGGGTGCAAGGAAACTGTATTAACAGTTGACAGCAGAGCTGCAAGATTAACAAAAGTATTAAACTGCAGATTCCAACATCTACCATACATAAAATGGAATGTTTTTGGTTCATGGAAGATTGCATAGAGTCATAGAACAATACAACATGCAACAGGCCCTTTGGCCCCGTGAGTCCTCGCCAACCACTAAACCCACTCAGCTGGCCCCAAATTCCTGCTTTTGGCTCATATCCCTCAAATCCCGCCCCTTCCATGTACGTCTCGATGTGCTTCTTAAATGACTCAATTGTGCATTTCTCAACTACTTCCTCTAGAAGGTTGTTCTATACACTCACCCTTTGTGAAAAGAAGTTGTTTCTCAGGACCCATTTAAATCTTTCCCCTTTCTCACTAAATCTATGCTCCCTTGTTTTAGTCATTTCTATGATGGGAAAGAATGATCATCTACCTTATCCATACCTCTCATACTTCTAATCATTTCTATCAGAGCAATCCCTCGTTCTCCCACCTTTCAAAGAATAAAGTCCCAACTTGGTCAACCTCTCTCTTTGGTCGCGGCAACATCCTCATAAATCTTTTCTACACTCTTTCCAGATTAAACCCATCTTTCCTATAACAGGGCAACTAAAACTGTAAACAGTATGCTAAGTGTAACCTCACCAACAACTTATGTATCTACAACATAATGTCCTAATTGCTATATTCGATGCTAAATGCCTTTTTTCATCACCTTGCCTGCCTGTGATACTGCCTTTGATGATCTATGTACCTGTACTTCTAGCTTCGGTTCTGTTACTCACCTGACCATGCCTGCCTCTGGAGTTTAGATGCTCCAGTTCTCCAGAGAATGTCTAGCTGGCAGTGTCCCTTTAAAGATTCTGTCCTGCTCCACAAATTGGCAGCCATGTATTGGTGCCACTATTTGGATATGTAAAGAGCATCTGTACTCAGGTTCTGGGCCCGATTGTCAGCTCAGCCTTGGTTCAGTCTGCGATTGCTTTTCGGATTTCTGTCTCATTCGGATTCTCATCGAGTCTCATCAGGTTCAAGTCTAGCATCTTGTCAAGAACCCTGGGTCTAGATTCCAGTCTCGGACACTCCGGCACTTGGGTTCTTACCATCCTCGCCTAGGCCTCTCAAGTGCTCTACCATGTAGTATAAATCCCATGCAAGTTTAACTTTCCAAAATGCATCTGGATTGAAATCAATATTCCTCCTGCTTGAGAATTTTTCTGTAGCCACTCGGAGTCATCCTTGGAAGTGCACACCCCCTGGCATCAGTTCTGCAGCCACAGAATCTCTTGCCTGCCCCCCTCTCCTATCCCTGTCACCCTGATAGGAGATTAGATAGTGAAGGGGACACCCTGTCTGATTGATAGAGGACATGGCTTTAAGGTAAGGGGAGGGAAGTTCAAGGTGCATATTAGTGGAAGCTTTTATACTCAGAGAGTGGTTAGTGCGTGGAATGCACTGCCTGAGTCAGTGGTGGAGGCAGATACACTAGTGAAATTTAAGAGACTACTAGACAGGTACATGGAGGAATTTAAGTTGGGGGTTATATGGGAGGCAGGGTTTGAGGGTCGGCATGACATTGTGGGCTGAAGGGCCTGTACTGTGCTGTACTATTCTATGTTCTATGATTGTATCTTTTGTCTCTGAACCCCAGACCAGGCACAGTGCCGGAGACCTGACTACTGCTGCTTGCCCCTGAATGAACATCCCCGTCAAAGGTATCCAGTGGAATATGATGCATCTGTTAGTGAGGGAACTCCTGCACTGACACAAACAGCCTATGTTTTATACAGAATCTTAGGTTTTTTACACTACAATAGATAGTAATTCATGCAGGAAGGTCAGTGTTGACTTAAACTCTTGAAGAGTTTTGCAGGCCGATGGAAAGTGGATTATCAATAATAGCAAGAATCTACCAGGTATTATCTCACAGTCTTCCAGGTATTGTCTCTCAGTATCCTAACCCACATCTGTTGGAAGCAAAAAGATGCCATGGACACTGCCAAATAGTCAGTGACCTGTACTCGCTAGAGCTTAGAAGGATAAGGGGGGAATTCCATTGACACCTACCGAATATAGAAATGCCTACATAGAGTAGACCTGCAGAAAGTGGGAGAGTCCAGCACCAGAGAGTCAGCCTCAGAACAGATGTGTGCCCCTTTAGAACAGAGATGAAGATGAAGTTCTGCAGTCAGAATGTGGTGAATTTGTGGAACTCATTGCCACAGGCAGCCGTGGAGGCTAAGACATCGGGTATATTTAACGTAGTGGCTGACAGATATTTAGTTGGTAAGGCTGTCAAAAGTTATGGGTAGAAGGCAGAAGAATAGGATTGAGAGGGGTAATAAATCAGCTATGATTGAATAGCAGAGCAGACTTGATAGGCAGAATGACCTAGTTCTTCTCCTGTGTCTTATGGTTTAGTGGCTGGGAGTGTTTGGGATAAAGCAGAGCCAGGAGGGACCTTTCTAGTCCATTGAGGAAAGTTTGAAACAGAACGGCAAGCCATTTATCTAGATAAAATACATGCCATTCTGTTTAAGGGGAGGAAACCATTGGTCCAACCTTTTCTAATTCTCTGGCTGCAGCAATGCTACCAGAACACTGCAAGACTGTTAATGTGGTAGCATTGTTTGAAAAGGAAGAAAAGAATAGGTTGAATAAGTACAGGCCAGCCAGACTAATAAATATTGATAAAATTATAATTGATAATACTCTGAGCAACAGCATAAATCGGAAGTTTGATATGCAAAGGTTAATCAAGGATAACAAGCATAAGTTTGTTGAAGGAAGACTGTAATTGAGTAATTGGATTACATTTTTGAAAAGGGAACAAGATCAATAAGATTAGGAAACAATATAATTCACATGGATTTTAGCAAGTGGCCTTGCAAATATTCAGAGAAGTCTCTGTAATCTGAGAGAAAGAAACAAACTGGATTAAAAGTTGTCACAATTAGAGAGAACAAATCATAACGATCCATAATAATATTAGTGACTGTATGCAGTTAAGTTCCATATATTGAAGTGATGGGACTTTCAATCATACCAATACCTTAGATAAATATAGAGCCTATGGTTAAGAAAACTTCAGTCGAAAGTAACTACAGGAAGATATCAATGGACTATTGGATAAACAGAACACAAAGCAAACTTTAGATAGTGGCATTATTTAGATAGTAGCACCTAAGTTACAGAGAAAGGTTGAACATGTTAGGTCTTTATTCTTTGGAGCGTAGAAGGTTGAGGGCGGACTTGATAGAGGTATTTAAAATTATGAGGGGGATAGATAGAGTTGACGTGGATAGGCTTTTTCCACTGAGAGTAGGGGAAATTCAAGCAAGAGGACATGAGTTGAGAGTTAGGGGACAAAAGCTTATGGGTAACACAAGAACTTCTTTACTCAGAGAGTGGTAGCTGTGTGGAACGAGCTTCCAGTAGAAGTGGTAGAGGCAGGTTCGATATAGTCAATTAAAGTAAAATTGGATAGGTATATGGACAGGAAAGGAGTGGAAGGTTATGGGCTGAGTACAGGTCGGTGGGACTTGGTGAGTGTAAATTTGAGACTAGAAGGGCTGGGTTGGCCTGTTTCCATGCTGTAATTGTTATATGGTTAGTATCATCTTCCTCCATTCAAAATGTATGGTCTTCTAAGAGATCAGTGCAGAACAGCCATTAAATGGTTTAAATTACTACTGCCAACTATCCAGAGTTATCTATTGCCATCCCACAGAGTTATCGATTGTCACTTCATGTGAAAACACTACAGCTGGATCTACTGTGTATAAGACTGTGAACATGCATGTGTATCTATGCATACTTAAAATGTGTCCATATTTGTTGGTGTGTTGCAAAACCGCTTCATCAATTTTTATGTCCTTGAAGAGTTTTTTTTATCAAGTGTAAAAAACTATTTGTTTTTAGAATTCACTGATCCAGACAAGTATTGTTACTTTGTTACCATTTGAGAGTTTCAAGTAATGAGGGGCAGAGTTAAATATTTTTAAATATTTTATAGTGCCTGCCTCTTGGTGAAATTGCTTCAGCTGTCAAGTTATATAATCCCAATATAATCCCAGAGAAACAAGTAACATTTATTCTTTTGTTAAAATAAGATACAAAATATTTTGCCAGCGAAAAAAAATGACAAATGCAGAATTTATCGTTGGGTGCATGACACAGTATCCTACAAAAAGTAGCAGCCTGTTATGGACAAAACCGTCCCCACCAATGAGCACATCTACAATGAGTGCCATCTCGGGAAAGCAGCACCTATCATCAAAGACCCCCAAGACCCAGGGCATGCTTGCTTCTCACTGCTGCCATTAGAAAGAAGGTACAGGAGTCTTATGCTTCTCACCATCAAGTTCAGAAACAGTTATTACTCCTCAGCCATCAGGGTCTTAAACCAATGGGGATTGCCCCATCATTGAAATGTTCCCACACCTCTGGACTCACTTTCAAGGACCCCTCATCTCATGTCCTTCATATTTATTGCTTATTCATTATTATTATTATTATTATTATTATTATTATTATTATTATTTCTTTCATTTTGTATTTTCACAGTCTTTTACACACTGGTTGAATGCCCAAGTTGGTGCAGTCTTTCAATAATTCTATTATGTTTACTATTCTATTAAAGATTTACTCAGTATGCCTGCAAGAAAATGAATCTCATGGTTGGGTTGTTTGTGGTGACATATGTGTACTTGGATAATAAATTTACTTTGAACTTGGAATGGTACACTAGGAAATTTGTTTACTTTGGTGGAACTAATAACACAATCAAAATTAGCCATTTTAAAGGCAGTATTCAAACAGACAAAATCCAAATGATGTACATATGGATTCAAAAAAGGTTGGATTCTGGATACTTACACAAAGGATGTTTATCTAAGACATTTCTCCTGTTGGTGTAGTACTTTCCCTTAGATGTGATTTGCATCTTTTTTTTTATGTATGGTGCACAAACGTAGAGGTTGGTAGAACAACCAGAGATGCCAAACTGTGCATAACCCACAACAGGCAAGATCTGTGAATGATTGTGTCCACTCGCAGTGACTCAGGCCTTGACCAGGATGCCAGGTTTTCCATACCATTGCACGTTATTTCTGTTAGCATTTAGATACACTTAGCTGACAAAATTTGAATTCAATCACAAAAAGGATAAATTGGGACAGAATTTATGAGGTTTTAATGGCCAACATATTAGCAGAAAGAAAGTTACGGGTGCATTCAAGGGCAATTCCAGAATTTATAGCTTACGCAGCTAGAAAGTAGAAAGATAAGTTTTGGACACCTGACACAATTATCCAATTTGGGAGACTGCTGTGTTCTGGAAGAGTTATAGAGCTGAAAGAAATTGAACTGATTGGGTGATGGAAAGATTTGAACAAAAAGATATGTAGCTGAATATGAAACACTGGCAGAACTAAAAGGAGTGCATTCTGATTTAATTATACAGCACAGATAGGACAAGCTAATATTGAAACAATACCTTGGAACCTAATTTTGATAATAACTCAAATGAAATTATTAATATTAATATTTCCAATTTTAGATGTAATTTAAATATTAACAATTAAAGTTTTGAAGTATAAGGTTACAATTGTCATGAGAAATATGTTTAGCATATTCTCCTCTTCTGCTACTTCATTAGAAACACATGTCTATTTAAGACAAATGTCGTTTTAAAGTAACAAACACTTAAATATTATATGAATGTATTAGCTTCTAAGCACCCTTAACATGCAGAATAGTTTGAAAGTATCCCAAACAAAAAGCCGTGGATGAAAATATTGTTTTCAGGGAAAACAACTGCTTTGTTTTTCTTATAGCTTTTTGGTGGACCTAACAGACTGCCTCTGGCCCAAGGTTTTCAATCTATTATGTTCTTATTGTTTATTAATGTTGCTCTTCTTAAGTCCCAGTGGGTGCTTACTACTCTAATAGGAATGATGCAGGTTCTCTCAGTACAATCAGATTTATGTAAATCTACGTGCACTGACTGAAATGCTGAGTAGCCAGCCAATTAATGCATTCACACCAGGGGACAGACTCCGCATCTCAAAAATAAAGTGCCTGCAAAAAATTGAATGAATGGAACCAACACTTAAAGGAAAAACTGCGTATTTCTCAGTGAAGTTGCACATATGTGTGTGGGTCTTTGTTTGTGTTATATAATTTCATTTTTTACAAATGTGATATCACTGCAACAAATGTGAAATCATCAGACAGATTTTGATGAAATTTGTTGACTTGAAACCTTACTAAGTCTTTCCCTCCATTGATCCTGTGTTACTTATGGAGTGTTTTCTGTACTTTCTGCTCTTAATCAGATTTGCAACATAGCCACTTTTTGTTTATAAATTAAACAATATTTCAGAAGCTAACAGTTCATCTTAATAACTGTTTTAGTCTCAAATCCATGCATAATCATGGGAAAATTAAGCTGATGACTTTGGAGCTGAGGTTGGTCACTTAAATAAAAAGCGTAACCTTGCAGTTAGCTAAACAAAACATAGATATTGCAGAGGGAAATTTATCCTGCCCCCCACTGATTCCATTGTCTATGACTGCCATCAACACTTTGATCTGTTGGAAAGCCATGGACTCCACCTTCCTGGTCGCTACTGCTAATTTGTAGAGAATGAACTGGTCAGTTTTGACAAAACAAAAACATACCTGAAGGCATTCCTGGAATATAGTGCTGGAGTTTTCTGACAATAAAACTGTGCAAATTTCAACCATGCTGAATTGTAATTTGTTGAATATTTCTTTAGGAATGTTGTATATGAATTTAAAAAAGTGCAGATAGACTATTGACTGATTCAGTGGAATGATAGTCTTAAAGGGGTTGATAGATCAAAAGTGCAGGTACAATGGACAATAAAACAAAAGGAACTAAAGATTTTATGGGAAGTAGAATTAAATTAATTTTTTAATTGTCACTTTAGTTGAGCTATATTGTGACTGAGAGATGATCTGTCATTTCAGTGAAATTTATTTTTAATAATAGAAATGAATGATTTTGCTGCATACTAATAAAAATCAAAACACAAACTGAGCATAAACAGAAACCTAAAGATTCAACCTGCTTTGTAAGCCTCTTAAAAATAGATTTCTTGCAAATTGCTGACCTTTTAGAAAGTAAGTACTTAATATACTTGCATTAGAGGAATAATGGTAGAAAACCTGAACATACCACACCAAAAGCACAGTCTGCAATTCTGACTTTGGAATCGAGTTCCAGCTTTATCTATCGCCAGCAGAGATATTATCTCAAAGAAGTAATATAAATTCACTCTACCCAAACTATATGATAGTGGATACCACCTTGAATTCATGCAATGAAGCTTGATGTTTAACAATTGTATCAACGTGTCAGAAGCAAAGGTAAGCTTTAACAACTGAGTGTACAAAAAAGGGGCTGACACATTTTGTAAAATAGATTAAATCAGCAACATCAGTGATAGAGCCATTCTGATAAAGAAACATAACTTGCTCTCACTCCTTCACCCTGTCAACCTGACTCTTCTGTTCCTCTTGTCAAATCTGAGGAGCTGTGCATTCACACTGGTGGTGGACATGAGCGGTGTAGGCAGGTGCTGAATGCAGTCTTAAGGTACTCTGCAAGGTCAAAACGCTAAAATAGGACTCTTGTCTGCCTGCTGGAATTCACATGAAGATTAAAAGACCCCATCCAACTGTTCAAAGACCAATGAAAAATTTGTTTATGATGTTTTGAATTATGTTTCTCTTCTGATAAGCACCCTGAATAAAGATGAACCATCACTGACATTATTTTTGCATTGGATTTTACTCTATGCAAAATGATTGGAGTATTCACCTGCATTTCAAAGTAGGTCATGTAAATGAAGCATTTTTACTTGTACCCAAGAAATGTAATAATATAGATTGATGAAATTTCCTCCATTGTTCACAAGTACTGAAATATAGTCCAAAATAAATCATCACAATATTCAATACCATTCTGCTGCAATCATTTTTGAAATAATAATACGTGGCAGCATCATATTCGAGTATCAAGAGACCTTCTTTGCAGGCAGCATCCAGAAATGGCATAAGGGTACATGAATATTAATAATAATTGAGAAATAATTGAGGGAAGGAAGTATTTATGCACTCCTGGAGAGTCATATACATAGTAGCCAGTGCTCCATTTGTCTTTACTGGCTTCACAGCAAATAAAATATGCTATGTTTGAAATCACACAACAAAAACAATTTATATCAGTTTATTTCATAGCATCTTCATTTGTAGGATTACAAAAAGATAGAGTTATATGAACTACCTTGAGGATAAATCACCTTAACCAAATGTTATAGGTGTACTATTACTGAAAGGGTAGACTACTAGATACTGTATGGATATAAGGGAACACTCCAGGGACTTACTTGACACCAAAAAAGTCTACCGAAAGGTTTCAGGAAGCTATCAATTTGAAAACATAGTTGATGATTGAAATTACTCTGTGTGTCACATTGTTTTATTTAAACCTATTTTTGTAGTTTCACCATCTTTCTGCAAACAAATAGCTTTTGAATTGTGAGTCTTCGCAAAGCAGCTAGATATAAGTAAAACAGCTTCTCATATACAAAATTCATATAATGCTAATTCTATTCTGAGAGTAGTTAATATAATACAAAATGGTTAATTGTAAATTAATCAAGCAAACGTCCATGAGGTTTCATTGTTGTGCTGAGCATGTACATTTTGCAGGCATACTGCTTGGCAATTGTGGGCATTTCATATTAAGAAACCCTAATCACCTCAGAGTGTTGAAAGTGCTTTTAAACTATCATTGCAAAGGCTGCATGTATCAATTTTATGTGGAATGCTTTTTCATTGTAATATGTCATAAAATAAAACTTACCATAGATGCAGCATGAATCATAATTGGAATTGAATGGCTAAATGCCAGCAGACATGGTGGATGAGTGTTTATTTCAACATTCAAAAGAAATTTGGGTATGTATATGGATGAAAGAGGTACGGAGAGCTATGGTCCAGGTGCAGGTTGATGGGACTTGGCCAAATAATAGTCTAGCCAGGATTAAATGGGCCAAAGGGCCTGTCATTTCATTTCATTTTCCACTAGTTGATTCAATTATGGGAGCTTGTCGCTGAAGGATAATTACTGTTATCAAATACATGGAATATATGAGGTACAATATTAATTATAGCAGTTACCACAATCATCCCATGCTATGAAATACAAAATTAATGAAAAAAGGCCTTAAAAGAAAGACGAACATCTTTTCAAGACGTCCACAGTGAAGAACTTTTGAAGTGTTTTTATTTTGTATTATGTGAACAAAGTTAATTTGTACACAACAAACACCCGTCCCTAAAAAACCATGTGATAGTGAGCAGATAATCCTGTTGTTAGTGATGCTAGTGAAGGAGTAAGTAATGGATATTTTTTAATAATCCGTGATGTATTCAGCCTATACAGAAATTAAGATTTAGACATATCTCCAAAGAATTAATACACCACCATGTTCTAACTTAATCACCAAACATTCTACAGGAATTGTGGAGGATTATATTTGAAATATGGCACATAAACAGGCAATTTGGTTCTGGCACTTATGTTTCACTGTGGCCTCTTCCTACTGAGTTCAACTCATTACTGTATCACTCCACTTCCTTTGCCTGCACTGGCATGTCCAGTCTTCCTTAAAATCATCTCAGGTATTCACATCAGCCACTCCCAGCAGCAGCAAGATCCACGTTCCCACCACTCTTTGGATGAAAATGTTTCTTTTACATGGATACAGTAACTGTCCTAGCTGCTGCCTGACTTCCAGATTTCCTCCAGCCTTCTCCTGCTCTGGATTTCCAACGTCTGCAGAATCTCTTATTATGCCCTTCCCTACAAGTGGAAACACCCTCACTTCTGAGCTCTATTCAAAACCCTTGATTGCTTTAAAGACCTCTATCAGGTCACCTTTCAAGAGAAAAAGGGATTCAGGCAGTTCATTCTGCTTCCTCTCCTAAATTTCTGCTTGGCTGCTCTCAACTCCAAGCATTCCCACTTTACAAGCTAGAAATGTATTTTTATGTGACAAATTTCAGAATGAAAGTGATTTGCGCCATGAAAGTTTGAATTGATTTATGGTATTTTACATTGAAACATTGATACTCATGAATTTCCACCACTTCTTTGAACCCATTGGCAGGAAAGGCATGCGTGTTCAATCTGTTCCTCAATGTTAATTTATTTATTGCTCGTGGTGGATCACTCCTTAAAATTTTCTGTTCAGAATTTTTCAAAGATAACATGGGGAATGTCAGGGAAGTCAGCGATCAGCATAGTTTTCAGTCAGTGGGTATGAATTGATAGGAGTGAACTGTTCTACTTTAACAATGTGTTAATGCTGTAGTTACTACAGCCAACAGTCACCCAATCCAAAACTGGTATTAATATCCCCAGCCCTATCACCTTCTAATTATCTACCTGGTGCTTGGCTCCTCTCTTCTGACAGTCTCTTCACTCATTTCAGTGTGTGTGTGTGTGTGTGTGTGTGTGTGTGTGTGTGTGTGTGTGTGTGTGTGTGTGTGTGTGTGTGTGTGTGTGTGTGTGTGTGTGTGTGTGAGAGAGAGAGAGAGAATGTGTGTGCTTGCACATGTACACACATGTCTGTCTGCTTGTCTGACTTTGGAGCAGGTCCTCACAGTTACATTGGAACACACTTGTGTTACAGACAAGAATAACTGACGAATATAGACTCTGTGAGAGTACTGTTGAAATGCATTTTGCTGTACTTATTGTTGAGAATGGGGTAGAGTGGTGTGATGTGTTAGTGTTATTAGTAACACGTGGAGTGTCTCTTTCTCTGTTAATATCAAATCAAGTTTAACTATCATTCAAACTATATGTAGATAACAGCTGAAAGAGACAGTGGTCCTCTGGGGCCAAGGTGCAAAACATTCAAAATAGCAAGCAAACATTCAAAAATAGCAAGTGACATAATTCAAAGTGTTGAGCAAAGAGGCATATTCACTAAAAAAAAATGTAGTCAAGACACTGAGCGACAATGTCTAGCAATTGATGGTACAATCTCCCGGCAGTATACAGATGCCCGCAATTCAGCCTGTCATTCCACTACTCAAACACAGGAGGGCAGCACCAACGGGCAAGGCCAGGCCCCAGCCAAGTTCAACAACACAGTAGCACTTCCATGTCTCTCACCTGGTCTGCAGCAGCAGGCAAGCCCAAGGCTTGGAGCCTAGTTTTCACTACAACTGAGGCTACACAGCTCCCATGTCGACTGCCCCTCCACCAGACAAGGATAACAGGCCTGTGGCAATTTAAGTTATGTACTTGGTACCAGTTGGTAGGTCAATTGATCATTGTAAATTGTCCCATGATTAAGCTAGGATTAAACTGGGAGTTACTGGGCAGCATAGCTCAAAGAACCAAAAGAGCATATTCTGTGCTGTGTCTCAATTAAAAAAGAAAATATCCTAGCAATTTAGCAAAGCAGTGAATAGCAGCTTATTGTAGGTTAGGAAAACTATTTACAAATATAGATTAGTGGGTTCAAAGGAAAATAATTGACAAATGGAAGACTTCAGAAATAATTAACTTTCTTCAATCACCTAAATTGTGTTTTTCATAATCAGAGATAAAGCAGTCTAATATAAAAAAAACACACGGGGAGGAGAAAGTTAAAAAAATGAGCATTATGAAAAAGACTATTGAAATCTCAGGAATGGCATATAGGATATATTAAACTGTTATTTTGAATGTATTAGCTTTTTCTACTGACATAATTTACGTCTTTCCATGATTAACACATTTCTTGCAGAGAAATTGGTTTGAGGATTAATTAGCTCTCTCTCTGTTGATGTTTTTTTGAGTTTTATATTACAAAGAGGTTGATGACATGGTTACTACCAAGAGTATTCTGCCCAGATATCCAAAATAATAACTGAAAAATAAAATACCTAGAATTGTTTTAGCACAAAAATAATGACGATTTGCTGAAAAATGCTCTTGTTTGGTCAAATTACGTTTTCTGTTTCCTTACACTTTGTCATTTGGCAGTTTTTTTCTCTCGTTTCCCAAAGATGCTGTCTCTCTTGCTTAGGCAGGACTGTATAGACATTCATCACGTGGTAGCATCTTGGTCAAGTGGCCATTTTTCAGTTATTGTCAGCAGAGTATCGCCCAATGAAACTGTCACAGCTACTTCCAATCCTAATTTTCCCCACGTCTACACTTTTAATTACAATAGGAGTCACAGCATTGGGTAAGAGGTTTCTTTCCTAACCCACCTACCACAGAAGCATGCTCACCTCCAAAAGATGATATCTGTGTGCTTTAAATTTAGCATTTGTAGATTTTCTTTGGTGTGTGGTGAATTTTCCTGAAGCTTACTTCCTGGTAGAGCTATGTACAATCTAGGTCACCGTGCTGTCTATCAGGAGAGTTCACTTTACAGAAAATGCAGTGCCACTTAAGTGTAATACTGTCGTAGTGGATTTACTCTAATAACCCCTTTATAAAACGTAACCTTGTGGCACAGACTACATGCTGGGCCCATAATATTACTGAGTGTGATACTGCTCATTTGTGAAGTGGCATTCCAGTAAAATCTGTACTGTTCATTGTGTAGACCACAGAAGCCTATAATGGATGAGTCTGAAATCCACACAGTTTCAAACACTGCACGTTCACATTCTTTGTTCTTCTGGGTGATGTTTTCTATTCATATCCTGTCATGGTCAAAAACTAGGCCTTGTAGTTATAGTCTCTGCCTCAAAAAGGTCTTGGCAGAGAATATGCAAAATTATATAATAACTGCCCCATCAATATTTCCACAAAGAGACAAATCGTGCTCCTTGGAGTTTACATTATGAAAAGAATCATGGAGAATTCTCTGGCAGTAAAGCACAAAGGTCTAGTCATAATGATGCCCTAAAAAAATCTTCATTAACCCTGTTTGGCTACAACTAAAGCCTGAAGACTACAGTTGGCATTTGACCCATTACTGTAGTTCATGTCCTGCATTGGTTCTAAATTTTAGACGTTCTAACAAGAGCACACTCGTTTAGAGTTAAAAGGTTAAAAGAGGTAAAATTTTCACCTAACTTTTTAAAATTTGTAAGTAACTAACTGAAATGTTGCATAATCATTTTTACTCTGTAGCAATAATATGAACATTTATTTGAAGAAAGCCTATTGAGATATAACACTCCATTACTGTTGGCTTATATTTCTAGTGATGCATTGTGTACTCCCACATTATAACTAGGCCCAATTTCTATACATTGCTCTGGTGAATGACAGTCAATAGTTAATAGTTGTTGCCCTGGTGATCCCTACACAGGGTGCCCGGTCAGTTTAGTGCCCGTTCCATTAACCTTTGATAATCAGCTTGATTCTTTGTATTTTTTTGAAAAGATTTCATTTACACTTCACTAAACAAAACATTCTATTTAAAATAAGTGACTATTATTTCGACTGGCACACTTATTAGGGAAAGAGAGAAGCATGCTTGCAATTTTCGCAAATTAAATGGGCAGTTTAAAAAGTCGCACACAAACCAATCGCATGAAAAGGATGTATTCTGAATAAGACGTGAATTATGAAACTCCCGGACAATCCGAAGGGAGAACTCCCCGTCTGATATACATAGGAACAGACACCCCGACACCCTGCAGAGCGCTGAAGACAACGGCAACATATGGGTTTAACACGGCGCTCAGACACATGTTCTTTTCTTAACGTTATGTTCGGAGCCGGGTTAAATACACTCTCCCGCCGCGATTTACCCTGTCGCCTTACGCCGGTGTTACCCAGCTTGTTGGCACCATCTCTCAGCAGTCTGCTCAAAACAAGAACACCGAGCCAGGGCCAGAGCTGACTCGCGCCTTGTCAGTAACTGGACCCGAGCCTGGGTCGATTCCCGTGTGTGTGAAAGAGAGAGCGACTGTAGCTTTCAGAGGTGGCGTGTACAGAAAGGACTGCAGCATCTGGTTAAAACAGAATGTAATGGGATTTGATCACTCGGTGCAATGCTTGTTTATTACCAATTGTCCAAAAGGACATTTGTCAGCCGGTTCACTATCCATCTTGGTGAGAATGTTCATCTTCACTGCCCAGCAACTTCTACAACCTGGATCCATTCTTCCGTCATGCGTTCTCAGATACGGTGCTTTCTGAATATCGCCGGTCGTATTAAGTCTATGCGTCACTTTCAAACGCAGCTCCGAGAATCCACTGAACCTCTCCCCGCTCTCCTTTTCTCGGGTACTGACCCTCCTACTGGATGCGCCGCCTAACCAGACTGGCCGTGCATTCTTTACTGCCCGTGTGCTTCGAGGCGGTACGCAGTAACAATGGAGGCATCTAATTAGTAACGTAATTTGAAGGGGTCTCTTTTTAAACAACCAAGCCGTGCATAATCTGCAAAGCGCTAGTCCATTAAATTGGTGCAAACAGTCCGTTCGTGGCGGTCGCATACTCGGCGAAAGAAATACGCAATCTGCTCAACCATCTTCAACTACTTACAACCATGAAGTTGTTCCGAAAGTGACAGATGCTTTGCTTGAAGCGATTGTTAAACCCCAAGAAGCCCACAGTTAGGGCTCTGGATTCAGCTCTCTCAGACTTCCTAACCCTTTTTGGCAGAGTTCGCTAAATTGGAACAAAATATTGATTTATGCTTCGCGAATCCTCATTACACAAACTAATTCATCAACAAGCTTAGCCAAGAGAAATGTGAAAACATCATTTTCTCAATCTTAAAGCCATCAATGCTTTTGTAAAATTATGAATAGTAAATTATGTGCTTTGGAGAGCATTTAGGAGAGCCAGGTTCAACTAACTTGTCAATTCCAACGCTCGATGAGTCGATCTGTAAATATCCATACGTGTGTTTGTAATGACACCTTGACACACATTATTTCTGGATCGATGTCAATTCATCATATCTACATATATGTGAGGCTCTTCTGCATTTATGCGTGTGTTCCGTATGCTTAGTTGAATTACATATGTGATTAATCTTATATGTCGGTAATTGTGCTGTAATATCATATAGCATAAGTGCGTGCATAAATGTGTAACTTTGCTTATATGTACGTATGTATGCAAATATTTGAGGACTTTTTTGTATCCATGTAGACACACAGCGTGAGCATTCGTATCGCACGCAGTGAATCGCTTTCATTGATGAGGTGAAGTTGCAAGGAAGAAGGAATCAAAGATCACTGGAGAGACATTTCTGCGATGGTGGAGCGGAGCGGAGCTGCCCTGTGCGCAAAGTTCTGATCGTTGTCGGAAAAGCGCCAATCCTTCAGAGTTCAGGAGGGCTGAGGAAGCTTGCAAGTCTTGCCTCCCAAAGCGATGCCTCTCCCTGCGCCCAGGTCGCATTTATGAAATGAAAATAACATTACACTGCCTGAGCGGTACAAATATATACCTGGTCAAACAGGCCACGGGTGTTGCCACGTTTCATGAGGCACAAAGTGCAACTGAATGAAAAAGTTTTCCTTCAGTTCAAAAGAAATTTTAATTGTTTTCAACAGTAGTTTAAACGTTAAATTTTGGACGCGTATATTTATGAATTTATGTAGGTTATAATAGGTTATAACCTATTATGTAGGTTATTTGCTAAATTACATTTAAAGACAATAGAATAAATCTTTTTTGCACGCAGCGATGCTTCTCGATTTCCTTCACAGGCACTATGCCGGTTAATATTGAGTACGAGTTTTTTTCCAAAAGACAGTCCGGAATATTCCTCATAATTTATCAATTAAAAGTCCCAATCTCTATTTCTGTAATGATCGTCTAGTGACATTATGACCAGGGCATTTCCACTAACATTGCTCTTGGCGCTGTTCCGTTCACCACGTTCCCAACCTGCCACAGCCTCCTTATCCGCTGTACGAACCGCCTTCCATCAACCCGACCTGTACGAGGAGAGTTGGCCACTTTCCCCCGTCCCCACTTCATTCAAATTACGAAGAAGAAGCATGATACAGTAACATTTTATCAACAAAGTGTCAAAATTGATTTCCGATCCCAGAGCTCCTTGTCCACAGGAAAGCTCCGCAGTGACCCACACTGGTCACATTTCAAGACATTGCGGCTAATTGAATAATTGCTTCATGGTGAATGGGATCACCGACTTTGCCCGGTAAAGCTAAAAAAATTTGAGCTTTTCCGCCTGCCTAGTATTTATTTCTCTCTAAACGCCAAAGTTTAACAATTAAACAGAACCTAAAGTATGTGCATATTAAAACACAAGTCTGGAAAATAATTTTGCACCATAACAAATAAATCTTACACTGGGACCGGAAACAACAGTGAAGGTACAATTGTCACGGAAACGCTACAGAACTCGCAAGGACTGCCAGTTGAAAGAAGATAAAGCCCAGGACTGTAAGACAAACTTTTAACAACGATGTGTACCGTGCAGGAATAATTGTCAGGTTCGTTTCTTTACGAGAACTAGATGCCAGCCAGGTTCAATGGCAGATTCATTGCTTGTTTTGAGGTTAAATGTTAGCATGATAGTCTCATTCAAGGTTATCAGAGTGTTTTGAAAGAGCTAGCAACAAGATTTATACCCAACAACTTAACTCATTCCCAAAACATTAATGCTCTGCCAGGAAACTTAAATCTATATTCCACCTGCTCAGCTTATATTTTAATTCTTAATTCTTTCCCTATCAATATAATTTAGGATTTGTGACGGATCCTTATTTTCCCGAGCCATCAAATCAACAACTTCTACAAAAACTCCAAATTCCATAAAGTATAATAAAGAAATTTATTCGCATATTACTAGTAACTTAAAATTCTATTTCTTTCACAAAAGCTGAAACTCGGTCGGTGTTTGAGATGCACAGAATTATAATTTGCGCACGACGTTGCTTTATAAAACCCCCTTCATCGTAGCATCCGATACAGGAAGAAAATAAACTATTTTATGAAATAATATCGCTCGTAACTATCTGACTGTAAGTGGGCAAATATTTAAATAAAATGTGATTAGAAAATGATTTCTCCAGACAAAACCAAGTAAATCAAATACAACTATGAAAACGTGTCCCTTTCTGCAGTCTGTCTATATTTCTCCATTAACCCTTAGCACTGTAATCTCTACTAAATGAAGTTTTTCAAACTTTTGATCCACACGAAGCACTTTCTTTTTTAAAAAGAAAATAATAGATTGTGGATTAAGAGTACAAATTTCAAGGTAAAATAATAGTTTGTTTGATGAGTATCTCAATTCCACGTCAGCCCAGTTCAGCACAAACATAAATAGCATCCAACGACAGAATGATGAACCATTTATAAAAGTTTTCTCCAAATGGACCACTGACTGGTTTGTAATTTCCATCGCGCGTCCGTTGTTGGGATGAACTCGCCGCCTCAATTTAAATAGCGGCCAAAGTTTCACAACTTGCCTGTAACGGCGAGGATGTCAGCAGGGAAAATATTTCATTTAACCCCTCGTTTGAGAAGACCCTTCAGAAAACTAACCTACCCGCGCCGCAACATTTCCCTCCTTATTTACTAATTTGTTGTAATTACTGGTGAGACTTCCCCCAGCCTCTGCACGCCTGCGGGATGCGGGTGCCTCGATACCCCATTAAACAGCCATCACCTTTACGGCTCCGAATGATAAAATCACTGAACACCACCTGAATTAAAATAATTTCAGAAAATCCCGCCCGGTTATAATTTTAATTCTTTCTTGGGTAAACTTTCTCGCATTTTAAGCAGAGGGATCGACTTTGATTTAAATTAGTTTCTATTCCATTGCAAATAACATTTATAATAGCATTTACAAATCGCAATGATAACGTAATTAGACCGTGGCGTAGATGTTTGATGTGGCCGCTTTGATCAGTTAATGTTGTTAAATTGCGCTCCTGTCCACCTTAACAGATGATGGCAGCGCACCCTCCTGCCGGTATGCGCTGGACCGTCTCTAATACTTCAGTGAGGAAAAGCAAATGTTTCCATCTCTTTCTAATTCTTACCTTCATTTGCAGAATACCCCGTCGATAGCGCGGCGCAGATAACACAGCAGAGGATCAGAGTGAGAATGCAGATTCGGAAACCCAAGGCCATTTCGGAGCTGTGATCGGTTGTGAGTGGAGCATATCTCTGTGAAGCATGCCAGCAATGATCTGAGGGAGCTGTGATCGCCGTGGAAGTTACCATGCACAGCTTTCAGGGTGATGTCAAGTTTGACACTACAGATAAGGAGGAGTCTGCGCTGCCTTCCCGCTACCAGCAGAGGGTTACATCTGGGTCCTAAAGCCCACCGTATCATGAAACCATCTGACATTATCATTATCGATAGTTCTATAAAAAGAAGTTGTTTACAATTATTTCTAAATGATCGATTTCGAATATATTCATATTACAGTTATTAATAGTAAAATGATTGCAACTGTCGGATCTGAGATTTTGTGTGTGTCTGTGTATGCTGTGAAGTTTGTGCAAAAAAAGGGTTTCAACTAATTTTTAGTTCATGATGGATTACTTACAGCCTAAAATCATTTTCTTCAAGCGGTGTGATACTTTTTTTAACTAAATCCTTTACATTCCTCTGTAGTAGTCCTTGTCACTGTTATAACCCACCCCCACTTTATCCTTCAAGTTCAAGATGGCACAGACAAAATATAAATCATGTTCCTTCTATCCGTCATCTACTGGCTACATCAAATGTTTTTGGACCCTATTTAATCATGAACAAAACTTGGTTTAATCCCTTCTTCATTGGTGGCCATATTTTCATTCACTGAATTTTTAAGTTTACAAATTCTCTCCAAAAACCTCCCAATTTCATCAAATCTATTTCCCCTTTGACCTCACTTCTGAAAGTGCTTCAATGTTGACCAAATTTTGGCCAGTTATTCTTCACGTGTCCTCATGAAGTTTAGTGCCAGACTGGGTTGATTGTGCACCATTGAAGTGATTTCGGTTTTTTATTATAATAAAGATGATATGTAAATTTAAGCTATGATTTCATTCCAGCTGAAATGCAGGCTACCCAGCTGTTTTACACACAGAAATACAGAAACAGCATTTTTTTTCTTTGCTCTTCTGAGATAGTGCTCTTAGTTTTCAACCCTCCAAAACTGCTGTCATTACACCTCTTCAAAAAGTCACTAGTCAGACCTCAAACCCTTGTAAGCTGTCGCATGATTCCCAGAAACTTCTTTTGGCTTGATACCCTCTGATTGATCAATCTTCTATGAAGTGTCTGGAGACATTCCTTTAATGGAGGCATTAAATATGACCTATAAATGGAAGTTAATGTCGATGTTTCAAAACAAATCAACCTTTCAGGTTATTAGCATGCCCAGTGATTTACTCTTTAATAGCAAGTTACTTACCTGAATATTTTTCTGATGTCATCAAATAAATTATTACATTTTAATAATTTGATTGTCTACAACAGTGAAGTTGAAAGAGTACTTGGAGGTGCATGATAAAGTAGGCCAAAGTCAGCATGGTATCTAAAGGGGAGATCTTGCCTGACGCACCTTTGGAATTTTTTGAGGAAATAACAGGCAGGATAGACAAAGGAGAATTAGTGGATGTTGTTTACTTGGATATTCAGAAAGTCTTTGACAAAGTTCTGCACATGAGGTTGCTTAACAAAATGAGAGCCCATGATATTTCAACAAAGATACTAGCATGGATAGAAGATTGGCTGACTGGAAGGAGGCAAAGAGTGGAAGTAAAGGGGCCCTATTCTGGTTGGCTAGCTGGATTGTCATACTGAAATTGAAATCTGAAGCTGATTAAAGTATAATACTAAGCTTTATGCTCTAATCAGCATTTCTTCCTGTTTTTCAGCATTGAACAATTCATTCCAAACATATTAATGTAAAATTGAGGTACTGGCAGGCAATAATTATTATTCTGTGAAGACACTGAGAACGATGAGCAAATTCTAATTTCTCAAACTCTAAGAAGACAAAATGTAAAAGTGACATTCTATGAATCAATTCTGTTACAAGTTCTTAAATGTTAAAAAATTTTAAAATTATTCTTAAAAGGAGTTTGAAATTCAAAATTGTCACAAAAACAATAATTCAAATCTTAAGTTAAAAGGAGGAACACTTTACTGTATGAACAAGTAAATGTTGATTCAAGATTGCATAATTATACTCAATTGATACTTGACAATCTTTGTATCCACCAGCCCAGTCCATTTCAGCTGCAGAAGCTTGCCACTGTTTGTGTGTCATGACATGCCTGGTTAAAACACTTAATATATATTTTTGAAGATTACACATTGAAATGCATGGTGACAAGCATTTTCTTGCATTCACTTGATAATTAAAATCTATAAATCTAGATCGAAGTGTGTTCCTTTGCTAATTATTGGTGAAGACTGCAAGCACAAGATAGAGTACCGTTAAATGGTCTAATTTAATTGATGTCAGTAACATAAACATTTGAAAGCGTGCAGGTCCTTATAATTGAAGGAGCACTCTGAGTGACACATGAAGTTTCTGCAACTTGCAATGAATCTATTGTGCCTGAGTGTGAACTAGAGTCAGCACCCTGACTACAAATTAGACCGTTCCAGTCAGCCATTGTATGAACAAAAATCTTTAAATTTGCAAATGCAATATAATGTCTGTAAAGTGTAGAACAGAATGCAGGGATTTTATGTTTATCCCTTTAAAATATAATATTTCATTGATGCACGATTGAATATACAGTCTACATGTGAAATTTAATCAGAAGATTAGATACTGCAATGCTAGATATTTATGATAATTCAAAAGAATCATTCAATAAGGAAAACTAAAAGAAGTTTGTTTCCCACTTTTTACTTGCTATCAACTATATGTTATCACTTATTTTAGTGACTGAAGATGATAAAATAAAAAATAGTGTTTTTAAAAATATAGAAATGTTGAAGGAAAAAATTTAATAATTTATATGAAATATACAAAATATTTTATTTTAGGCCATTTTCCCTCATTAAGATTTTGAGAGCCCAGACAACAATTTAAATTTTAAAGCTAATATACAAACCAGTACAGAGCTGATTGACTACATCAGTTTGCTTGAAAGCTGACGAAAATGCCATGATGATACAAGGACAGAACTTACTGAATTAATTTAACAGACCAATGTAGGGACACCAAAGCTGACAGCAGCACCTATTCTATAGGATTTCAGTTTTGAAAATATTGGGGATCTTTTTTGGGTATGTTCTGAGTTGGATATGGGTGGTGAATCATATATCTAACATTGATACCAATGATATAAAGGTTCGTACTTATAATAATATATACTATTATCAGAAACCAAGCTTTCAGCAGACCTCCATCATGCCTGCTGGCCTAATCTTTAAAGCTTGCATAACTGAATGTTGCAATATCTTCCCAGGTTTTTCCACATAGCTGCACACAATTCAGAAACTGTGCCGTAATTGGCTCTTTTTAATTAAGAATCTCAATGCATTTTAAAACAAATCTTTAATTATATATTTTCAAAAGGTTGGATTCAGGGTTCTAACACTCTCTGAGATATTAATTATCATTTTTGTAAGTTGCTTGACTTGTCTTCACACTCAACTTATCATGAAAACCAACTTGGAGAAGAAACAAATGACATTTTTATGTTTCAGCCTGACACTGGTCTGAAGTTTATTTTTAAATGAGCAATGCTACATTTTTATTAAATAATATTTTTTCTTTACCTCCCTGTAAGTATCTGCAGATTTATAAATTAGCCAGGAATCACACTACTTTTGATTAGCTCTGAAATAACATTTTTGAATAAGTCTGTAAATTAAATTCCATCTTCTGAAAAGTGCAGAATTTCTTTCTACCTCTATTTCTTATTTGTTCACTACATCAATAATTCATTAATGGTCCCTTGTATAGTTTTTATTTCTTTTCAATTTCAAATCGAGGTTTCCGTGGGAAGCGGCACACAAGTTTTTGAAACAAAAGATAATCTGTCACAACAATGCCAAGAGTATTTAGTTCTTGGGTTCTGGTTCCTGGTCAATTTTAAGTTAAAATGTGTCTGTGTTCTTTCAGATATGTTTGGCATGAAAGTAAAGTTTTACAATACAGGTACATAGCATTTAAGATTTTCAGTTGAAAATTATTGTGTTATGGTTTTAAACAAATTATTAGTCAGTTGATTTATATAAGGATTATGTTTTAAATGATACTCTTCATTAAAAGTAAGGGAGAGCAATCCATTTTAATACAAATTTATAACAGCGTTGATAAGGGAATTTTTATAAACTCTTGAAGTTGTAAATTTACAAAGACAAGTGTGCACTTTGTGGGGTAATTACCTTACTCTACAATAAGCTCCTCCATTAACTGTATGCAGAGTATTGGATTTTAGAGATTGGGATAAATAGCTGGAATTTTATCTGGCATCTTATCTGGCAACTTAACTGTGTGAAAATTTACAATACTGACACTAAATTCTGAAAATGCTGCTTTTAAAGGCACTATTACCTTCACTCATATAATTATGAGTGTAACTAATCATAATCAAATAATTTGTCACACATACACCTGCTTCTTTCTTACAGTTTCTTATTTCCATTGAACTGCTTCATTGGGCTGGTGAACCTATGGTTATTTCCATAACTCATATTAGGGGTGAGATTGCATTCAATTCAGATTTTAAATTTGGGATTATTTACATATTTTTGAACATCATTAAAATCTTCTATAAGTAAAATGATTGTTTATTTTCTAAAGAAATCAGAAAAGCATATCCACTATAATTTCACATATAGTTCAGAGCTTATAGGCCTCTGTGCTCATTGGAGTTTAAAATGATTATCCCTTTTATGTCATTAAAACTCAAAAAATTGTTAAGAGTGTAAGAGGGCCGTGTATTCAGGTGAACTTAATCGTAGGTTGAAGTCACTTAAGATGAATGTATTTACTGAGGGTGGAAAGCAGAGTACATAGCTTAGTGAAACATTGATTACTATTCACTGATTTTCAAGGTGAGACATCAGACTTGTGTATATACATGATAGTAAATTACAGCAGGTATGTTATCACTTGTTGCTACAGCATAAACTTTGTTTCTATAATGTTACACTTTCAAATAAGAAAGATATGAAGTTTTGGAGTCAAAAATATTCGATTCACTTCTGTTTGAGTTGATTACAGTGAAAAAAGTATTATAAATTAGATAACAATTGCATCAATATATCACATTTTATATCATCTGTCAATATCAACAGTTTTCATAGCTCTTGTATCTCCACACAGCAAGATCCCAAAATAGCAATATGTCATTAACTAGATATGCTTTTCTTTAGTGATATAGGAGACAAATATTGAGCAAAGATTGGAAATCATTGTCCAAGGCCCCTTTAAAAATCATCCTACACAATATTTGATTTTCCTTGAGTGGGCAAATGGGAGTGCAGTTTAACACCTGTTCAGTAGACTAGGCAGAGGAAATATTGTGGTATTGTGGGAGTCAAACTGTACAGTTTGAATCACAGGATTAAATTAATCACGGGTGTCACTTTACACTGAAAAGTTAACAAAACATAATAATTAATCAAAGCAGGAAACGGTTTTTTGTAGAAATCAGATTTTAAATCAGGAATAATTCCTAAATTATTCTAATTTTTGATTTGAAGCTTAGAGTTTGGATAAAATATATTTAAATGTTAAGCAACACACAAAATGCTGCAGGAACTCAGCAGGTCAGACAGCATCAGACTCTCAGTACTGAAGAAGGGTCTTGGGCCAAAACACCGTTTACTCTTTTCCATATATGTTGCCAGACCTGTTGAGTTCCTCCAGTAATTTTGTACGTGTTACTTTGGATATCCAACATCAGCAGACTCACTCCTGTTTGATATTCATAAATTAACTTTTTAAAGTATAAACATTAAAAAGGCAGGGTTAGCATTTTGGTCAATATCCATTTGTCTAAGAGCCATTTAATTTATTGGAACATTTATCCCCACGTATTTCACTGATTTGAACTTATAATGTTTGTTGTCTCAGTTCTTTTCCAAAATTTGTGAATTCAGTGTAGCTTTTCATGTTAGCTTATATAAACTGTGTTTTATTCCACCTTAACAATTAGAGCTCAATTATCAGTCAAGGGCATTAAAAGTTATGATAGCAGAATGGTTCATTTACTGGTCTAATATCCTAAATCATAGATTATTAATTTAGAGACATACATCTGAATATTATGAAATTATTAACTAAATCTGGAATTAAAAGTTATTATAAGTAGGGATAACAATGCAACCAGAATCTATCTGGTCACCACATTCTTCAGGGAAGAAAGACTATCAGCTTTACTTTGTCTGGGGCATTTGCAACTCTAGAACCATGCCTGTGAAATGGTCAAGTAGTTGGTATTCGGGAAGGGGCTGTGGTCAATGCTGGCAAATGATGTTCACGTCCCACAATGAAAATTGGTTAGATATCATTCTTACAAATGCTGCAATCATAGATTTTCTCAGTCCTTTCGTGCTTTAATGAAAGAGCTGGCAAGTATTGGGTTTCGCAATGAATCGATTTAAATGCATGGCTTAAAGGAAAATGAGTGAGATTTCCCCAATGGATCAATTGGAACAGCTTGACTTTTACTTACATCCTTGTTGAACTCTGTTAGTTTCCAATCCCTAGACCATTTCAGAACATCAAAATCTTTATACTTAAGTGCATCCATAGTCTTACTCTATCATTTCCCCATTGCCCAGACCAAGCCTATACATCAATACACATACTCAACTCTCCAGCTTATCGGATCACCTCACCTTATTAATGTCACTGGCTTCTAGAATTCTCTTCTAGATCCTCTTTTTTCCTTGTACTGTCATCTCTTTCCCCATCTTTAAAAAGCCCCTTGGAACTTCACACTTTTCATTCTAGGCTGCATTAATTCTGCTAAAGATTAGAACTTACAGATCAATACTTACAGATAGGCAATGTAGGAACCAGTTATAATTTTACAGCTACAAATATTGGACTAGCAGAGCAGAATGGTGCTGGAAAAATGCCAGAAATATCTTGAAGAATGCTACCCATCCTGCCCATGGTCTGTTGTCCCACTCCCTTCAGGGAAGAAGCTTCACAGCATCCATGCCAGGACCATCAAGCCATTCATTTGATTGACACCTTCACCCATAAATCCATGCCACCCCGCCACTACTTAATATTTCCTGTCAGAGTCACCTTATGTACATGAACTCCTGTACCTAATGTCACTTTGTGTACATAGTCTATGTATATAAGCTAATCAGCATTTATATTTAATGTGCTTTTTGAAGAGCTTTTATGCTTATTATGTTTTTTTACTATGCTGCATCAGATCCAAAGTAACAATCATTTCATTCTCGCTTAAATAATCTTGAGTCCTGAATCTTGAGTCTTCTGGACAATGAGCTTGAGTCACAGAATGTGTGGCATTTTTATATGCCTACTGAAACGAATCACATTTCTTTTTTTTTAAAGAAAAAGAAGAATCATAACCCTGACATTACTGGATTAGTGAAGTAATACTATTCAGAGGAGATCTTCCACTCTGATTCGGTCTGACCTGTACGTGCCTCCAAACTCGTCCCACATGGTTGATGCTCAACTAACTGAAATGCTCAGTGCCAATTAGGCCATCGGCATTAACATCTTCATCCTATCAGTGAATTTAAAAAAAAACAAGTTGCTGATGTAGTTAGTTTTACGTGTGTAACAGTAATATCATTTTCATTTAGATTGATAAAGCAAGACATAACTTAAGACATTTATTTTACATAACCTTTCTATTTTGTCTAATCTAGAATGGGTAGCCACGTTGAAGCAGTTACATAATTATTACAAAGTGCAAAGGTGATAAATGTTGCTCCTGATCATTAAAAGCAATTCATGATCCTCGGGGTTCAGACAGAATAACATTCCTGGACACAAGTTGTACCTTTTCAAACTGGGAGCAAACCTGCACAAGTTTCTGTCTGTATGAATAGTTCTCCAAAGGACTCAGGATTGAAATGATGTAGACAAGGATTTAAAGACAAACTCCACCACATCACCAACGAGTCATATTTTATCTCTGTCTTTGAGGCAATGATTAAATCAGTTATTATGATAAATTTGGTGAGCAGACTTCTTTTGCTGCCAAGGTCAAGATATTATTATTGGATTAAGAGAGTGCTTTACAATTTCATGAAAGCACAGAATGACAATGATTGCAGCCTTCAAATCGTACTTCACTAGACGAGCTAAGCAGCATCAAAGCGGTTAGCCTTCAAAAGTGAACTGTTCTTTTTACTACATAGCAGACACCACTGGATTTATCATTATGTACGTATAAGCATGATCATGATTAAAATATTAAAACATTCAAACATTTAACCCGATCATGCACAAGTGCACTCACTGGCCACTTTATTCAATACTTCCTGTACCTGATAAAGTGGCAGTGAGTGCATGTACATGGTGCGGTAGCCCATCCACTTCAAGGCTCAATGTGTTGTGCATTCAAAGATGCTCTTCCGCGCAACACTGTTGTAACATGTGGTTATTTGAGTTCCTGTCGCCTTCCTGTCAGCTTGAACCAGTCTGGACATTCTCCCCTGACCTCTGATTAACAAAGAGCTCTTTCCCGGAGAACTGCCACTCATTGGATGCTCTTTGATTTTCGCAAAATTCCCTGTAAACTCTAGAGGCTGTTGTGTGTGAACATTCCAGGACTTCAACAGTTTCTGTGACACTCAAACCTCTCTGTCTGCCACCAACAATCATTCCACGGTCAAAGTCACTTAGATCACATTCAGATATTTGGTCTGAGCAATAACAGAACCTCTTGACTAGGTCAGCATGCTTATATGCATTAAGTTGCTTCCATGCGATTGGCTGATTATATACTTGCGTTAACAAGCAGGGATACAGGTGTACCTAATAAAATGGCCACCGAATGTAAATTTCCTGCTAAGTGGTATGCTGCTTTGTAGACAGCCACATAATATCTGCAACCTAGCTGAAATTAGGACACTAGGACCCAGGGGAGATATATTTGTCCTCTGACAGTATATCGATTGTCATTTGTCTTCTGTAGATGGAGTGTCGCTGGCACTTTCTAAACAGCGGGCATATAGTGGTGTCCAGAGGGCTGTAGAAGCCACACATCATAATCAAACAAATCTGCTGCTTCAAAGCTTCAAGGGAACTGCAAATTAGAGAGGACACCCCTCAATGTTTGTGCAATACAGCAACATCCAAATGTGTGATTGGGCTCATCTAAGAGGCTCTGCACACAATCAATAACAGAGAAAAGAAGCTGAAAATTAACATTGTGTGTGATTGTTAGCTTTACGCAGAGAATATCACATTCTCCTTCCAACGAGCAGGCTCATTCAGGATGAGTATATGTGCCTTATTTTTTAAAATATTTTCAAAACTTCTTAACAATCATATTTCATATTTTGCAATCATGTTGGTAAATATAATTAGTATTTTTAATAATTAAAATACGGAGTTTTGTGATGACACCCACCAGAGCAAGTGGGGCTGCTGCCTGTTGTTCGATTTCTCACTAATAGGCTACTACAGTGAACCAAGACAATACAATTTAAAACAATGCTTGCTTAAAACAGAGTGGAAACACTTTCATCATGAAAATAACTGATAAAGCACTTGAATGTGAAAGTATATTTTCTTTAATATGACTAATTATTATTATTTTTGTATACCTCATAAATAACAGCATTATTTTTCAAGCTACATTACATTTAAAGAAAAATAGCAGTACGCAAAATAAACTTTAAAGGGCAATTTTCAGAGTAAGTCTGCAACAGAAATGATGATTGGTAACAATTCAAATGAATCATTATGTCGGTGGAGAGTGGGGGAGGTGGAAATGGCAGATGTGTTTAAGATTCATGCCTCCATGGTGCTTTTCAAACAGGATTTTCACTCCGTTAGTGTAAGCATTTTGGTGCATGGTGAAAATGCACTCCAACGGTGACAGCTTTCAGACAATAATAAGAAGAGGAAATACTGAAAATAAACAACAGATTTATCACCATTTGCAAAGGGCAAAAAGGAGATATGGTTTTGGAAGAACACTTTACTTTCCAGTTATTTTTTTTCACATTTTCACGCACTAGCCCTCTTGCAGCACACTGAAAGTGTGAGCACAGCAGGCTGGAGAGAAGGGATTTGTACCAGCCATTATAGCCGCTGTCAAATTGAATACTTAACTCGCAAAAGCAATTTGGCTTGTCCCAGCAAGTTCGTACCAGTGAGGTTTGTTTGCCTTCAGAAACAGAGAATAATGTAGATGAAATAAAGTTATTAGACATAAAAAAATATATAAATCAGGGAGGCTCAGACAAGTATCAGAGTGTTCTGTGAGTCCAACATCTGATCATGAATAATTACCGCCTAGTTACCAACATCAAAGATGCAGTGAATAAAAGACAATATGAGAATTACAATATTAAAAAGGGATAAAATTAGATTATTATATCAAGGCTTATCAGATTGCCTGCTGGATATTCAATGCCACAAATTAGAACAGCTCTATGGTGAAATTAGCTGTAACAGTCTGTGATAAAATTGGTTTGACATCCCTTATTTATGAAGTTCAAATTTTATTTCTTTCTGCAGGTGTTTCAAATTTCTCTTTGTTTATAAGACACGTCATGTTTCCTGTAAGTTATTACATTGTATTTTCATTGCCAAAATTTTTTTTTTGAAGTTCGGTTCTTATGAGTTTCAGTCACTGGTCCTTCAATGTAATTTAAAGGCTTTGGGATGAATCGGTAGTATCGTTCTGATATGATCGCACCAGTACAAACATGAAAGTACAAATTACATTCTATATGAAGAGCATATACTTGGGGCATGTTATGCTTTAGATTTATGTTTAACAGTCTTTTCTGGCACATCACCTTCTTTCTAGTCTTCATCCCATGAAGATGGGAATGTGTGACAGACTAAATGATTTGAGAACTGCCATAAGGGTTTCAATAGATTTTCGCCACATTCTGGGTCTCAATCTGCTCTGGTCATTCACTCAGCCATGACCCTTTGCTATACTTGACCATGTCTGCTGTGCCAGATTAAAGGTTCAAGATTGTCAATTGACACCTGTCAGTATGCAAGTGTACAGGAGAGGCAAATGACTGTTACTCCAGATCCGATGCAGCATAAAAAACACATTAAGCATAAAGGACACAATAAAACAAAACAATTAATACAAATACAGATTAGCGTCGATGTAAAGTGACACTACACTAGGTACAAGAATATCTGTACATAAGGTGATTCCAAAAGGAAGGTTTCTGGAGGTGTTCCTACACGGTCTGTATTGGGACCCATTCTTTTTACGTTATATGTCAATGATGTGGACGATGGAATTGATGGCTTTGCTGCAAGATTTGCAGATGATTTGAAGATAGATGGAGGGGCAGCTAGTTTTGAGGAATTAGAGGGGACTTAGAGTAGAAGAATGGGCAAAAAATAGCAGATGGAATATAGTGTCAGGAAATGTACAGGTAGAAGAAATGAAAGGGTTGACTATTTTCTAAATGGAGAGAGAATACAAAAAACAGAGGTGCAAAGAGATTTGGAAATCCTTGTGCAGAATTCCCTGAATGTTAATTGGCAGGTTGCGTCTGTGGTGAGAAAGGCAAGTGCAATGTAAGGGGACTATAGTATAAAAGCAAGGATGTAATGTTGAAATTTTATAAAGCACTAGTGAGGCTTCACTTGGAGAATTGTGAGCAGTTTTGGACCCGTTATCTTAGTAAGGATGTGCTGAAACTGGAGAGGGTTCAAAGGAAATTCACAAAAATGATTCCAGGATTGAATGGCCTGTCATATGAAGAGCAATTGATGGCTCTGGGTCTGTATTCACTGGAATTTAGAAGAATGAGGGGTGGCATAATTAAAACCAATTGAATGTTGAAAGACTTTGATAGAGTGGATGTGGAGAGGATGTTCTGTTTGGAGGGAGAGTCAAAGACTAGAGGGGACAGCCTCAGAATAGAGGGGCATCCTTTAAGATCGGAGACGAGGATTCACCATTCTCTTTAATCAGAGAATGGTGAATCTGTGTAATTTTTTGTGGAGCTTTTTGGACAGCTGTGGAGGCCAAATATTTATGTATATTTAAGTTTGATAGATTCTTGATTGATCAAGGAATGAAGGAATACAGGGAGAAGGCATGAGATTGGAGCCAAGAGGGAAATTGAATCAGCCATGATGAAATGGAGGAGCAGGCTCGATGGGCCAAATGGCCTAATTCTGCTCCTATATCTTATGGTCTTATGGAAATGATAATGTAGTGGTAATGGGGAGTATAGTGGGACAGGTTAATGGGTGAAGGTGTTGATCTTGGGGAAGTAGCTGTTTCTGAGTTGCTGATCGGGAGATTAGAAACTTGGGAGGACAAAATTTCACTAAGTTCTGCTAAGCCACTATAAAAGGCAACAACTCATGGCAGTTTGACCAGTGATCAATCAGCATTTGGGATTGATTAGCAAGAACAAATTAAAGTATGACAGGTGCACGTGCAGTGGCCATTGTCGAAGTGTTCAGTATCAGAGTAGAGATTTTGAGCTTTTAGCTCTTCGAGCCTTCATCAAGGAGAGGTTTCAGTCAGAGGAGGCAAAAACAGAAAACTGTAGGTATAAGTTCCCCACACCCCACTTCTTTACATTTGAACAGTCAGAACAGTAGAAATGCCAGGCAGGATAATGGAACGCTCTACTTGTGGGATATGGGAAGGCAGCGTCCCGGATGACTATACCTGCAAAAAGTGCGTGCAGCAGCAGCTTCTAATGATTTGCATGGAGGTGTTGGAGCTGGAATTGGATGAACTGTGGATCACTCGGGAGGCTGGAGGCAGCTATATAGCACCCTGGTCAGACCCCACTTGGAGTACCGTGCTCAGTTCTGGTCGCCTCACTACAGGAAGGATGTGGAAATCATAGAAAGGGTGCAGAGGAGATTTACAAGGATGTTGCCTGGATTGGGGAGCATGCCTTATGAAAACAGGTTGAGTGAACTCGGCCTTTTCAGCTTGGAGTGACGAAGGATGAAAGGTGACCTGATAGAGGTGTATAAGATGATGAGAGGCATTGATCATGTGGATAGTCAGAGGCTTTTTCCCAGGGCTGAAATGGTTGCCACAAGAGGATATAGGTTTAAGGTGCAGGGGAGTAGGTATAGAGGAGATGTCTGGGGTAAATCTTTTACTCAGAGAGTGGTGAGTGCGTGGAATGGGCTGCCGGCAATGGTGGTGGAGGCAGATACGATAGGGTCTTTTAAGAGACTTCTGGATAGGTACATGGAGCTTAGAAAAATAGAGGGCTATGGGTAAGCCTAGTAATTTCTAAGGTAGGGTCATGTTTGGCACAGCTTTGTGGGCCAAAGGGCCTGTATTGTGCTGTAGGTTTTCTATGTTTCTATGGATATGACATCTAGAGAGGCAGTTACACCCAAGGTGCAGAATACAGGAAAATGGGTAAAAGTTAGGAAGGTGAAAGGGATCCTGGCCCCCTTAAGGTCCCTCACCCTTAATGGGTATTAAGCCAAGGCATAATACCAATAACCCTTTGGCCATCACCCTCAACATAGGCATATCACTTTGGATAGGGTTGCGGGTATGACGTAGTAGAGGAAAGTCACAGAGTTAGGGTCTCTGTGACACTGAGTGTGGCTCTGTGACTCAGAAGAGAAGTGGGGAGAAGAGGCATGTTGTGGTGGTAGGGGATTCATTAGTTAGGAGAAAATAAAGGAGGTTCTGTGGGCAAGATTCCCAGACGGTTTGTTGCCTCCAGGGTGGAGGGTCTGGCACATTGTGGATTTAGTCCTCAGCTCTCTTCCATGGGATGGTGAATAGCCAGAGGTCATGCTCCATGTAGGTACCAATGACATGGGTAGGATGAGTGACAAGGTTCTTCAAAGGGAGTTTAGGGAGTTAAGTGCTAAGTTAAAGGGCAAGACCTCCAGGGTTATGACCTGAGGATTGCCAAGTGCTCGTGAGGCTAGGACTAGGAAATTATACAGCTTAACACATGGCTAGGGAGTTGGTGTAGGAAGGAGCACTTTTGGATCATTGTGCTCTCTTCCAGGAAAGGTGAGACCTGTCTGTGTACACAATAGATGGTTTGCACCTGAATTAGAGGGGACCTAATACCTTTGTGGGAAGGTTTGTTAAAGCTGCATGGGGGGGGGGGGGTTTAAACTAGAATTGCAGGGGGATGGGAAAGAGAGTGTCAAAACAGTTGGTGGTGAGGTTGTGGGTACTGATATTGGTAAGACCTCAGAGAAAGTTGGGACTTAAAAGGGTGAACTTGGTGTGACTTATCTCCCAAGCTCTGTAAGAAGTAATGCAAGAAGTATCGTAGTAAAGGCAGATGAGCTCAGGGCATGGATCAACACGTGGAATCATGACATTGTAGCCATTAGTAAGACTTGGTTCCATGTTGGCAACCCAGTTTCCAGGGTTCTGCTGTTTTAGACGTGACAGAGCGTGAGGGATTAAAGGTGGAGGGGTGGCGTTACGAGTCAGGGAAAATGTCATGGCAGTTCTCCACCAGGATAGACTGTAGAACTCGACTCTTGAAACATTATGGGTGCAACTGAGAAATAAGAAAGATATGGCCACGCTAAAGGGGCTATATTACAGACCACCCAACAGTCCTCGAGATTTAGAGGAACAAATTTGTAGAGAGATTGCAGGGTGCTGCAAGAAATATAGAGTTGTTATAGTAGGTGAATTTAACATTCCACATATTGACTGGGAATCCCATACAGCAGGGAACCAAGTTTTCAAGTGATATTGAGGCCCTGGTTAAGAGAAAGAAAGGGAGTATGTAGCAGGTATAGGCAGGTGCTTATGAGGTGCAAATGAGGTGCTTATGAATTATAAGAAATCCACGAGAACACCCAAGAAATAACTCAAGAAAGCTAAAAGAAGGCATGAAGTTGCTCCAGCAGACAAGGTGAAGTGAATCCTAAGGGGTTCTACAGATACGCTAAGAGAGAAAGAATTGCAAGGGACAAAGTTGGCCCTCTGGAAGACTAGAATGTAATCCATGTGTGCTGTCAAAACAGATAAGGGAGATCTTAACACAAACAAGAGAAAATCTGCAGGTGCTGGAAATCCGAGCAGCAAACACAAAATGCTTGAGGAACTCAGCAGGCCAGGCAGCATCCATGGAAAAAATACAGTCGACATTTCCAGCTGAAACCCTTCAGCAGGACTGGAGAAGAAAAGCTGAGGAGTAGATTTAAAAGATGAGTGGAGGGGAGAGAGAAACACACGGTGTTAGGTGAAACCTGGAGGGAGAAGAGTGAAACAAAGAGCTGGGAAATAGATTGGTGAAGGTCATGGAAGAAAAAAAAGGGAGCAGGAGCACCAGAGGGAGGCGATGTGTGGGCAAGGACTTAAGGTGAGAGAGGAAAAAGGGGATGGGAAATGATGGAGTGGGGCATTGGTGGGGGGGGGGGGCAATACCAAAAGATTGAGGTTAATGTTCATGCCATCAGGTTGGAGTCTACCCAAAAAGAATATAAGGTGTTGTTCCTCTTACTTAAGTGTGGCCTCATCACAACAGTGGAGGAGGCCACGGATAGCCATATCATAATGGGAATGGGAAGTGGAATTAAAATGGGTGGCAACTGGGAGATCTCACTTTTTCTGGCAGATGGAGCATAGGTGCTTTGTGTAGCAGTCTCCCAAACTATGTTGTGTCTCATCAATATACAGGAGGTCACACAGGAACACCAGGGTACAGTATATGACCCCAATAGACTCACAGGTGAAATGTCGCCTCACCTGGAAGGACTGTTTATGGCCCTGAATGGTAGTGAGGGAGGAGGTGTAGGGGCAGGTGTAGCACTTGTTCCACTTGTAAGGGTAAATGCCAGGAGGAAGATAGTGGGGAGAGACGAATGGACGAGTGAGTCATGAAGGAAGCAATCCTTCCGGAAAGTAAAAAAGTGAGGGGTGGGGGGGCAGAGGGGAAAATGTACTTTGTGGTGGGATCCCATTGGGGATGGCGCAAGTTTCAGAGAACTATGTGCTGGACGTGGAAGCTGCTAGGGTGGTAGATGAGGACAAGAGGAACCTTATCTCTGGTAGTTTGGTGGGAGGATGGGGTAAGAGCAGACATGCGTGGAAGAGATGCAGTTGAGGGCAGCATTGATTGTGGAGGAAGGAAAGCCCCTTTCTTTGAAAAAGCAGGACATCTCATTTGAGATGAAAAACCTCAACCTGAGAGCAGGTGCAGCAGGGATAGAGAAATTGAGAGAAGGTGATGGTGTTTTTACATGTAACAGGGTGGGAAGTGCTATAGTCCAGACAGCTGTGAGAGTCTGTGGGTTTGTAACAGACATCAGTGGATAAGCTGTCTCTAGAGATAGAGACAATGAGATCAAGAAACCCGTGGGTGGTGTCAGAAATGGACCAGACGAAGTTGAGGGCAGGGTGGAAGTTGGAGGCAAAGATGCGTTCAGCATGGGTGCAGGAAACACCATCAATGCAGCATAGGAAAAGTGCAGGATGGTCACAGTGTAGGCTTGGAACATAGACTGTTCCATGTAGTCAACAAATGGGCAGCCATACCTGTGACCCATGTGAATGGCTACACCTTTTGTTTGAAGGAAGTGGGAGGAGCCAAAGGAGAAATTATTTAGAGTGAACGCAACTTCTGCTAGGCAAAGGAGAGAGGTGGTGGTGGGGAACTGGTTCGGACGGCTGTCCAGAAAAAATGGAGAACTTGAGGCCTTCCTGGTGAGGGATGGATAAATAATATTTTTGCATTGACATTTACTCAGGAGATGGACACAGAGCCTATAGAACCTAGGCAAAGTGGCATCAACTTAATGGACCCTGTACAGATTACAGTGGAAGAAGTGTTTGCTGTCCTGAAGCAGATCAGGGTGGATAAACCCCCCAGGACCTGACAAGGTGTTCTCTCAGACCCTATAGGAGGCAAGTGCAGGAATTGTCAAGATATTTAAGTCATCCTTAGTGACATGAAAGGTACCAGAAGATTGGGGGATAGCCAATGTTCTGCTGTTTAATGTAGGCTCTAAAAATAATGAGGAAATTATAGGCCGGTGAGTCGGACATCTGTTGTGGGGAAGTTATTCGAAGGTATTCTAAGGGATCGGATAGACATGGACTGATTAAAGATAGAGAGCATGACTTCATGCTTGGAAGGTCATGTCCAACCAATCTTGGAGAGTTTTTTGAGAAGGCTTGCAGTAAAGTTGATGAAGACAAAACAGATGATGTTGTCTACATGTAGTAAGGCACTTGGAAATGTCCTGCATGGGAGGTTGGTCAAGAAGGTTCAGCCACTCAGCAGTCAAGATTTGGTAGTCAACTGGATTAGACATTGGTTTTGTGGGAGGAGCCAGAGAGTGGTAGTAAATGGTTACCTCTCTGACTGGAGGCAAGAAGCTTGGATAGGTATATACCTGGTAGGGGTATGGAGGGCTATGGTCCCATTGCAGGTCAGTGTGAGTAGGCAGTTTAAATAATTTTGGTACAGACTAGATGGGCTGAGAGGCCTGTTTCTGTGCTTTGCCACTCTATGACTCTGAGCCTGGTAGTCCTGGCCTGTTGCTGTGTTGCCTCTTCCTTGATGGGAGTAGAACAAACAGTCCATGAGCAGGGTGGGTGGGATCTTCTGTGACATTGCTGTTTTCTTTCCAGCACTTTTCTATATTTATGTCCTTGATGGCGGATCCACTTGTTGGGAAGCATTTCTGTGACCAACATCACATCCCTCCATGGCTTGTCCTGCATCGGCAAAGCTGCAGGGCCCCAGCAATACCACAATTTTATAATACAAACCTCTAACCTGTTCCTGCAAGTACGAACACAGCAGAGGAAATGGTGTCTTAAGTCATGCTGGTCAATCACTTACTAGGTGTGAATCTTCTCGTGCCCGCACTTGGAGGTGAGCATGAGCTTGTAAATTTAGTACCGGAGGAGAAAACAATCAGCAATGCTGGCAGCTAATGGCTAGCTACATCTTTTCCTGTGAACTATTGGAAACACAGCTAGCAACTCATTAGCACAGATGAAAATAATTCCCAGCTAACTTTTAAAATATATTGTCTGAGGTAAGAAAAGAATCAGGAACCATTTCCTGCTTCTGGGTTCAGAGCTGTATTCTTTTGTTTCAGAAGACAAGTTATAAGAACAAAAGCAGAGGTGAGAGGAACCCTTTGGCCTTATTTAATACTCAATCAGTTTGCACTGATAAAATGGTTGACCTCAATTCCCCCGTCATACCTCTTGTACAATACCTTCCTTACTTCTGTAGTCCAAGATACTGTGTTTCAGCCCAAAATATATTTAATGCCCGCATTAAGAGTTCTCTGAATCAGTGAATCACAGAGATTCCCAACACACCAGGAGATTCAGTCTCAATATTGGCAAATAGGATTAGTGTAGATGCGCAAGAATGTTGCCATGGATATTATGGGCCAAAGGCCTTTTTCTATGCTGTATGATCTTAAGAGAGAAAATACTTCCTCATTCTGTACATACATCAAGAGCAAGAAGTTAACTAGGGAAAGAGGGTAGGACTGCCCAAGGATAAAGAGGGGAATACTTGCTTGGATGTGGAGGATGTGGATGAGGTCCTTAATATGTACTTTACATCAGTATTTATGAAGGAGAAGGATGTGTATTGATAAGCTCGGGTATTTTGAGGTAAAAGAGGAAGTGTCATGTCTCTTGAAGAGAATTAAGGTGGATAAGTCCCCAGGACCTGATGGGATATAATTTAGGTTATTGAGAGAGGCAAGAGAAGGAATTGCTGAGCCTTGACCAATATCTTCATGTTGTCTCTAGCCACAGGTGAGGTCCTGGAGGACTGGTGAGTAGCTAAGGGTGTCCCACTATTCAAGAAGGGGACAAAGGATAATCCTGGAAACTACAGACCAATGAGTATCACATCAGTGGTAGGGAATTTACTGGGAAAAATTCTTAGAAATAGTATTTATGAGCATTTGGAAAACAATGCCCTAATTAGAGAGAGCCAATGTGACTTTGTGCGGGACAAGTCCTGTTGCTACTAACTTGATTGCATTTTTTAGACAAGGCAATGAGGGTGATTGATGAAGGTAGAACTGTAGATGTTGTACAAATGAATTCTAGCAAGATGTTTGACAAGGTCCCTATGGAAGACTCATACAGAAGATTAAGATGCATGGGATCTATTGTGAATTGGCTGTTTGGGTTCAAAACCTGCTTGCCCTTGGAAGACAGAAGTGGTTATGACCTGTTTGCTGTTTGTGATGTGTATAAATGACCTGGATGAAAATGTAGATGGTGGGATAGTATGTTTGCAGGTGATAAGGAGGCTGATGGGTTTGGGGATAGTAGACGATAGGAAAGGAATACAGCGAGATATAGATCAGTTACAGATATGGGTGGAGAAATGGCAGATTGAGTTTAACCTGGCCATATATGAAATGTTACACCTTGGTAGGTCAAATGTAAAGAGACAGTATACTGTTAAGGACAAGAGTTGATGAGCAGAGGAATCTTGGGGTCTAAACTCAAAGCTCCCTGATAGTGGCGACACAGGTTAATAGGGTGGTTAAGAAGGCTTATGGCATGCTTGCCTTTATTATTTAGGCATTGAACTCACAAGTCAGGCAGTTATGTTGCAGCTTTATAAAATTCAAGTAGGCTTTATCTGGAGTATTACATACAGTTTTGGTTGCTCCATTATAGAAAGGATGTAGAAGGGGTTTACCAGGATGCTGCCTGGATTAGAGGGCATCTGCTAATAATGAACGGTTGGACAAACTTCGGTTGTTTTGTCCGGAATGGTGGAGGCTAAGGGGACATCTGATAGAGGTTTATAAGATTATGAGAGGTACAGATAGAGCATACAGACAATATCTTTTCCTAAGGGTTGAAATGACTAATACCAGAGGGGCATATATTTAAGGTGAGAGGGTGTATTTTCAGAGATGGGGGGGTGTGCAGTGGCCACATAAATTGGTGTGTGTCTGGAATGTGCTGCCTGGACTGGTGGTACAGGCAGATACATTAGGGACTTTGATGGACACATGAATGTGAGGACGAAGGAAGGATATGGACTTTGTGTAGTCACAGGGGAATAGTTTACTTGGCTATTGGATTACTAATTTCATCGGGTCGGTGCAACAGTGTGGTCAAAGGGTCTGTCCCTTTGTTGGACTCTTCTATGCTATTTGTTCAATGGTTTTAAATCACTTTTACTTTATCCTGGGTTCTGGGATTCTCCCCCCCCCCCCAAAATCAGGAGGAAACTCCTCATGTCATCAACCTTGTCATTTTTCCAAAAAAATTAACTGAATCATCATCTTCTTCTTCTTCAGTTCTGTGGATTCTGGGATGATAAATGAGTCCTGTGCAGGAACAACCAACTATCACAGATGGGGCAGGAAGTGTTTGTCAGAAGGGGTTGTTGCATTAGTTGACATTTATACACCTTTCATGCTTTGGCTTTGGCTCTGGGTGCTTCTTTCTAACTGCATGATGTCTCCCTGGATATGACTTCACCAGACAGAATAGGCTTGAGCATTAGACTCCTACAGGTCAGGGAGGATATCTTGAAAACTGTCCCTGTGGACTCTTCTTGCTGAGATATAGCTGGGAGTAGAGTGAATATTTTAGGTGTCTGATGTCAGTTATGTCCACACACACACACTCACTCACTCACTCTTCGACCTCCACTTCAGATTTCAATGAATATAGTCAGAGCCTCAATGATCGGGATGTAGCAAGAGCAAGGTGTCTGACATTCGTCTGGCTATGCTGCCAGTGGATTGAAGAATTTAGCAGATACTGTGTTGATGGTTCTTTTCTAGTGGTTTGATGCACCTACTGGAAGTTGTCCATACCTCTAATTCATACAGCAATTTGGGAATAAAGCACACTTGGTAGATCTGTGCCAATTTTGAGGTCTTGGTCTTTGAACTCCCTTTTTCTCAATAGTCAAATGCTATAATGCTGTATTTTGTTATGTGCCTGCTCAGAATCAATTCATCTGTTGACATACCTACTTTGAACTCGGAAGGTCCTGGGTTTAAATCTTTCTCCAATTCTTGAGGATGGAAATCCAGGCCCATACAGAGCAGCACTGTCAGTTCTGCTGTTTTATTGTGGGTGTAATCAGCTGAGATATTAATTTAAGTCCCACTCTGCTCTCTCATGCCTAAACAAAAACAAAAATGAAATGATACTGTTTTGAAGATGACCATGTGAATCATTGTGGTCAACCTTTACCCTTTCTTTAACAACATAAAAGCATCATATTATCTATTGTTATCATTTTGATACTTCTGGGAATTTTCTGTGTGATATCTGTCATAGCAGTGACTACACTTCAAACTGTTTCCTTGCCTCGGCGTTTTCTTAAAGTGATTAAGAAGGGCACCAACAAAAATGCAAGTGTTTGTTCACTGAAGCCAATGAAATACCCATAATGCCCAAGGACTCGTTGTCTTAATCCCTGGCCTTAAAAAGACAAGGTCCAAATGCAGCGAGGAGGGCTGAAAGTGTGCTTGCTGAGGACAGTTTATAAACTAGGAGTTTTTATTACCTAAGATTATCAGAAAAGAATTAAGAAAACAGATAATTGCTTAGGAGACACAAGAGACTGCAGATGCTGGAATTTGGAGCAACTAACAGTCTGCTGGAGAAGTTCAGTTGCAGGCATTTAATAAAGTGTCAATTGAGTATATATCTGTATGTTAGACCAGTAATGCAGAGCAAAACAATTTTTTTCTTTTTGTCTCTCACTATATGTTCCTTTCAGAACTCATCTGCTCCGGAAACTTCACATACACGTTATCTATCAAAGAGCAAAATTATATCAGAAGACAACCATAAAGGTTGGGTAAAGAATAGAGGGAGCAATAGCATTAGAGAACTGGTTTGATTCTGATTTCCGGTGCTGTCTGTGTACATGTTGTTCCAGAGGATCTCTGGTTTTCCCCAAGATGCCATGATTTTCTCCCACATTCCAAAATCATGCTGGTAGATCAACTGTGAATTTGGTAGTTGAATCGAGCTAGGCATGTGCAGGAATAGGTTGAAGGAACTAAATGGGAGAATGGGATTGAAGGGCACTGTTTCCTCTCAGCTTCACAGGTGTGGGGCTGTGCAGTAACCAAAATGCTTCCATGCACATAATCTTTGTTGTTGCTGCGCAGTTGGAACTAGCTAATGTCACAGAATGTGATGTTGTGTCACTTAGACCACTAAACAAAATAAAATGGCTGTCAAGACATTGATGAGGAATTATGAAGTTTTGATCCAGTATTGCAAAGTGCAAGTTAATGAATATAATGATCCAATCTGCAACTACTGCCTGAAGACTTTGACCAATCCGCAATTTGGAGTTGCATTAACTGTCTTTAATGATATTTTAGAAGATCTGGCATTTCTTAGAAAAGCTGCTTGAAGACAATTAAAGCACTGCAGTATGCAAAAAGCAGAAATTAACAAGTTACAGTCACAATAAACAAAGTGAAAGATCTACAAAGTACTTGCATCTATAAGTTCTGACATCAATACTGAGCCTATGATTCCATTCATTCAATATGTGTGTAATCACTTGGATATAAATTTCATGTCAATGAGTTAGTAAATTCATTCCTGTATTTCCTATATTCCAAAAGCAGTCAGACCTCTGATGTACTTCACTGTAACCCTCCTTGTGACTGATATTCCAAACCCAACAGCTGGAGTGTAATGAAAGTCCTTTCTGCTGAATTCTCCTGCATAATTTATTCATTCCTAATGTTTCAACAAGATGGAAACCTTTAACTACAGTAGTTTGTCCCTCTTTCTAGTTTTCTTGAGTTAGTATTTAAGATACTTAATAATGACTTCTTTCCTTTTTCTCTTCCTATTGCCTTCCACTTGATTTGTGGCCTTCCTACTAGATTACTTTTGATGATTAGGTATACATAAGGAATGTTCTTAAGCTGTGCAGGAAGCCAAAAGAAAAAGCAGGAGAACATTTGTTATGGGAGATTCTATACCCAAGGTTGAAGATAGGTGTTTCCAAAATACAGACAGACAGACACATTATATTGACCTGAGGGAAATTGGGTTTCGTTACAGCCGTACCAATCAAGAATAGTGAAGAAATATAGCAATATAAAACCATAAATAATTAACTAATAAGTTAATCATGCCAAGTGAGCATGATTATATATCTTCCTTGATTCCAGGGTTAATGACTGAAGAGCACTCTAGAGAGGTTGGGAGATCAGCCAGAAGTCTGGGTCCAGATCAGAAAAAGTGATTGTGTACTTTATTGCATTTGGATTCCCTGTGTATTAAACACACTAATGGACAGACAGATCCAGAATTGTGCAATGGCAACTCAGAGCTGGATGGCACTCTTGCAAAATCGCTCCTGTCTTTGTGCTTTAAAGACTCAGTTGGTCACATATCAAAAATAGGGGCTCCACGGAAAAGGTGGGACCAGCTTTGGTGTATCTGAAGGGGATGTGCCTAACAGACCACAGCTCATGGGGTATAGTCCAAGGATATAGCTATTATTAAACATTCTTAAAATAAAATCCTAGTCCTTCCTGTAAACCTCTCTGAGGGCATCTATGATGTAATTGTGATTTCAATGCAACTCATCACTGTATCTTAATCTCACCTGGTTATAATTCTTATCTTCACACAGCAATCGATTGTGACTCTCCTCTCAATGTTCCAATCTGACATCACCTCCCCCCTGATCTCTTTCCAATAACACCTAGAAATCTTTCCCATGACCAATTACCTTCTCAAATTTCCTCATGTGCATTAAATTGCTGCAGTTCACAAAAAAATCCCAAGGCTCATGGGAGTTAGCTCTAAGTATGTACTAACACATCACACTATGATCATGTAAAGTACCTTTCTGAGGACAGAAGAACTTCTATTGGTATTGGCTTGTTATTGTCATATATACTGAGATACAATGAAAATCTTGTGACCTCAATGAGTATTCCAACTGAGACAAAATATCATTAAATTAACTAACTGGAACAAATTTCACACTTTTACTATTCTTTGACTTTGAATGTCCAATTCTACCGATTCTGAAAGAAAGCAGGTGGCAGGGTTTTGAAACTGGCCAGGTGAGTCACTCACTGAGAGCTCTGGGTAACTCTTTAGGTTTGAGTAGGGAAAAAGGGATCACCTAAAACTAGATATACATTTTAGGGTTAATGACATCCTCAGGCCTCATTGCAATTTTTAACTGCGGTCAGAGTAGGGAAGATGTAAATATGTCAACCAATGAGAAAGCAAGAAGATCACCTGATAATGGAGTGGGTCCAATCAGGAGCTTTTTTTTCTTCTTCTTTGTGAGACCTGAAGGAGCAGAAATCCTTTTCTTCTTTTCAGACTGTGTCCTGATAACTTATCCCTAGAACTTACCTGAAAACTTATGAGCCATCCTTTGGTTTTAACCACTGCCCTCCTTATAATTCTATTCTTTTCTGTCAACCACCGCCTCTTCCCACCTTGTACCTAGCTCCTAGTCTCCTGTCAGAATAAGGGGTTGAAAGCCAGGATCACATGGCACTGAGGTAGCTGGAGTAAATGGAGAAGACAGTAGTTTCAAAACCATGTTCCCTCTCCACTCCATTCCATTTCTCATTAAAGAACCTAGGCTCCTCACCTAACTTTCCAGTAAGTAGTTTGTTGGAGGCATTTTGGGGTATCGATGCAACTTTGCTTGACGCTGTTCTTAACTGAGATTTGCTCTTTGTAAACTTTTGGTTTGGATCATGGCTTGGTTTCCACCGGGAAGCAAACTAGATTGGAGATAACCTGCAGATTTGAGGAGGGTGTTCCGCAATACCTCCCAAATAATGGAGTGAAAGGATCTTGTGAGATTGACAGAAAGATGTAAATAGTGGTTGATGCTATTCTATGCATTTTTGTTGGAATTGACATTCAATCTACTCTCTACTGTATCTCTAGATGCATGTAATCTATATGGGTAATGATTTTTCCTCTGGGGGATAGCAGTAAGATGCCTCTGATGATATTCAAGTTGTAATTGACTCCTTTATTTTTGATAAATTTTGATTACATTCTATATAATGTGCATTGGTCATTGTCCCATACTTGTAGTCCTTGTTGATTTCTAAAACTAGAAGAGAGACAAACCAGTCAGAATGACCCACTAATTTACCCAAAAAAAGGAAGCGGAAGGGGACAACTAAGGGATGCCGCATTTAGGAAGTCTTAAAATAATCTAATGAGGGTACATCAAAGCCCTCTTCACAAAGAGTTCTCTGTGGTAAACCCAATTCCTATAATTTATGATCAGCTAAACACATCCTTTATTAAGTCTCTGAATTAAATTAATCTAAAAACTTCTAATAATAAGTTGTTTCACTTATGCAAGCCACATAACCTATTTTGGCAACTGCACCTATTATTTAAAAAGAAGTATCAGTCAATGGCATGTGAGTTTGTGCTGATTCTGAATGATTTGAGAAGCAGGCCAATCCTTCAGTCTGACTGTTTGCTTCTGCTGGGTGACTTCCATCACTTTCGCTGGATTATTGGCTCAAATGAGCTCGTTCAAGCAAAATGACTGGTACAAACTAGCTTGTCTCATGCTGAAAATATACTGTTCTGTCTGAGCAATGAATCAACACAGAAGCACCGAATGCTCAAATCTGTCTTGTTTTTTGGCAAACAAATTTACCCTGCAGGCACTGTATCAACACAATGCTGTCTGCACTGCCATAGGACCATAAGACAGTGGAGCAGATTTAGGCCATTCGACCTATCGAGTATGCTCCACTATTCCATCATGGCTTATTCGTTATTTTTCTCAACCCCAGTCTCCTGCCTTCTCCCTGTAACATTTGACAAACTTATTAATCAAGAACTCATCAACCTCTGTTCAAGTATAATCAGTGACTTGGCCTCCACAGTCATCTGTGGCAATGAATTACACAGATTCACCACTCTTTTGCTAGAGAAAAAAATCCTACTCATCTCTGTTCTAAAGGGATGATCTTACATTCTGAGGCTGTGCCCTCAGTTCCTAGGTTTACTGCACTATAGAAAACATCCCCGTCATGTTCACTCTGACATTTCTTGCCAAGAGGAGGTGGAGATCAGCACAGCACATAGATGATACCTCATCAGACTTAAGAGCTATGGTTTCCATCTGCAAAGTATCCCATCTGTTTTCATATATGCCTAGTGCTGCCATTAAGCACAAACTGTCAAATTTAGAGCATCTGGGTCTTTCTTCTGCTGAACAAACAGCGTGTACTTACTAAAGAAAGATTTTAATAAAATCTTAATCTGTTAATTCCTAGAGTAATTGGTACAACCTCTAGTGCAATTAGTTATGATGGGTCTAGCATCTGTATTTGTTTTATGTCGCACCATTAACTTACCCATTGTATAACCACGTTAAGTCTTTCATGTTTCATTTAGAAAGCAGCAGTTCTTTTTCTTATTTATCTGCCACACTAGAACAATCAAGGATTCTGCTGGGATACAGTTTGCTTAATCTGCCTAGACGGCATTAACCATGGCTTTAATTTCTTGGGCAATCTACCACTAACGCTGACATCTTCACCTCTTTCTTTCTGGGCTAATTGGGTTAGGTTTGCCAAACATAGGAAGAATGTTAACAAAGCTGAGCCAAGCATTTTGGCTGTTCAGCTGAAGGGAACTCAGCTCATTGACATTCTGAACAGGCAGAGATCAGAGCTTTGTACTGGTGACTTGTGTTTTAAGGTGCCTCAGTGCCTCTCATGCTGGCAATTTTGAAACCTGGTTCAATTTTAGCTTTACTTTTGGGATTAAAAATACAAACTATAACTGTTGCAATTTTGTTTTATTAGCCTAAATTTAGTTTCTTACTCTCGGATAATTAGAATAAAATGCTTGAATGGGACGTGTATTAAACAGGCATTAACCAAAGTATTAGTGGGTGATTTTGTTGCAGTTTATTCCTCCAAAAGAATTATCTATATATACAACTGAACAGGCATATTGCATTGTCAGAGTGATCTGATGTGAGTTCCTCTTTTTGTCTTCCACAGTGATTCATAACACGAAGAGTTGACTGAGCCAGACTTGGCATGGTGAAACACTTACCCCAGGGACAATAATTGAAATGAAAAGATAAGCAGGTCCATGACTTGCATGCAACTCTTGGAAAAGACCAATGATAGTCTCATGGCAAGTACTCAGTCAAACCTCCTTTCCCAGAAAGTAGAAAATCATTCATCAACTAGGAACAGTAAAAAGTAAAGAGAAAGACATCTTACATAGTAACTGTGGAGAAGTAGGAAATATCTAATCAAACTACAGGATTTTATGATAAATATCTCTGTTTAAGAGACAGTGGTGCCATGGTTGCATAGTGCTTAGTGTGACACTATTACAGTCAGAGTTTGGAGTTCATTCCTGGCATCCTCTGTAACGAGTCTCTGTACGCTCTCCCTGCGGAGTGTGCTGGTTTTCTTCAGGTGCTCCAATTTCCACCCACAGACTAAGGACGTACGGGTAGGTTAACTGGTCATTATAAACTATTCTGTGATTAGATTAGGGTTAAATTGGGGTTGTCAGGGGTTACTGAGGGGCGCAGCTCAGAGGGCTAGAGGGCCTATTCTGCTCTGAATCTCTGGAAAAAAAACAAATTAATATTGTTGCCTATTACTTATTCAGTCAGCTTTACTTAGAAAGTCTCTCCATAACACACAACGGGCAATGGCATATTCTATATGTTTTATTCTTGTCTGGCTTTGGAAATTTGTAAGCCACATATTGGTTGAATGTAATTTGGTAGATCCTCACACACATCTATAGCAAGTCAATGCATTTACACCCCTTTTGAAAATGACCCAGGAGTGCAATCTTCTATAGTATTCACTTACTTGCATAAAACAACATTTAAAAAGTCAGGTGCCTTGGTAGCATAGCAATTAGTGAAACACAATTCTAGCTCTGGGTGTTGGAGTTCAGAGTTCAATTCCAGTGCAAGAAAGTTTGTCTGTTCTTCCCCTGTATGTTTGGGTTTCCTCCAGGTGCTCCAGTTTCCTCCCACAGTCCAAAATCGTAATGGGTAGTAGGTTAATCGGTGGTTGTAAATTGTCCTATGATTTGGAGCATTGCTGAGTGGTGTGGCTTGGTGGGCCGGAAGGACCTATTCTATGCCGTATATCTAAAATTATGTTAATTTTTTTTAAAAAAGTATGATACACTCAACAGCCACTTTTTTAGGTACACATGTACACCTGCTTGTTAAAGCAAACATCTAATGAGCCAATCATGTGGTAGTAACTCAATGCATAAAAACATGCAGACATGGCCAGGTGGTTCAGTTGTTGTTCAGACCAAACATCAGAATGGGGAAGAAATGTGATCTAAGTGACATTGAATGTGGAATGATTGTCGGTGCCAGACGGGCTAGTTTGAGTATCTCAGAAACTGCTGATCTCCTGGGATTCTCACACACAATAGTCTCTACAGTTTACAGAAAAAAGACAAGAAAAACAAAAAAGAATAAAACTTTCATTGCACTGCTGTTCCGTGGGCAAAAATGCCTTCTTAATGAGGGAGGTACGAGGAAAAGGCCAGACTGGTTCAAGCTGACAGGAAGGTGGCAATAACTCAAATAATTATGTGTTACAACAGTGGTGCGCAGAAGAGCATGTCTAAATATCCAAAACATTGAACTTTGAAGTGGATGTGTACCGAGTGGCAACTTTATTATGTGTAGGACCTATGTATGTGATGCAAATCTAGACTATTTCAGTTGAAGTAGATAGTCTCAGCCTTGTCAAACCAGTAAGAGATAGATACATTGATTGCACAACTGGCTGTGGTGGTTGATGATAGTGACATGAGCAGATTGAATGAACAGGTCTCAGGTCTCATATAAGAGCACCAGAAGACACTCCCAGCTACACCTCAATGTAAGGGACAAGGTTTTGCACTCTCCCAAGTCAAATCATCTTTAGCAAGCATTTTTGTCCATAATACTTAAGGCTATTTTTTTCCTTCTGGCATTTATCAACATTTTTTTAATGTGCAGGAAACTATTTAGTTTGCATCGTTAAGATAGTTCCAGAGTGCAGATATTGGTTTCAAAGTTCCTCCCAGCCTGAAAGAGATGGAATTTTTTTTGATATATTTCCACAGATGTTGGAATGGATATCACTGGTCTATGTAAGGGTTCTTCACAAAGATCCACTCTCTGCAACTGGCAGCCTGAAATTTCCACATCTGGAAACACCTCATGCATCTCTGACAGGCTGCATTGGTGCAAGAAGGCATAGCATTGGCTGTGTATGTACTAGCTGGAACCCCTCATGGGCTGAGAGGCCTGAAATTAGATGCACATTCACTAATCCAGGGCTGGTTGACCCAGAGTGGTGACAACATTTTCAGAAAACTGCATAAAAAGCAAGATATCCTATAGGTCCCCATACATGAGAATTTGATGCTGAAAGAAAGCTGAAAATAAATTCTGCTCATTTCCTTTACAGTTCCCAAGAAAAGTAAGCTTAAGTTAATTAAGCTCAATTAGCTCACAATTTCTTTTTGATTCCTCTGCTCAAGCTTCAATTGAACTTTTCTTGGTTCTGAGCACTGGAACATTCAGAGAACTACTATACTGAACAACAAAGACGTTGCCTCCTGAATACATGAATTTTGGGCAGCTGATTATGAAAATCACCGTGAAATTTCCTTATCATGCACCATTTTTAAAAAAATCACATATATGTTATTTCAATTTATAATTCAAGTCAGAATAATTGATGCCAAGATTAAGGAAGGCATTTTTGTTGGTCTACAAATCAAGCAAGTCATTAATGATAGGTAATTTGAAGAACTTCCAGTGGGACTAGAGAAAAATCACATGGAAGGTATTGAAGGATGTTGTTGAAATTTTTCTTGGCAACGACAGAGCACCAAACTACATGTAGCTGGTTGACAACGTTCTGTAGGCAATACAAAACTATGAAGTGCAACACATCACTAAAGATTCATTTTCTGTATTCCCATTTAGACTTCTTCCCTGGAAATCTTGGAACTGTCAATGACGAGCATGGTGAAAGGTTTCACCAGGACATTGTGGTCATAGAGAAATGGTATCAGGGCAAGTGGAATCCACAAATGCAGGCTGAAGTGAGAAGCCTCAGACACTGAAAATGAAATGAAAATCATCAACAAAACATATTTTTAGCTTAGTTGAGCTATTACAAAGTGTCAGCACCATTATGAATTAAGCACATTATATTCAATATAAGTTAATTTCTTGTTTCTTCAAATTCCGATGCGATACAAGCAGTCCGAAATGATATTGTATTCAGCATCAAGCAGTCTATCATAAACAAAAAAAATTCTGAAAAAGCAACATTTTTTGAGAAATTTTGCTGTCCAGTGGTGTGTCACATCCTAAAGCTGAGAAGGTGGTCACTTGCCCCAGTATGCTCATGCTGGTTTATTGGAATAATGGATAAAATTAACTGTGCAGGGGAGATGTCTAATTTCCCATTATTTGCCTTCCCATGTGTCATTATCTGTCCTTGGAGTCAAACTGCAAATTTAATTCATACATATATTTACCTACATGCTGACATTTTGTGTTTTGTTAAATATGCTTTTAAATTAAATATTATTTATAATAAACACTGTATTTACTCAGTAGTCTTCATTCAAGAAAACATTATGCAGCAAGCTGCCTGGGATTTTTTACTGTTGCCCATATATAAGACTGTATATAAGACACAGGAACAGAAATAGGCCAATCAGCTCATTGAGTCTCCTCCACCATTCAATCATAGTTGGTGTATTATCCCCCTCAATCCTATTCTCCTGCTTCTCCCTTTAACCTTTGACACTCTTACTAATCAACAATCTATCAATATCCACTTTAAATATACCCAATGATGTGGTCCCTACAGCTGTCTGTGGCAATGAATTCCACCGAGTCACCACCCTCTGGTGAAAGAAATTCCTTTCCTTCTCTGTTCTAAAACAACATCCTATTATGAGGCTTAAGCTCTCCAACTATTTGAAAAATCCTCCTCAGCCCACTCTATCTAGGCATTTAAATATTTGGCAGGTTTCAATGAGATTCTCCTTCACTGCTGGACACTGCATAGAGTCCAGTCCCTCATACACTAACCTCTTCATTTGTGGGATCGATATTATGATCCTTCTCTCGATCCTCTCAAATGTCAACACATCCTTCCTATGATATGGGGACCAAAATTGCTTGACATAGGTGGTGTGACCAATGCCTTAAAAGTCTCACTATTACATCCTTGCTTTTATATTCAAGTCCTCTTGAAATAAATGCTAACATTGCATTTGCCTTCCGGTATCAACATACATCTGTGGCCAGCCTTGGCTCAGTGGGGTGTCTCTTGACTGTCAGAAGCTCGTAGGTTCATGCTCTCACAAGATTTTGAGCACGCTAAGGTGATACAGTACTTTAGTTTGAGCACAAGGGAATCTTTCAGGTGCCATATTAAATCAAGCCCCTTTCTTCTTTCTGAGTTGAACTAAAAAATCCCAAAACACAAGAGAACAGTGAGATTTTCCCAGTTTTCAGGCTCATATTAATCTTCCAAACAAGTTCACCAAATTGTGCTGATCTGGTTGACTCAGGTTGTGGACTGTGGCGCCTGTTTCACCTGAACTTGTTGCCATGATACCCGGAAGTATTGAGCACACTTTAAAGTATTTTTTTACCAGAAAAGGTTTTCTGTTTTGTTTCAAAGTTATTAAATGCTGCACAGTTAATTAAGTACATTTGAAGTCTAGTCACTGTTGAATCTATTCAATCTGTGCAATATGTCAATCGTCCAAAATCATATCATCCTTAGCAATGAGGCCATCTTTTGGTCAAAGCTACTTTCCATGGTCCCTAGCCCTGCAGTTACGGCTCCTCAAATGCAGTGCTGGCTTCTGTCTCCACACCATTTCAAGCAGTTAACCTTCATATCTAACTAGCTGTTGAGTGAAATAAGGTTTTCTCAACTCTCCCTTAGTTGTTCGACCACTATATATCTTAACTCCATCTTTGGACCTTACTCTTAAAGGAAATAGGTCATTTCTTTGTCTGGTCCCATCACAATTTTACAAATCTCAATTCACTTCCTTTATTCCAAGCATATTAAAGTGTCAAGTTAGACAGTGACACGAGAAATTCTGCAAATGCTGGCAAGCTTGGCCAACACACCCAAAATGCTGGAGGAACTCAACAAGTCAGATTCAGATTCAGATTATTGTCATTTAGAAACCACAAATACAATGCAGTTAAAAAATGAGACAACGCTCCCCCAGAATGATATCACAAAAGCATATGACAAAACAGACTACACTAGAAAATCCACATAACATTTGGCAATCCCCAATCCAGAGTCCGGAGAGGCTGCCGTGTATTAATATCACGCTATCATCTTAGTGCATTCCCTGGAAAGCAGCTCCAAATCCACCAGACAAAACAAGACCAGAAACTGAAGCTACAAGACCTGCACAAAACCTAATAGTTACAACAGTGCAAACAATAGCATAATTGATAAAAAAAAATAGACCATGGGCACAGTAAAAATAGTCCAAAGATGTTAAAAGACTTTAAATTCAAAAGAAACCACCAGACAGTTTCCACATGTCCTCAGGGTCCCGATAGACTTGTCATCCCATGCCAGCAGCAGAAGGGAATACCCCCGCTATGGACTTACACGGCGCCGCCCGACTCCGCCTCGCAGACGCAGCACACAATGAAAGCTCCATCAAACCCAGCCTCGCGGACACAGCACACAGTTAAAGCACTCCAACCGCAGTGGACTCCAAATCCGTCAAACCTCCAAGCCTCCGACCACCCCCTCTGTCACAGCTTCTCCGAGCACCATGCTCTGTTGAGTGTATTAAGACAGTAGGCAGGCAGTATCTTAGGAAAAGCTGAGACCTCTCATCAGAACTGGAAATAAAGGAGGGAGAAACTATCCTTTCCTACCAAATTACTTCTTCATTAGCCCTTTACCTCTTCCAACTATCTCTTCCCAGCTTCTCATGTTGATCCCTATCCAACACCGAGCCTCCTTCCTCCTCACCTGGTCTACCTATCACTTGCCAGTTTGTACTCCTCCCTGTCCCACTGCCTTCTTATACTGGCTTTTGAACCCTTCCTGTCCAGTCCTACTGAAGCGTCTCAGCCTTTCATATTTCCCTCCATACATGCTGCTGGACCTGCTGAGTACCTCCAGCATTTTGTGTGTGCAGTAGACACAGTGTCACCTCATAACCATAATTCTCCATATACAGCTCCCTATAAATCTTTTTGGTATCTTCTTTAGCACATCATTCCTGCAGTGTGGTGTCTAGAACAGTGCATAATAGTCTGTTGCCCAATTAATTTTTCACACAGAACTGCATGAGCTTTCTGCTCTTGTATCCAGGCCTTGGACAATAAGGGCCCTTAAGACCATAAGACATGGGAATAGAATTAGGTCATTCAGTCCACTTAGACTTCTCTGCCATATAATAATAGCTGATTGGTTATCCCTCTTAACTTCATTGTCCTGCCTTCTCCCATAACCTTTGATGCCCTTAACAATCAAGAATCTATCAGCCTCTGCTTTAAATATACCCAATGAAATGGCCCCCTCAGCCATCTGTGACAATTAATTCCACAATCTCACCACGTTCTGGCTGAAGAAGTTCCTCTTCATCTCTGTTCTAAGGGGCTGTCCTTTGGAAAGCGTCTTGAGTGCCTTCTTTAACATCTTTATTTCATTTTTCAATCTTTTTTATTGATTTTCAAATAAAGAATATACAAATTGAAAGAAGAGTTTAACAAGTAGATAATATAAAAGACATATAAACAGCAATAGTAAAAACAAAAAGTATATAATGTCAAAATCAAATAGGTAAAATATTACGCTGTTATATATACAATGGTCAAAAAGAAACTACAACTCCCCACAGCAATTGTAAAAAAAGATTGGAAATTTTATTGATAAAGAAAAAAAACCTACTAACTAACTGAAACAAAAAAAAGAGAGAAAAAAAAGGAAAGAAAAAGAAAGATTGGGCAGTCCAATTGAGGATAAGATTTTTAAAAAGAGTGAAAAAAAACACATCCTTCTAGTCATCTCTGAACCTTCATGAATAAGGATTTTCCCCAAAGAGAATAAAGAAAAATAAATAAATAAAGATAAATTAAATCATGTGAAAATATTGAATAAAGGGTCGCCAGACTTATTCAAAATCAAAGGATGTATCAAGTGTCCGGCTTCCAAGCTTAGACAGGACACAATGGAGGAGAGCCAATAGAAAACAGTAGGTGGTTAGATTCTTTCCAGTGCAGCAAAATAGCTCTCCTAGCCAGTAAAGTTGAAAAAGCTATCACATGTTGGGTGGAAGCAGACACTTTGCTTGCTTCCTCTGGAATAATCCCAAAAATTGCTGTAAGTGGCTTAGGTTGAACATCCACATTTATAACTTTAGATAATATTCCAAACACATCCCTCCAAAAATTATTTAAACTTACACATGACCAAAACATATGAGTTAGAGTAGCCACTTCCGTGTTACATCTGTCACAAATAGGGCTTATATTAGGAAAAATATGCACCGATTTATCTTTGGACATATGGAGCATATGGACATATGTTCCTCTTCCATTTTCGCTCTCCAGAATAGGTAGACAAGCTCTTAACCCTATTGTTAAACATACTTTAAAAATTTGGTTTCAATTTCATAGATTTTTTTGAAATAAATGATTTTTTACTTTCTAGTAATATTTATTCTAATTTCTTTTTTAAACCATCAACTTTGGATAAAGCTTTTCTAACATGGAAAATTAAGGGAATAAAAACTTTTTTAGATTTGTTTTTACAAGACTGTTTAATGTCTTTTTCACAGTTAATGGATAAATATGATATCCCTAATACACATTTTTTCAAGTATTTACAGGGTAGGAATTTTTTACGTTATTTTTTTACCAAATTACCCCTTCGCCTGCTCTTTAAACTTGGCTTATGTTATTTTTCAGTTTAAACCTTTTCAAAAACGATTACTAGCTATCATCTATAAACAGTTAATGAATGCTCGCATGTCGCCTAATGATAGGGTTCAACGCACCTGGGAAGTAGAACTTCAACATTCACTCTCTGATAACCAATGGAATAAAATTTATTATTTAGTCAATAATTCATCTATCTGCACACACCATATTTTAATTCAGTTTAAGATAGTACACAGGGTCTTTAACATCTTTATCTACGTGCTCTCTAACATTCAGGGATTTGTAATCATGCACTCCAGGATCTCTGTCCTTCTAGTTCTTATTATCTGAACAGCAATTTTACAGCTTAACCTGAAACGTTTCCCCTTGCTTCTTCAACCTCCTTAACTATCACACATTTTGGATTGAGTCTATTTCTGTGGACACCTGACCTGTCCATTACATACAAAATGCTAGAGGAACTCAGTATCTATGGAACTTTCTCCCTTACTAACAAATATGTTGTCAACTTTAATATTAATATGAATTCTTAATATCTGTCCTCACATTTAAGTCCAAAACATAAGCCACAAAAAGTGAGAGCTATAGTACTGCACGAGGAAATCTGCAGATGCTGGAAATTCAAACAACAACACACGCAAAATGCTGGTGGAACACAGCAGGCCAGGCAGCATCTAGGGAGAAGTGCTGTCTATGTTTCAAGCCGAGACCCTTCGTCAGGACTAACCAAAAGGAAAAATAGTAAGAGTAAGAGAGTAAATACTTAAGTACTGAATCTTTTTGCAAATGGATCTGCAGTCTCTAAAATTTCCAGCAAACATTGCTACCTGCCACTAAGTCAGTTTTTAATACAACTTGGTTCCATGTGCTTTAGCTTTCTCAATAAACCTGATCTGATATTTTGTTAAGTGTCCAGCTAAAATCTAGTCATCTACATCAAATACTTTACCTTCCTTGCTACCTCCGAAAAATATCAAATGAGTTACTCAGCCACAATATTGGCTCAGTAAATCTCAGCTGACTGTGCCTGTGTCCTGACCTACACCAAGATTCACAAGATTTTTCAACCAATTCCCTACCACCAAAGAACTTAGTTACTTTATCTATCCTACTTGTGAAATAATGTCAGCAGATCAGCAAACTTCCTGTCCTCTGGCCTTATGGCCAATGAGTAATGGTAAACTGTCAAAACTTTGTTTTTTTGTCTGGTGGTGTTTGAAGAACAAATATTAGCTCTCTTGCTCTTCATTGAAGTAGTGGCAAAGAATCTTTTACAGTCACTTACGAGTGTGTCACTTTATATACATACAATCAGTCTATGTACATCAACTAATCTTACTTATATGCGGCCACACTCAGTTACTAGTACATTGTGTTTTATATTTTATATATTTTATATTTATATTTATTGTGTTTCCCTTCTGTTTTTTATTTATGTTTTTTTATGCTTATTGTGTTTTTTAAATGCTACGTTGGATCCAGAGTAAGAATCATTTTGATCTCCATTACACTCACGTACTGAAGAATGAGAATAAGTAATCTTAAATCTTGATTCCTGTTGAGGATATTGGTTTACTGTCTTATTTGAAAGTGTAGCATATCATTAGTATCAGCATGTATCAACCTGCTGAAATACTTCGAATGAAAACCCAGAGTGCTCTCATTGAGGGGTGCAACTGAGCTACAGCCGTACAAGTGCTGGTGCTTCTTTGCTTCATTGAAAAACGTGCACAAAACTGAGCTCAGTAAAGCATGGGTGATGAATCTATGCAACATTCAGCATTGAGAAAATGTCCTACCATCCACAACACGCTGCATACCATGACCTATTCATCATCTAACAGGCATCGCACTTTCTCTGTCACACTTTTCATCACCTTGCTTCAGTGTCTCACATTCCTAAATTTTTCCAAATTTTTTGTAGCTCATTTTAAATTCAGGAAACTGTTATAAATCACTATTCTGGCAGGGGAAAACACAGAAGGAGAAAAAATTGGAATCAATGACCAGAGCATACAAATGCTTTATTTTGTTCATAAAGATTTACTCACTACCCTTAGGTAAAGATTTATTTACCCTTATCAATGAAATCTTGAAATGTGTTACTTCTCTGATTAAAATGACATTATCAAGTGATTATTTGTCATGTCTGTGATAATGCTGCAGGTAGACAAAGTGACAGGCATAATGGGATGATTACAGTGACATATGCTTTCTTGTTTATAAAGACAATTCATAACATTTGCTCATATGAAATTCTACTTTGTTCAGCAACCTTAGATGTATATACCTTATTAATTATCCATGAGCCAATCAAATCATAGTTTGCTTTCATTGTCTCAGTGTGGAAGGCTTAAAAGTGCTGTTCATATATATTCCATGAAATTAGTACAGTTTTCTCCCCACACAAGCCTCATCTGCAATGAAATTGCACGACAAATGATAGAAGTCCGTGCATTTGTCAGCACCTTTATGAAGTATTACTATGCAGAATGCAAGTTGCAGCAGATGTCCTATACGTGGCTTGAGATATTCAGTAGCGTGAAATATTGGTGATACAGTCACCTTCCCATCTCTGGAACAAAGCTGACTCTGTTCCAGATGCTGCCTGAAGGACATCCTGCAACAGATGGTGGCACTCTTTGACAGTCAGCCTTGTAAAACAGGGGTGGCAAAGGAAGGTCTCCTCCAACATATGCTGGGCTACGGACCCAAGGCGGAAATGAAAGCATTCAGACTGCCTTTTATGTTATTACCCCCTGGTAACTCTTCTTGCTTATCACTAACACACAGTATATTTGGAAACCCCAAAGGAATCCTGTTTCTGAGCTATTCATATAATGGAAACTATTGCCGAAGAAAATTGCAAAAATGATGGGGGCAAGGAGGGAAATGAACCAATATGGAAGGACATAAAAAGTATCTTCATCTGCAACTGAGGTTGTTCCAACATGCGCAGAATTCTACAGGAGCACACCGTGTCAGGCAGCACCTATGGAGGTTAGTAAGTAGTTGATGTTTCAGTTCGAGACTGGAAAGGAAAGGAGCTGAAGCCAGAAGCTGGCCCAGTGGAAGGAGTACAAGCTGGCAGGTGATAGGTGAAACCAACCAAGTGAGGGGGAAGGCGGGTCGGTAGGGGAGGGAGGATGATGTTAGAAGCTGGGAAGTGATAGGTGGGAGGGCTAAGGAGCTGAAGAAGAGAAATCTAATAGGAGAGGATGACGACCTATGGAAGAAAACTTCTGGGGCTCCTAAGTACGACTCGAGTAGCAGCAGCACTCTAAATGGATATGATTAAATATTCCATTTTCAGCCTGATACAGCTAAAGAACACAACTGCTTCCAAGATTAGTACAGTCAACAAAGATATCTTACTGCATTTAAATGAAGTACCACTGCTTAAAACTGACAGAAACAACACTGATTGTGGTTGGAAGCGCCCATGTTGGACACCATGGAAGAAGAGAGGGGTTACAAGTGCATTTAAGGAAACGGGGCTTTTAACTCCCTATACCGACGATCTTTCTGGCAAATGTGCAGACTCTGGTGAATAAAATCGATGATCTCAAAGTCAGGGTACTGAATCAGAGGGACATTAGGACCACGTGTGTCCTTTATTTCACGGAATCCTGGTTAACCCCTTCTGTACCGGATGCAGTGATTCACCATCAGGATAGATCTATAGAGACTCTCAAAAGCAGAGGTGGAGGAGTATGCCTCATGATCAATTCTTCCTGGTGCACAAATAGAACAGTGCTGTTCCAATTCTGCTCACCAGACCTGGAATATCTAGCAGTTAAGTGTCGTTCTTTTTACCTACCACGGCAATTCTCTGGGGTCATTTTGGTAGAAATATACATTCCATCTCAGGCCAATGTCAAGCAGGCTTTAGATGATCTGAGCAATGGGATCAACGTGCACAAAACAGCGCACCCTAACACCTTCACCGTTGTTTTGGGAGATTTTAACTAAGCCAGTCTGAAAAAGATCACTAAGCAATTACCATCAACAGTCCACTTGCAATACCAGAGGGAAAAACACACTGGACCATTGCTACATTACCATCGAGAATGCCTACTGTGATATTCCATGCCCTCGCTTTGGGAAGTCTGATCTCCTGGCTGTACTTCTACTCCCTGAGTACAGGCAGAGACTGAAGACTGCAGCACCAGCAGTGAGGACCAAGAAGGTATGGACAAGGGAAGCACAGGAGCACCTACAGGACTGCTTTGAATCAATGAACCCAGGCCTGTACCAGAAAACCAGGTATGGTTTGAAGAGGACTATTTCAAGGGCGAAGAGACAATTTTGAATGAGGTTGGAGATGACATTGGATGCATGGCAACTCTAGCAGGGTTTGTAGGATATTACTTCCTACGAAGTGAAACCCAATAGCATGAATGGCAGCGATGCTTCACTACCAGATGAGCTCAACGCTTTCGATGCCCGCTTTGAAAGCGAGAATACAACTACAGCTGTGAAGATCCCTGCTGCACCTGATGACCCTGTGATCTCTGTCTCAGAGGCCAATGTTAGGCTGCCTTTAAAGAGAGTGAATCCTTGCAAGGCAGAAGGTCCAGATGGAGTATCTGGTAAGGCTCTGAAAAACTGTGCCAACCAACTAGCAGGAGTATTTAAGGATTTTCAACCTCTCACTGCTATGACAGAAGTTCCCACTTGCTTAAAAAGGCAACAATTATACCAGTGCCTAAGAATAATAATGTGAGCTGCCTTAATAACTATCACCCAGTAGCACTCACACTGACAGTGATGAAATGCTTTGAGAGACTAGACTGAACTCCTGCCTCAGCAAGAACCTGGACCCATTGCAATTTGCCTACCATCACAATAGGTCAATGGCAGATGCAATCTCCATGGCTCTTCATACAGCTTTAGGCCACCTGGACAACACAAACACCTATGTCAGGATGCAGTTCATCGAATATAGCTCAGCATTTCATACCATCATTCACACAATCCTGAATGAGAAGTTGCAGTACCAGGGCCTCTTACCTCCCTCTGCAATTAGATCCTCAGCTTCCCAACATGAAGACCACAATCTGTGCAGATTAGTGATGACATATCCTCCTTGCTGACGATCAACACAGGCTCACCTTAGGAGTGTGCGCTCAGTCCACTGCTCTGCTCTCTATATACACATGACTGTGTGGCTAAGCACTGCTCAAATATCATCTATAAATTTGCTGACAATACAACCATTGTTGGTAGAATCTCAGATGGAGACGAGAGGGTGTACAGGAGTGAGATATGCCAACTAGTGGAATGGTGCTGCAGCAACAACCTGGCACTCAACATCAGTAAGACAAAGGAGCAGATTGTGACTTCAGGAATGGGGAGACGAAGGAACACATACCAATCCTCATAGAGGGATCTGAAGTGGAGAGAGTAAGCAGCTTCAAGTTCCTGGGTGTCAAGATCTCTGAGGATCCAATGGGCCCAACATATAGATGTAGTTATAAAGAAAGCAAGACAGCGGCTATATTTCATTAGGAGTTTGAAGAGATTTGGCATGTCAACAAATACACTCAAAAACTTCTATAGATGTACCATAGAGAGCATTCTGATAGGCTGAGTCACTGTCTGGTAGGGGGGAGCTACTGCACAGGACCGAAAGAAGCTGCAGAGGGTTGTAAATCTAGTCAGCTCCATCTTGGGTACTAGCCTACAAAGTACCCAGGATATCTTCAGGAAGTGGTGTCTCAGAAAGGCAGCATCCATTATTATGCACCAAGGGCATGCCCTTTTCTCATTGTTACCATCAGGTAAGAGGTACAGAAGCTTGAAAGCACATATTCAATGGTTCAGGAACAGCTTCTTCCACTCTGACATCTGATTCCTAAATGAATACTACCTCACTTTTTTTTAATATACAGCATTTCTGGTTTTTGTACTTTTTAACTCTATTCAATATATGTATACTGTAACTTATCTATGTATGTATTTATTTATTTGTTTATTTTAATCTCTGCTATATTATGTATTGCATTGAACTGCTGCTGCTAAATTAAGAAATTTCATGTCACATGCTGGGGATAATAAACCTGATTCTGATTCTGAAAGGATAGGAGGTTATGGGCAGGTGAGAAGGGTTGAGGGGTAAACTAGAATGGGGAATGGAAAAAGAGAGGAAGGGGACTAGGGAGAATTTACAAGAAGTTATGGTCTTTTGGTCTATGTTCTAATTTAAAGAAATTAATGTAAAGGAACATGAGATGATGCTCCTTCACCCTGAGTATGACCTCACTGTGGCAGTAGAAGAGGCCATGGACAGACATGTAAGAATGGGAAAGGGAAGTTGAATTGAAAAAGGAGGCCACCGGGAGACGAGCCGATGGAGCAAAAGTTCCCCAATTGACGTCAGGTATCACTGATCCTTTAATCCTGATGAAGAGTCTAGGCCTGAAAAGTTGACTGTATAGTCTCTTCCACAGATGCTGCCTGACTGCTGAATTTCTCCCGCACTTTGTATGGGAAGACCAAAATATCCAGCATCTACAGAATCTCCTTTGTAATAGAAATTGTTCTCTAGTTTTAAGACACTTCATAAAACATGCCAAATTCCAACATGTGCCACTCTTGACCCAAACCTGAAGTTATGAGCTTGAGTGCAGGAGCAGGATTAGTTTGAAATGATTGTGTTTTAGAAAGACTTGCATGTGTCTGAACTGTGAACTTGATTCCACACAGCATTGCCTCTACATCTCTCATATTCACCTCTGATGGTGTAATATTTTACCGGCCCCTCTGTCAGTAGCGGTATGGCTGCATTGTGACCACCATTCAGTTCCCTTTAATCAGTTTTAAGCTAAGAAAATTGGGCAAATAACATCGATACCATACATTTGCTAGACATTGATTTGACTCTGTTAAGAAAACTTAGCCACATTCACTTAACATCCTATCAAGTTACCATCTGCATATCCCCTACAATTAAACCCATGGGACATATCACTGTTATTCTACCCAGAGAGGGCCTGTAGTTACAAGAGGTGAGAAACAATGCATTCTGTGGTGAATAAATCACCTTACACACTTTAAAAATGTGTATGCACACCTAGGAGATATCAATATCAAGGCTGTGATGAAGAATTCTTCACCTGTCTGGATGAATTCAATTCTACTCACTCAATGATTTGTACACCATCCAGGACAAAGCCTGAATGGAACGTATTTGAACCAATATCAACCAGTGCACATTATCTGTAAGATATATTACAGCATCTTATTAATTTAATGGATGAAACCTGCCAAACCCACAATATCCATTGCCTAGAAAGACAAATATGGCTACCAAATCAATTTCCACATCCCAGCATGATAGGTAAGTTGTACGTCACCATCCTTTGTTGTTGCCTGCAGAAGATTTCGAATGGCATCTCAATTAGGAACTAACTAAACAGGGCAACAAAATATCAAGGCTTTCTAGCTTCACAAGTATTTTTATTTGAAAAATGCAATTGTATAAAGTAGACCTCTGACCCAGAGCAGATGGAGCAACATGGCTAATGAACAGCAGGGCAGTTTAGGATTTGGCAGCCTACAGGAAAGCCCTTGTTCTTGGTTTTTTTCTCGAAGTAAGCCAAGCCTAGCATGGGATTCACCTTATAAAGCTCTCCCCTTATCATCTTCCCCTTTATCCCACTCAGTGCTGGAGGCAATAAGGACAAATCCCAGCTGAATCAATCACTCATTTCAACAAACCCCTCAGTGCACCCATCTAATTATCAGAATAAAGGCAGCAAGACGGATTCCCATTAGCCTGTGAACTCACCCCAGAAAACTTACCTTTTACTCGGAGGACGGATAGCTGAATAAGTTGTTCAAAATGGCATCATCCCCTACAATTAGAGTTACTGTACCAAAAATGTAACTGGTGTTCATGTTCCTTTGATAAACTTTGCATGGAATTTATGTTACACCCTCCATGCTAACGAAGTTAAGCCAGCTGGTCAGTTCTGAGAAATCATGTCATAGTTCTCCTTAAAAACATGATATCTTAACAGATCTCAGATTATAAACAGAATCATTCTTATTTGCTGTAATAACATTTCTTGCAATGAGTCATACTATCATAATTTTTTTTTGCAATATCCTGATCTGGTTCAATTCAGTTTTCTACAGTGGAATGGAGTAATACAGCATGAAACAGGAAATATGGCCCAATTCACCCACATTGACCATTACTGACCATCCAGTTTACATAGATTATATGAAGTCCACATTATATACACTTACAGTAATTCACAGTTTTTCTCCCCCATCTCATCGTGTTTTGCATTGTACTGCTGCCGCAGTGTTAACTTAACACATTTCATATGCTGGCGATATTAACTTGAGCAAAAGAGCAAAAGGAGAGTGAAAAATAGAAAAAAAATAGCGAGTTAGTGTACATGGAGTCATCATCCATCGCAAATCTGATGTCAGAGGGGAAGCAGCTATCCCTAAAATGTTGAGTTTGTGCCTTTAGGCTCCTGTACCTCCTCCTTGAAGAGAAGTGGACATGTCCTGGGTGATGGGCGTCCTTAATGATAGATGCTGCCTTTTTGATGCGTCACCTTTTGAAGATGAACTCGATGCCGGGGAGTCTAGCGCCCATGATGGAGCTGGGTGAGTTTTCAACTTTCTGCAGCTTTTTCTGATCCTGTGCAGTGACCCCTCCACATATGATGGTGTTGCAACCAGCTCTGTAGAAATTTGCGTCAGTCTTTGGTGATGTGCCAAGTCTCCTCAACGTCCTAATGAAATATAGCCACTGTTGTGCCTCCTTTGCAATTGCATCTACATGTTGAGCCCAGGATAGATCTTCAGAGATGTCGGTCTACCATCTGGGTAGCCTCCAGCTTGGTGGTATGAACACTGAATTCTCCAATTTCCGGTAATTCCCTCCCCCTCCCCCTATCCCAGGTCCCTCTCTGCCTCTCTCCCCTTTCAACTTTCTGCTTCTTTATCTCTACAGTTCTTTCATGCTTATCCCCTCCCCCATTACCTTTCCTCTGATTGGTTTTCCACTTGGCGCCTCTAGGCCCTACCCCCTCCCCTATCTCTATTACTGGGCTTCGGCCCTCTCTTCCCCCCCATTCCTGATGAAGGGTCTCGGCCCGAAACGTCTGCTACTCTTTTCTCATGGATGCTGCCTGCCCTGCTGAGTTCTTCCAGCGTTGTGTACGTATTCAGAGATGTTGACAATCAGGAACTTGAAACTGCTCACCCTTTCCACTGCTGACACCTTGAGGAGGACTGGTGTGTGTTCCCCCGACTTCCCCTTCCTGAAGTCTGCAACCAAGTCCACAAATTCCTTGGTCTTAGTGACAATGATGCAACATCGTTGTGGCAACACCATCTTATCAAAATCCCTACCCAGATTTCTGATGTTGTACATAATGATAGAATGCTAAATTTTGAAGGAAGGATTAAATACGTGCCACTATTTTGAATAGAAATAAGCATTCTCATTGTACATTTAATAGGAATTTTTCATTGTATATATAATCATTTTTATTGCACTTGGAAATTAAATTTTATGTATGAATGAGAAACAAGTGTGACTTTTCTGCTCTTCCTTCTTGCTGCACAGTTGGTTATTTCAAAATGCCCTACTATCCATTGGTTTAGGCTGATGTATTACACATGGCTTCTAAATGCTTCAGAGTTCAACTGTGGGGCAATTGTAATTCAGTGACTGCAGCAATAACCTGGTGTTTGGCTTGGCAATCAGACTTCAACAGTAGACTTCAGTGCATTAGGAATGTAGAATGACATCGGCTGCCAAAATATTGTACCTTGGGGAAAACAGCACAGAAGCAAATAGCTGGGGGCAAAGGCGAAAAGAAAGTGATCCAACCAGGATGTGTTGAATGATGACCAGTCTTCATGAAGCTGAAGATAAGATCACACTGGGGGCTTGTGGTAACGGGCTTTATAGTTGCTGCAAAGTCAAATTCTAATCTCTCCTTGAATTTGGGAACCAATTGGAGTTAGTACAGGATTAAAGCGATTAAAGCTCCCGTCAGTCCATCAGTTTTATTGGCTTCCAGGTTACTGCTGGCATGTGGAACATTTTTTCTTAAATTTTCATTTTGCTGTTGTAGTGGAACATTTCAGCTAATAAATTATGTTAGGTTACACGTTACTGCTTCATATATTGCAACTTAAAAGAAAGAGTAAACAGAATTTTTACACAGAAAAGATAAGAATGGTAAAGTCCTGCTATAACTTATAAGACCATAATTAGGCCATTTGGCCCATCACATCTGCTCCGCCATTTCATCATGGCTGAGCCAATTTTGCTCTCAGCCCCCAATCTCCTGCCTTCTCCCCATACCTCTTCATGCTCTGACCAATCAATAATCTATCAACCTCACCTTTAAATATACATAAAGACTTGGCCTCATAGCTACCTGTGGCAAAGAATTTCACAGATTCACCACTCTCAGACTAAAGAAATTCCTCTTCATCTCCGTGCTAAAAGAATTGACCCTCTATTCTGAGGCCGTGTCCTCTGGTCTTAGCCACTCCCACCATAGGAAACATCCGCTCCACATCCACTCTATCAAGTCCTTTCACCATTTGATAGGTTTCAATGAGGTCACTGTTATTCTTCTGAAATCCAGTGAATACGGGCCCAGAACCATCAAATGCTCTTCATATAACAAGCCATTCAATCCTGAAATTATGCATCATTTATTGTTAATGCAGAAGAGATATATGTGGCGATGTGTGTTCAAATGCACAGGACAACCAGCAGGACAACAAAAGATCCTATCAGAAAATGGCAGCAGTCTGGTTGTGCCATGACTCGGTAGCTTAACAGGCTTCCTGGCTTTCTTGATAAATTATACAACTACCACCATAGCCTAATTAAGCGAATCGTACTAACATGTGGATAGCGTTCATGAGTGGTGCTGTAAACCAGGAGATTCCACATATTCAAAAAACTTTCTAGTTGCTATACTCAGTAGAATGAGAGATATTAGTCTTCAAAAGCATCATTCGGAACCCCTCATCAAGATGAGGAAGTGCATTTTTAAATAGATGTATTAGTCTACGGATGTGATCATTGCTGCTAATGTCAGCATCCATTGGCCCTCCAGCAGGTGTTGCTGAGTTACCTAGAACTTCTGCAGTTCTTGTTGTCAGGGTATTCAGATTAACTGCTGCTAACTAATCTTCAACACCTGCTCCTTGTTTACACAATTCTGTCTCACTTGTTTCCTGTGGACTTCACATACATTCCTTTTATTCTCCCCATCTCTCCCACTTCTCTAAAAGTTAATCATAAAGTTTAGCAGACTAACAAGTAGCTTTATTTGTTACATGTACCTTGAAACATCAAGTTATACAGTGAAATGCATCATTTGTGCCAAATCAGTGAGGATTGTGCTGGGCAGCCCATAAGTGTTGTAATGCTTCTAGTGCCAAAAACATGTCCACATCTCACCAAGCTTAATCGTACATCTTTGGAATGTGGGAAGAAGCTGGAGGATTCAGAGGAAACCCACAGTTGCAAGGTGGGCATAAAAACTCCTTCCAGGCAGTGGGGGGAATTAAATGGCAATTGCTGATCACTGCTCCTGTAACCTACTGTTAAACCCTTGTTTCAATAATAGCAGTTCTGAAGATTAATTGTTAGCCTAAAATATTGCCTCCACTCCTCTCTCCAGAGCTGCTGTCTGACTTGCTGACAAATTTCAAGCATTTTCTGTTTTTATTTCATAAACAAAAATGCTCACTTCTGCTAAGTCAGTATCTTAGTGCACAGAGCTGTTTTAAATGCTCTATCCCTTTTCCCAGAGCCCTGATATAATTGTGGTTTGGTTATATTTAGCTTATGCATACAGATCCTGATAGCAGTGGAATAGAATGTCAATTACACAAGAGAGACTAGCCCTAATGACTTCAGTGAATTATGTTAGTCCTTGGAGTCTATATCAATTGTAGTTTATCAATTGTCTGAAAGACTTCGTCCCTGTCCCATGGCTTTCATGTGACCTGTTTATATAACCAATTCAGAACTTTGGATACCTTGGCATTTTATTTATCATCTTTTTGATTGAGTGGACTGTTCCCTTCATTATAACCATATAACAAATACATCACGGAAACAGGCCATCTTGGTTCTTCAAGTCCATGCCAAATGCTTACTCTCACCTAGTCCCACCAACCTGCACTCAGCCCATAACCCCCCATTCCTTTCCTGTCCATATATACATATACAATTTTTTTTTAAATGACAATATCGAACCAGTCTCTACCACTTCTACTGGAAGCTCGTTCCACACAGCTACCACTCTCTGAATAAAGAGGTTCCCCCTTGTGTTACCCCTAAACTTTTGCCCCTTAACTCTCAACTCATGTCCACTTGTTTGAATCTCCCCTACTCTCAATGGAAAAAACCTATCCACGTCAACTCTATCTACCTCTATCAAGTCAACCCTCAACCTTCTACACTCCAAAGAATAAAGACCTAACTTGTTCAACCTTTCTCTGTAACTTAGGTGCTGAAACCCAGGTAACATTCTAGTAAATCTCCTCTGTACTCTCTCTATTTTGTTGACATCTTTCCTATAATTCGGTGACCAGAACTGCACACAATACTCCAAATTTGACCTCACCAATGCCTAGTACAATTTTAACATTACATCCCAACTCCTATACTCAATGCTTTGATTTATAAAGGCCAGCATACCAAAAGCTTTCTTCACCACCCTATTCATTATTGGAATAGAAATGAGCACGGGTGAACTTTAGTCTCTTTCTCCACTGGAACATGAGCTTTATTTATACATGGTAACAGGCCCCCCTGCCCAACAAGCCCACACCACCCAATTACATCCATGTGACCAAATTCCCTACTAGCCCATACATCTTTGGAATGTGTAATGATACTGGAATATCCAGAAGCCCATGTGGTCATGGGGAAAATTTTAAAAACAACTTACAGACTGCAGTGGGATTGAATTCGGGTCATTGGTGCTGTAATGATGTTACATTACCCACTTTGCTACTGCACCATCATGAAGTTCTGTAACTGCACTGATTATTACAAAAAGGTGAAGGAATGTATGAGGATGAAATTGAAGCTTGATATGCATGTAGAGTGAAGTTTATGAAGTCAATTTCCCCTGCCCAATTGAATATATTTTGAAAAACCTGAAATAGATACTAGCCCTTGAATATCTTAACAAAGGGACTAATGTTTATTTCGGATATCTGAACATGCATGCAAGATGTTGCGCAGTATAGAAAGTGCTAGAAATACTCAGTAAATCAGCCAGCATTTGTGAAGAGTAAGAGACAGTGCACAGTTTAGGTTGGGTTGCCTTTGATGGAAGAAAGGCAAGATGTTATGTCACTCATCTTGTTCAGTATTGGCAAGTCTACAGACAGTTCACCTGATGAATCTTAACACGCCCAATATCTCACCCTTGCTCATCAAGATCCCTCAGGCTGCCCCAGGAACAGTGGCTGGTACCTGTAGCTTATCAATATCCTCCTATAATGATCAATGGACTATCTTGGCATGGTTCTGCTGCTAGGTTTAAGAGAGGTCCAGTTTCCAGACTTTAACTTGCTTGCAAGATTCTGGTCAAGATGAACTTTGAAGATGAAAATGATGACGCAAGCTTGGGAGTGCACGTATGACCTTTGATTACTTTTAGCGAGCTTAGATTGTTTTCATGTCCACACTGCCCGAACAGTTGCGAAGCATAAAGCCTGTTCGAGGATTTGTGCCAGTCATGTGACAAAAGTAGTCTTTGCAGTTGAAGACAATGAATTTTCGGCTGGCATATTAGCATGTAGTTAATAATAAATGGATACAGTTCCATCAATCCAGGAAGATTAATAAACATTTAACTCCAAATACATTATGGAGAATGAACTGAGGAAGTATGACTGATAGGAACACTCTGAATGCTATAATAGATTCAATACCCTGTACAAAGACCTTCATTGCCATATGAAATCAAAGCATTCCTCGCTCTGGTCCAGAATTCTCCTAGAAAAAGGTTTACAATTCATAAAGGCAATGGCTGTGAGATTGAGAAAGCACTTCTACCCCTTCTGGCTCCGCAGGAAGATATCTACACTTTACTCTCCAGCATCAGTGCAGACTCTAAAGGTGCCAGCTGGCCTCTCACTTACATACACATCAGAGGAGCCATGTTACCTGGATGTTAGGACCATGTGAAAAATGGTCTAACTCCAGTATGGAATGATCTTTTCTAAGATACCTTCAGCTGCAAGAACTTTCACCTGAAAGCTAAACCTTGAGCACATTTTACATTCTAAAACAGATTAACCAAATTCCAACTTCAATAACAATTGTGCGAGGTCCTCAAGATGAACGTAACTGGAAATCAAACAATTCAAGATTGTTTCATGTAATTTCCAGTAGGAGATTGAACTAATTGGAACACATTGGATTTTGCTATCCTATGGTGAGCTTTTCATAATGAAAGTGAACTCCAGTTTCTAATTATTTCAAAAGTTGACCAGCAATGACTGGGAAATTTACACTTGTGAAGAAATTAAAAGAATTACCAGGTTTAAACAAGAAAACAAGGGAACTTAATTTTTTTAAGACATCTTGGTATTTAGTAATGACTGTGGTGTGAAATTTCCAATAATATTTCTAGCCATTTGAAATCATTTATAATCCTCCTAATATTTGCACTGTACATGAATAAAAAATATGCATTAAAGAACAATATACATATTTTGGTCCATTGTTTCTTTGTCAACTGTCAGAGTAAGGGCAGGTCAAAACACAACTGCATATAGCGGAAATTTTAAGGAGAAAGTAAGCCTGATCTGCCTATGTTCTCTCCCTCTAGCTGCTTAGGTTCACTCACTGACCAGGTAAACTTGCTTACAGCTTAGCTCCATGTTCACCTTGGTTTCGCCCTATCATTGATAGCTCCCGTCTCTCACCCTCCTCAATTCTGAGCAAGCTGCTCTTGTCCTTTTTTCAGTTCTCCTGAAGGTTCTGGGACATTAGCTTTGTTTCTTTTCCCATAGATGCAGCCTGACCCGATGAATATTTCCAGCAAGTCCAGCTTTTGTTTTTGATTTCAAAGGGAAAGTAAAATTCACTATCAAAATATATATATGTTACCACATACTAACTTGGGATTCATTTTCAAAGATCCAAAGTACATCTATCATCTAAGTATGTACATGCAGTATACAACCCTGAGAATTGTCTTCCCACTGACAAAGCAAACCCTGGAACCCGTTCAAAAAAGCACAGAATATAAAGGACAAAATCAAGAGTCCAGGCAGATTCAGTTCAGCTCAGTTTGATTCAATCTAGTGCTGCGTGGTTTGTTGTCCACGGGATACACCGATCAAAATTGCCCAAAATAAAGTGTGCACATCATAAGGTGAATGTTCTTGCAAGTGTGTACAGGTAGTTAAAGAAATACAATAGAATCTATAGAGAAGTATACATTAACACAGACTGACAAGCAATCATTGTGCAAAAGAAAAATTATGCAAATAAGAAGCATCTATGTTTTTTATGTATTCATATGAAAGGATAGTTTATTGGTACTTGGAGGATGTTTGAAAGTTCGAGTGGCTAATTTGTCAAAACTGTCTGTTAACCAAGAACTAATCTTCCATCTCAAGAATGACAATAAATAAATGTGTTTCGAATGAAAGGTTACCATCTGTGTTTATTTGAAATTATAGATGAATTATGCTAATCATGTGTGAAAAAAACATTAAAACCCACAGTATTTAGCAATTGTTCTCCACATTATGGGAACACAATCCACTGTGTGCATTTGTACAGTACATCTCAGTGCATGTTTGGCATCTTCCATATGTTCTCTGCTAACTATTTTCCATTGTCTCAATAGGCTTTGTCATTTATGATTTTGACTAGCTATTTCTGTAAGATGATGTAGGCTGATGTGTCCAAGCTCTCCATCTGAGTGAAATGAATCTGAATTGTAAGTGACAAATCTCTGGAATGACCAGAGCTCACGGGTGTTTTCATCTACTAATTGCTGAATTTGTCTGACAGTATGGGAGAAGACTTCAGTCATTCACAGGCTGAACTACTCTTCCTCTCTCTGGTTCGTTTATCCCTATGCTTACCACATTTCACTGTTGATAGTATTCCAAGTCAGAAAACCAGGATCTATAAAGTTATGACTGGTTTGCCGTTTATAACTTTGAACTTGATCATGCCACTTAGGGAGACCTCTACTTTCTCACAGCTGGCCTGTTGACCTCTGTCAGAAACTTGTCAATGAAGCCAGCGACTGGAGATCACAAACAGGATTGGACAACTAATTCCATGTTACATCAGTTTTCAAGATTCAAAAACGTTATTGTCATTCTAACCGTACATCAGCTCTGCAGGGCAGAATGAGACAGCGTTTCCCAGGAGCAGTGCAATCATAACATAACAAACGCAACACTAAATGATAAACATGACAATAAATAGTAAAACACAACAGCCACATGTCAGTTAAAAATAAGTTATAAGTATCCAGTGCAAGTTAAAAGTGTCCAAAACAGAGTCAGGTAGAGCAGCTATTTAGCAGTCTGACTGCCTGTGGGAGGAAGCTGTTTAGTTGCCTTGTGGTTTTAGTTTTGATGCTCCTGTAACGTTTATCTTATGGCAGAAGAACAAATAGTTCATGGAGAGGGTGTGAGAGGTCTTTAATGATGTACCGTGTCTTCTGGAGGCAACGACTCTGAAAGAGGTCTTGGACAGAAGGTAGGGAGACCCCAATAACCTTCTCTGCTCCCCTAACCACCCTCTGCAAGGCTTTTTTGTCGGCAGCACTGCAGCTGGAGTACCAGGTTGTGATGCAAAAGGTCAGCACACTTTCATCCACGCCTCTGTGGAATGTAGTTAAGATGTTAGTGGGGAGTGATACTTGTTTAAGCTTCCTCAGAAAGTGCAATCTCTGCTGGGCTCGTTTCACAATCCCAGTGATGTTCCTGGACCAGGTGAGATTGTCCGAGATCTGCACCCCAAGGAACCTGATATTGTGAACTGAGTCAGAAAGGTAGTCCAATGAAAAGCCCAGATAGACTAAATGGGCAGACATTTCCAACAGTGGGAGAGTAAAGGACCAGAGGGCATAGCATCAGAATACAAGGGTGTCCCTTTAGAACAGAGCTGAGGAGAAATACCTTTAGCCAGAAGGTGGTGTATCTGTTGTGATTGATGGCTGTGGAGGCCAAGTCACTGGGCATACTTAAAGCAGAAGTTTGCTGATTGGTAAGGGTGTCAGCTTATGGGGAGAAGGCAGGGGAATGGGATTGAGAGGAAATAGCTTGGCGGTTCCTGTATTGCAATTACTGTGTCAGCTGTAACACCGGGATTTGATTACCACCATTTTCTGTAAGAAGTTTGAATGTTCTCCTCATGACTGCATGGGTTTTCTCAGAGTGCTCCAGTTTCCTCCCACACTCCATAGACATACAGTTAGGGTTAGTGACTTATGGGCATGCTATGTTGGCACTGAAAGTGTGGTGACTCTTGTGGGTTGCCCAGCACAATCAACTGCAAATGATGCTGTAATTTGCTGTATGGTTTGATGTACATGTGACACATAAATCTAAACTTACCTAATCTTATCTGAAATCAGCCATAATTTTGGGTCCAGTGATCACAATACTATTAGTTTCAATATAATTATGGAGAAGGATAGGACTGGACCCAGGGTTCAGATTTTTGACTGGAGAAAGGTTAACTTTGAGGAGATGTGAAAGGATTTTTAAGGAGTGGATTAGGACAATTTGTTTTATGGGAAGGATATAATAGAGAAATGGAGGTCATTTAAAGGTGAAATTTTGAGGGTACAGAATCTTTATGTTCCTATTAGGTTGAAAGGAAAGGTTAAAAGTTTGAGAGAGCCATGGTTTTCAAGGGATATTGGAAACTTGGTTCAGAAAAAAGAGATTTACAATAAATATAGGCAGCATGGAGTAAATGAGGTGCTCAAGGAATATAAAGAATGTAAAAAGAATCTTAAGAAAGAAATTAGAAAAGCTAAAAGAAGATATGAGGTTGCTTTGGCAAGTAAGGTGAAAATAAATCCAAAGGGTTTCTACAGTTATATTAATTGCAAAAGGACAGTGAGGGATAAAATTGGACCCTTAGAGAATCAGAGTGGACAGCTATGTATGGAGCCAAAAGAGATGGGGGAGATTTTGAACAATTTATTTTCTTTGGTATTCACTAAGGAAAAGGATATTGAATTGTGTCAGGTAAGGGAAACAAGTAGGGTAGTTATGGAAACTATGATGAGTAAAGAAGAGGAAGTACTGGCACTTTTAAAGAATATAAAAGTGGATAAATCTCCAGATCCTGACAGGATATTCCCTAGGACCTTGAGGGAAGTTAGTGTAGAAATAGCAGGGGTTCTGACAAAAAATATTTTAAATGTCATTAGAGACAGGATAGTGCTGGAGGATTGGTGTATTGCTCATGAGGGTCCATTGTTTAAAAAGGGTTCTAAGAGTAAACCTAGCAATTATCAGCTTGTAAATTTGACGTCAGTGGTGGGTAACATGGGGAACAGTCAGCATGGATTTGTGAGTGGAAGATCATGTTTGACAAATCTTATTGAATTTTTTGAAGAGGTTACTAGGAAAGTTGATGAGGGTAAAGCAGTGGATGTTGTCTGTATGGACTTCAGTAAGGCCTTTGACAAGGTTCGGCTCGGAAGGTTAGTTAGGAAGGTTCAATGGTTAGGTATTAATAATGAAGTAGTAAAATGGATTCAACAGTGGGTGGATGGGAGATGCCAGAGAGTAGTCGTGGATAACTGTTTGTCAGGATGGAGGCCGGTGACTAGCAGTGTGCCTCAGGGACCTGTACTGGGTCCAGTGTTGTTTGTCATATACATTAATGATCTGGATGATGGGGTGGTAAATTGGATTAGTAAGTATGCAGGTGATACTAAGATAGGTGGCTTTGTGGATAATGAAGTAGGTTTTCAAAGCTTGCGGAGAGATTTAGGCCAGTTAGACGAGTGGGCTGAAAGATGGCAGATGGAGTTTAATACTGATAAGTGCGAGGTGCTACATTTTGGTAGGAGTAATCAAAATAGGACATACATGGTAGGGCATTGAGGAATGCAGTAGAACAGAGTGATCTAGGAATAATGGTGCATATTCGCAGAAGGTGGAATCTCATGTGGATAGGGTGGTGAAGAAAGCTTTTGGTATGCTGGTCTTTATAAATCAGATCATTGAGTATAGGAGTTTGGATGCAATGTTAAAATTGTACAAGACATTGGTGAGACCAAATTTGGAGCATTGTGTACAATTCTGGTCTCTGAATTATAGGAAAGATGTCAACAAAATAGAGAGAGTACAGAGGAGATTTACTAAAATGTTACCTGGGTTTCAGTACCTAAGTTACAGGGAAAGGTTGAACAAATTAGGTCTTTATTCTTTGGAGTTTAGAAGGTTGAGGGTTGACTTGATAGAGGTATTTCAAATTATGAAGAGGTAGATAGAGTTGACGTGGATAGGTTTTTTTCCATTGAGAGTAGGGGAGATTCAAACAAGTGGATATGAGTTGAGAGTTAAGGGGCAAAAGTTCAGGGGTAACACGAGGGGGAACTTCTTTACTCAGAGAGTGGTAGCTGTGTGGAATGAGCTTCCAGTAAAAGCGGTAGAAGCAGGTTTGATTTTGTCATTTAAAAAAAAATTGGATATATGTATGGACAGGAAAGGAATGGAAGGTTATGGGCTGAGTGCAGGTAGGTGGGACTAGGTGAGGATGTGTCCGCCATGGACTAGAAGGGCCGAGATGGCCTGTTTCCTTGCTGTAATTGTTATATGGTTATAATGGAATGGCAGAGTAGGCTTAATGGGCTGAATGGCCTAATCCCGCTCCTATATCTTATGGAAGTCTGTAGGTTTGTGATGAATATTCATTGTGAGGGGGATGGTTCCTTTTTCCTAGCTCAGTTTTCTAACACAGTAACTGACATTTGAGGGGATCAAAGAGTTGTTTCTGAGTAAGCTGAGTAAGTTAAACTTCCATGCAATATTTCTTGCTCATCTTTCTGTCATAAACAAGAACCAGTCTTCTGTTCTTATTGTAAATTGCAAGCAATAATCAGTCTGAAGTGAAAAGGACAGCTTTGCAAACAAACAGCACTGCCCCTTAGAGATGTAGTGGAAGAAAATGGATTTTAATTTATTGGGCTTGTGTCAAATCAGACAACGATGACTAAGTCAGTTAGTATGGGAAGCTTGCAGAAGAGACTGATACTATCACTTAGTACATCAAATAGCTAATCTATGAATAGATTGGAGATTTGTGCACTAAGAGAGTCAGTTCTCACAGCATTAACTTTGAGTGTTTGGGATCTCTGTCCTCAGAGATTTGTGGACCACCTGTGAGAAAAGATAACTGAAAAAAAAATCACATGCATGGAAGGTCACAAAGTAGCAAAAAATAGAGTATAAATATAAGAGAGTATAAATATAAGAGAGCAGTCAGGCTTGTTAGGAATGGTCAAGGAAAAAGAATAAGAATGACAGAAAGATAGGGTGACCAGAATTAATTCTTCTGCCTTTTGTTACAGTGGTGTCACTGCAACAACTTTGCACTCAATGTCAGTTAGACAAACATGCTGATTGTGGACTTCAGGAAGTGTAAGTCGAAGGAACACACACCGAATCTGATAGAGGGATCAGAAGTGGAAAGAGAGTGAGCAGCTTCAAATTCCTGGGTGTCAAGACCTCTGAGGACCTAACCTGGTCCCAACATATCGATGCAGCTATAAAGAAAGCAAGACAGTGACTATATTCAATTAGGAATTTGAAGAGATTTGGTATATCAACAAAAACTTCTATAGTTGTACCATGGAGAGCATTCCGACGGGCTGCAGCACTGTCTGGGATGAGGGGAGGGTTGCTACTGCACAGGACCAAAGGAAGCTGCAGAGGCTTATAAATTTAGTCGGCTCCATCTTGAGTACTAGCCTACAAAGTACCCTGGACGCCTTCAAGGAGCAGTGTATCAGAAAGACAGTGTCCATTATTAAGGACACCCAGCACCCAGAGCATGCCCTTTTCTCACTCGTACCATCAGGTAGGAGGTACAGAAGCCAGAAGGCACATACTCAGTGATTCAGGAATAGCTTCTTCCCCTCGGCCATCCAATTCCTAAATGGACGTTGAACCCATGAACTCTACCTCATTTTTGAATATATATTATTTCTGTTTTTGCATGATTTTTAATCTATTTAAAATACATATACTGTAATTGATTTATATTATTATTATTTTTCTTCTTCTATATTATGTATTGCATTGAACTGCTGCTGCTATGTTAACAAATTCTAAGGTGATAATAAAACTGATTCTGATTTCTGCGATGGAAAATTTGTTCATCTGCAACTCGTTGGTATGTCTTCTTAGCTTATAGAAATTGTACCCGCGTTTTGGAAATACTTTGTGTTTTAGAAATCATTCGTAATTCAGACATCTTTTATAAGATAGAAAACCTTTAAATGTATTTTAAGAATTTTATTTAAATATAGTTTTCATCTAACAATGAATGAACTGTATTTAAACTGGAAGTATCTCCTCCTGGGTAGGGAGGGGTGAACCCACCAATCATATAGGGGGTACTGGCAGCTAAACTCATTGTGAAGGATAAACAGGCAAGTGATCTAGCCTTTGAAGAGTAGGTGGCTACGGTAAAACCTCCCATTAGTGAGGGTACCTGTAGCTATCTATATTGGATAAGGCTTAAGTTCTTCATTTGAGTTCAGAATTTTGCAGACAGCAAATCCAATACTATCACAGGCTTGTCTGTCCCTTACCCCCATGCTCACATCATCTCCCTGTAGCCTGCTGTCAACACTTATAATTAGCTGCGGGTAGTAACATCAGCACTGAGCCAAATAACCTCCTCTTTTCATTCTATCAGACTAAATTCTCTATTTGCTGCATATAGTTCCCAGTAAATCCCCAGTGAGGTTCTCGCGGTCAATCTGGTCCTAAAGGATTATGTGACAACTCCATGATGTGATCCCTTTTCAGACCAGAAATGAATTGGTGATGTGCTATTACGAAGCTGTGCATATGACAAAAGAGATTTTCAGATCATGGCCCGTGTGTAATGCAGCAGACCTGTAATTATGCTGCAAATGATTTCATTCAGTGTATTGTGACAGGTTTGATCATGATCACTGCTTCATTACTCCCGCAGGTTTAAGATCTCACACACTGTCAGCAGTATGATCTCTCCATTTTCTTGGTTCAGTTGCTATTAAAAGCTTCTTCAGTGCTGTACCCCAAATGCTCCCACTCCCCGCAGTGTTGGGAGAGTTCTCACCCCAGTTTCCAGGACCCTGTGTTGAATGAGCCATTGCCATGAAATTCTCCAGTGTACAGGGACTGACATGAAAGACAATAGGGTCACATGTGTAAAGACAATGCCTTGCAATTAGTAAATAGCATTAAGAAAACTGCAAATAATAGCTTTCTTAAGTTGCAGAATATACTTTGGTAAGGAGTGACTATTCTTCTTTCACATGCTATAAGCTTTTCTTTTTCAGGCAATTGCCTAACAGTTGAAAACTTAGAAGATTAAAGATAGTGTACAGTGAACAGCACAAACAGAGAGTCCTTTGGTAATCTGCTGCTAGAGAGGGCACATCTTGTGACATGCTTTCCACAATCCCTTTAAAAGAATAAAGTATATGTGAACTAGATGTCTGACTGTGCAAACAACTTGGTGTTTTGTTCTATCAATTTCTGTGTTTGCACCAAACTAAAAGGGACTCCAAGCTTTTGATTAAGTTCCCGGATTGTTTCAAATCATTATTCAATAGATGAGAATTTATTTTTTTGACAAAGCTATTTAAAAAGATTAGTGCAACTACCCAAAAGACCTGAATGTTAATTACAGTCATTGAATCCACCTTAAGCCTTAGTGGGTTTATGGGCAAGTCTGGAATTTGTTCAAAGTATCCTCTCTGTTTTGATAATCAGTTTTATTTCTACTATGTCCCACCAAACTTTCCTCAGGCACAATTTTAAACATTTTTTTAATTTTCATTTTTGTTGAAACTTCTGAAGAATATAACTCCACAATTTCATTAGAAATGGTTGCGCTGCCAAGGCTTGATTTTGTTTTATACAGCTGGGATGTTCTGAAAGGGAGTTCAAGTGTTTACAAGCATTCTTATGTTGGTGCTGTCCTCATACAGACTCTTCAAGGCTGGCCTGCACTTAGTCGTGTCCATATTGACTCCTTCAATGGCCATTAAGAAGCTTCATTGTAACTTTCATGTCCCCAAAGGATGACCAACTGGATCCCAGATGAAGTTAGTATTTAAAATGTGTGCAGCAATGGGTTGACATGACATTGAACATATATAAATAGCCTTTGGCATCTTTGCCTGTCTTTCTAAGCACATAGATAATAAAACAGTCCAAGCTTTCAAAGATTTTTGTTGCCCTGGGTTTTCAAAATATTTAGTTCCTCTGTTTTGCTCAGTTTGGATTTCAAGCATCTGCAATGTCAATAAAAACAACACTCTTACATCTGCAATAATTTACAGGGGATTTAAATAGTTTTAAAAGTACTTCACTGTGGAATAATCAAAATAACTGTGTGTTGAGCCAGAACTGAAAGGATTAAGTTCAGGGAAAGTGTTGAATTTTATTGAAGGCACTGAAGGTTGAAGGAACAAATAACTTCAACTGGGGGTAAGGTTAACAAAGGATGTCTGAATTAATTTGGTAAGGTTTGCATGGAAGCAGGGTAGGAGGAGGCCACAGGAGTATTTAAGCACAAGAAGGAACTGCTTAGAAAGGATGGTAGTGATGCATCTCTTCAGTATAGTTAGAAGACATTGGTCCCAGCTTCCAAGTGTTTTGCCATTCATCAGCTCACTAAACCTGCTCTTACCTTGGGAGGCATCCCAGTTGCAACATAACCCCTGAAGCTGGCCTTGATCTAACTGGCAAGACTCTATGCAGTACGAATTTTTACACTTGCGTACCTTTCGGAACTACTTTGACAGTTGGTTAAGCTATAGTGTCTGCACAAACCAGCTACAGATGTCAGATAGCTTGAATGTAATTTTGCCAAGAGTTTTAAATATTAACTAACATTCAAAAATGATTTATTATTAAACATAATGACAGAAAGCTTAAATGACTTAAACATTAAGCAAGTAAAGAATTTTAACACTGGAAAACACTTAAGCAATTTATGTTAATTCAAATAATTAAAAACACTAATTGACCCAAAGCCTACTGTTTTCCTCTGCAGCTGTTCCTCCCCTATGGAATGAATGGAATCACTGAACTGTGCTAGCTCTAAACTTGTCTGGGTTTTCCAGCATAACTAATTGAACTACATGGTAGTACTGACCTTTATCTGTAGTATTTTCCGTCTCTATGTTTATGGAGGGTGGGGAATTGGAAGCCAAACAGGAGCACATTGGAATATTCAAATTGGGAGGAAGCAAATGCACAGATGGGGGTGTCTGAATCAACAACCGGGTGGTCTTCCCAACATTTAAACACAGAAAATAGCAGGAACTGTAGATAAACAGTCAGATAATATAGAGATTGTGGGAGGGTTAATAGCAATGTAACTGGCAGCATGCAGCTAAGGAGTGGGTGGCATGAATAGATCTTTGAAGGATCCATTCAGGTAACAGTACAGTGGCAGAAAGTTAAGATTAATAAGCTTTGACTAGATGGAAAATAAACAAAGAATTCTACTCAAATGGAAAAAGAGTTGAAAATAGTTTAAAGGAGAATGATGAGGCCATTCAGATCAAAGGCTACCACAGGGTAATCAACTGAGGAAGATTTGAAACCTCAATTAGTCACAGCACTAATATAAAATAGCATGTTAAATTGTATTGTCTGCTATTATAATAATAATGTTACAGGGTTGATGCCTCTATTAAAATTAGAAACAAAGGAGACATCAGGGTCCAACAGTACCCAGTCACCCAGCGACCCAGCCTCATCACCCTCCTGTTCACCTGGCCCGATCTTACCAGGAGCACATACCCAGCAGCAGCTTCCTTGGTAAAGCCATTTCTAATGTGGTCAGTGAGGCTTTGAACAGATAGGACCTCTCAATCATGAGCAATATCAGATAGTAGAGCATAAATCAGCTCTTTCAACAGAAATGCTCTGACAGCAGACCATCACTTTCATTCCATGCTTTTCCTGAGGACTACCAGAGCTGTCCAATTATATGAATGTCTATGAAAGTCTCAACTGCTAATACATATTCAAAATTAATATTGAATCACACCTTTAATTCAAGTAAACAGTGGAAAACACAACCAATAGCAGATAAATTTATGTTAATTCAGTTCATTAAATAGATATAAATTATCTGATTTTCACCTCTCCGTCTTCAATCATTCCTCTGTATTGAAATAAATAAAGACCTAGCACTTAGTCGGACCAGCGCAGGTTCACTGAGCAAATTTCCCAATCTAATTGCTAGGGAATTATAAAAAGTTGGCACTTCATCACTGGACTTCATGAGTCAGCTGGAAGAAAGATTTTTATCTGGTTTGGTTTCCACTGGAAGAAAGCCAGCCACTGGAAATTTTGGAGCACATTTGGCAGGTTCAGGACTTCCATATTAGTGCATGTTTGTGTGGGAGTCTGTGGATTCTGACAGTTGTATAAGGAAATGTCAACAGTTCCATATGGGATTATCAACATTGTCAGGATGATCCTGGCCAATGCTGCTCACTTTTGCCATTTGTACAGGCAGTTTTTTTTACCCTTGTGCATTTTGTTAAGTGTCCTGTTAACACTGGGGTTTTGCTTCCTTTTAAAGTTTTGTTAGTACTGTATAATTTTTAACAATCTGCTTGCATCCTTAAATAAACCAAGTGAAAATCAATGTAACATTGTGGTAACTATCTTTCAATGAAAACCAGATGTGTATGCAAGTCAGTCTTCTAGCTAACATCTTAGATTTACACTTACAGGTTGAACTTTGCCACATCTTTCAAAACGCCACAATTCCCTGCTAGTTTCCAAGTACTAAAAGGCAGAAAATGTGCAATAGGTTACCTATGACCCTGCATCGTGATGTGTCAATGGGCAGCTAAGAGTTATTCTGCATGTTGGCCACCGTCTCTACACTTCATTTTGCACATTGTTTTCTCATGTTCCCCATTTTAGTGATGAATTAAGTTTACAGAAAGTGATGGAATACAAATCCCAGTTTACTTGGACTTAGGGGCTCCAATACTCCCCACAGAATGACTTTAACAGAGAGAGGTTTCAATATGGGTCACCCAGAATGGCTGACCCATCAGGCATGTGAATTTAATGGGAAGGAGACCAACTGGTTCTGAATGATAAGCTGGGCCAGAGGGTCTCAATCATGAATCGTCGGGCAGTTGGCAGCTCAACAGGTCTGCTTTCATTCTGCGAGTTTGACTCATTGGAAACACTCATTGCTTTCTTCGTACAAATGAAAGAAGCTGTTTGTTGACAACCAATAGCCTAGTAGATGCAAATTGCGTGCAACAGACCAGATTACTTGGGCGTGCTCCTAATCAGACTAAGAACAAAGTAAGATTTAAACCCATCTGATGTTGACACATAAGAACATAGGAAGTAGGACCTTTGAGTGAGCGCTATCATTCTATAAGACCTTGAACCTTGTCCAATTTCTCCTTCAAATCCCATTTGTCTTGATTTCTCTAGAATTCAAAAAAACTGTCAGTGTTAGTCTTGAATGCCCGAAGGAGATGAATCCCCAGGGGTAGATAATTCCAAACAGTTACAATTCATTGAGTTTTGATATTTCTAAATCCTAAATTAACCATCCTGTCTATCTCACTCAGAATCCATTACTAGCTTATTGTGATTGCTTTTCATTCTTCTGGACTCAAGTCAGCATTTGCTGATCTTACTTGTGGTAAATTTCCACATTTCAGTAATCAATCTAGTGAACCTACTCTGCACAGAACCTAAGACTATTATTTTGTTCCTTTGTTATGGAGACTGGACTTTCACAAATTTGTTGACTCCACTGCCATATTTAATTGAAAGTGAATGTTTGAGCAAACTCCAAAATGCTTGGGCACAGCTTGCAGATTTGCACTTTTACTACCCAGCTTTAAGGACGTACTGTATATACAGAAAAGTGGCAAAATAAGGCCAGTAACGTCATGAAGGATCCCACCCACCATGCTCATAGACTGTTCCACTCTCACCAGGGAGGAGGCTGCAAAGTTTCCACACCAGGACCACCAGACTCGAAAACAGTTACTTTCCCCAAGCAGTAAGGCTGATCAACACCTTCCCCCCCACCCCAACCCACCACCACTTTATTATTCACCACATGTACAGCCTAGCATCACTTTATGGACATACAATCAATGTATATAAGCTACCTTATGTATTTATGTTTCTTGTGTTTTTAAATTATTATTGTGATATTTATCTTTTGTGTGTTTTTGTGCTGCATCAGATCTGGAGTAACAATTATTTTATTCTCATTTACACGTGTACAGGAAATGGCATTAAATAATCTTGAATCTTGGTTCTTCTACTGAAGTGCTCATCACTCAAAGCACCTCAAAAAGAAAGGCATTTCAAAATTCACTCTTGACTCAGATTCTGAACACGAAGTCTCTGAACACGTCCACAGTATCCTGAAAAGGGAGGGTGAGCAGCCAGAAGTAATTCTGAGGCTTTATAAGACCCTACTTGTCAAGCTGCACTTGGAGTATTGTCAACAGTTTTGGGCTCCATATCTTAGGAAGGATGTACTGTTATTGGAAAGAGTCCGAAGGGGGTTCATGAGGATGGGCATGGAATGAAGAGCATATGGTTGCTTTGGGCCTGTACTCACTGATATTTAGAAGAATGTTAAAGGATCTCATTGAAACCTACCGAATGTTGAAATAACTAGATAGGTGGATGTGGAGGGGATGGTCCCTATAGTGGGAGCATCCTGAACAAAATTGAGGGGCGACCCTTTAGAACAGAGATAAAGAGAAACTTGTTTTTAGCCAGAGAGCTGTGAATCTTTGGAATGCTCTGCTACAGACTGGTGGAAGCCAAGTCAGTGGGTATATTTAACGCAGAAGTTGATCATTTCCTGATCAGTCAGGGCATCAAAGGATATGGCAAAAAGGCAGGTGTATGGGGTTGAATGTGATCCAGAATCAGCCATGATGGGCTGAATGGCCTAATTCTGCTCCTATGTCTTATGGTCTTGTGGACTTAGCCCCAGAAATTTGATTTTAGAGCAAGTCTGCCAAGGCAGTAAAACAACGGTTTCCTGATGCTGCTAAGCAGGAAAAATACAGATCAAAATAAAGGAAGAATGTAGCCAAAACACGAGGTGTAAAGTCAATAACACCATGCACATAAGCTCCTTGTAGGAAAATACTTAACAATGTTATCTCACAATGTAAGGAAAGAGAAGCCAGATACAAGTTTCAGGACTATAGCACGATAAGCCTTTTAAAAGGATATCCCACTCACACCCTGTTAAGCTAATTGAACTGTTGACGAATGATCTTAATGAAACAGTAATAAGCTTTATAATAAGCCTCATTAATCAAATATGGGTTTTGTATAGGCCTCCCATGTGCCAAATGGCAGTTTGGAGGCTGGGGCAAGATGAAAAAAGTCTCAATCAATATTTACAGAATTTCATAATATGTTGTCAATTTCACAGCACTATAAATTTCATTTACTATTTAATATTGCTTCATATCAAGCCATTCTGTCATATCAATATTACACCTTGTTTAAAGCTATATAACTTTCAGCATGCTATGTCACATGTTTCCATCGTGAGAGTGTCTAAGCCCAGATGTATGGATGGGCCAGGGTCATAAGATATCAGAGGAATTGAGACAGATTGACATTAGGAAAGAAACTGTGATGAGTAGACTGGTAGGACTGAAGGCTAATAAATCCCCGGGTCCAGATGGTCTGCATCCGAGGGTTCTAAAAGAGGTGGCTCAGGAAATTGCGGATGCATTGGTAATCATTTTCCAATGTTCCTTAGATTCAGGATCAGTTCCTGAAGATTGGAGAGTGGCTAATGTTATCCCACTTTTCAAGAAGGGAGGGAAGGAGAAAACGGAGAACTATCGCCCTGTTAGCCTAACGTCTGTCGTGGGGAAGATACTTGAGTCCATTATTAAGGACGAAATAGTGGCACATCTTGATGGCAGAAATAGGATTAGGCTGAGCCAGCATGGATTTACCAAGGGCAAATCATGCTTGACTAATCTTTTGGAGTTTTTTGAGGGTGTAACAAGGATGTTAGACGAGGGTAAGCCAGTGGATGTTGTGTACCTAGATTTTCAGAAGGCATTTGATAAGGTGCCACATAGGAGATTGGTGAGTAAAATCAGAGCTCATGGCATTGGGGCAGGGTTTCAACATGGATAGAAAACTGGTTGGCAGATAGAAAGCAAAGGGTAGCAGTGAATGGGTGTTTCTCGGACTGGCTGGAGGTGACTAGTGGGGTACCACAGGGCTCTTTATTGGGACCACAGCTCTTTACGATTTATGTCAACGATTTAGATGAGGGCATTGAAAACTATATCAGCAAGTTTGCTGACGATACTAAACTGGGTGGCAGTGTAACATGCGAAGAGGACGTTAGGAGAATACAGGGAGACTTGGATATGCGGGGTGAGTGGGCAGATACTTGGCAGATGTCATTCAATGTGAATAAATGTGAAGTTATCCACTTTGGAAGCAGGAACAAGAGGTCAGAGTATTGTCTGAACGGTGTAGAGTTAGGTAAGGGGGAAATGCAAAGAGACCTAGGAGTCCTAGTTCACCAGTCAATGAAGGTGAATGAGCAAGTGCAACAGGCAGTGAAGAGGGCAAATGGAATGTTGGCCTTTGTTACAAGGGGAATTGAGTACAAGAGCAAGGATGTCCTTTTGCATTTGTACAGGGCCCTGGTGAGACCACACCTGGAATATTGTGTACAGTTTTGGTCTCCAGGTTTAAGGAAGGACATTCTGGCAATTGAGGAAGTGCAGCGTAGATTCACTAGGTTGATTCCTGGGATGGCAGGGCTGTCTTACGCAGAGAGATTGGAGAGATTGGGCTTGTACACGCTGGAATTGAGGAGATTGAGAGGGGATCTGATTGAAACGTTTAAGATAATTAAAGGATTTGATAGGATTGAGGCAGGAAATATGTTCCAGATGTTGGGAGAGTCCAGTACCAGAGGGCATGGATTGAGAATAAGAGGTCAGTTATTTAAAACAGAGTTGAGGAAGAGCTTCTTCCCCCAGAGAGTTGTGGGGGTGTGGAATGCACTGCCTCAGAAGACGGTGGAGGCCAATTCTCTGGATGCTTTCAAGAAGGAGCTAGATAGATATCTGATGGATAGGGGAATCAAGGGATATGGGGACAAGGCAGGGACTGGGTATTGATAGTGAATGATCAGCCATGATCTCAGAATGGCGATGCAGACTCGAGGGGCCGAATGGTCTACTTCTGCACCTGTTGTCTATTGTCTATTGACCAGAGGAGACAGCCTCAGAATAGAAGGACTTCCCTTTAGAACAGAGATGAGGAAAAATTCTTTTGCCAGAGGGTGGTCAATTTGTAGAATTCATTGTCACTGACAGCTGAGGCGGCCAAGTCATTGCGTACACTTAAGGTGGAATTTGTGAGTTTCCTGATGAAGAAGGAATCAAAGGTTAAGGAGAGAAGCTGGGAGAATGGGGCTGAGAGGGAGAATAAATAAGCCAGGATCGAATGGCAGAACAGACTGAGTGGCCTAATTCTGATCCTATATGGTCTTATACCTATTGTGCCCAATAAGGTGCACACAGTTTTTTTTATGTAAACATCATTTTGAATTATGAAGGTCTTGTGTCGTGGCTATTTGTATGGCATATTAATCTGAGGAGCTGGCTTTAGTTACACATGAACCCAAATCTTTTTCCCTTTTGTGATGTGTAATTCAGACTGGTTCAATGTGAAAGTATGCAGAATTAGTGAGGATGGAGTAGACGTATTTTACTTTATCTTTAAGAAATCTTTACAAAGAATTGAAAAGTATATTGTGCCTTCCATGCTGAGCAACGCAGGTGAAGGCACGATTATGTTCTTTTTTGGTTATAGGTCAGCTGTGGCAACAATTAACAGTGAATGAAATCCAAGCAAGTCTAGGGCCATGAAATCAGGATGTTGAGGAAAATTCAATGGTTGGATATTTATTAGGACTTAATTGACTGAATTAGGACTGAAGAACATACTAGGGAGCTGGGGAAGATCAGACAGATTTGAGGTAGTTTAGTTGGGATGACAGTTGGGAGCTTGGCTTGAGATTTGTGCTTGGAAGGACAGTGGTTTGGGTTAAGTTGATGTTCGGGGGAGCTAAGAAAGGCAGGAGTTATCAGGCATGAATGGGAACCCACTCTAAACAGCGTGCATGCTTCGCTTGAGAATGCCAAGTGGTCAAGTGCACCATAAAACATTGTACTGTAACTTCTGGGGAAAATGCTCTCAATACTCCACAGGAAACGACATCATTCCATGGACTTCTGGTACATAAAAACACAAAGTTGCACATAGAAGTGTCTAGCAGAGTAGCATAATTTAACATGTAATTTATAGTAGCCACTTTTCATTTTGGAAATGGCCAGTTTTCAGTAGTATAACATGCGCAGACTTCTCGGCCCTTTCTTTTAGTGTTTATAGATTTACATATAATTATATATGTGCCCCCTAATCCATGCAAATGTCCTTTATCTACCAAAGTTATGATGATGCATACTTCACTTTGCATTCATGCATTGTGTTTTACTGCAGATTAACTTCGATAAGTTCCTATCAGCTTGAACTAGTTCAACCATTCTCCTCTGCCTTCTCTCATTAACAAGGGATTTTCACCCACAGAACTGCTGCTCACTGGATGCTTTTTTTGGTTTTCTGGACCATCTTTGTAAACTTGAGAGCAGAGCCTCCCAACCCTTTCAATACCATGGGCCAATACCAGTATGCAAGGGGTCCATGGGCCCCAGGTTGGGAACCCTGACTCTAGAGACTTGTTCATACAAATCCCAGTAGATCAACAGCTTCTGAGATACTCAATCTAACTCGTCTGCCATCAATATTCATTCCATGCTCAAGGAGACTTAGATCACATTTCCTTCTCCTCCCACCCCCTAACCTCATGCTAATGTTTAATCTGAACAGCAACTGAACCTCGTGCCCATTTTTAGAAAGGAGTTGCTGCCACATGATGGGCTGGTCAGATACTTATATTAATGAGCAAGTGTACCTAATAAAGTGGCCGCTGAGTTTATTTTTCCGTTGGATGTCTTACAGCTCTGCTGTATTACTCACACTGCTTTTTTAAAAAAATAAATATTACATTCATAAAGCTGAGGAAGATAAGCACTGCTCATTTTGAATTATCTTTTTAAAAAAAGCCCCAGCGGAGTCTATTCATTTGCTGGTGGTAATGGGTCTTCTTTGCCGCACTGATGAGCCACTGAGTTAACCTTAAATTGTGGACCATACTGTCGCACGTTTCTATTCCTAGAAGCAGGCATGCAGCGACCCCGACTTGTCAATTTAATGCCAATTAGTGCCTAATTGGAGCAGTTTTGTGCGTGGACCATGTTCTCATGAGGAGCTGAAGTGTGATGGTCCAAACAAATGTTTATATTTGCATTTATGTGCGTAACATATTTATCTGCAGCAAAAGATTTATTTCAGCCCAATTGTATTTATTCATTCCAACCTGATCAGGATATTAATAAGCTGCATGTCCAGGTGACAGTCAGGCTGTCCTTATTCATCAGCTTCACATCACAATAACTCCTTTGCTCCTTGTTAGGCTCTCAGGATATTAACACTCAGAATCGACTCGCAGACCGAACAGATTGGGGAACAGATTGCTTGGACAAATCATTTGTGCTTTTGTTTAGGATTGTAAGAGGTAATGAGTGAACATAAATTTGTATCCTTGTTTGGTTTCTCTTTTGTGTTAACCCATTCCCTTCTAGATGCTTCATTTAACAGTGATGGAAAGGCACAGGTGCCGTATGTAACCATTGCAAGCTGCCAATCCACTTTCATTCGGTTGTGCACGCATTGGTTTTGGAGCCAACTGTTCTCTCTCCACTGATGATGTAAACAATAGAGTGAGTAGATTGTGCATGGTCCAGGGGACATGTGCTTGTATATAAGAACAGAAGCACAAATATTCTAAAGCATCGCACACAAAATGCTGGAAGAACTCAGCAGGTCAGGCAGTATCTATGGAAAAGAACAAACAGTCGACGTTTCAGCCCAAGGAGAGTCTCGCCCTGAAACATCAGCTGTTCACTCTTTTCCATAGATGCTGCCTGACCTGCTGAGTTCCTCCAGCATTTTGTGTGAGTAGGTTTGGGTTTCCAGCATCTGCAGATTTTCTCATGTTTGTAGAGCACAAATACTCACATGGGCATTTGTAACAAGCAAAACAAAACATGGTGTAATTTTTCTCAGTATGTACTAATACAGCACTGTCCAACACTGCTAAAGTTATATTAACAGAAAGGTCATGACAGATTTCTAACATCATTGATCACGGAGTCAATATCACTGACTGGGTGATCAATAAAAATGAACTACATAGTAAGGCATACACTGATACCAGCTTTACCTGACAATGACCAAATTTCTACTCAGTTCCTTGTATGAAAATTCACTGACTTATTTAACATCCCTTACTTCGGGCTTCATTTTGTTACCTCTGAGGAAAAATACACACAGCTGAACTATTGTTTGCTTCATATGGGATGGTGTTGCACTCCATTCATGACTCAGCTGATGTCAGGTCAATGGGGAAAACTTCACTGTTTATATTTTTCGCTCTTTTGAATTATCTTGATTTTGCTCCAAAGGAGAGCTGCCTGAATCCGAGTCAAATCATAGCTTGAAAGGAGCAGTGTAGAGAGTAGGAAGTCAAGTGTGTCAGAAAAAGATGTCATTCCACCTCCAGAATCTGGGCTTAAATCCAGTGTAAATAAAGTGGATGAAGACCCTTACTGTTACAAGGCTGCAATAGATTGGAGCAGTTTGCAATTAATTTTCTAGTCTGTTCCACAGATTAAAATTAGCCAGTGAATCAGCACCAAGTTGGCATTGTGTAACACTGAACTAGAACACAAAAGAAAATGAAAATGTTTCAGTATCTTGGATGCGTACCATCTGGGGAATCCTGTTCGATTTAGGACACCAAATACAGGGAAGGATATGTTGGTTTTGTAGATTGCATAGAGTAGATTCCACAAAATTTATTGAGATACAGCAGTCTTTGGACTGTGGGAAGAAACTGGAGCACCTGGAGGAAACCAATGCAATCACGGGGAGAATGTACAAACTCCTTACAGGCAGCAGCAGGAATTGAACCCAGGTCACCTGTACTGTAAAGCATTGTGCTAACCACTAGGCCACTCCATACTTTCATAATTTAACCTTCTGGCACTGATAATTGAAAATTAATATACTGGAATCATAGAGCATCTTTATGCAAAGTATTTCCAATGTGGAAAATCCTATTTTCTGTTTTTATTTTTAAGATACACTTTTGTCAAGAATTGTTCATGTTATATTATCTTTGCACCATTTTCCAACAAAGCCAACACCTCTGCAACACTTTTTATGGCATCTATCATCTTTTGCCTAGCTCAGACAGGCATTTACTCCAACTTTTTTTTTGCATTTTTACAGAAACAACCTTGAACTGAATCATAACAAAAATACTGCAGATGCTGGAAATCCAAAGCAATACTCACAAAACTTTGGAGGAACTTGGTAGGTCAGGCAGCTTCCATGGAAATGAACTAACTGTCGATGTTTTCAGCTGAGACCCATCTTCAGGACTGAAAGAGAAGAGAGGAGATGCCAGAACAGAAAGGTGAGGTGGGGAGGAAGGAGGATAGCTAGAAGGTGATAGGTGAAGCCTCAGGAGGAAAGGTAAAGGGCTGCAGAGGAAGGAATCTGATAGAAGAGAGTGAACCATTGGAGAAAGGGAAGGAGGGGACCCAGGAGGAAGTGGTAGGTAGGTAAGAAGAGGTAAGAGGCCAGAGTGGGGAATAGAAGAGGGAAAAGGAGAGGGAAATATATTTTTTAAATGGAAGGAGTAATTAATATTAACGCCAACAGGTTGGAGGATAAACAGATGTTGCTCCTCTCTGAGGATGGCCTCATTGTGGCACAAGAGGAGGCCATGGTTCAGCCAGTGGGAAGTTCCACTTCCGGCAGATGGAGTGGAGCTGCTTGATGATGCAGTCCTCCAATTTACAACCAGTCTCACCAATGCAGAGGCAAGTTTTTCCCCATCTGATAACATTCACTCCTGCATCACCTAAGGCAAGGAATGGGGGACTTTCTAGCAGGACCAGAGATTGGATGCTGCCCTATGTTCCCACAGGAAGTCTAAATTTATAGCTATACTGTCCTTATATACACAGACTGCTCCCTTCAATCTTTAGCACCTTAGCAAATGCTTCAAAAATTTCTTAAAAGCAATATCTGAATTTACTGCAGGACATCAGCAGGCCACTCAGCATCTATGGAGAAGAGTAAAAAGTCAATATTTCAGCCTGAGAGCCTTCTTTAAACACTGAAGAAAGGTCTCAGCCCAAAACAGCAAAGGTTTACTCATTTCTAAAGATGCTGTTTTGCCTGCTGAGTTCCTCCAGCATTCTGTGAGTGTTGCTTACTAAAGATAAATACCAATTACATCTCCTCTAAAGAACAGCTGGCAGTTACAGAGATAATAAGGGACAGTACATAGTGAAAACAGAGAACCTAAAGGTTTATAGGCAATGCTATTGAGTAAAGGCAACAAAGGAAGGATATAATAACTTGTGAATTACCATTATGTCACAGTCACAGAAGTTCAAACAACCAGCAATTACCCCATTCATTCAGAATGTCTGATCCATTGGTTAACTGGGAAATTGCAAGGTTATCTACTCATTGCAGGGAATCAATTAATTTCACCTGGGCTATAAAGAAGTTAAAGAGGCACAATATCCTGTTTTCAGTTCAGAAGGATCAGATACCTGAATCAGAATTAATATCACTGGTATACATTGTGAAATTTGTTGCTTTGTGACAGAAATACTGTGCATTACATATAAAAACTATATATGTATATATATTTAAATTAAATAACTTGTACAAAAAGAGAGAAAAAAAAGTGAGGTAGTTTTTCTGGGTTGTTTCATTGTCCATTCAGAAATCTGATGGCAAAAAACTGTTCCTAAAATATTGGATGTGTGTCTTCAGGCTCCAATACCTCCTTCCTGACCGTAGCAATGAAAAGAGGTGGTAGGGGTCCTTAATGATAGATACCATCTTTTTGAGGTGTTGCCTTTTGAACATGTCCTCAGTGCTGGGGAGACTCTGAAAACAGTTCACATTAGATGTTGTAATCACGTGAGGCATAGGATATCATTTGTTGATTTATTTGATCATTTACATACACTAAAGGAAACTCTGTACTAATTACAAATGCTGAAGGGGGAGTGAGTACCTGAAACCTGGAAATTTTCAGACAAGTTCCTTAACAGTGCAACCATGTGTTTTTAGAATAGTTTACAAGTGAGATTGTATTAAGTAAAATTTTAACGCAGAAATCAAATCTTAATTTTGGAGATAAGGTGAAACTATCTCACTCAATGTCAGCAAAATCCAAGCTGTTCGGCCATAGGAGGAAAAAGCCAGAGGTCCATAAACCTGTCCTCATGAGGGAAATGGAGGTGGAGAGGGTCAGAAGGTTTAAATACCTTTGTGTTAACATATCAGACCAGCACGTGAGTATCATCACCAAGAAGCAGAACCATACACCTACTTTCTTAGAAGTTTAAGCAGATTCAGCCTAGTATAGAACTACCAATGTACAGGAATGGAAAAGACTGCAGAAAGTTGTGGATCCATCACAGGCAAGGGAATCTCCACTGTTTACATGGAGCACTGCCACAAGAAAGCAGCATCCATCATCAAAGTTTCCCACCATCCCGACCATGCCCTCTTCTTGCTATGACCATCCAGCAGGTGGAAGCATTATGTCCCACATCAAGTTCAGGAACAAATATTACCTACAAGCACCAGACTACTGAATTGATGTAGATAAATTCACTCACCACTGCAATACACACAAAGGGCTGGAGGAACTCAGCAGGCCTGGCTGCATCTCTGGCAAAGAGTAAACAGCTCGACGTTTCAGGCCGAGACCCTTCATCAGGACTAGAAACAAAGTGGAGAAGCCAGAGTAAGAAGGTGAAATGGATGGCTACTGAGAGATCCTGCTTTTTCTGGTGGATGGAGCATAGGTGTTCGATGAAGCAGTCTCCCGATCTTCGCCAGGTCTCACTGATGTACAGAGGGCCACACAAGGAGCAGCAGATTCAGTATATGGCCCTAACTGACTTGCACATGAAGTGTCCCTTCACCTGTTTGGGACCCTGAATAGTAGTGAGGGAGGAGGTGTAGGGGCAGGTGTGGGACTTGTTCCACTTGCAAAGATAAGTACCATGAGGGAGATCAGTGGGGAGTAACAAATGGATAATGGAATCACATTGGGAGTGATCCCTGCCGAAAGCAGAAGGTGGAGGTGGGTGGGGGAGGGAAAGATGGGCCTGGTGGTGGGATCCATTGGAGATAGCAGAAGTTATGGAGAATTATGTCTGGATGCAGAGGCTAGTGGAGTGGTAGGTGAGGACAAGAGGAACCCTATCCCTGGTGTGGCAGCGGGAGAATGCGTGAAGACAGGTATGAGTGAAATGGAAGAGATGCGGTTGAGAGCAGTATTGATGGTGGAGAAGGGGAAGCCCCTTTCTTCGAAGAAGGAGGATATCTCAGTAGTTCAGAATGAAAAGCCTCATCCTGAGAGCAGATGTGATGTAAACAGAGGAACTGAGAGAAGGAGATGGTAGTATGGGGACAGGCAGTCCAGGTAGCTCTGTGAATCAGTGGGTTTATGAAAGATATCAATAAATAGACTGTCCCCAGAGATGGAGACAGAGAGATTGAGGAAGGGGAGGTAGGTGACAGAAATGAACCAAATAAATTTGGACCAGGCTGGAAGTTGGAGTCAAAGCTGATGAAGTTGATGAGCTCAGCATGGGTGCAGTCATTGATGTAGCGCAGGAATTGTAGGGGAGCGATAACAGTGCAGGATTGGAACATGGACTATTCCATATAGCCAGCAAACAGGCAGGCAAAGCTGGGTCCTATGCAAATGCCCAGAGCTACACCTTTAGTTTGGAGGAAGAGGGAGGAGCTGAAGGAGAAATTACTGAGGGTGAAGTCCAGTTCTGGCAGATGGAGGAGAGTGGTGGTAGAGCAGAACTGATTGGATTTGTTGTCTGGAAAGAAGCAGAGAGCTTTAACGCCCTACTGATCGGGATGGGTGTGTAGAGGGACTGGACGTCCATAGTGAAAGTGAGACCATCGAGGTGAAGGAACTTAAAGACATTGAAAAGATCAAGAGTGTGTGAATGTTATGGATATAGGTAGGAAGGGAATGAATCAGGGGATAAAAAAAGAATTGAGGTATGCAGCTATACATTAAGTTCGGTGAGACAGGAACAAGTAGAACTTTGGGTCTACCTGGACAGGCCTGTTTATTGTTCTTGGGTAAGAGACAGAATAAGGAATTATGAGGTTGGTGGTAGTGGATGGTGGATCCCCAGAGTTAATAAGGTTGGTGATGGTGTGGGAGAAAATGGCCTGGATGCTCTTTAGTGGGATCCTGTTCAAGAGGAGGAGTATGAGAGTTGTCGCCTAGCCTCCGCAAGGTAGAGGTCAGTCCTCCAGACTACTACAGCACACCGATTATCTGTGGGTTTGTTGGTGAAGCCAGGATTGGTGCAGAGAGTGGAGAGCAGCATGCTCATAAAGAGTATGGTTAGCACTGGAGAAAGAAGTGTTAAAGTTGAGGAGGCAGTGAGCAGTAAGAAGATCCAGAGCAGGCAGAAGACGAGAGTCCAGGAAGAAGAGGAGGGTTGAAGATGGGAGGAAGGGTCATCAGTGCGGGCTGGAGAGATGTTGTCAGGCCCAGAGACTGACGTGATGGAAGGAGAGCTCAGAGTCATGGCAGGCACAGAACTCACTGAGGTGCAGGAACAGGGGGGCAAAGGTGAGGCCTTTAATGAGGACAGAACATCCTGCCTCAGAGAGGGGAAGGTCAGAGGGAATAGTGAAGACCCTGCATGGATGAGAGCTGGGATCGGGGGGTGGGATGGGGTGTGTGGGTTCACCACTATTCTGCTCTGATCCTACAACCTCCACTCTCACTCTCAAGAACAACTTTACATCTCATGTTCTCAGTGTTATTATTTTTTTATTTACACAGTTTGGTTTTTCCACATTGTCTGCTTGTGTAACTTTTTGTAAAGCTCACTGTATTTCTTCTTTCTCCTGTAAATGCCTGCAAGAGAATGCATCTCAAGCTAGTATAAGTAACGTATATACTTGGGTAATAAATTCACTTTGAATTTGAATAAACATCCAAAAATGAAGCTTGCCATGAATATCCAAAAGAAAGAGAGTAAAGAGGAGAAAATGTTTGGCTTCAAGGAGGGGATGAAAGTGAATTTACTGATTGTAGACATAGCTAGATGTCTAGTCCTCACAAATTACTGGCAATTCTGGGCCCAATGAATCTTTCATAATGTTGATTTAATATTTTGGTGAAGGAAAACATTGGCCAGAACAGAGAACACACAACAGTACATCACTGATTCCACTAATGAATCAGTGGAGGAATTAAAACTAAATTTGCATGTGTGATCCATCAGTATTCACTCTCAAGTGATTCAGTCCACTAACATTTTATATTCAGGTATCCTTAGATCTTTGAAGCCTTGAATTTAACTCTGTTAATTTATTTTCATCATCCTTTGGTTTATGACATTCTATTTTACAGTTATACAACTAAGAAGTGCGTAATCCAAGTTACATGCAGCAGAGCTTGGTACAGAACGGAGGTTAATTCTTTTCCATTTCTTCATCAACTTGAAGCAAATGGCAGGTGTTTAGGATGGCTTTTCTTTCAGATTCACCACCAGGGTTTCATCTTGAGAAATCAAATCTCTTACATATATAGATTTATCCAGCTGCTCTATTTTTATGGTAATCTTGGTGTTTTCCAGTCTACTGGACACATCTAAGCCGTTTGTCTAATTATATTGATACATTAAACAAGCCGTTGCTTCTCGTTGATTGTATTAGCACCTGGAGGTCATCAGCACTCTTAGCAATAACATTAACATTAAAGTCTCAGTTTATTTATAGAATGGCTTTTCTAATTTTATGCCTGTGTTTGTGTCATCTGGATAACTGCACTGGGCTATTTGGAAAGGACACTACATTGGCTCACTGTTTTCGCCTGCACTCACAGAATCACAGAACACTTAAAACAAGGAAAGAGGCCATTTAGCCCATCTGATTCTCATGACTCCATGTAAGAACAATTCAGACGAGCCCACATCCCCATCCTCTGCCAATAGCCCTGCAAATTACCCCTGCAAGGTAGTGTAGTGGTTCGTGCACCATTTTACAGTGCCAGCCACCTGGGTTCAACTGCCAATATTGTCTATAAGGAAATTGTACGTTCTCCCCGTGACTGCCCTCTAGGTTCTCTGGTTTCCTCCCACATTCTAAAGACATATGGGGAGGAAGGTTAATTAGTCATATGGGTGTAATTGAGCGGCACGGATTCATTAGGCCAAAAGGGTCTGTTAATGTTATGTATCTCCAAACAAAAGAAATAAAACAATTTTTTGCCTTTCAGATAGCTAACCAGTTTTCTTTCGTACACTAAGCGTAATCCCTCTCTATTGTTGACCTAGCAGTACATCTCAAAGTGTATCAAAGCTGATTTAATAACATTTTTCACTCTTGTCACTTTTGCTTCTTTAGTCAACAGTTCTTAGTTTCATATCATATCCCTCTGTCACTCTGTCCCTGATTTTAAATAACTTCATCGAATTCCTTCACAACATCGCACATAGAACAGTATAGCATAGTAAAGGCCCTTCACCATGATGTTGTGCCAATCTTATAATTTGAATTTAATATAAATTTAACCTTTCCCTCCTACATAGCCCTTCAATTTTCCATCATCTGAGAGTCTAAGAGTCTCTTAAATACCCCTAAAGTATCTGCTTCTACCACCACCCTTTGCTGCATGTTCCTTGCACCCTCCACTCCATGTGAAAAAAAACTAACTCTGCCACCCGCCCCCATACTTTCCTCCAATCACCTTAAAATTATGTCCCCTCGTATTATCCTGGGACCACTTAATCTGTGCCTCTTATCATCTTGTCATCTCTATCATCTAGAAGGACATTCTGGCAATTGAGGAAGTGCAGCGTAGATTCACTAGGTTGATTCCTGGGATGGCAGGGCTGTCTTATGCAGAGAGATTGGAGAGATTGTGCTTGTACACGCTGGAATTGAGGAGATTGAGAGGGGATCTGATTGAAACGTTTAAGATAATTAAAGGATTTGATAGGATTGAGGCAGGAAATATGTTCCAGATGTTGGGAGAGTCCAGTACCAGAGGGCATGGATTGAGAATAAGAGGTCAGTTATTTTAAACAGAGTTGAGGAAGAGCTTCTTCTCCCAGAGAGTTGTGGAGGTGTGGAATGCACTGCCTCGGAAGACGGTGGAGGCCAATTCTCTGGATGCTTTCAAGAAGGAGCTGGATAGATATCTGATGGATAGGGGAATCAAGGGATATGGGGACAAGGCAGGGACTGGGTATTGATAGTGAATGATCAGCCATGATCTCAGAATGGCGGTGCAGGCTCGAGGGGACGAATGGTCTACTTCTGCACCTATTGTCTATTGTCTATTGTCTATCTATATTACCATCTCTATCGTCGCCTTTCATCCTCCTTTGCTCCAAAGCTCACTCAACCTTTCTTTTCCAGGAGAACAATCCCAGCTTGTCCAGCCTGCCTCTCGATTTTCTCTGATTGTTATCTTAGCTTCCCCCATTTTCTATGATTTTATTTAAAATTACAACACCATGTAAGTACATTGCTGTTCATTCTTAAATACCATGAAAAGGTTAAGTAATTGTGGGGAATAACGTTACAATTTACCCATCTTCCATGCAAAAGAAAGAAGGTAAAGAGGGCAAAATTTTTGACTTCAAGGGGGGGGGATGAAAGTGAATTTACTGATTGTAGGTAGAGCCTGATGTCTAGTTGTCACTAATTACTGTCAATTCTGGGCCCAATAAATTAATTATAATGTTGATTGAATATTTTGGTGAAGGAAAACATTGAACAAAACAGAGAACACACAAGAGTACAACACAGAAACAGGCCCTTCAGCCTGTGATGTCTGCACGGATCAAAATGCAAGTCTAAGCCAATTCCATCTGCAAGCTCATGGTGTAATCTGTCCATTCCCTCCCTGTTCATGTGCCAGTCTAAATACCTCTTAGGTGTTGCAATTTTGTCTGCAGTACCTACCAGGCACTTAACACTCTCTGTGGTAAAATGAGTCAAAAACTTGCCTCATAAACCTCCTTTAAATTTTGTCCTCTCTTCTGAAGGTTTTGTTCTCTAGTATTTGACATTTCTTCTCTAGAGAAAAGACTCTGACTATCTAACCTCTCGATGCCTCTCCTAATTGTGTACACTTCTGTCAGGTCGCACATCAGCATCGATCCAAGTTTGATGTGTAGACAATCCAAGTTTGCCCAACCTGCTGTGTTAGCTAATACAATCTGAACTACACAACACCCTGCAACACTCTTCTGTACCATGTCCAAACCCTCCACATCCTGTAATATAGCAACCAGAACTGAGCACAATGCTCCAAATGTGAATGAACCAGTATTTTATAGAGCTGTAACATTTCTTCTTGACTTTTTACTTAGAACTCAGACTAATGAATGCAAGTACACTGCAAAACCTCTTTACCACCCTCTCTACTCGTGTTCCCCTTCACTTTCAGGGAGCTATTGATTTACACATTGACAATTCTCTGTATGCCAGTACTCATAAGATTCCTGACATTCACTGCGTACCTTCCTCTTACATCTGACCTCCCAAAAGATAATGCTTCATACTTGTCCAGGATTAAATCTCATCTGCCACTTCTATGACCACATTTTCAACATCCATATCTTCTGCTGAAAACTTTGACAGTCCTCTTCACTATCCTCAGCTCCATCAATTTTTGCATCCTCAGCAAACTTGCTAATTAGCCAAATTACATTTTTGTTCAAAAAAGACATATTACAGTCAACAGACATTGCAGCAAGGATTCCTGTAGAACATTCCTGTCAGAATAACACTGTCCACTGATGATATCCAGCTGTCTGGAAGGACGATGGGTGTCTAGCCTGGACGTTAGGTATGGTGATCCTGGGACGCCCCGTCATCAAGGTCCCTCTCTCACCCTCTCTGATGTAATCCAAAGGAACCTGAAGCAACACGTTTGGTACCAGGAGCTGCCGAAAGGACGTTCAGTGATGTCCAGCCACCTTCGGGGCCCCACTCTGGATTTTCTATCTGGGATTACTCCCATAACCTTTGTCTCTCCCAAGGCTGCCCACAAGGTAGTGGGGTTATTTACCCTTAGCTACTACTACCCTCTGCATTCTATAGCCAAGACCATTTTGAATCCATTCAACCAAGTCTCAATGGATCCCATATGCCTTTATCTTCTGGATCAGCCATCAATAAAGGACCTTGTCAAAAGCTTAACATGCATTGCCCTAACCTGATCTATAATCTTTGTCACATTCTCAAAAAACTCAATCCATTTATTGATTCATAGACCACAGAAACAGGACCTTAAGGCCAACTGATCCATGCCAACTAATATGCCCCAATGAAACAAGTCCCATTTGCTAGCATTTGGCCCATAACCTTCTACACCTTTCCAATCCATGTACCTGTTCAACTGTCTTTTAAAAATTTGTAGGGCAGGATGTGTACTGTACAAAACCATGCTGAAAATGCCTAATAAGTCTATTCTTTTCCAGATAGATCCAATGTTTAAGACTCTTCCGCAATAATTTTTCTACTGCTGATATAAGCCTCACTGGCCTATAATGTTATGGCCCTGATTAAACGAGGGTGGCAAAGTACCAGGCAGGTTTCCTTTGGGTGCTCCAGTTTGCTCCCACATTCCAAAGAGGCACAAATTAGGGATAGTGACATGGTATGTTGGTGCCGGAAGCATTTAACTCTTGCAGGCTGCCCCCAGCTTGTTACTTCCTCAGGCTGTGTTGATTCTTGATGCAAATGATGCTTTTCACTGTATGTTTTAATGCTTCGATGCACATATAACAAATTAAGTTATTTAAAAAAATCTTTATCAACAGAGAAAGCACAGTTCCTATTCTCTAGTCCTCTGAAATTTTAACTGTGACTAAGAGAGGATACAAGGATATCTGTGAAGGTAATAGTACTCTCCACTCTCACCTATTTCAATAACCTACCAGAGATCCCATTAGTCTTGGGAAACTTACCAAATCTGATGCTCCTCAAGAATCTCTACTACTCCTCCTTGATGTCTAAATGTCATAGTACATCAGCCTGACACACTGTTCATACTGAGTTCCACATCCTTCTTGGTAAAGACTAATAGCCATTTAAAAAATTCCTGGAATCATTTTGGTAAATAAATTTGATACTTCCTGTGAGACCTCCCAAAGTGTGATGCCCAGGAAAGGACACAATACTTTATTTGTGGTTCAACCTGTGTTTTATACAGATTGATCAGGACCTCCTTACTGTAGCACTTCACACCTCTATTGATCTAGAGCAGAACCCCGAATGTGTTTTCACCACTTTTTCAACCTGCCCTGCCACATTTAACAAGCTATGCATGTCTTCCGTTAAATAGCTCTAATTATGAATCAATTTTAGAATTGCGTTCTAAAGACTACCTAATCTTTTAATCTGACACTTTCAACCAAAGGAGTTTTATCACATAAACCCTTCAGAATGTTATATATTTTTCAAAATATGTTGCCCTTTATTGTTTGTGATCTTGATCTTAAATGTTAAAATCAAGAAACAGTGTGAGAGGGATTGACATTATTCAAACTGTTCCTAAATCACCAGCAGAGGGTGAATTAAGGGCTTAATAACTCTTCCTTGACCTTGTCCACTCTTCACCTTTGCTATCTTTTTCTGACTAATATTTTCCTTCACCAAAAAAAATAACTTTTCTTAGTAATTCATTTTCTCCATGATCCCCCATACTTTGCAATGTTTGAACAAACAACTAAAATTACAACTGTCCTTGAATTAACTTTCATCCCTTTCGTGAAGCCAAATTTTTCATCTTGCATGCAAATTGGGTAATTGAAACATGATTTCCCCTTACCTTCCTACTCTGGATCTTTCCCCTTTCCTTTCTTGTCCTGATGAAGGATCTTGGCCCAAACATCAGCTCTTTATTCCTCTCCATAGATACTGTCTGGCCAGCATTTTGTGTGTGTTACTTATGATTTTATTTATTTACTTACTGAGGTAAAGCATGGAACAGCCCCTTCTGGCCCTTCAATCCATGTCATCCAGCAACTCCCCAATTTAACCCTAGCCTAATCATGGGAGAATTTACAATGACCAATTAACTAACCAACCAGTACATCTTTGGACTGTGGGAGGAAACCAGAGCACCTGGTGGAAACTCACACGGTCACTGGGTGAATGTGCCAACACTTTACAGACAGAGACAGCGTCAAGAATTGAACCTGAGTCGCAGGTACCGTAACGCATTATGCTAATCACTACGGTACAATGCCACCCCATGATCCTTTGATCATTTCTGCCTGTAAACAGTATTCAACAAAGAACTGTGTCCACATATTTAGATAGTACTCCCTTTTTAAAAGCAATCATAGCAAGTGGGGGTAAGAAAGAGACCAAGCAGGGGAAATACGAAAGTTCAAGGCAGTAAAAGAATGAAAGTATAACCAAGTATGTAACTTTTTAAGAAACTTTTGAAGGAATTGAAGCAATTAAGCCACCTACAAATAAATCTTAAGATACCCTTTCAAACCATGAAGCTACCGGATGTATGAATGAATGGTATTTCAAAAAGTACGGCTTGAGACCAATAAGAAATTCTCTAGTCTCTCCCTGACCACAACTCCAAATTACTGCCTGCAGTCATTTTACTGTTGTATTCAATTTTGATTATCATTCATCCTCCTCCTATGATTTGTCTGACATTGGGTTACAGAAGAGCCCCATAGCTGATATACAATTAATATGTCTTCCCAGCATTTGGTAATATGATATGAAACCCTGTGATGTAACGGACTTTGATGTTGTTGAGAGAGCAAAAGAGTTTTTCTGGCCACAATCCAAGCTGAACAAAGAACCTTGGGACTTTAGAAAAAAATGAAAATGAGTTCCATTATCAGAAGCAGAAGTAGGATGACAATTATTATTGTCATCCGATTTACAAATGAAAGGAATTAAAATGAAAGACGAGCAGTAGCAGCAAAAACACTTCTCAGCAGCTGGCAGTAATTGTCACAATAGGCTGTGGTTAATTATGAATGAAAATGTATGTCTATTCTGACCACAGCCACACTTTGTTAATCTTCCTGAGGAAGAATAGACTTGCCTTAGAAGTGGGACAATGAGTCATGAAATGACAGGGGTGGGAGAGTAAATGTGGCTGGAGGTGGTCTTCCTGGAGGAGATATTGAGGGTTTCCAAGTAACGTGATTTTGAGTAGGGTGGGCAAGCACTTTTAGTGAAAAAGTATCTCCTTGTAACATTTCAGGTTTGACAGACATAAAATGCTGGAGGAACTCAGCAGGTCAGTCAGCATCCTTGGATAAGAATAAACAGTCAACCTTTTGGGCCAAGATCCTCTATCTAATCTTTCATCTCTTGTGTTTATATAAGGTTCTATTAAAATTTAAGAAAGTTGATTTGCAGGCGGGAGATTTTCAAATAATGGGTCTTTGTCTCAGGATGCAGAAAACATTGTCAGTTTATTATTAAGATCAAGAGGTATTTCTCCAGTCAGAGGAAGGAATTGTTCTTCACTGGGCTCTGCTAGTTATTCCTGGAGCATAATTATGGACAATGCCAAAAGAGTTTGACACAGTTTGTTGAGTCAGAGTATTTGAGGATGGGATGGGAAAGTAGATTTGAGGAACCAGTTCAGGCATGGCCTATTTGCACATTTTGTAGAGCAACACTTGCTCCTATTGTAACACACACAGATGCTGGAGGTACTCCGCCGGCCAGGCAGCATCTATGGAAATGAATAAAGAGTCGATGTTTCAGGCTGACACCATTCGTTGGGACTGGGAGGAAAGAGAAGCCAGAGTAAGAAGTTCGGGAGAGGGAAGGAAGAAGCACAAGGTGGTTAGTGATATATGAAACAGGGAGAGGGCGAGAGGCGAACTAAAGAGCAGGGAAGTTGCTTGGAGAAGTGGGAGTCTGATATGAGGAGACAGATGACCATGGAGGAAAGATAAAGAGGAGGAGCACCAGAGGGAGGTAATGGGCAGTTAGGGAGACAGGGTGAGAAAGGGAAACAGGAATGAGGAATGGTGAAAGAGACAGGGGTGGGGCAACTACCTGAAGTTCGAGAAATTGATGTTCATGCCATCAAGTTGGAGGTTACCCAGACGGAATACAAGGTGTTACTCCTCCAGCTTGAGTGTGGCCTCATCGTGGCAGTAGAAGAGGCCATGGACTGACATGTCAGAATGGGAATGGGACAAGACTACATGGGAGTGGGTGGCCATGGGAGATTCCGCTTTCTCTGGCTTTCTCACCACTACATAGGAGGCCACACTAGGAGCACCAGATAGAGTAAATGACCTTAACAGACTCGCAGGTGAATGGTAGTGAGGGAAGAGGTGTAGGGGAAGATGTGGCACTTGTTCCACTTGCGAGGGTAACTACCAGGAGTCACATAGGGAGCGATCCCCGTGGAGAGTAGAAAGTAGGCAGAGGGAAAGATGTGCTTGGCTGTAGGATCCCATTGGAAATCGTGGAAGTTACAGAGAATTATGTGCTGGACGCGGAAGCAAGTGGGTTGGTAGGTGAGGACAAAAGAGGACGCATCTACATATCCATGGTGTGGCGGTGGGAGGATGGGGTGAGGGCAGATGTGCGTGAAATGGAAGAGATGTGGGTGAGGCAGAATTAACGGTGCATGAAGGGAAGAAGCCCCTTTCTTTGAAGAAGGTCAGTAGTTCTGGAATGAAAAGCCACATCATGAGAGCTGATGAAGATGGATGAACTGAGAGAAGGGGATGGCATTTTTACAAGTGATGGTTTGGGAAGAGGTATAGTCCAGGTAGCTGTGAGAGTCAGTAAGTTTGCAAAAGATATTGGTAGATAGTCTCCAGAGATGGAGATAGAGAGATTGAGAAAGTCTAGGGAGGCGTTGGCAATGGATGAGACAAATTTGAGGGTAGAGTGGAAGTTGGAGGTAAAGTAGATGAAGTTGCCAAGCTCAGCAAGGGTGCAGGAAACTCACCAATGCAGTCATTAATGTAATGTAGGAAGAGCTGGGGAGTGATGCTGGTGTAGGTTTGGAATATGGACTGTTTCACATAGCCAAAGAAAAGGCAGGCATAGCTGGGTCCTATGCAAGTGTCCATAGCTACACGTATAGTTTGAAGGAAGTAACAAAGTGGGAGGAGCTGAAGGAGAAATTGCTGAGGGTGAGGTCCTGTTCTGCCAGACGGAGGAGAGTGCTGGTGGAGGGGAACAGATTGGATCTGTTGTCCAGAAAGAAACGGGGAGCTTTAAGGCCCTGCTGATGAGAGATGGAGGTGTATAGGGAGTGGACATCCATAGTGAAAATGAGACGATCATGGCTAGAGAAGTCATTGAATATATCAAGAGTGTGCGAAGCGTCACGGATGTAGGTAGCAAGGAACTGAACTGGGGGGATAAGTCAGAGTCAAGGAATGCAGATATACAGTAAGTTTGGTGGGGCAGGGACAAGCAGAAACAGTGGGTCTACCTTGATAGGCAGGTTTGTGGATCTTGGGTAGGAAGTAGAAATGGTAGGTGTGGGGTAAGGGAACTATGAGGTTGGTGGCAGTGGATAGGAGATCCCCAGAGTTAATAAGGTTGGTGATGGTGAAGGAGGCAATAGCCTGGTGCTCCTTAGTGGGGTCCTGTTTGAGGGATAACTAAGAAGAAGTATCTGAGAGTTGTCGTCTGGCCTCAGCTAGGTAAAGGTCAGTTCGCCAGACTAATATAGCACCCCTGTTATTTGCAGGTTTGATGGTGAGGTTGGTATCAGTGTGAAAAGAGTGGAGAGCATTGTGTTCAGATGGAGTAAATTTAGAGTTGGTGAGAAGAGTGTTCAAGTCAAGCTGGTTGATATCTCATCTGCAGTTTGCAATAAAAAGATCCAGAGCAGGCAGGAATTCAGAGTGGGGTGTCAAGGGAAATGAGGAGGGCTGAAAATGGGAGAAGGGGTCACTGAAGCATACTGGGAGTCTTTACCAAAGTACGGCACAGAGACAGAGATGACGGAAGAAGAACTAGGTGTCATGGAGAACTACCTGGACTATACTTTTCCCATCCTGTTTATTTCCAAATAAATTATTAGTGCAAAAATAGGAATAATAAGATAGTGTTTATAGGTCCATAGACCATTCAGAAATCTGATGGAAAAGGGAAAGAAGCTGCTTGTGAATCACTCTCTGTGTGTCATCAGGATCCTGTACCTCGCCCTCTTATAATAGTAATAATGAGAATAGGCATGTCCTGATGGTGAAGGTCCTAGGTGATGGATAATGCCTTCTTGAAGCTCTTGAACCTCTTAACAATGTTCTCAGTTGTGGCCTTGATAGACCTGGTTGAGTCCACGGCTCTCTGCAGCCTCATGTGATGCTGCACATTGTAGCTTCCATACCTGACTCTGATGCAACCGGTCAGAATACATCTATAGAAATTTGCAAGAGTCTTCAGTGACATACCAAACCTCTCCAAACTCCGAACAAAGAATGTTGAATCAAGTTCACTCCAGGGTCAGATCCCATGGCAGAAGTGAAGAAGTGCTGTATAGGCAGTGGTGGTGGTTTGCAGAAAACATATAAACCTAAACCTCTGTCTTTATTTACAGGCAGCTGGAGGAAAAGACAAAAGTTTTCTTTGATGTCCTGTCCGACAGTTATTCCTCAGCAATCATTTCAAAACAGGTTATCTAGCTATCAACTTGTTGCTTTCCAAAAGCATTACTATCCCATCACCATCGTAACTATACTTTAAAGAGTACTTCATCATGAAAGGTGTTATGTGTATTTATGGAAATATATAGGCAAACCTTTTTTTATAAAAGAAGACATTTATTTGATTTTTAAATATTGATTTTGAGCATATGAGTAGAACAGTCAGGTGAAAGTTAAAACTTAGAATAAAGTAACTTTAGTCCAACCTTCAAAGAATATTCACCATGGCATGATTTTATAGCCTT